>NC_091060.1:125253150-125940650 GCF_000393655.2 Nicotiana sylvestris | reverse complement strand
GCCCATAATTCCTAGGCCCATACCCCTTAACATAAAAAATCCCACAAAACCTAGATCCCTACCCTCTATAAAAGCCAGTCGAAAACCCCCAAGACTATCAGTGAACATACACATAAAAAGCCAAAAGACTCTAGGACTTAAAAGCTAGAGACAATCCGCCGTTTATTGGACCCAGACCCCCACCCCTGAAGATCATCGTCTTCATACCACCCCAAACAACCTCATCGATTCACCTTCTTCTTCAAGAAGCAGCCATGAAAGGAACCTAATAAAGAGAAGACACCAGCGACCTTTCCTCTCTCTTCTCTCCCTTTATCCACTGCTCAACTCTCATCTCCCATCACCGGTTCCTTTTTCTCTCCGTCGATCTCTGTAGATCAGAGACCTCAGAGGCTTGAAACTCTTGGAAAAAAGGTCAGAGCAGTCCGTCCCTTCAAATATCATGTGGTCACATGGCGGAATTCGTTCAAGATCCAGCGTGTGAAAGTATGAACAAACTCAGAACATCATAACCAATGACGATTCAAGAAGTCTCACTGAGATATGACCCAACTGTTCTTTCTTCCTCCAATAAATTTTTCAAATATCCAAAAAAATGTCTGACCTGAGGTTGGTTTAAGTTCGTCACTGTTCGTCGAGGTTCGAAGGTTCCTGTGCGACCCTTGCTGTTGTTTTCCCACTCGGATTTCTGATTCGAAGTTTTGTAGCGGCCTTTTCATTTTTACTGCTATTAAAAGAAGATTTGCTCTTCCTTAGGTATTGAATCATGACTGCAAGTCTTTGGATCTGTCCATGTGTTGAGCTCATTTGTTTTTTTGTAATAAAGTATGGATTGGTGCATTAACATGTGCTTGATTTCTCCATGACTATGTTTGTTTGGCTTGAATCATGATCAATAGATTCTGTTCCTAAAGTAATGAATTAACTGAGTGTTTAGCTTACAGTGGTACAACTGCTCTAGTTATTCGATTTGCTGTTGTTAACCGTGTATATATTTGAGAGTTGAATCGGAAATGGCCTACAGCTGAAACCTTGCTCATTCTTCTTTGTTGTAAATGTTGAAGCCAAAAGATGAATGAAGAGGTTAGATACGTTAAAATTTGGTAGTTTTAACAAAAAAGATTTTGCTTGCAAGTTTCAAGAATTCTTGTTCACAGTACTCCGTGTTGCTTTGCCGATTCTCTGCCAGTTTGTTTGGACACTTGTTGTTTCACCTCTTATTTTATTTCTTGAATCTTAGTTATCTTGGATCTGAATAAGATTGCTATTAAGAAATGTTGAGGTTAGGTTTGTAGATTTAGATCTTTATGTGATTTCACTCATCAGACTTAGCCCTAGTGCAAGATTCTTGATTCTTCTAATTTGGGGTTTCTCTATTCTGCTTCAAGATTTAATTTTGCTGTGGATTGAATTTGGTTAATCACATATTCCCAAAAATCAACAGGAGAAAGTTGTGTCCTTGTAAGCATTTTAGCAATTAAGTTGAGGAAGGAATTGTGAGTGGTCACGTTTCTTCAAAAATGGGGAAACCATTACTTTACGAGATATTGAAAAAGCCAGCAATGAGTTGTGTTACTATACACCGAGAAAGTGCTTTAGGCGTGTTTAAACTACAATTGTGATTGTGTATACATTCGCGTGACATAATTACAATTCTAAAAACCAATTCGAAATATGCGTTCGCGCAACTTCGATCAAACCTTTCTTAATAATAAATTTGTTATTAATATAGTGATCTTTAATTAATTTTGGTTTATATAAGTCTGAGGTGTGCCATCCATAATTTAATCACTCATGGCCCTCGTATTAATCTTATAACCTAGATATAAAAATGACAAATGCTCGTAGTTGCTTTAGGCCCGTTTAATATATCATTGTGATTTTGGACACTTTCGTGTGACATGATTACGATTTTAAAAACAAAACCGGAGTATGCGTTCGCACAACTTTGGCCAAACTTTCTTAATAACAATAAAGCGTTATTAATTGTGGACAAGTTCGCGTGACATGATTTTTGACGCACTAAGTAAATGGGTACACGTGCGCGTAACCCGTTTTAAGATAATTTCTTAATTAAAAGAGACAAATACACATAGGTTCTAAAATCAGTAATCAAATAATTTGTTTAAGCTAAGTATGATCAAAGCGACCGTGCTAGAACCACGGAACTCAGGAATGCCTAACACCTTCTCCCGGGTTAACAGAATTCCTTACTCGGATTTCTGTGTTCGCAGACATTAATACAGAGTCAAAACTTCCTCGATTCAGAATTTTAAACCGGTGACTTGGGACACCATAAATTATCCCAAGTGGCGACTCTGATCTTAAACAATAATCCCGTTTCGATTGTCACTTAAATTGGAAAAAACTCCCCTTATACCCTTCCGAGGTAGAGAAAAATGAGGTGTTACACATAACAATAAGTCAACATTAATTATAGACAAGAATCAACCTGAATCTCTTAAGTGCCCCCGTACATGCATACTTTATATATATATATATAATGCTTCTCTTTGAGACTATTATTCATATCTTATGATGAATGACTGCCCAACTGATCAGTGGTAACTGCCCGACCAGCCTTAGCTCGGTGGTAAATGCATAATTGCCCAACTGGGCAGTTACCACTAATCAGTTGGTCAATCATGCATCATACGATATGGATAATAAAGATAGTCTCAAGGAAAAGCAGTATATATATATATATATATGTCACACCCCATGTTTTCGTATGTAAGAGTACGTCTTAAGTCAATTAATGTAAGACAAAAAATGAGATCATCTTTGGAAGTATGTAAAGTAAGTTAATCTTTTTATAATGGAGGTTACAAATATTTAAGATCATGAATGTCAATTACCAAGATGGTTTGAAGGCTTCGAAGCTAAATGAATTGAAGAAAATAAGTTTCGTCAAAAGTCGACAAGTTGGGAATGTTATAACATGTACTTTTGGGGTGAGACTAGGGTGCTTAACCTTATAAGGAGATTGTGTATGAGTTATTTTAGTCGTATGATATTCGTGTGTCATGTTTTGAAGTCAAGCGAGTTGTGAAACAAAAGTTGGAAAATATCATCACAAGTTACATTCATAAATATGGTGAAAATTAGGTCAAATGTACCTGAGCATTTCTCTCAATGTACTAGGAATTTAGGGATGATCTACCTACCAAATTGAATATCTACGAGTCTAGTTTCCAAAGTATTAAACCATTCATTGATACAATATTTTAGTAGATATATATTCACATTTCCGCGAGACTGCGCAGAATGGTAGGTGACAAGTAGGTTCATCACCTACTTGCCAAAAGGAGAGGCCACAATTAAATGCCCTAAAGTCAGCCAAGAGGGGTGTTTTAAGGACATATAAACTCATTTAATTCACTTATTTCTCAGACCAAAAATCAGATTGAACCCCTGCACCTCCTCCCCAAAAAAATCCCACACAAACCCTAGGTTATTTCGGATGTTACAATGTGGTTCTAGTGCCGAAAACCACGGACAACTTGCTAGTTTCTCTTTCTCCTTCATGTTGCTGCGTTGGGGGTCTGATTTTTGATGGAGAAGGACTAGGTTTCGTGGTTCTACTCAGTCCAAGGTAAGTTTATGCTTCTCCATCCATTATCTATGCTTGTACGAGTTGTTGTAAAGACTAGACCTAGCGAGTTTCGAATGAGTAGTATATATGATGTTTGTTGTTGCATCACTGTTGGCTGGTTGTAAACTTATTTTTAAGCTGAATTCATGACTGGTTTAGTGTATAAGAGGCTTTATTATGTACTATTTGTTGTGCTTCTCAATTCGAAAGAAAAGACAAGTCGAAACATGTTTTAGTAAACCAAAAAATCGATTTTGAGTTGCTGAACTTGTGTGATTGTTTCGTGGGCTGTTTCGTGTTTCTTTTGGGTTGCCTCTTTTGCTACTGTTTTTATGAAGTTTGGGAGGAGGAATAGTGTGGAGAAACACCACATAATGTCAGGGTGGTTGGCTGGTCGTTCGTTGTTACATTTTTTAGGTTGTTTTACACTACTTTGGTTGTCGTTTATGTATGAAATGATTAGAGTGTGTGGGATGTTTTGTGGTATATTGATATTGAGATAAGGTTGGAACATGATGCATCCATATTGTTATTGTTGGGTTTTTGTTGTTGTTGGTATATGGTATTGAAGAAGGGCCTTATTACCGGGGAGATGCTGCCCAAATTTACGTAAACGAGCTACTAATATAAGTTGCAGACTTAACCTTTACTCAGCACTGATTTTGAATCTCCTTATGTTGTGGTAGATTTAGTTGAGTTGTTTGAAGAATTGCTTGGAAGGTATTAAAGACTCAACGGAGTTAAGGTATGTTAAGGCTAAACCTTTCTTTCTTTTGGCATGATCCAGTAACTACATATGTTTGATAACGAGACATAAAGAGAAGTTCATATTCCTGAATTTATGTACATTTTCCTAGTCTCATAAGTTATAATATTCTCGCTTATCGGGACTTCATATTCAATTTCGTATTGTCTTCTTTCAGCCAAGAGAGTAGAGAGTCTATATATATATATATATATTCAATATTACAGTATTTTCACTACAATCGAGCTATAATCGATGGGCAGGCCCCTATTGGGCAACCTCTGATAAGATGGTAAGTTATATACCGAGCCTACTGTGGTCGAGTGCCTATGAGCGAGCCCACCATGGCCGAGATACATAGCCTAGTATGGCCGAGCGCCTATGAGCGAGCCTACTATGGCAGAGCAGTTATATATATACCGAGCCTTATAAGGCCGGACAACTATTTTACATACAATATTGAGAGAGTTGAGTCAGTATCAGCAGGTAAGCATATCTTCAGATTATCTTTGACTCTCAGTTACTTTCAGTTATTATATTGTCAGTTCAGTTTCAGCTTTCAGTTATACTATCGCCTTACATACTTGGTACATTATTTCATACTGACGTCCCTTTTGCCGGGGATGCTATATTTCATGCCTGCAGGTCCTGATAGACAGCTGGATAGATTTTCCAAGTAGACAGAGTCAAATATCAGCTTGGTTGGTAATCTCCACTGGCCTTATCGGCCTAAGTTGAGGGTTACCCCTCTAGAGTTTACAGCTACAGAGTGGTACGCTCGGGCCAAGTATGGCACCGAGTGCCGACCATGCCTCTTCAAGTTTTGGGCGTGACAAACTTGGTATCAGAGCAGTTCTATCCTAGGGAGTCTACAAGTCATGTCTAGTAGAGCCTTGTTTATAGATGTGTTGTGCACCACATTATATAAACAGTAAGCTACAAGGCATTTAAGAATCTGTTACCCTTCTTTCAAATCTAAATCGTGTTATAGAGCTAAGTCATAAACGTTCGAGCCAGGACTTTTGTTTGCTAATGTATAGAGATACTTGCAATTAGATAAATTACAGTTATCCAGAGGGCTACTACAACAGCAGGTAAGGGCATTAGTAGAGAGAATTCTTGACAATGTGGCCTAGTTTGAAGCCCTATCAGATCGTGCATACCAAATATGCAGAATTCCTACTTAAGACCCTAAGACGGGAATATCTAATATACCCCACGAATAGCAGGCCATGGGAATATTATAAGGTAAAAGTATAAGTTTCAACAGATAACAGAAGCAAGGTGAATAAAGGTACGAGGTACCTAGTTAATGTAGATTATCCGAATTTCCACATTAGGCAGAGAAATAAAAGGATTCTAAGTCACCTTCAACAAAAATAGAGGTATGTACAATTGGCCACACCAATCGCAATTATGCCCTACGGGAGCTAATATATATAGGTTACAAGAAAGATGGGATATCAGGTAGGGTTAGAGTAACCCAAAATGGTGGATTAAGCCATGGGAGCTAAAGGTGAACCAATGTTTTGTTGAAGTTTTCAGAATAATGCGATAGGCACAAGTATTAGCAGGAGAATAAGAAGAGAGTAAATGAAGCATTATGAGTAAGGTATGATAAATAAGTAATAACGGTAAATCAAAATATAGTAGGATGACAGAGTCTATGGTCATGTGAAAGAAAGACAAGAGATGACAGGTTTTGAGACTATAAAACAGTATATGCCATAAAGTCATATCCTTATTTCAAAAATGAGTTTGTGACTCCAACATGATTACTAGAAAGCTAAGTTAGACCTCCGGAGTAATAGAAATCAACATAGGATGGTAAACAAGAAAAAAAAATTGAACATGATTTAGGGACCAGAGGATTCGATAATAGTCGACATCGTGAGAACTTCAGAGATCATGCTCCAACAAAAATAGTATGGACAATGGAAGAAAAACCTTTAAAGGTCATTCAGGAAGACGCTTCCCTAAAGTAAGCAATGTGAGCAAAGTTATGCTTAAGGGACTAAGTGCGCCAGTTACATTAAGTGTCACCCTCACGTGGAAGGAATTCAGTTATCCCTAGTAGAGAAGGGTTCCCGACCAGGATATTATTGATACTAAGTGCGAATGAACACTTGAGACATAAGGATCCAGTGCGAGAGGTAAGTTAAGAAAAGGAAACAAACCAAGAGAGATTATGTGGAATATAGATATGAGAATGGACTAACGAGTATTTAGTAGTTGATTCAAGAAGAGCCTAATTATGGCTAGACACGAGGATACAGATAAATCAGCAGATCATGCAAGATAAACCTAGTGAATCCCAGCATAGGGAATTCAGTCTCACAGATACAACATCATAATCCTTGAGAAATATTCAGATAGGAGTTGAGGTAGTTATAGTTGCCGTAAAAGTGTTACGAAAATAAAAGAGAGTGCCATCAGAAAAAAATTTGAGTTTAAAGTAACCCTGCGAGAACAAGGCCACGAAGGTATATAACTAAGGATATTTATAAGTGAGTAAGAACATCAGAAATTTTGTCAGGTATATGATGGGATAAGCTCACAGCTTTACAAGAGTCAGAGCGTCTTCCATAAATGCTACAATGAAAGCTAGCTGAGAAAATAAGGAAGAAGGCTTCAAACAAAGCATAGTGACCTAAATAAATAATGGTCTTGTAATAATAGTCTCACTACGACATTATATGCTCTCCATAACAAAGTGGCACCTGTCGTAACTAAGGAACGAGAAGTGAAATCCAAAGTAATATTCAAAATCATATGAGTTTCACAAAATTCCAATATATGTGGGCACTAAGATAAGCGAAGTATTCATGCAACAAGTGGCAGAACGACTAAGAAAGCTAATTGATTACTTTTAACGAAAGCTGAGAAGGCACGAAAGGAATTATTTGATTTATGACCCAGAGTTAGTTACGTCATGAACACACTTAAGATTTCAGAGTGTTATCCATGCAGCATGTATGTTGACAATGATACAGCTATAGGAGACTCCAGTATAAGTTGAAAAAAAGAATTGAGTCCACGTCACATATAAAAGCTTGATTTGCTAGAAGGTTACATCATGGATGTTCCATAGCGTCCACGAGGGGATAAATTAATAACTAATACCCTGAGCCGCAGATCGGAAGATAGCTTAATCCTACTCAAAAGCTGAGATAGAAGAGAAACTAAAGAGTTACATTAACTAAGTAAATCAGGAGTTTGATTATTAGACCCTAATGAGTACAAAAATCGGGATTCAGAACATTGCGGAATCACTCTTATAATCAGAGGTACAAGAAAGATAGTACAATAGCCATATTCTATAACGGCTTTACGATAAAGCTAGGTAAAGGTGTACCGGCCTCGTAAGAAATCAATATGAAAGCTCCCAGCGGATCATGTATGCACTAGAGGTGCAAGTATTATAATAAAGCTTCAAGTTGTGTATGTGAATTCCACCTATGTGGAAGGGAGGTTATGAAAGAGACAGAATATATGATGCGAGATTTAAAGGTAAGTAAGGTAAAGGTAATGAAGGTATGAGATACTCAATTGCAGAAGCTTGGTAATAGTCCAGACTTCAGATAGAGGGCTATAAGCGTCGTGATTCAGTATCCATAAATGATAGTGGTATCGTTACTAGCATATTTTCCACCCTATGGTTTCAGGTGTTGAGAGGTCTAGTTAAGAGAGTACAGAAAAGATAAAGGTGGTGTGATGTTTCGCTTGAGGTTCCAGAATAACATAAGCAAATGTATGGTGCTAGAAAGTTAAAGGAAGGCTGTGTGTAATATAAATAGATATGTGTAGGTCGCAAGCTAAAGTATGGTAGAGCAACAAGGTTTTAGGTGGACAGGAGTAAGGATACGAAAAGGTAAGTAAGAAGGTGACGAGAATAGGTAAGTCCTCGAGATTAAGCCCATCACAAAAAGAGAACTGATGGTTTCCATAAGTTATAAAAAGCTCAGTATAGCTTGAGTGAACTCGGAGGAGTTTAAGAGTAGGAGAATTTAACAGAGATGGAATGCTTCCCTAGTGGTAGAATAAGGGTGTAATTGTGATAGATAAGAGGATGACGTTTAGGCCTTTGATTAGGTAATGATTCAAAGAAAAAGGATTTCATGAATTGTATATGATTAAAATATCCCTATAAGGTGAATCATGTTGGGATACTATGAAATACGGTTAATGAAGTATTGTATCCTCCCTAGGTGGATCAGGCAAATAACTTCAGATATTCCCCGATGCAACGTGGGCCCTTACGACAATGTATTATATAAGAGGTTTTGAGTTATCAGTGGTAGATTATAGATCAACTTAAGGTAAATCAACAATAGATGGGTACAAGTTCCAAAGTATGAGATGAGATTTGTTTGTTATTCTTAAGATGAATGGTAATGAGGAAGCATTAAAGGACTTAGATTTATACATATAGGATCAACAACGAGAGAGTAACTTGGAGTTTGGTAGCAGAACTCAGTAATAATAAATCAAAGCATGTGTTATGGTATAGTATGGCCTACCTAGATGCAGTAAAGCCATAAGGATAGATATCCGAGGCTATAAAACAAGATACGACAATAGTCGTAAGTTCGACAAAGTACCAAGCGAAGGACTTCAGTACACCTATAGATGACTAGAGGGGAAACTTGCCATAGTTCTATATATATTCCCAAAGTGAGGCCTAGAGATTGGCTAAAAGCTGGAGGAAAAAGGACAGAAGAGTCGCATAGGCGCACATACAAGGACAAAGTCGTACAGGCTGCATGATAGAAGGTCGCAACAATTACGAGATTGGAAGAATTCTGACAAAAAGTCGTGGTGTGAGAAAGAGGCCCAAAGGGGGGAATGCCCTAACCTTCAGATTTATTCAAAGGACAGTTTCCTAGAAGGAAATGACAACATTAAAATATTTGTAACAGCTATGGGTTATGAGACTGATAAGTGCATCAGCCAACATTCGAGGATGAATGTTCCAAAGGGGAAAATGATGTCACACCCCATATTTTCACACATAAGAGTACGTCTTAAGTCAATTGATGTAAGACCAAAAATGAGATCATCTTTGGAAGTATATAAAGTAAGTTAATCATTTTTGTTTACCGTGAAAATGGTAACAACAATTAAATTTGTAAATGGGATTCTAAAAATATGTGATCTATTCCCGAGCTAGTTGTTAGAGCAGTTGATGCTATGAACGTGAAGCTTAACGATGAAATGTAAGCTAAAATAAGACAGTAATCAAACCGAAGGGGCCTGTTGCCCGAATGCAAAGCTGGTCGATAAGGACCTCGGGGTCGGGACTCGAATCAAGCTCGATCTATCGGGGGCAACTGGGAATAGGATAACAATTAAGGATACGATCAAGCAAGGATCTTTAAGTCCAAAGTTGCGCAATATAGCATGAAATAAGTAAGAAGACAATAGATGTTAAAGCGGCCTCGAGCCAGTGAGAACGAACAAAATAGGTGAAAGAGAGAGAGATATTATTGCTTTAGTGTATAAATGAAGCAACATCCTCCTTTTACAAAGTGGTATGGGTTCCCCTTATATAGGCGAGGGAACACGGTATGGTACAAATATGTGGAGATTAAATACAAAGTACGGAGATGGGATTGTTTGACGTTATGCCTCAGTATAGGCTTTGGATAGGCCAGGCCTATCAGACGTAGCCATGTGCCTTTGGGGCTTCCCCCTCCGTCCTGGCTTTGAGTCTTCCGAGTCGGGCTCCGACGAGCCCTGAGGTCAGGAACTTGGTCACGGCCTCCCGCCCTCGGGGTCTCGAGGCATGCTTCCGAAATGTCCCGACAGCGAGAAATCAAGTCTTCTTATTTCGCCGCATACAATTTTATAATGGAGGGTACAAATATTTAAGATCATGAATGCCAAGTACCAAGAGGGTTTGAAGGCTTCGAAGCTAAATGAATTGAAGAAAATAAGTTTCGTCAAAAGTCGACATGCTGGGAAAGTTATAACATGTACTTTTGGGGTGAGACTAGGGTGCTTAACCTTATAAGGAGATTATGTTATGAGTTATTTTAGTCATATGATAGTCGTGTGTCATGTTTTGAAGTCAAGCGAGTTGTGAAATAAAAGTTGGTAAAGGTCATCACAAGTTACATTCCTAAATATGGTGAAAATTAGGTCATATGTAGCTGAGCATTTCTCCCAATGTACTTGGAATTTCGGGATAATCTACCTACAAAATTGAAGATCTACGAGTCTAGTTTCCAAAGAATTAAACCTTTCATTGATACAACATTTGAGTAGAGAGATATTCACATTTCTGCTAGACTGCGCAGAATGGTAGGTGACAAGTAGGTGCATCACCTACTTGCCAAATGGAGAGGCCACAATTAAATGCCCTAAAGTCGGCCAAGAGGGGTGTTTTAAGGACATATAAACTCATTTAATTCACTTATTTCTCAGACCAAAAATCAGATTGAACCCCTGC
Source organism: Nicotiana sylvestris (assembly GCF_000393655.2). NCBI lineage: Eukaryota > Viridiplantae > Streptophyta > Magnoliopsida > Solanales > Solanaceae > Nicotiana > Nicotiana sylvestris. The sequence goes on along the minus strand of NC_091060.1, from coordinate 125,929,859 downwards.
ACCTCCTCCCCCAAAAAATCCCACACAAACCCTAGGTTATTTCAGATGTTACGATGTGGTTCTAGTGCCGAAAATCCCGGACAGCTTGCTCGTTTCTCTTTCTCCTTCATGTAGCTGCGTTGGGGGACTGCTTTTTGATGGAGAAGGACTAGGTTTCGTGTTTCTACTCAGTCCAAGGTAAGTTTAAGCTTCTCTTTTCATTATCTATGCTTGTACAAGTTGCAACTCGATCGTAAAGACTAGACCTAGCGAGTTTCGAATGAGTAGTATGTTGTTTGTTATTGTATCACTATTGGCTGGTTGTAAACTTATTTTTAAGTTGAATTCATGGCTGGTTTAGTGGATAAGAGGCTTAATTATGTACTATTTGTTGTGCTTCTCAATTTGAAAGAAAAGACAAGTCGAAACATTTTTTAGTAAACCGAAAAATCAATTTTGAGTTGTTGAACTTGTGGGATTGTTTCGTGGGTTGTTTCGTGTTGCTTTTGGGTTTCCTCTTTTGCTATTGTTTTATGGAGTTTGGGAGGAGGAATAATGTGGAGAAACACCACATAATTTCAGGGTGGTTGGCTGATAGTTCGTCATTACATTTTTTAGGTTGTTTGACACTACTTTGTTATCGTTTATGTATGAAGTGATTAGAGTGTGTGGGCTATTTTGTGGTATGTTATGGAGATAAGGTTGGAACATGATGCATCCATGTTGTTATTGTTGGTATATGGTATTGGAGGAGGGCCTTGTTACAGGGGAGATGCTGCCCAAATTTACGTAAACGAGCTACTAATATAAGTTGTGAACTTAGCCTTTACTCAGCACTAATTTTGAATCTCCTTATGTTGTGGTAGACTAAGTTGAGTTGTTTGAAGAATTGCTTGGAAGGTATTAAGGACTCAACGGAGTTAAGGTATTTTAAGACTAAAACCTTTCTTTCATTTGGCATGATCCAGTAACTACATATGTTTGATAACGAGACATAAAGAGAAGTTCATATTCCTGAATTTATGTACATTTTCCTAGTCTCATAAGTTACAACATTCTCCCTTATTGGGACTTCATATTCAATTTAGTATTGTCTTTTCAGCCAAGAGAGCAGAGAGTCTATATATATATATATACATATAGTATTACAGTATTTTCACTTTCATCTAGCTATAATCGATGGGCAGGCCCCTATTGGGCAACCTCTGATAAGATGGTAAGTTATATACCGAGCCTACTGTGGCCGAGCGCCTATGACCGAGCCCAGCATGGCCGAGATACAGAGCCTAGTATGGCCGTGCGCCTATGAGCGAGCCTACTACGGCAGAGCCGTTATATATATACTGAGCCTTATAAGGCCGAACAACTATTTCACTTACAATATTGAGAGAGTTGATCAGTATCAGCAGGTAAGCATATCTTCAGATTATCTTTGACTCTCAGTTACTTTTAGTTATTATATTATCAGTTTAGTTTCAGCTTTTAGTTATTCTGTCGCCTTACATACTCGGTATATTATTTCGTACTGACGTCCCTTTTGCCGGGGACGCTGCATTTCATGCATGCAGGTCCTGATAGACAACTGGATAGATCTTCCCAGTGGACAAAGTCAAATATCACATTGGTTGGTAAGCTCCACTTCCTCGGAGTTACCAGGTCTAGACCTTGGAGTCCATTATATATATATATATATACATGTTTAATGGATAGGTATAGATATAGATTTGATGGGTAGGTCAAGACCTTGTCCCGACCATGGTACATTTCAGTTATCTCTAAAGGCTTGTAGACGAGTCCTGTATAGTTTGTATATCAGTAGATGTTCATATTGGCCTTGTCAGCCTGCATAGTTATATATATATATATATATATGAGCTTTTGGGTATGCTTACCCCTTAGATAATAGAGTCGATATTTTCATATGATTCAGAAAATGGCCTCATCGGCCTATGTTGAGGGTTACCCCTCCAGAGTTTACAGTTACAAAGTGGTACGCTCGGTCCAAGTATGACACCGAGTGCCAGTCATGCCTCTTCAAGTTTGGGGCGTGACAATATTATATATATATATATATATATATATATATAAGCATGATAAGTATGCATATACGGTGTCACTTTAGAGATTCAGGTTAATTCTTATATATCTTTACTTAATGTTGACTTATTGTTATGTTTCAGTTCTGCCTTACATACTCAGTATATTATTCGTACTGACGTACTTTTGTTGGGGACGCTGCATTCATGCATGTAGGTATAGATAATCAGTTTGACGAGCCCTCATAGTAGATGATATTGGCATTCATTGAAGGATCGGTAAGACTCCATCTCATTCGGAGTGCAGCCGAGTCTATGAGTCATCGTGTCAGAACATTGCTATAGACTTACGGGTAGGCCAGTACCCTGTCCTATTTGATGTCAATTAATCTTAGAGGCTTTGTAGACAGAGGTTTAGTTTGTATAGTATGTCAGAGGCCTTGACGGCCTATATGTATTCATGTTTTAAGAAAAATGATTCAGTGATAAAGTATTTTCCCACTTACAGTTGTCCATTATGAGTTGTGATCATTTTGGCCCATGATAGTTGAAAAAGGAATGAGTTCAGCCTCGACCTATGTATGCTCTAATTTTGGTCGTATGATCATAAGTTACATAGTGGTTCGCTCGGGCCAGTGTGGGCGTGACACTCTCTTACTTAGCAAGCTATACATCTTTATTTAATGTACGAAAGCTCTTAAAATTATGGGTTGTGGGCCCCACTTGGTATGATGACTTGGCTAAAGAATTCCCTAATCTTGCCATCTAGCTCCAAGACTTGCCTAGTCAATATTGAATTCCCTACTTACGGCCACCTGAATGCTTATCCACCCAATAATTAACCGCTAATTTTCTTAATTAACCTTTTAATCTCCCACTAACCAATAATTAACTAATTATCCACATAATTAAGAATTATCTCAATTACTTAAAATACTACTAACTTTTAATACACTTTATACATCTTACTATCATGGTCATGTGGTACCTTGTATGGCACTAGTCCATAAATACGGGGTATTATAGCTTGGATCGTATTTTATTCTAAAATAACAACCTTTAACGAAACTCATCTTCTTTGATATGTTTACCCTCTGACCTTCACAACACTTACTTATCACTTGTTTGACATATCATAAATACTTATAATCTCGAAAATAGTCTTGTCCTCATCCTAAAGTACTACTATTAAAATATTAATAGATTATGGTACCATATAAAATTAATACATACACTATTATTTCATTAAAATATCCATGTAAAAATATATATATATTTTCTCCACTTTTAATTTTCCTAATCTCATATAAAAAGTACAAATTTTCATATGCTTAAATTCTTAAAATGATAAAAAAATAACCTTATTTTCTTGTGAGAAAATAATTTCTATCCTTACATTAAAGAAAATCTCATAAGCTTTCTCATATTATGTGTATAATTTAAAGCATATTCGAAAGTAGTAATATTAATAACTATATAAAATCATATTTTTCAAACCTTTTTTTTACAAAAAATGTTCCACTCAAAATACTATATCAAATGTATATAATGGTATCAATGTTGTTAAACTTACGGGGTCTTACAATAACATAGTCACAAATTCTTTATAATCTCATGAATGGTCTTAATCTCTTCAAGCTCATATGGATTACTATGACTCATCCTAATATAAAAGTACGGGATATATCAGTTCCACTGAATAGGAACCCCTGATGTGATCCATGGAGGTGATGGTCCCGGAGCTGCCAAAATCTCAGCTAGCCATAGGCAAGCTGCATCACCCAGTGAGAACTTCTCCAGGTATTGCACCGACTCCACATCCTCAAACGCCAAATATGCGTTCAGGGTGCTCTAATCTAACCTCACATTCAAATTACTCACTTTCGACACCTTGGTCCCCATTTTTATATGCGCCATATTGGCGTAAAATTCCCGGACCAAGTTCTCTTTGTCATCCGCCACACTTTGAGTGAACCATGTCCACCCTTTCCTCTCCCAGACTTGTCTTTACACCGCCGGGTTATATCTATCCAAATCTTTCAATAAAAACTGACGCTCAAGAGTGAGTGATCTCTACAGCCACTACTCTCGGAATCTGTTGAATGTAGTCAAACTAACAAACCTATCTTCCCAAACTTCTTTCTTCTTCGACCTCTTAAGACCGACAACTCTGGTATCACCCCCTCCGCCATCCTCTGAAATATCATCCTCATAAACTATAGTAGCTGGTGCGTCGGGGGTATGTGTAGATGAGGGCTCTAAATCCTGACCATCTTCTGAACCCTCGAAAGTGCTAGCTGAGGTGGAAGTCTCAACTCGAAGCTGAAATATCTCTTGAAGCTACTGTGGCTGTGATTCAGCATCAGGCTGCTCTTGCAAAGAGTCGCCTTACGATGCTTCCCTAGACGGGACATATGAACTTGATTCAGCGGGCTCTTTAGCTCTACTTCTCCCGATTGTCACCTTTTTGGATATAACTCTTTGTAAGGCGAGTAGTAAGGTACTCTTGACAGGGCCTCGGGAGGGTTCACCCCTCCTCTTTGATGTATCACCTCGACCACGTGAGCTAACCGTATTATGCAATAAATAGGAACAAGAGTCAGTTCTAGTTTAAGTACAAAATAGCAGACATTTGCATAAATAAGTATATTGCAGGGTGGGGAAGTACGGTCCGCATAATTACAAGTGCGGCCACAGGTGGGGTTGTGCGGATCGCATAATTTAAAAGTGCAGCCGTAGTGATGATTCTGCGGTCCGCTTAATTTAAGTGAGAATGCACATCTGAAGTGCGGTCCGCATAATTTTGAGTGCGACCGCACAATGAATACCTCAAAAGTGGCAATTCTTTGAAGACAGAGAATGCCCTGATCTGCAGGTGCACACACTTTTCTGCGGCTGTGGTTGAATTTTTGTGGACCGCGTAATTTCAAGTGCGGTCGGCACAATCTAGCAATACCAAATGCCCTAACCTATAGATCTACGGACCGCACAATTCCTTGTGCGGACGCATAATTCCTTGTGCGGACGCATAATTCAAAAATTAATGGGGCAGAGTTCGTAGTGTTTCAATTTTTAGGCACAAATTGGACATGGTAATAGCAATAATCATGATAAGCAAATACCCAATCCCCTAATAGCAACTAAGAGTTCACCCAGCACAATCTACAACCCATATGGATAAGAATTTGATAATTGGTCTAAAAGTAACTTAACAAATTATAAACTAAAATGAAGAAAATTGAAAAATTCTAGAGATGATTTGAAAATACTAGTGATGAACTGGTGTTAAGGAAGTATCAAAGATGTTGAATCAAGTGTGCAATATTTTAGCTTGTGTTTTAATTTCTCAGAACATGGAAAGTTTAAATAGTAGAATAAGGCCTACTATTTATACTTACGAGATTGGACAAGAGTTCAATTTTGGCCGCCGTTCTTGCTCCACCATGGTGACCACCATACGGCGAAGAATGACAAGCCCTAAGAATTTCAACTTGTTCCTCATCCGGTACACATTTTCTAATCACTCCATTCGTACAAAACCAAAAAAGGTATGGTTCATCCCAATAATAGTTTTGACAATCTCATTTGAGCTTCTTTCTTTGGTTTGAAGATAACTCAACCGGAATGATACCACTCACAAGATAATATGCTAGATCAATGAACCAAGGCACCTCTTTCATAGAAATAGCCAAGAGTTGCTCATCGGGGAAAGAGTCATTGATTTCAAGGCCATCATGCGGTCTCCCCTCCTCCTCCAAACGAAACAAGTGGTCTGCCACTAGGTGTTCACTCCCTTTTCAATCTTGGATGTCTATATCAAAATCTTGCAACAAAAATACCTATCTCATAAACCTTGTTTTGTAATCTTTCTAGATCATAAGATAACGAAGTGCCGCATGAACCGTATGAACAATTATTTTTGCACCCATCAAGCACGGGCGGAACTTCTCAATAGCAAACACAATGGCAAGGAGCTCTTTCTTTGTAAGGGCATATTTGACTTGGGTACTATTCATGGTCTTACTTTCATAATAAACCGGATGAAAATTTTGTTGATGTGCTGCCCCAAAATAGCCCCCACCACTACATCACTTGCATCACACATGAGCTCAAAATGAACACTCCAATTTGGAGTGATGATGATGGGAGTAGTAGTCAACTTGAAGTCCCGACCATCGAGAAGTCATCCATGAAGACTTCAAGGTAATCCTCCACCATATCCGTGAAGATCGTCATCATACACCTTTGAAAAGTTTTCGGTGCATTGCACAACCCAAATGGCATCTGCGAGAAGGCGAAAGTACCATAAGGACATGTGAAAGTAGTTTTCTCTTCATCCTCCGGAGCAATAAGAATTTGATTGTAGTTGGAATACACATCAAGGAAACAATAGAAAGCACGGCCAGCCAATCTATCAAGCATTTGATCTAGGAAGGGAAGTGGGAAATGATTCTTCCTTGTGACTTTGTTGAGCTTAGGATAGTCCATACACACTCTTCACCCGATCACGTTCTTGTAGAAATAAACTCATTCTTATCATTGGTGACCACCGTCATGCACCTTTCTTTGGGACACATTGAACCGAAGAAGTCCACGAACTATCGGAAATGGGATAAACAACTCCGGCATCCAACCACATAATTATCTCCTTTTTGACAACCTCTTGCATGGCTTCATTGAGTCTATTTTGATGTTCAATAGATGGTTTGGCATTTCCTCCTAGTTAATATTGTGCATGAAAAATGCGGGGCTTATCCCCCGAATATCCACCAATGTCCATCCAATAGCCTTCTTCATCTTTTGTAGCACCGCCAATGTAGAATCTACATGCACGTTAGTCAAACAAGAGGAAAGAATAACCAGTGAAGTAGAAGAATGGACAAGAAATTCATACCAAAGATGTGGAGGTAATGGCTTCAACTCCAATATGGGAGGCTCCTCAATTGAAGGCCTTGTTGGAGGAGTGGTTCTATTTTCAAGATCCAAGGACAATTTGTGGGGATCATAAGTGTACGACCCCATTCCTTGCAAAGAGTTCACACATTCCACGTAACCTTCCATCTCTTCATTATCACAATTGAGCAAAACGACCTCCAATATATCATCAACATTCATTACAACACTTGTTTCATCCACAATCATATCGGTCACCAAGTCCACAAAAGAGCACAACTCATTGCTATTGGGTTGCCTCATAGACTTACACACATGGAAAACCACTTTTTCACCACCAACCCAGAAAGTAAGTTCTCCGACTTCAACATCCACTAGAGCCTTCCCGTAGCAAGGAAAGGTCTCCCAAGAATAATCAGCACCTCATAGTCAACCTCACAATCAAGAATAACAAAATCCGCCAGAAGAATGAATTTATCAACACAAACCAACACATCATCAATTACTCCCAATGGTTTCTTCATGGTACGATCAGTCATTTGTAATCTCATAAATTTTGGTCTTGATTGCCCCATTCCCAAAGTTTTGAAAACCGAATAGGGCATCAAATTGATATTTTCCCTAAGATCAGAAAGAGCTTTAGAAAATTTGGCACTTCCAATGGTACAAGAAATTGTGGAACCGCCGGAATCGTCCGATTTAGGAGCCATTGAATGCACAATTGAACTCACTTGATGAGTCATCTTTATATTTTCACAATTCATTGTTTGCTTATTTGTCACCAAATCTTTCATAAAACTTTGCATAACCGGGTATTTGCTCCAAAGCTTCAACCAATGGCACATTGATAGATAGACTCTTCATTATGTCAATGAACTTTTTGAATTGATTCTCGCCATTTTGCTTGGAAAAACTTGAGGATATGGAGGAGGAGGCCTAGGTATTGGTGCCTTAGCCTTTTGCACTATCGGTTCTGGTATGTCAATAATGTTCTCCCTAGATGGGTTCACTTCCTCTTGAGCTTCCTCCATATTCTCATCAATACATCCGCACTTCATCATTTGTTTGCACCACATTGTTTAGGATCTCATCTTCTTGTACCACTTGCTCATCATCATAAGTTTTCTTTGATTTGAGGTGGGTGCATCCCCATATTTTCCATTCCTTCTAGTAATGGCCATGTCATGTCCCGTGTTGTGCCCAACCTTTGGGTTCATCATCGTGTCACTTGGTAGTGGCCCCTTAGGACGAGTGTTTAAAGCGTAAGAGATTTGCCCAATTGAACTTCCAAGTTTCGAATAGATGTGTAGTGTGAGGCTGGTTGAGCATCGGAGTCGACATTCCTCTCCATCATTTGTTTGAACATATTCTCAATCCGTCCTATCTCATTGTTGGAAGAACTTGGACCTTGGGAAGGATAAGGAGGCAGATTGCTCAGTTGTTGATACATCGGCGCCTTTGAAAGCCCGACCCCCGTTTCCCTTGGTTATTGTTTCAAACCCCCTAGTTGTTGCCTCCCCAATATCCTTGGTTGTTGCCACTCCAATTTCCTTGGTTATTTCCACAACTCCAACTTCCTTGATTGTTTTTACCATTCTAATTACCTTGGTTGTTAGAATTCAAATTACCTTGATTACCTTGAGGCCGCCATTGTTGTTGATTCGGGCCTTGAGAGTTGTTTCTTTGCCCTTGGAAGTTGTTCACATATTGAACTTCCTCCTCTTGTTCATTGTAAGATTCATCTTGATTAACTACATTATCTTCTTGCACATAATTCTCCACACAGTTTTGCATTTGTGGACCCTTTTGCCTTCTCTTGTTTACCATCATACTAACTCCCTCCATTGCATTGACTTGATTAGGGTTTTTCACTTGTTGAAGTTGAGCCTTGGCTAATTGATTCATTGTAGTGGTTAACTCGGCAATGGCTTGCCCATGATCATGCAATTTTTTATGTAGGTGAATCACGTTCGGATCACCTTGAAGAACATTTGCTCTACTTTTCCATGCTGATAAAGTATCTGCCATTTAATCTAAAATCTCACAAACTTCCGCATATGGCATTGTCATGAAATTTCTACCGGCAAGTTGGTTGACCACGTATTGATTGGTAGTATTGATCCCCGATAGAAACTTTATTGAATCACAGCCTCCGTCATGTCATTATTGGGGAACTCTTTGACCATTGTTCGGTACCTCTCCCATAATTCATGTAACGACTCATTGGGCTCTTGTTTGAATGCTAGAATCTCATCTCTAATAGTAGCCATATGCCTGGGAGAAAAGAACTTGGAAATAAATTTCTCTGCCAATTCATCTCATGTATGGATGGAATGGTTTGGCAATCTCTCTAACCAATCCAAGGCTTTTCCCTGTAGAGATAAAGGAAGACTTTTGTTTGTTTACTCCCCCAACAAGTGTTCACAAACCCCTTCAAGTGTTTGTATACATTTTGACTCAAAGCCCCGGTAAACAATCCTCGTTGCTCTATTAATGTAAGCATTAAATTCGTGATTTGAAAGTTTCCCGTCCTAATGTGGGGAGGGACTATGGCACTTGTATACCCTTCATTAGACAACATCCGGTGTGGAGCCGCTTTTGGTGGAGGTGGGGTGGAACTGGGATAGTGTCTTGAGGCTGTCAGCCTCTTCTATTTGCTTGAGGTTCAAGAAGAACCTCTTCAACTTGGTCATCTTCAACGTCCACATCCCACATAGGCATGTTTTCGAGTGGATCATTGTTGATATCTATTGTTGCAACTACAATTGTTTTACAAAAATCAGTAACATGGAAGGAAAAGAAGAAAATTCACACACAAAACCAAATATATAGCTAAATCCATTTTTAGCTCCCCAGAAACGGCGCCAAAAATTGATCACGTCCAAATGTACACCTGTAACGAGGTATGACACGGTCGTCTGCAATAATAAAACCCAACAAGGAGTCGGGATCGAATCTACAGGGAGCTAAGATGGGAATTAGTAGTATATATTCGTAGTGAGTACGTGAAGTATCTAGATTGAACTTCCATAAATAGGGTAGTGTTTTTACTCTTAAAATTAACTAAGGATTGCAAATCTAAAGGTATAAAACTAGAGATGATTGTTTTTGAATGTTTTTCAAAGATATAAAAAGTCCTAGGGCTATGACAATGACCTAGGTGTTTGCCTAATGGGATAAAGACTTTTATACTGTTTTATTGACAGGGGTGTATTATAGCTCACAACACTACGTTGCTCACTCAATACCTCTCGGTCAGAGAGTGGTTTTGCCCAATTTGGCTTTCTCATGTCCAAATGGGTATCTACCAAAATGGTTAATAAGAGCTCAAGTCGGATTATTACTATCTCTAGGTTCAACCTTTTAATTGGGTTAATCAATCTCCCAATTGATCTAATTCCTTGTTAGCTAAGTTAACATAGACTAGGTTTCTCTTTCTCAAGAAGAAACCAAGTCAAATAGGCATGAATCAATATTTTCAACCATTAATTCCACAATTGAAGCATGAACCTAGAAAAATAACAAACACCCATTCATAAACAAGCATAAAATTAATCACCCATAAGGTTTACACACTAGGGTTGGGTCACAACCCTAGTAAAAAATCTAGCTACTCATAATGGGTGTAGCAGAAATTAAAGAAGAAGAGATAATGATACTCATATTGAAAGATTAAAATATAGAAATCCAATGTTAAATCACCAAAATAAACTAAAGTTTCCTAAATGAGCAAAGAGAAACGGCTACAACACTTTGAATAATCAAAACTTGACCAAAAAAAGTGAAACTATTCTCTTTATACAAATTTGGAATTTTCGGACAAAAATGCCCTTTCGGAGGTTCTGCGGCCGTACAATTCCATGTGCAGTCTGCACTTTGCTTCAACTTAACAGGATTTGGATCTTTTGGCCGCACAATTCTGAACCGCAACCGCATCTCTCATTTTCTACGGTCCGCACATTTTTGAGTGCGGCCGCACATAGCTCTTCTACGGACCGCACAAATGCACTTGCAATCGCATAGATGATCTTCTACAGCCACACAGTAATTGTGGGGTCCGCACTTCCTTTGATCTTGAAATGAAAACTCTCTGAACTTCTGCTCTTGCATAGCTTGTGCTGCTACATATTTCATGTGCGGACCGCACTTCTCACAATCCTCTGATATGAATGTCTTCACAATCTGCGGTCCGCACTTTGAGCTTCTATGCCTTTTTTTGTTCTTGAGTTCAGATCACTCTTTCTTGAGTTGGATTTCATCTTATTGGCTCATTTTCCAATACTCCTGTAATTAAGCATATTTCATCAGTTATAATTAAATGCTTTTGGACTAAAATGAAAGCTAAAAGGCATTAATAAGTAGTCAGAATCCCCACTTATCAAGTTACGATTCACATTCAAACACAGAATGAATGCAAGGACACACCAGAGATTACAGTTAAAATAAAGCAGAATTATGCTTGAAGGGAAGGGACCTGCGGTCTGCAGAATTCTCATTGATGCCGTGATAACTATGGATTCTAGCCTATCTTATTATATTTTTTGCTTAGGTTTTAGATAAAAAATGTGTAAAAGTATTCCCAAAAACTGACTTAATGTGCTTGTTTGTAGGATTTGGTTAAAATGAAACAAGAAAGTCATAACTAGCTCATAAAGGAGTTAAACCTGCACAAGTTTAAAGCTGGGTTAAAAGAACTGACATCGAAGGAATAGTGCGGCCGCGGAAGGTCCACTGCTGAGGCGACCATAATTACACTCTCAACGGAATTGAGGTTCAGAGAAGGCAATTTTGGCACAACAGACACTATTGAGCGCGATGAAATAGCGCAGCAGCGGAATTACTTTACGCGGTCGCGGTCCATATTCTGCTGAGGGCGAAATTGAGAATCAGAGGACTGGAGATTTGAGCTCAAATGAAGAGCGCGGTCCGTGAACATATTTCGCAGCTGCGGTTGAAGACAACGCTGAGGCGGTTACTTTTCCGCTCCCACCGGAATCAAGTCCAGACCAAGCTCAGAAAAGAAGAAACGCGGTCCGCACTTGCTTTTGCGCGGCCACGAAAGTCTAGGCGCTGAGGCGCTCATTATTATGCTGTCAACGGAATCTCCGTAGGGGCATTTTTGTCCAGTAATTTCAATTGTGTATAAATAAATCTTTTACAGATTTTTAGGTTATCTTTTGTAGTGAAGAGCTCGTGAACCGCCGTACTTAGCTATTTTGAGTAATTTTAGAGTAACTTTAGCTATTAATCTTAGATTTTATCCTTGTAATTCATATTTATGGCTTATATTTCATCTTCATTTTTTATTTTTACCTTTACTATGAGTATCTAAACCCATTATCTAGGGTTGTGACCCAACCCTAGTATGAGTATTTAATGGTTCTTTTATTTTAGGGCTTAATTGTTTATGGGTTAGTGATATTTAGCTTGTTTCATGCTTTAATTGTAGAATTGGTGGTTGCAAACACTGATTCATACCTTTATGACTTAGACTCTTCTTGAGAAAGAAGGACTAAGTCTAGGAAATTCAGGCTAATAAGGAATTGGGGTGTACTCAGAGATTGATAGCCCCAATTAAAGGGTAAAACCTAGAGATAGTAATACCCGACTTGAGCCAATTTTACTTGTATTGTTTGAACACCCAATTGGGCTTGAGAAAGCTAATTAGGGCAAAGTCACTCAAACTACCGAGAGGTATAGAGTGAGTAATTATGTATAATGGTTATATCACGACCCCAAATATAACAAGCTTGTCCTAAATCTTAGATCCCATTAGATACTTGCCTAGGTGTAAGTCACTTCCCTAGTGCTTTTTATCACTTGAGAAAGCCCTTACAAAAATATTGTACTTAGCTTATTTTCAGCATTCATTAGCATTAAAGTAGAATAGTAATAAACCCAAACATGTTTAGAAGTGCAACTAAAAGTAACACACGTAGCTAGATTAGATAGAAACCCAACTCCAAACCAATATTAACTCTCTAAGGAAATTGATCCTGACCCCTTGGGTAAAAGCTGCATCGACCACTCCTCGCCATTATATTGTGGTCTACGGTTGGAGCTTATCACTTTTTGGCTCTGTTGCCGGGGAGTTAAATGGTTTTGGCAATCTATTTGACTAGTTGTGTGTCTTGTTTTTCTTTCCTTCTGTTTTACTAACTTGTGTGTGTTAATCGATTCAGGTACAAAATGGCAAACAGTGATCCTAACGGAAATGTTATCCTAGGGGAGGAGGTAGATGATAATGGTGATGATGAGGTGCATCTAGTACCTCAAGGACAAAGAAGAGACCGTCAGGCCAATGACAATATTCCAGACCCTCCCCCAGCTCCTCCACAAGTGGCTCCTTGAGTGCTTCCAAATGAAGGATATGCAAGTGCAATTGTTCCACCTCGAATTTGGGCGGGAAATTTCTAGATTACAAATGTTATGCTCACCTTATTGGAGCAAAGAGGGTACTTTACAGGCACTCCCCATTAGAATGCATATAAACATCTAAAGGGATTTGTGGATACCTGTTGGGTAGCAAACAAACAAATGTGTCGGAGGATGCATTAAGACTGAGATTGTTCCCTTTCTCACTTAGAGGGAAAGCTCTGGACTGGCTTGAAAGACTTCCCAACCATTCCATCACTATGTATGATGAGTTGTCCGATAAGTTTATAGTCAAGTTTTTCTCACCGGGACATATGGTTGCATTATGGGATGAGATCTTAACATTTAAATAGGAACCAAATGAACCCCTTCATGAAATCTGGGAGAGATATAGAACTATGGTCAAGGAATTCCCCAACAATGATATGACTAAAGCAATGATCCAACAAACATTTTATTGGGGTATAAACACGACCAATCAGTGTGTGGTAAATCAGTTAGCAAGAGGTAATTTTATGAAGTTGTTGTATGCAGAAGCATGTGACATTCTTGATGAAATGGCTGACACTTCCTCAGCCTAGCAGAGTCGGGAGAATGTTCCTCAGGGGGGATCCTCATGTCATAAATCTTCACAAGGAACTTCAGGACCACGGACAAGCCATAACTGAGTTGACAACAACCATGAACCAGTTAGCCAAAGAACAACTTCAGCGGATTTAGGGACCAAAGCAAGTAAACACAATGGAAGGTGTTAATCTACTGGTAAACAAGAGAAGACAGTCTGGTCAACACGTGAAAAGCAATCTAGATCAATTTGAGCATGGTAGTAGTGGTTACAGCCAGGATGATGGGTATTGTGAGCAAAGTGAAAAGGCTTTGTATGCCAACAACTATTAAGGCCAACGAGGTAATGCTCCAAATCAACAATGGAGATTGCAAGGGAATAATCAGAATTGGGGCAACCAAGGCCAAGGAAATTGGAACAATAACAACAACAACAACAACTCTAACAATTGGGGCAACAACAACAATTGGGGTGGCAACAACAACCAAGGGGGTTGGAATAATAGTAATCATGGTAATTAAGGGTCGGGTTTTCAAAGACCTCCAATGTTTCAACAGCCAAACAATCCGCCTCCATTTCCATCCCAAGGTCCCAGCTCGTCTAACAATGAGATGGGAAGGATTGAGTCGATGTTTGAGCAAATGATGAAAAAGAACGCCGCCTCTGATGCTCAATTGGCGTCCCATAATACTTCAATCCGCAATCTAGAGGTCCAACTTGGTCAGATTTCGTAAGCTATGAACACTCTCCCTAAGGGGGCACTACTTAGTGACATGGTAGTAAACCCAAAGGGTGGGAACAATACCGACCATACAATGGCAGTGACCACTAGGACCGGTAGAGGTGGTGAAGCAAGTACCTCCAAGCAAAAGGAAGTTGTGAGTGATGATGTTGAAGTGCAAAATGATGATGATCCTATAGTTGTTGAGCAAGTGAGTGAAGAGAATGTGAATGGTGAGGTGAGAATTGATATTCATGATATTGAGGAGGAGATTCAAAATGACGTGAACCCATGTAGGGAACACGTAATAGACATGCCGGAAATGGTGATGCCTAAATAAAAGTCTCCTTTGCCAAGGCCTCCTGCACCTTACACTCAAAGACTTGCAAAGTAGAAGAATGAAAACCAGTTCAAGAAGTTTATTAAAATGATGAAAAGTTTGTCGATCAATGTGCCCTTGGTGGAAGCTCTTGAGAAAATGTCGGGTTATGCCAAATTTATGAAAGACTTGGTCACTAAAAAGAGATCTATGGATTGTGAGACCGTCAAAATGACTCATCAAGTGAGTGTCATTGTGCACTCTATGGCTCCAAATCTTAAAGATCCCGCATTTACCATTCCATGTACCATTGGAAGTGTGAATTTTGCAAAGGCATTGTGTGATTTGGGACCTAGTAATAATTTGATGCCTTACTTCATATTCAAAACTTTGGGTATTGGTCAACCAAGAGATACCTCAATGAGATTGCAAATGGCCGATAGAACAATGAAGAGGTCGCTTGGTATTATTGATGATGTTCTTTTCCGGGTGGACAAGTTTATTATGCCTGTTGATTTTGTAATTATGGACTGTGAGGTTGACTATGAGGTGTCGATAATATTGGGAAGGCCTTTTCTTGCAACAGGGAAAGCATTGGTTGATGTAGAAGCAGGGGAGCTCACCTTCCGGGTGGGTGACGAAAAGGTTGTCTTCCACGTGTGCAAATCAATGAGGCAGCCGAGGATGAAGGCTTGGTAGAATGTGTTAATGCCTTGCACGGAATGGGTTCTTACTCCTATGAGCCCCATAAACTCTCCTTGGATCTTGAGAATAGAACGAGTCCACCAACAAAGCCCTCCATCAAGGAACCTCTTGTATTGGACTTGAAGCCTTTGCCTCCACACCTCAGGTATGAATTCTTGGGTCCTTGTTCAACTTTACATGTTGTTCTTTCTGCTTGACTTACTAACGTGTAGGTAGATGCCACCTTTAAGGTGCTTCAAAGAAGGAAGAGGGAAATTGGATGGACTCTAGCTGATATTCGGGGGATAAGCCCCGCCTTTTGCATGCACAAAATTATACTTGAGGATGATTCCAAACCCTCCATGGAACATCAAAGGAGGTTGAACGAGGCTATGTAAGAGGTCTTCAAGAAGGAAGTTATCAAGTGGCTAGATGTAGGGGTTGTGTATCTCATCTCGGATAGTTCGTGGACTTCACTGGTCCAATGTGTGCCGAAAAAGGGGGGTATGATTGTGGTCACAAATTAGCAAAATGAGTTGATCCCCACTAGGACTATCACCGGATGGAGGGTATGCGGTGGACTACCGGAAGCTGAACAAAGTGACCTGCAAGGATCATTTTCCATTGCCCTTTCTTGACCAAATGCTGGATAGACTTGTTGGGCGTTCCTACTATTGCTTTTTGGATGGGTACTCAGGCTACAACCAGATTATGATTGCACCAGAGGACTAGGAGAAAACCACCTTCACATGGCCGTATGGCACCTTTGCATTTTTCCGGATGCCATTTGGTTTATGTAATGCACCGGCTACCTTTCAGCGGTATATGATGGCTATATTTACTGACATGATGGAAGACTTCTTGGAAGTGTTCATGGATGATTTCAGTGTTGTGGGTGACTCTTTTGAATAATGTTTGGGTAATCTTGACAAAGTGTTGGCCCCATGTGAGGAGACAAATCTAGTGTTTAATTGGGAAAAGTGTCACTTTATGGTCGAGGAGGGCATTGTCCTTGGCCATAAGATCTCAAAGAACGGTATTGAAGTGGACAAAGCAAAGATTGAAGTGATTTTAAAACTCCCACCTCCTACTTCTGTCAAAGGAGTGAGGAGCTTTCTTGGTCATGCGGGCTTCTACCGAAGGTTCATCAAGGACTTCTCCAAGGTAGTGAATCCCTTGTACAAATTATTGGAAAAGGAAGCAAAGTTTGTGTTTAATGATGAGTGCATGAAAGCTTTTGAGCTTCTCAAGTATAGATTGACGACCACTCCCATCATCACCGCACCCAATTAGAGCTTTCCTTTTGAGCTAATGTGTGATGCCAGTGGCATTGCAGTTGGAGCGATCTTGGGGCAAAGGGTGGACAAGATGTTTCATCCGGTGTACTATGAAAGCAAAATTATGAATCATGCCCAGGTTAATTACACGGTGACGGAGAAAGAGTTGTTAGCAATTGTGTTTGCAATGTAGAACTTTAGGCCTTATCTTATGGGTGACAAAGTGATTGTTCAAACTAATCACGTGGCACTCCGTTACTTGATGACCAAAAAGGATTCTAAAGCTCGATTGATGAGATGAGTTTTGTTGCTTCAAGAATTTGACCTAGAGATTGTTGATCGGAAATGTTGTGAAAACCAAGTGGTGGACCATTTGTCCCACTTGGAGGAGGTGGAGAGACCTAAAGATGGTCTCAAAATTAGTGATGCATTCCCGGATGAAAAACTCCTCTCAGTTTCTGTGAATAGTATGCCTTAGTTCGCCGATGTGGCCAATTGTCTTGTGACCAGCATTGTTCCGAGTAAGATCTCTTCTAACCAAAGGAAGAAGCTTAAATGGGACAACTTGGATTATTTCTAGGACGAACCTTATCTCTTCAAGATTTTCAATGATGGTGTGATTCGGAGATGTGTTCCAGAAGAGGAGCAAATGAGTATTCTTGATGCTTTCCATTCCTCTCCCTACGGTGGTCATCATGGTGGGACAAGAACTGCTTCAAAGGTTCTTAGTTGTGGTTTTTATTGGCCTACTCTGTATAAAAAATGCTGGTGAGCTTGTCAAGAGATGTGATGAGTGTGAAAGAGCTGGTGGATTCTCCAAGAAGGATGAAATGCCTCTCACCACTATTCTTGAGGTTGAGATTTTTGACGTGTGGGGCATACACTTCATGGGGCCTTTTGTGAGTTTGTGTGGCAACACTTACATTCTGGTGGCCATTGATTATGTTACCAAGTGGGTTGAGGTTGTGGCTTTGCCCAACAATGAAGCCCGGAGTGTGGTGGCGTTTCTCAAGAAAAATATCTTCACACGGTTTGGTAGCCCTCGGTCAATCATCAGTGATAGGGGTTCTCATTTCTGCAATCGGACATTTGACACTTTGCTTGCAAAGTATGGTTTCAGTCACAAGGTATAAACCCTTTATCATCCTCAGGATAGTGGACAAGTTGAGGTCTCCAACAAGGAGATAAAGAGCATATTGTCAAAACTTGTCAATGCAAATAGAACTGACTGGTCAAGGAAACTAGATGATGCTTTGTGGGCTTACAAGACTGCTTATAAGACTCCAATTGGTATGTCTCCGTGCCAGTTGGTATTTGGGAAGGCGTGCCATCTTCTGGTTGAGTTAGAACACAAGGACATGTGGGTGCTGAAGAGGTTAAATCTTGAGTGGGATGTTGTAGCAAATTTCTGGGTAGAGCAACTCAATGAGCTAGATGAGTTCCGATTTCATGCCTATTCCAGCTCGTCCTTGTATAAGGACAAGATGAAGTACTTACATGACAAATATGCACTGAGCAAGGAATTCAAGGAGGGTGACTTGGTTCTCTTATTCAACACTCGGTTACGACTGATTCCGGGAAAGCTCAAGTCAAAATGGAGTGGCCCTTTTAAAGTGGTACATGTGACTCCATTTGGTGCTCTTGATTTGAAGAATAAAAATGGTGAAGTTTTCAGAGTTAATGGACACTGAGTCAAACACTACTTGGGAAAATTTGATGACAGCCACGTGGTGGCCTTGATCAATTTCAAATGATGATAGTAACATGCTTCGTGCTGCGACGTTAAATCAGACGCTTCTTGGGAGGCAACCCATGTGTTTTTCTTTTTTTTGATTTTCTTATTAGTATATGATTTGTTTTGGACTAGCTGGTTGTGAGATATGTGTAGGAATGTTTGATGCAGTGCAGGATAATACTAGAAAAATTTGGCTAAGTTTGTCACTGGACTGCTGACCATGCTCAAAATTCCACGGTTAGCGGAAGCATTTCGCGGGGGCGTAATCTGGCAGCGGACGCGGACTTGAAAAGTCCAAAATAAGAACTCTCTAATGTTTCAACCGCGTCCACGGTGGTTTTTTCGTGGTCAGCGAATCCTTTCTGCAGTCGCAGCCTCTTTTTCGCTCTCAGTAGTAATGATGATTCTGCAGCTCTTAAGATAGCCAAAAGCACGGGCCGCGGTAGAATTCTGTGGCCGCGCCAGGTAAGCTTTGTGGGTCCAAATCGTTTTAGTATAAATAGAAGGTCATGGGACCTTTTACCCTTTTCGCCATTTGAACTCTCAAAAGCATATTGCTACTGTTCATCTTCGTTACTCTGAGCCCTAACTGCATAACGCCAATTAGAAGTTAATTTCCAACACAAAATCAAACTACTGGTATGTTCAAATCATAGCATTGCTTCTATAATTTTATTTATTTTTTCTTTTAGTTTAACTTTTTCCTCTTTTCTTTTAGTTTCAATTAGGGTTATGTAGTTTGTAATTAGTTGTTACTAAAATCCATGAAAATACTTGTTGTGCATGGCTAGGAGGGGTGAGTGGTGTTTTTGATACCCATTAATGATTTGAAAAAGTGAAACCCTCGGCTGCCCAGTTATTTTTTGAATTCCGCGGCTACGGATGTAATTCTGCGGTCAGCGTTCTTGTGAAAGATTGAGCTAAAAATGGTTAGAATTCCACGATCAGCGGTGGAAATTCCGCTAACAATGGCCTTCTTTACGCGGTCGCGCTTCATTTTTCGCGGACAGTGGATGCTAAGTTCAGAGAAATATAAAATTGGGTTCGCGGTCGCGTTTTTTTTTCCGCGAACAACGCTTCAACTTTCGCGGCCTCGCCCAAAATTCTGCTCTCAGCGGTTGATCAACATCAGAGATTGGGTAGTCTGAATCCCAGTCCTCCGCGGCCGCGTTTGAAATTTCTCTCTCAGCGGTAGCTAGTCCGTGGCCGCGCCCCTTTTTCTGCTGTTAACGGACCTCTGCCTATTGGAACACTGTATATTTTTCATTTGCTTTTTTATTGATTCTTTTAGCAACCATACTAATGATCTTTCACTGATTGTGTATGCAGACAATGGTAAAATCTAGAGGTGGAAGCGAGAAACAAAAGGGAAAGCTGAGTCCCCCTGGGGTAGGGGACGAGAAAAAATCAAGTTACCCCTAGCAGTGCAACAATCGATTGGGAAAATGTGAAAGGCAATCAAAGCTGTGGACAAAGACACATTCCATTCCGAGGGTAGTGATTATGTCCCTTCTCAAGAGGCTTCGGATGGTGATTATGTACCTACTCGTGTCCCGAACTTTCCAGGGAGGTTTTAGTTGAGAGATGCGCCTACACCCCCAGCTTCACCTACTTCTCCTGCTTCTTCTGAGTCATTTGATGGCTCAGAGGAAAGTAGTGAGTCTTTAGTATTAGCCTCTCCTACAGCCTCTCCACCTAGATAAGAGCCAATTGATGTAGATGTTGAGATACTGGATGACAGGAGATGGGGTGATACCTAGACTAGAGGGTTGGAGAGAACACGGAACCCGGTGGTGTGGCAAGAAAGATTCGTCAGTGAGAAAGCCTACCACAAATTTGGGGAATGGTGGCCTCAGAGGTCACTCACACATGAGAGGCATTTCATAGAAAAGGATCTTCTACCCCACAACCCCAATGTGAAGAGGCAATTTGATGAAAGAGTGGGGTGAAAATTCTTCACAAGAAAGCTGCCGGAGGCTAATAAGCATCTAGTCAAAGAGTTCTACACCAATGTAGCCCATATAAAAAGGGGAACTTATGTGACTAAGGTGCGGAACCAGAAAATCAAATTTGATGGTAAAACCTTGAATGACTATGTCGGGTTCAATGACAAGGACGAGTCCTTGTATTTGGAGAAGGTGTCCATGAATGAGTTGGCCCGCCCGTGGATGGCATCAATAATTTCTCTCTCGAGGACTACTCTAGCATGGCTGATACCAGGGATCCCAATCTATTGAAACTCATGACAATGTCATATCGGTCTCCCGGGCGATTATAGTGGGGGCCATCATGGCGGGGTACCCGATCAATGTCGGGAACAATATGTCCAGGGTGATCACTAGAGTGGTAAACAAGAATGAGAGATCCTACCCTTTCATGAACTTTCTCACTATGTACCTGGAGGATCAGGAAGTCGAGGGAAGGGATTTTGATACCAAGGTGAAACCCAAGAGAGCATTCTCCTGGTACAGTCTTCAGGGGTCCGACAACCCCAAGTCCAAAGGAAAAACCTCCACTTCCAATGACAAGTCTGAAGAGCCATGGGTGGTGGCTATTGGTTCTGAGCCTCCTACTGCCATACCACAGCCTCCTTTCGAACCATCTACTTCTACACCTACTTCAGTGCCATCTTCATCAGCTTACCCTCTTACTGCACTGGGGGTTAACCAGACTCTATACAGCATCAACAATTGGATTCAGGTAGTTACATCAAAGTTGTTTGTCATATCCAGCACAGTGGCATCTCAGTCAGTTCCAGCTCAGCCTCAAGTGCCATCTTCTGTGGAGGAATCACTGAAGGAGCTTTGGACAACTAGAAGAAGCTGATGGATAACTAGAAGCTGATTATGGATGCTTTGGAGGCACAGGGAAAAGCTATCACGGACCTGAGCAAGCAAATTAAGAAGATGAAGAAGACTCGGGCTTCCAAGGAGTCGCTGAAGATACTGAGGAAGGAGGTGGACAAGATTAGATCAGCTGGGGACATTCCATTGGATCTATAATTAGAGGACCCAGTTCCAGCAGCTCAGGCAGCACAGACACCGGAGTAGGAGGCTGATAGAGAGCCTATGAGGAGAGGGGTGATTCCCTAGACTGAGGATCTAGAGATACAACTGGAGGACCCCTCGGGAGGTGACCCATGGACCCAGCCATAGGGCCCAGCCAGTGACCCCACTGATGTGCAGGACCCCATGCAGACGGAGGATCCATAGTGAGTTTTCTTTACTCTCTAACCCATCATTGATCTTATTTTTGCTATTAGCATTGAGGACAGTGTTAGTTTTTATTTGGGTGGGAAGGGTCCTATTTTGATGATTTGATAACTGGATTGTAATTATGAAACTTATTTTTCTTTATTGTTATTTTTCACTTGTGGTATGTATATAATTCTACCATTTATTTTTCACTTCTCGTTATTTTTCAATTTTGGTATGTATATAAAGTTACTTTTCCATGTATATATTCATTCCCTCTTATGTATATTCATCTCAATCCCCTATTGTACATATTCAGTTTACTTTCCGTATTTTACTTTATAATGTCTTTTGCAATTTTTCCTTAATAGCATAGCTTCTTATTTCATTTAGTAGCTTCTTTTTCAATTTATAGCTCATGATCAATAAGCCTTTGGTTTTCTTAATGCCACGGTTCTTTCCAAATGTGGAGTTTGTGTGAACTGGGTGGCTCGTCCCGATGATGGATGGAATGACAACCTTCTTAAGGTTTTGAGTCCCGTTTCTTTTCGTTTTTGTGTAAATAGTATTATTGAATAAAAGTGTCTCAGGAAAAGCTTCACTTGGGCCTAACACATTTACCTTTGACCTTATGGTTAGAAACAAATTGATGTGTAAAGGATGGTGATAGTTCTGACCTTTAGACTCTTGTGTTGGCTAAATAATCATCGAGTGGTTTTTAGGAGCCATTTGTGTTTCTCAATCTTAGCTAAAGTTGTTGTGAGCCCTCGACTCTGTTCTCTTTAGAAATCCAATAGCTTGTGTGGTGAGGTTTTGATTTGCAAGTCCAAGTCTTGTGCTAATAAGTCTAGAACTTGCCCTGAATGTTTGTCAAGGCGAAATTTTAAGTGTAGCTCGAATTGAGAATGATTATAGGCTCTCCTTGATCCAAATTTGAACTTGAAAGCATCCATAGCCCACCAAATATGATATCCCTAGTCAACCCCGTTGAGCCATAACCCTTGTTCTTTCAATAACCATGATACAAGCCTTTATCCGTTTTAAAATGACCCTCTCTTGGCACCCGATATTTCCTTAGAGCAATTGGCAAAAACAAAAGTTTGGGGGGAGAGACAAGGAATGCAAAAGTGATAAAAGGTACAAAATGAAGAAAAGGGAAGGCAAAAGAAAAAGAAAGAAAAGCCAAAAAGCCAAAAAGAAAGTGAACAATGTAGAAAAAAGAAGGGATTCAATAAAAGCAATGATGAAAGGCTTAGAATTATTAGAAAGGAGTAAAAGTATTGTCATGAACATGAAAGAGTGACAGTATGCCCTCTAGTCCCCTAAGGAAGAAGAAAGTGACTCAAAGAATCAAGAAGGTGTGAGCCGAAATGAGAAAATGAAATGCTTAAGGAAAGATGAAACCTACATAGACCGATATACCCTACCTTGAACCAAAAGCCTTCATTACATTTCCGCAAAAGCCCTATATGATGTCGAGTTGAGTGAGCTTACATTAGTGGTGATTCACATGAGGGGCAAGCTTATGGTACTTAGAGCCGGACTTGTGACCTTCCTTTGAGAGAGATGAGTGTATTTGTCCACAATCCTTGTTCTACGTGCTGTAATCTATAGTGAGATTTGCTTATGGAGAGTAGAGGAGAAAGAGTTTGGGTTCCACAGTGACCTACGTAGTAGAGCGAGTTTCCTTGATGAGTTAAGTCAACTCTTGATACTCTTATGTCGCACTAGAGCCATGGTTCTAAAAAGATTGTGTGTTGTTGATAATACATTTGTGTTGAGGGTAATTGTTAGTCCCAATTGATGCTTGCTGAATTTACCTTAGAACAACTGAAATTCTTCTTTCTTTTACCTTGTGGAGGTGGGAATTAAGTTATTTGCTTGAGGACAAGCAAAAGCTTAAGTTTGGAGGAGTTGATAACTATGGATTCTAGCCTATCTTATGCTCTCTTTTGCTTAGATTTTAGATAAAAAATGTGTAAAAGTATTCCCGAAAACTGACTTAATGTGTTTGTTTGCAGGATTTGGTCAAAATGAAGCAAGAAAGTCATAACCAGTTCATAAAGGAGTTAAACCCGCAAAATTTTAAAGCTGGGTTAAAAGCACTGACAGCGAAGGAATAGTGCGGCTGCGGAAGGTCCACCGCTAAGGCAACCATAATTATGCTCTCAGCGGAATTGAGGTTCAGAGAAGGCAATTTTGGCACAATAGACAACGCTTACCGGGGAGAAATAGCGCTACTGCAGAATTACTTTACGCGGTCGCGGTCCATATTCTGTTGAGGGCGAAATTGAGAATCAGAGGACTGGAGATTTGAGCTCAAATGAAGAGCGCGTTCCGCGAACATATTTCACGGTCGTGGTTGAAGACAACGCTGAGGCGGTTACTTTTTCGCTCCCAGCAAAATCAAGTCTAGACCAAGCTCAAAATAGAAGAAACGCGGTCCACGCTTGCTTTTGCGCGGCCACGGAAGTCCAAGCGCTGAGGCACTCATTATTACGCTATCAGCGGAATCTCCGTATGGGCATTTTTCGCAGGAAAGGGCATTGCAGACCGCATAATTTTTCCTTGCACCCACAAAAGTGGATTGCGGTCCACAAGTTTCTCTTTGCGACTGTAATTCAGACATCACCAGAATGCCAACTCTCTGATGATAGAGAATTGGCTATTGTGCAGCCGCAATCAATTTTCTGCAGTCCGTACAATTTACTTTGCGGCCGCACTTAACAGTCATCAAAGTGACAACTATCTGATCATAGAGTCTAGGTTGTTCTGTAGTCACAATAGGATTTCTGTGGTCCGTATAGTTTGCTTTGCGGCCGCAGAACCATGCTTTACTTTAGTGCCCTAATCTTTAACTTTTGCGGACCACACAATTTCTTGTGCGGCCGCGGATTCCAAATTTTTACGAACAGACAGTCAGTTATGCAACTAGGGCTTGACATTTTTTCACACTTTTGACATGGAATTAACCTTTAAGTATGATAATAAATTCACCCATTCCCCTTAGAACATTTATCAGTCTACCCACAACATATCCACCCTAAAAAATTGTTCAAATAGATTCATAGACAAATAGTTCAAAATTTTACTAAAAATCTAAAAATTTAAAGAAGTTAATCAAGATGATGATGCATATTAGAGATGAATTTGTGCAAGAGATGAGTGATCAATAGTTGTTAGGATTGTGAGCAACTAATTTAACACAAAATTTCAATGTTTGCACTTTGTGAGCTTAGAGAGGGAAAAAGGGGAACAGTGCGCATCAACTCCTATTTATAGTGAAGGGTGTCTGACAAGTGAAGGGACGATGAGTGCATATGCGAAATTCCTATTGTAGTCCGCACTCCATTACCTGGGGGCCTCAGATGCCCTAGCATTTTACGTACTGCAGAAAAAGTTGTGCGGCCTAAAGCTTTGTTGCGGACAGAATTAGTGTTGCGGCCGCAGATTGGCCATTTCTCTTACAGACCAACTTCAGAGAGTTGACAATTTCCACCTTCAACTTGTGCGGTCCACAATGCATTTGTGCGGCCGCAGATCATCTTTTGCTGTAGCAATCAAAATTGTGCGGTCCGCAATTCTTTCCAAACTTAGCCAATTTTCTAGGCACAATTCCTATAAAGTACACTCATCCCTGCAACACACTTCAAATCCAGTTAGCACAAAAATAACACCTAAATACAAAAGAACAAAAGAAAAGAAGAAGAAACATGGGTTGCCTCCCAAGAAGCGCTTGATTTAACGTCGCAGCACGACGCAAGTTACCATCACTTGAAATGAATCACTACTACAACGTGGCCATCACCACCTTTTCCCAAATAATGCTTCACCCGGTGACCAATTGACTCGGAATACCTCATCATTTTTGTTCCTCAAGTTCAATGCACCAAAGGGTGTCACACCCACAACTTCAAACGGGCCACTCCATTTAAACATTAACTTCCCGGAAAACATCCTCAACCATGAGTTGAACAAAAACACAAGATTACCCTCTTTGAACTCTTTTTTCCAAATGTACTTGTCATGAAGATATTTTATCTTCTCTTTGTATAAGGACGAACTTGTGTATGCATGGTACCGAAACTCATCCAACTCATTCAGATGTGCCACCCTCAAGTTAGCGGCGACATCCCACTTAAGATTCAACTTCTTTAAAGCCCGCATGGCTTCGTGCTCAAGTTCCACCAGAAGATGACAAGCTTTTCTGAACACTAACTGATATAGAGACAATCGGATGGGTGTTTTGTAAGCCGTCTTATAAGCCCATATAGCATCGTCAAGTTTCTTGAACCAATCCGTCCGGTTAGCATTCACTATTTTGGACAAAATACTCTTTATCTTCCGGTTGGAGACTTTCACTTGACCGCTTGCTTGTGGATGATAGGGAGTTATGACTTTATGAGTGACACCATACTTGGGTAGAGAAACAACCTCAACCAATTTGGACACATAATCAACCGCGACCAAGATGTAGGTGTTTCTACAAGAACTCACAAAAGGACCCATGAAGTCAATACCCAACACATGGAAAATATCAATTTCCAAAATGGTGGTGAGGGGAATTTCATTTTTCTTTGAGATTCCACTGGCTCTTGACATTCATCACTTCGTTTCACTAGATCACTTGCATCCTTTTAAAGAGTGGGCCAATAGAAACCGCAACTTAACACTTTGGCCGCCGTTCTTGCTCCACCATGGTGACCATCATATGGCGAAGAATGGCAAACCCCAAGAATTTCACATTTCTCCTTTTGCGGTAAACATCTTCTAATCACCCCATCCATACAAATTCCAAAAATGTACGGTTCATCCCAATAATAGTTTTGACAATCCTGTTTGAGCTTCTTCCTTTGGTTTGAAAAGAATTCATCCGGGATGATACCACTCACAAGTAAATTTTCTAGATCCGCAAACCATCGAACAACATTCATTAAAATAGCCAAAAGTGGCTCAGCGGGGAAGGAGTCATTGATTTCAAGGCCATCATGCGGCTTCCCCTCCTCTTCCAAACGAGACAAGTGGTCCGCCACTTGGTTTTCACTTCCTTTTCGATCTTGGATGTCAATATCAAACTCTTGAAAAAAAGGAACCCATCTTATCAACCGGGCTTTGTCTTTCTTGGTCATAAGATAACAAAGTGCTGCATAATCTGTGTGGATAATTACTTTAGCACCCATCAAGTACGGGCAAAACTTCTCAATTGCAAACACAATGGCAAGGAGCTCTTTCTCCGTAACGGTATAATTGATTTGGGAACTATTCATGGTATTACTAGCATAGTAGATCAAATGAAAAATATTGTTGATGTGTTGCTCCAAAACAACCCCCCACTGCTACATCACTTGCATCCCATATGAGCTCGAAAGGAACACTCCAATTAGGAGCGGTGATAATGGGAGTAGTAGTCAACTGGAATTTTAAAAATTCAAAGGCTCTCATGCAATCATCATTAAATTGTAACTTAGCATCTTTCTCCAAAATCTTGCACAACGGGTTCACCACTTTAGAGAAATCTTTAATAAAATGCCGGTAAAACCCCACATGGCCTAAGAAACTCCGCACGCCTTTCACCGAAGTTGGAGGTGGAAGTTTAGAAATCACCTCAATCTTTGCCTTATCTACTTCAATGTCATTCTTTGATATCTTGTGGCCAAGGACAATACCTCCCTCGACCATGAAATTACATTTCTCCCAATTTAGCACCAAATTTGTTCCTTTACATCTTATCCAAGTTTACGAGACAATCATCAAAAGAATTCCCGACCACCGAGAAGTCATCCATGAAGACTTTAAGGTAATCATCCACTATGTATGAGAAGATAGCCATCATACACCTTTGAAAAGTCGTCGGTGCATTACACAACCCAAATGGAATCCTCTTGAAGGAAAAAGTACCATAAGGACATGTAAAGGTAGTTTTCTCTTGATCCTTCGGAGCAATAAGAATTTGGTTGTATCCAGAATACCCATCAAGGAAACAATAGAAAGCAAGGCCGGCCAATCTATCGAGCATTTGATCTAGGAAGGGAAGTGGAAAATGGTCCTTCCTTGTGACTTTGCGATAGTCCATACACACTCTCCACCCGGTCACTGTTCATGTAGGAATCAACTCATTCTTGTCATTGGTGACCACCATCATGCCCCTTTCTTTGGGACACATTGAACCGGAGAAGTCTACGAACTATCGAAAATGGGGTAGACAACCCCGACATCCAACCACTTGATGATCTCCTTTTTCACAACCTCTTTCATGGCTTCATTATGTCTCCTTTGATGCTCAATAAATGGTTTGGAACCTACCTCCAAGTTAATCTTGTGCAGGCAAAATGCGGGGCTTATCCCCTGAATATCCGCCAATGTCCATCCAATAGCCATCTTCCTCTTTTGTAGCACCGCCAATCTAGAGTCTACCAACATGTTAATCAAATAAGAAGAAAGAATAACTGGTAAAGTAGAAGAAGGGACAAGAAATTCATACCGAATATGTGGAGGCAATGGCTCAACTCCAAGATAGGAGGCTCTTCGATTGAAGGCTTTGTTGGAGGAGTTATCCTATTTTCGAGATCCAAGAACAATTTGTGGGGTTCATATGTGTACAAACCCATTCCTTGCAAAGAATTCACACATTCCACGAAGCCATCCATATCGTCATCATCAAAGTTGTGCAAGACGGCCTCCAACATATCACCAACATTTATCATAGCACGTGTTTCATCCATAATCACATTGGTCACCAAGTCCACGAAAGAGCACACCTCATTACTATTGGGTTGCCTCGTGGACTTACACACACGGAAAACCACTTTTTCATCACCAACCCAGAAATTAAGTTCTTCGGCTTTAACATCACAAAGATCCTTCCCATATCAAGGAAAGGTCTACCAAGAATTGACACCTCATAATCAACCTTACAATCAAGAATGACAAAATCAGTTGGGAGAATGAATTTATCAACACGAACAAAAACATCCTCAATCACTCCCAAGGGTTTCTTCATAGTTCGATCGGCCATTTGCAATTTCATAGAGGCAGGCCTTGGCTGCCCAATTCACTATGTCTTGAAAACCGAATAGGGCATCAAATTTATACTTTCCCCAAGATCACAAAGAGCTTTTGCAAACTTGGCACTTCCAATTGTACAAGGAATTGTGAAAGCACCGGGATCCTCCAACTTGAGATCCATTGAATGCATAATTGCACTTACTTGATGCGTCATTTTTATAGTTTCAAAATTCATCGACCACTTCTTTATCAAAAAATCCTTCATGAACTTTGCATAATCGGGCATTTTCTCCAAGGCTTCAACTAATGGCACATTGATTGAGAGACTATTCATCAGTTGGATAAAATCTTGAATTGGTTTTCACCATTTTTCTTTGCAAGTTTTTAAGGGTAGGGAGGTGGAGGCTTAGGCAATGGTGCCTTATCCTTTTGCAATACCGGTTCCATCATGTTAATAATGTGATCCCTAGACTGGTTCACCTCTTCTTGATTTTCTTCCACACTATCATCAATATTAATCCGAACCTCATCATTGGATTACTCAACATAGTTCGGAATCTCCTCTTCTTGCACTACTTGCTCTTCATCCACAAGTTGCCTTTGGCTTGAGGTGAGTGCATTCCCACATTTTCTACTCCTTGTAGTAATGGGCATGGCATGCCCAGTATTGTTCCCACTCTTTGGGTTCACCACCGAGTCACTTGGTAGTGCCTCCTTAGGACGAGTATTTAGAGCTTGAGAGATTTTCCCCATTTGAACTTCCAAGTTATGATTGATGTACTGTGGGAGGCAAGTTGGGTATCAGAATTGGCATTCTTCTCCATCATTTGCTTGAACATTGATAGAATAAATGAGTCCACCAAACTATATAAAGACTGGGTACTCTATTAGTTTCCACTGAGAATGCTAATGAAACAGTAAGTAAATAGAACAAGGAGTTTTTACGTGGAAAAATCCCTGCTCAAGGGGGATAAAAAACTACGACCTACATTGGTAGGATTTCAACTTCATTATGAGCAACTTTAGATTACGACCTATGCAATCTAGGAATTAAACTCTTAATCCCTCACTAACTTGTAATACACATATTACAAGCCACTTTGCAATACACCTATTACAAAGACTTCAACTCATGACTAACTCTAGTCATGACACAAACACTAAAGGTTTATGGTTTACAAGGGGTTCCTAAGTAACTTTGCTAGATAAGCAAAGTAGGAATTACAATGAAGAACAATCACAAAGTTACAACTCAACTAAGGACATACAAGATATTAGTTGTAGGATCTAGTCTGTAGTAGTGTTAAACTTTGTTCTTGATGCACTTGAGAATTGAATGCTTGATTGTCAGATGCTTGAATGCTTGAGTGAATTCTCAAATGTTCAAGTGATGTTTTGATGTAATGTTTTTTGTTAATACAACATGGATGACATTACTTGAATGATGTAATCACTTGGTAGGTCAAATGAGAAGTGACTGTAGAACTACGCTGCACTTTTTCTATGTACAGTGCAGGCAGTCACTTTCCAGCTATAGACAGTTGACTTCATACTGCTGTCAGGGAAACACAAGGGTATCAGGTCCCTATTTTTATTCTCTATTTTTTGAAGACATAGAAACTCACATTAGCTGAAGTCCGTTGATTTGAGTTGTGTACCAAGTGTGTCAAGTTCCTTATCTAGTTCTTTGTCAGTAAGTTTGTTAGATCATCAAAACGCTAAGCTAAGGTACTGTAAACCCATCAAACATATTCTCAATACGCCTAATTTCATTGTTGTAAGAACTTGGACCATGGGAAGGATAATGAGATGGGTCGCTCGGTTGTTGATACATCGGGGGCCTTTGAAAACCCGATCCCCGGTTGCCTTGATTATTTTTTCAACCCCTTTCATTGTTACCTCCCCAATTTCCTTAATTGTTGCCACTCCAATTACCTTGGTTATTTCCACCACTCTAATTTCCTTGATTGTTATTGTTATTCCAATTCTCTTGATTATTACTACTACTCCAATTACCTTGATTGCTTGAATTCTAATTACCTTGATTCTTTTAAGGTCGCCATTGTTGTTGATTTGGGCCTTGGAAGTTGTTTCTTTACCCTTGAAAGTTGTTCACATATTGCACCTCCTCCTCTTGTTCATGGTAAGATTCATCTAGATCAAACCTATTATCTTCTTGCCCATAATTATCTGCTCAGGTTTGCACTTGTGGACCCTTTTGTTCACCATCATGCTTACTCCCTCCATGGCATTGACTTGATTCTTTATTTTCTGAAGTCATAGCAACTCACATTAGCTGAAGTCTGTTGATTTGAGTTGTGTACCAAGTGTGTCAGGTTCCTTATCTGGTTCTTTGACAGTAAGTTTGTTAGATCATCAAAACATTAAGCTAAGGTACTGTAAACCCATCAATTTCCTCCTTTTTGGTGATAACAAATTAGAAATTGATAACACATGATTTAGAGCAAAATTGACCAGATGAAGTAGCAAGAACTTCACAAGTTCCCCCTGACTTTATGCTTCCCCCCTTAATCAGATCTCTGTTTCAATTATACTTCCCCCTTTTGGCATCATTAAAAATACACATGCAAGTAATAAACATAAAGAAGTCTAGCCTAGCTAACTCTTTCCACATATGTGCACACAACATGATAGAAAAAGAGAAGTAGAGAGACATAAGTAATAAACAGCAAAAGAGGATAGTTTTTATAAAACATAAGCCTTTACCATTACAGCAAAGGCAGAATTTGGACTGTTATCACCGGGAGCAGTACAAGTACATTCCATCCACACCACAAAAGAAAAACAAAAACAAATTCCATAGTAATAAAAAACAAAAGAGATAATCCAGAAACTGGTCACTGAAGGGTTAGCCTAGGGGACACTAGAAGTTGAGGGCTTAGAAGCTATAGCGAGGGTGTTGAGAACTAGATCAATTCGGGCATTGGCTAACATTTTCTCTGTGAGCAGTTTTTCCTTCAGGTTCTCCACTTGTTGCCTGAGATCAGCACTTTATTTGGTTAGTCGAGCAATCTCCTCATTTGACCCTGGTGCCTCTTGGGCCTGGTGGCTGTCCAGTATGGCATTTTTGATTTCAGCTTCCTAATCTCCTCAGTAGCACTATTTTGGGCATTGATAAGATGAGAAATTGTTGAAGTGCTTCCTACCCCTCCTCCTTTTTCAACACATTCACATTCCTCCAAAGTAGTTTGGGAGAAGGTCTGCTTCTTGGTTCCCATATTGGGTTGTCCCAAAGGCACATCGAAGAACTTAAAGACATGCGTGAGAAGAAATCCATAAGGAAGACCATGGTTTCAATCTTTGAACGTTGCCACATTTTGCATGTGCTTAATCATGATGGCTGACAAGCTTATAGCTCGGAACCCATCTAGTGCTTCCATCAAATATAGATCAGACTTAGAAGTGATGGACCTTCTCTCAGCACGGGGTGGAAGAACCTTGTTTACCAACTCAAACAATAGCTGGTAAACAGGAAGCAGAGGTTTCTTGTGAACCCGTTCCCCCTTCTGGACTGCACCTTCCTTCACAATAGCATTCATAAAATTTGACCCACACACATTCTTGACAAAGGGCATACCATCAGCAGGGACCTTAAGAATGTCCCCAAGCAGAGCAGCATCCAACACAATATCAACTCTATTGACCAAAACACAAATATGATCAGTTTCAACAGGAAAGAGGTTTGCATAGAAACTTTAGACCTCATCCTCATAGACTTTGGGCACATCCACCTTGAATAGATGGCCCCACTGTTGAAACTCAACCATGTCTATTATTTGTCTCGTTCTGTCCATTTGAGAGATTTCTGGGTCAAAAGTGCGAACCCACAGAACCTTTTGGTACCTCAGTCGTTCCTTAGCAGACATACTCTCGTGCTTCATTCTTTTTGCAGAATCAGGTTCCTCACAGTTTTCACCTTCCTTTTTCCAGACTTCACACTCGATTTACCCTTTCTACTGGACTTTACTAACACATCCTCATCAGACAATGACTATTCACTCACTACTTGTTTCAACTTTTCACTACTTTTTACTGATTTTGAACTTGGCGTAGCAACACCTTATCTTGCTTCTTTTTTTGAGACCTTTTCACCAAGGAACTTGGTTCCTCTGTTGCTTCCTCATCTACTTCCACTATAGGAATATTTTTGTCACACACAACCTCTCCATTTTTCACCAACCTCTTTTTCTTCTTCTTGTTACTCCATTTAATCTTCTACAGGGCAGACTCAAAAGCCTCCTTTTCTTGCAACCTAGTAGTAGGTCGCTTAGGAGAAGGCTCGGTAGTGGTTACTGCCCTTCTCTTGGCAATGAACGCATCTAGAGCAACATTATCTTGATTTTCTTCATCACTGGACCTCATAGCAGGATCCAAAATTTCCAAGGGCTCAACATCAAAGTGTGGAGAAGGAGAGTCAAAACTGACCTTGGAAGAGGATCCTTGACCTATTTCCTTAGGAGAGCGGTCAGGTCCTTCAAGAGGGGTCCCAATAGTTCTACTAGTGCAGAATTTTCAAAGAGCACCACAGCTCCTTCTTCCACTGGGAACTGCGTCTCTTTCTTCTGAGACTCAGGAACAGAAGAGATTACCCCCATACACTATTCCATCAGTAGATATGGCCAATATGTTATCTACGACCTCTTTCTCTTGAGACTCCATGGGTACCACAAACTCAGAAATGAGAACAACTGTAGACTGATCAATACTAACTTCTAAGACCTCTACTACCTGAGGAACTTTACTCTATTCTCTATCCTCACTTTGTTCAGTGAGAATCTTAGGTGATAGAGATGAAAGGCCATCGGGTTTTAGGGTTTCTGAGTTCTCGACATTTGTAGGGAGAGAGAGTGACCGGAAAAATAGAGGGTGAAAGAGTGTCAGGTTTGGGAGTGTCCTCTGCAGTGGTTGTTGGAAAGAGGATGGTGAGAGGTGTTTCACAAGGAGCATAAGAATCAAGGGTTTTCTCTGGGGTTTTCTTAACTAAGGAGGGGATTATCGGTTGATCTTCAGCCATGGCAGAGAAGAAATTTGAATGTTCTAGAGAAAGACTGAAGAAAATATATGATCATTCAAAGAGATGAAAGGGTTTTAATGGGATAAGAGATAATTATGAGGGAGAGAGAAACCGGTTCTGAAATATCGGTAGTTTTGTGGGGAGTTGCAACATTTCAGAGGGAGATGAAGGGACTTGAAATGAAAAGACGTGACATACAGGGTCTGAAAAGGTTGCTGACATGGCACTCAATTTTTTGCATCCTTTTAAGATATGTATGAAAAAGCAGAACACTACTAACCTGTGCTGCAAGAACCGGGTTCTTGACCTATCTTTCAAAAATTTTACCACTCATGTAGTGCATCTACAGCTTCTATAATCATCATGCGTGTCTACCTGCAACGGTATTGAAGTGAGTTAGACTTGGCCGAAAAACACTTTATCTAATGTTACCTGAATGTGACTTTCATAGCCAACTGATGGGAATCGGGTTCTCAATTAGGCTTTATTAGCCCTAGCTGCAACCTATTTCTCTCAAAATGTTCCTTGCCTAGTACTTTGGTGAAGATATCTACAAGTTGTTCTTCTGTACTACAGAACTTCATACATATAAGCCCTTTCTCCACGTTGTCTCTGAGAAAATGATGTCTCACATCAATGTGCTTGGTTTTTTTATGTTGAACCGGGTTCTTGGCCATGTTGAGTGCACTAGTGTTATCACATAGGAGAGGCACACAGTCAGTGTACACACCAAAATCTTCCAATTATTGTTTGATCCATAGGAGCTGAGCACAACAGGAAGTTGCAGCAACATATTCTGTTTCAGCTGTTGAAAGAGCCACTGAGTTTTGTTTCCTTGTGCCCATTGAGATGAAACATGATCCTAGAAAGTGAGCCATTCCAGAAGTACTCTTCCTGTCCACAAGATAACCTCCATAGTCAGCACCAGCATACCCAATAAGATTAAAATTATCACCTGAAGGGTAGTACAGGACCAAGTCGTGTGTTCCCTTAAGATATCTCAAGATTTTCTTGAAACCTTGCACATAGCCCTACACTAAAGACAATATCAGGTATGCTGTCATTGAGGTAGAGAAGAGACCCAATAATGCCTCTATACATTGTTTGATTTACAGGAGAGCCAGATTCATCCATGTCCAGTCGAGTAGCAGTGGCAATAGGAGTGTCAATCACTTTTGATGCTTCCATATCAAACCTCTTCAGGAGCTCCTTGATGTATTTCTAGTGACTGATGAATGTACCCTTTGTGGACTGCTTCACTTGAAGACCCAAGAAAAAGTTCAACTCACCCATCATACTCATCTCAAACTCACTTCCCATGAGTTTGGAAAATTCTTCACACAGTGAATCAGTTGTTGCCCCAAAAATGATATCATCAACATATACCTGAACGATGAACAAGTTCCTTCCTCGTTTCTTTAGAAATAAAGTGTTGTCAATTTTTCCTCTTATGAAACCATTTTCTAAAAGAAACTTTGACAATCTTTCATACCAAGCTCGAGGAGCCTGATTCAACCCATACAATGCCTTGTCCAATTTAAATACATATTCAGGGTGTTCATGACATTCAAAGCCTGGAGGTTGCTTTATATAGAATTCTTCCTTAAGGAATCCATTCAGAAATGCACTTTTGACATCAATTTGGAATAGAGTACATTCCATATGTGATGCAAATGCAATAAGGATTCTAATAGCTTCCATGCGAGAAACCGAAGCAAAAGTCTCATCATAATCAATTCATTCCTCCTAATTGTAACCTTGGACCACTAGCCTAGCCTTATTCCTTGTAGTGTATCCATGCTCATCAAGCTTATTCCTGAATACCCACCTGGTTCCTATGATGGTTCTATTTGAGGGTCTAGGTACCAGGTGCCATACATTTTTCCTTTTGAACTGATGCAACTCATCTTGCATAGCTGTAATCCAGTCTGTATCCTTTAAGGCTTCCTTGATGTTTTTGGGTTCTATTTGGGAAATAAAGGCTGACAAGGCAAGTGAATTTCTAGCTTTTGATCTGGTTTGTACTCCTGAATCCAGAGGGGTAATTATGTTTTCAAGAGGATGGGAGATTTTGTGTTTCCAATTGGGCACTTGAGCCCTATTTGTAGAGGAGCTGAGTAAGTCTGACTGCTTCCCTTGCATTCTTCTCTCAGCTACCTGTGGAGTACTTTGAACTGCATCAACCATTCTTTCTTCAGCTTTAGTGGTTGTAATTGTGGCACCTGGTTCCTCTCTGGCTGATGAGGAAGACATTGCATTATCTTCACTTGGATCCTTCACTTGACTCATCATGTTTGCCTTTCCATTTGTCATGTCAATGACTTCACCTGAAACTAGCAGAGGCTCTCCATCTTGATCATCCTTGTTGCTTTTCTCACATGAGGGATAGGACTCGTCAAAGATTACATGTATACTTTCCTAAACACACTGAGTCCGCTTGTTTTATATCTTGTAGGCTTTACTTTGAGAAGAGTATCCTAGAAAGATTCCTTCATCACTCTTGGCATCAAATTTTCCAAGCTGATCCTTTGCATTGTTTAGAACATAACAATTGCACCCAAATATTCTTAAGTGAGTCATCTTGGGCTTTCTTCCATTCAGCAAATCATAGGGGGTTTTGTTCAAGAGAGACCTAATCATGCACATGTTCACCAAGTAGCAGGTTATGTTGATAGCTTCAGCCCAGAAGTTCTTAACAATCCCACTGTCGATCAGCATTGTTCTTGCCATTTCCTCAATGGTTTTGTTCTTCCTTTCCACAACTCCATTTTGTTGGGGAGTCCTTGGGGCTAAGAAGTTGTGAGTAATGACATTCTCGTTACAGAATTCATCAAACTTAGCATTGTCAAACTCTATTCCATGATCCGATCTAATACATGCTACTCTTGATTCCATCTTCACTTGGATTTTCTTCAAAAAGGCTATGAACACTTCAAAGGTTTCATCTTTTGTTCTAAGTAACAGAGTCCAAGTGAATCTGGAGTAGTCATCCACTATCACAAAGATATATCTTTTTTCTCCCCTACTTTGCACTCTCATAGGGCCACATAGATCCATATGAAGAAGATCAAGTGGTTTTGAGATGCTGACATCCTTCTTTGGCTTGAATGAGGATTTCACATGCTTCCCTCTAGTGCAGGCATCGTAGATTTTGTGTTCTTTGAACCTTGACATGGGCAGACCACGAACTAGGTCCTTCTGAATCAGCTTATTCAGTAGAGAGAAGCTTGCATGCCCTAGTCTTCTGTGCCAGTTCAACATCATCATCAACTGCTTTCAAGCAACTCAGATCACCACTTTGTAGAGATTCGAAATCAGCAACATAGATATTTTTGTATCTTT
This sequence comes from Nicotiana sylvestris, assembly GCF_000393655.2. Taxonomy (NCBI): domain Eukaryota; kingdom Viridiplantae; phylum Streptophyta; class Magnoliopsida; order Solanales; family Solanaceae; genus Nicotiana; species Nicotiana sylvestris. Next base: position 125,892,699 of record NC_091060.1, on the reverse strand, counting down.
TGGCCACAAGTACTACTTTACCAGTTACTAGATTTGTAACTGTGCATATCTTGGACAAGAATTCCACTTTGTTTCCTTTATCACATATCTGGGAGACACTCAAGAGACTGTATTTAAGGCTATTGACATAGTACATATTCTCAATTGAGTGAGAGAGTGACTTTCCAATTTTTCCAACACCAAGAATGTACCCTTTTTTCCATTTCCAAAGGATACACTCCCTCCTTGCAGGGCTTTTAGTGAAAGAAAGTCTATGGTATTTCTAGTCATGTGCTTTGAGCATCCACTATCCATGAACTATTGTTGACTGCTTCCTTTCACTGTTCCCTGCACAAGGAGATAACAGGTTAGATTTAGGAACCCAAGCAAGTTTAGGTCCCTTGTAATAAGCAAGAGGATGAATAAGTGGTCTTTTAGTCCATGCAGGTAATATACGTTTTTAACGAGCGGTACCTGGTCCCTTTTCAGCAGTTACTCTTTCAGCAAAAACTTTGTTTTTCTGTAGAGACTAAACCCTGGCTTGGCAATTTTCTTTGAAATGCGTATTGTTCCCACAGTGGGTACACAGCTAGTTATTGGGTACAATAAAATATTTGCTATGAGGGTTGTAAGGAGTTCTCTCCCTTTGAAACCATATTCCCTACCTGTTTCCACCATTATTAACATACATAGCAGTATTAGCATCTGAGGACCAGGTCCACTTAAGGAACTTCTCAAGATTATTTTTTACTCTTTCCAATTCTGCTTGGAGCTGCCTATATTTCTCAAGTTCAGCACACAAACTAGTTCTCACAACATTTAACTCATTTTCAAGCTTAATGTATGCCTTACTAGCTACTTCTTTCCCTTTTTCATAATTTCCAGGCCTACACTCAACTCTGAGTTCCTCTATTATTTCCCTTATGTCTACAGTTACTATTAAGAGGTCATCTCTCTCTTGCTCAATAACAGTCACTTTCTCCACTAAGATATCTTTTTCTTTACTAAAATTCTCAATGGTTTCTTTCAAGTCAACTACTACTACCATCAGATCATCTCTTTCATGTTCTACACTAGTGATTTTCTCAGTTAAAACCTTCTTTTCATTTTCCAGATTATCTACAATTTCCTTCAAATCAACCACACAGACTACCAAGTCATCTTTGGTTTGCTCGGCATCTCCTAATTCTATGGTCAAGGCATTCTTATCATCTACAAGACTATGATAGGCATCAATTAATACATTTGTTAATGACATGAGTTTCTTAGGAGAGTAGGATTTCTGATTTCTCTGAACATCCCTGAAGTTTACCTTATCATTGTCATCATCTTCATCATCGTCTGATTAAGCCATCAAAGCAAATATTGAATCATATTTATTTGCTTCACTTTCAACTGCCATCATAGAACTGTCACCTGCATCAGTTTCTTCTTCATACTCACTGGAGGAATCTCCCCATGCTGTAAGAGCTTGCTTCATAGCGTTGTCAGCGGCATTCTTTCTTTTGAATCGTTTGTTAGGAACCGGGTTCCTCTTGGCTGCTTTATTAGGGTTGTACTTAAAGTGTTCTTACTTCAGGAGAGGGAAATCTTTGATAAAATGCTATGGCTTCCCACATTTATGACAAAGGTCATTTTAGTCTGCTGGAACAGCTTCTCTTGGGTATCCCTCCATTCCTTCTTACCATTTTCTGAAACTTTTGGTTAGGTAGGCCATGTCATAGTCCTTCTCACTTGAGTCATTGCTTTCAGCTTTGAGTACCAGGTTCTTTTCTTTCTTTGGTTCTCTTCTTTCACTGTCCTTCGTCCTCTTCATTTCGTAAGTTTTAAGATTTCCAACTAGCTTATCTATAGTTAGGGACTGCAAATCCTTTGCTTCAGTAATGGCATTCACTTTGCTCTATCATGAACTAGGCAAGACACTAAGAATTTTCCTCACGGGCTTGTTCCTGGGAATAATTTCACCAAGCGAGTGTAGCTCATTTATGATTGAAGTGAATCTTGTGTGCATGTCTTGAATAGATTCATCGTTTTCAATACTGAAGAGCTCGTACTCAGTGGTGAGCATATCAATCTTAGATTGCTTTACTTGAATGGTTCCCTCGTGTGCTGTTTGCAAAGCTTTCGATATTTCCTTGGCGGATTGACAAACTGAGATCATTTGGTATTCATCAGGTCCTATGCCACACACCAAAATTTTCTTGGCATGAAAGTTTTTCTACAAAACTTTCCTATCTGTATCATTGTATTCTTTCCTGGTTTTTGGCATCGTCACTGGAGGGTCTCCGACCTTCTTTGTTGGGACATAAGGACCATCACATATAACATCCCACAACTCAGAATCTTCTGCCATGATAAAATCATGCATTCTTGTCTTCCACCACCCATAGTATTGCCCATTGAACCTGGGTGGTCTATACATAGACTGACCTTCTTCAAAATTTGGTGGAGCAGCCATGAGGATCCTTCGTAGGTGTTAAGAACCTGCTCTGATACCAATTGATATAATATATGAGTCCACCAAACTATATAGAAACCAGGTCCTCTATTAGTTTCCACTGAGAATGCTAATGAAACACTAAGTAAATAGAACAGGGATTTTTAAGGATTAAAAACCACGATCTACACTGGTAGGATTTCAACATCACTATGAGCAAATTTAGGTTACAACCTATGCAATCTAGGAATTAAACTCTTAATCCCTCACTAACTTGTAATACACCTATTACAAGCCACTTTGCAATACACCTATTACAAAGACTTCAACTCATGACTAACTCTAGTCACGACACAAGCACTAAAGGTTTATGGTTTATAGGGGGTTCCTAAGTAATGCGTCTAGATAAGAAAAGTAGTAATTACAATGAAGAACAATCACGAAGTTACAACTCAACTAAGGACATACAAGATATTAACTGTAGGAGCTGGTTCGTAGTAGTGTTAAACTTTGTTCTTGATGCACTTGAGAATTGAATGCTTGATTGTCAGATGCTTGAATTCCTGAGTGAATTCTCAAATGTTCAAGTGATGTTTTATTGTAATGTTTTTTGTTAATACAACATGGATGACATCACTTGAATGATGTAATCACTTGGTAGGTCAAATGAGAAGTGACTGTAGAACTGTGCTGCACTGTTTCTGTATACAGTGCAGGCAGACACTTTCCAACTGTAGAGAGTTGACTTCTTACTGTTGTCAGGGAAAAACAAGGGTATCAGGTCCCTGTGTTGATTCTTTATTTTCTGAAGTCATAGCAACTCACATTAGCTAAAGCCCGTTGATTTGAGTTGTGTACCAAGCCTGTCAGGTTCCTTATCTGACAATAATTTTGTTAGATCATCAAAACATTATGCTAAGGTACTGTAAACCCATCAAACATATTCTCAATATGCTTCATTTCATTGTTGGAAGAACTTGGAGCATGTGAAGGATAATGAGGTGGGTTGCTCGGTTGTTGATACATCGGGGGCCTTTGAAAATCGATCCCCAGTTGCCTTGATTATTTTTCCATCCCCATTCATTGTTACCTCCCTAATTTCCTTGATTGTTGCCACTCCAATTATCTTGGTTATTTCCACCACTCTAATTTCCTTGATTGTTGTTGTTATGGCAATTCTCTTGATTGTTACTACCACTCCAATTACCTTGATTGCTTGAATTCTAATTACCTTGATTGTTTTAAGGTTGCCATTGTTGTTGATTTGGGCCTTGGAAGTTATTTCTTTGCCCTTGAAAGTTGTTCATATATTGCACCTCCTCCTCTAGTTCATTGTAAGATTCATCTAGATCAAACCCACTATCTTCTTGCACATAATTATCCACTCAGTTTTGCACTTGTGGACCCTTTTGTTCACCATCATTCTTACTCCTTCTATGGCATTGACTTGCTTAGGACTTTGCACTTGTTGAATTTAAGCCTTTGCTAATTTGTTCATAGTGCTGGTCAATTCGGCAATGGCTTGACCATGGTCATGCAACTCTTTATGGAGGTGAATCACGTTTGGATCACCTTGATAAATATTAGCCCAAGATTTTCATGTTGATGAGGTGTCCGCTATTTCATCTAAAATCTCACAAGCTTCCGCATACGACGTTATCATGAAATTTCCACCGGGAAGTTGATTTACCATGCATTGATTGGTTGTATTGGTCCCCCGATAGAAGTTTGTTGAATAATATTCTTCGTCATGTCGTTATTGGGGCACTCTTTGACCATTGTTCTATACCGCTCTCATATCTTATGTAACAGCTCATTGGGCTCCTATTTGAATGCTATAATCTCATCTCTAAGAGTAGCCATACATCTAGGAGAAATAACTTGGCAATAAATTTCTCCGCAAACTCATCCCAAGTATGGATGGAATGGTTTGGCAATCTTTCCAACCAATCTAAGGCTTTTCCCCGTAGAGAGAAAGGAAAAAGCCTTAGCTTAAAAGTATCCTCGGAGATGTTTGGCTGTTTACTCTCCCAACAAGTATCCATAAACCATTTCTAGTGTTTGTATGCATTTTGACTTGGAGCCCCGGTGAAGAAACCTCGTTGCTCTAGCAATGTGAGCATTACATTAGTGATTTAAAAGTTGCTCGCTCGGATTCGAGGCAGGACTATAGTACTTGCATACCCTTCATTCAACAATACCCAGCGTGGAGCCGCTCTTGGTGGAGGTAGGGGTGGAACTAGTACATTGTCTTGAGGCGCTCGACCTCTTCTATTTGCTTGAGGTTCAAGAGGAACCTCTCCAACTTGGTCATCCTCAACGTCCACATCCCCCAAAGGTATGTTTCCACGTTGATCATTGTTGTACCTACAATTGATTCACACAAATTAGTCACATGGAAGGAGACGAAGACAATTGATAAGTAGGGATTTTGGCTACTTATTTGCACTCTTTTACTTTCGTTTTAGCTCAAAATTGCTTAAAGGTATTCCCAAAAACTAATAAAATGTGCTTTCTTGCAGGAGTGTTGAAATATGAGCTAAAGAGATGAAAATCAACTCAAGAATGAGTAATTTTGGACAAGGACCAAAACAAGGCTAAAAGGGCAAAAATGCGGACCGCACAATATTGAGTGTAGTTGTAGAACATGAGGCAGACTTTGTCATTTTCCCATGCAAAATGCGGACCACATAATTGTTTTGCTGCCGCAAAAGAGGAGATTTAGAGAGATGGATTTTTGGGCCATGAAGAAGTGTCCGCACCATTATTGTGCGGCCGCATAATTAAGAGCACGGCCGCACTCAGAATTGTGCGGTCCGCAGAAGTCCCTCATGCCAAAAGCCTAAGGTCAAGAAATGCGGACCGCACCATTATTGCGTGGCCGTAGAAGCAAGAGTGCGGCCGCATTCATAAATGTGCAGTCCACAGAAGTTGATGAAGCACGACCGCAACCCAGAATTGTACGGCCGGAGAAGTCCAACCTGTCAAGCCAAGTTTCAAAGTGTGGACCGCACACATAATTGTGTGGCCGCACAACCTCTGCATGGGAAATTTTGTCTGATAATTTTAGCTGGGTATAAATAAATCTTTTTGTCATTTTTAGGTTAAGTTTTGTGCACCTGAGAATAGATAGCTGTTTTTCTTTTCTGTAATTAGGTAATCTTGTATTAGTTTAACATTTTAGCATTAGATTTTCTTCCCTTAATCATCTATTATGAATTTTATCTTAGATAATTTCTTCATTTTCCATGAGTAGCTAAATCTCTAACTAGGGTTGTGACCCAATCCTAGTTTGGGTACTTAATGGGTGTCTGATTTAGGGCTTGTTTGTGATTGGGTTAGTGATATTTAGCCTAGTTCTTGCTTGAATTTGAGAATTGATGGTTGCAAATATTGATTCATGCCTAATTGACTTAGTCTCTACTTGAGAAAGAGAGACTATGTCTAGGAAAACTTAGCTAACAAGGAATTGGGGTGAACTCAAGAAATTGATAGCCCCAAATTAAAGGGTTGAATCTAGAGATAGTAAGACCCGACTTGAGCATTTATCACTTATTTTGTGCAATACCCATTTGGACTTGAGAAAGCCAAATTGCGCAAAATCACTCTAACTACCTAGAGGTATTGAGTGGGTAATTGCATGTGATTGCTATATTACGACCCCGACCAAACAAACTTTCCCTAGAGTTTACAATCTGTTAAATAACCACCTAGGTGGAAGTCACGACCCTTGATCTTTTATTACCTGAAAAACAACAATACCAAAAACATTGTCTCTTAGATTTTTAATTACAAGTATTAGCATAATCATTAGAAGTAGAAAGAAGCAACCAATCATGTGGAAGTGCAATCTTGGGCATGTCATACACTAGCCTTGGTATATACCTAATCCCATATAAAACTCTTTGTGGAATCGACCCCGACTCATATTGGGTATTTATAATTGCATCAACCGCCTCATAATCCCAATTAGTGGTGTGAGTTTGGGCGACATCAATTTTTAGCACCGTTGCCGGGGAGCTAAAAATGAATTTAGCTATATATTAGGTTTTGTATGTGATTTGTCTTTTTTTCTTCTGAGTTACTAATCTTTTCGTGAATCAATTGTAGGTGATATAATGGATCTCAACAACAATGATCATCTTGGAAATGTGCCATTGGGGATGACGGGGATAATGACCAAGTTGATGAGGTTTCTCTTGAACCTCAAGGAAATAGACGAGACTGCCCCCCTCAAGACAACGTCCCCGTTGCTCCCCCACATCCTCCAAGAAAGGCGGCACACTGGGTGTTGCCGAATGAAGGAAAACGCAAGTGCCATAGTCTCGCCCCGCATTAGGGTGGGCAACTTTCAAATCACAAATGTAATGCTTACACTATTGGAACAACGGCGATTCTTCACCGGGGCTTCGAATAAAAATGCATACTAGCACTTGAAAGGGTTTGTTGACACTTGGTGTCAGAGAAAACAAACCAACGTATCTGAGGATGCTTTGTGGTTGAGTCTATTCCCTTTCTCTCTACGGGGAAAGCTTTAGACTGATTGGAGAGGTTGCCAAATCATTTTATCCATACATGGGATGAATTGGCCGAGAAATTTATTGCCAAGTTCTTTTCTCCCGGGCATATGGCAACTCTAAGGGATGAGATTCTAGCTTTCAAACAAGAACCCAATGAGCCTTTGCAAGAGATATGGGAAAGGTATCGTAATATGGTGAAAGAGTGTCCGAACAATGACATGACAGAGGCTATGATTCAACAGACTTTTTATAGGGGGATCAATACTACAAATCAATGCGTGGTTAACCAACTTGCCGGTGGAAATTTCATGTCAATGCCATATGTGGAAGCTTGTGATATCTTAGACGAAATGGCGGACACTTCATCCGCATGGCAAAGTAGAGCTAATGTTCCTCAAGGTGATCCAAATATGATTCACCTCCACAAAGAGTTACATGATCATGGTCAAGCAATTGCCGAATTGACCACCATAATGAATCAACTAGCCAAATCTCAACTCTAATAAGTGCAAGGTACGAAGTAAGTAATTGAAATGGACGGAGTTAATTTGATGGTGAACAAGAGGAGGCAAAATGGTCCTCAAGAGCAAAACGGGATTGAAAATTATGAGCAAGATGATAGTGGATTTGATCAATATGGACAATACAATGAGCAAGAGGAGGAAGTACAATATGTGAACAACTTTCAAGGTCAAAGAAACAACATTCAAAACCCAAGTCAACAACAATGACGACCACAAGGGAATCAAGGAAATTGGCATTCAAACAATCAAGGCGGTTGGACCAATCAAAACAACCAAGGGAATTGGAGCAATCAAGGCAATCAAGGAAATTGGATTGGTCAAAATAGTCAAGGCAATTAGAGTGGCAATAATCAAGGCTATTGGGGAGGTAACAACCAAGTAGGATGGAAAAACAACAACAACTAGGGGTCGGGTTTTCGAAGGCCTCCGATGTTTCAATAACCAAGCAATCCACCTTCCTATCCTTCACAAGGTTTGAGCTTTTCTAACAATAAGATGGGTAGAATTGAAAACATGTTTAAACAAATGATGGAGAAGAACGCCGACTCTGATGCTCAACTAGTCTCTCACAACACTTCTATTCGCAATTTGGAAGTTCAATTGGGCCAAATCTCGCAAGCCTTGAACACTTGTCCTAAGGGGAAACTACCAAGTGATACGGTGGTGAACCCAAAGAGTGGGAATAATATGGGACATGTTATGGCCGTGACTACAAGAAGTGAAAAGGGTGGAGATGCAACCACCTTAAATCAAAGAAGAGTTCTGGATGATGATGTGGTGGTTCAAGAAGATAAAATTCCAAGAAATATGGTTCTAGCTAATGAAGAAGTGATAATTGATATTGATGAAAATATGGAGGAGACACAAGAAGAGGTGAACCCATCTAGGGAACACGTAATTGATATGCCGGAACCAGTAGTGCCAAATTCTAAGGCACCAATGTCAAGGCCTCCTCCTTCATACCCTCAAAGGCTTGCCAAGCAAAATAGCGAGAACCAATTCAAAAATTTATTGACATGATGAAGAATTTGTCTATCAATGTACCATTTGTTGAGGCTCTAGAGTAAATTCCGGGTTATGCCAAGTTCATGAAGGACTTGGTAACAAAGAAAAGATCAATGAATTGTGAGACTATCAAGATGAAACATCAAGTGAGTGCTATTGTGAACTCAATGGCTCTGAAATTGGAAGATCCAGGCGCTTTCACAATCCCATGTACAATTGGAAGTGCCGACTTTGCCAAAGCTTTATGTGATCTCTGGGCGAGTATCAATTTGATGCCCTACTCGTTGTTCAAAACTTTGGGAATTGGGCAACCAAGACCCACATCCATGAGGTTGCAAATGGCGGATCGTACTATGAAGAGGCCTTTGGGTATTATTGATGATGTGTTAGTTCGTGTTGAAAAGTTCATCCTCCCGGCGGATTTTGTGATTCTTTATTGTGAAGTTGACTATGAGACTCCTATTATTTTGGGTAGACCTTTCTTTGCTATAGGGAAGGCACTTGTTGATTTAGAAGCCGGTGAGCTCACTTTCCGGGTTGGTCACGAAAATGTGGTCTTCCATGTGTGCAAATCTATGAGGCAACCGAATAGCACTGAAGTTTGTTCGTTCGTGGATTTAGTGGCCAATGTGATTATTGATGATGTTAGTGCCACAATGAATGTTGAGGATAATTTGGAAGCCGTTTTGCTTAACCTTGATGGTTATAAGGAGAAAGAAGGCTATGTGGAGTGTGTGAATGCATTGCAAGAAATGGGGTCGTACACTTATGAGCCCCGCAAGCTATCCTTGGATAATAAAAATTGGAAGACTCCTCCAACAAAGCCCTTAATCGAGGAGCCTCCCACTTTGGAGTTAAAGCCATTGCCTCCATATCTTAGGTATTAATTCTTTGGCCCTTCTTCTACTTTACCGGTTATCCTTTCTTCTTGTTTGACTAACATGCAGGTAGAGTCCACATTGGAGGTGCTACAACAGAGGAAAAGAGCAATCAGATGGATATTGGCGGATATCGGGGGCATAAGCCCCGCCTTTTGCATGCACAAGATTATTTTGGAGGAGGGTGTCAAACCCTCCATTGAACATCAAAGGAGGCTAAATGAAGCAATGCAAGAGGTGGTCAAGAAGGTTTGTTGAGCATTAGCTAGTTGATTGAGCATTGCTGTGGAGACTCAAGGTAAACTAGTTATTGCGTTTGCAGGCCTCGGAGTCACCTTCTGGAATTTTACCCTGTAATGTTTATTTCTATTCTGAAACAGTTGTATTTAAGGATTTTCTAGCAAACTCAGTAGAGCTTATGACTTGTACTACCGGCTTTTGGGATATTAAATCATATTGGAAATGTTAGCTGCATTTAGAAATATCTGGTTTCTTCTTAATAGTTTTGTTGGTTAATTGCTATCATTTAATTCAGTAAGTGTTAGTCTTACCTAGTTATAGAGGCTAGGTGCCATCATGACATCCTACATAGGGAAATCGGGGTCGTGACATAATTTGATCTAGTGAAAATGATATAAATTGTCTTATAATAGATAGGTATAAAAAAGAAAAATCATCTATCTTGCTTACATTTCTCATCTTATAAGTGTCATATCAACTGCATATATTCTACTTCTTTAAGAATATTTACCCATCTTTTAACTAAAATGTTATTTTCTCAAAATATTTGTTGGTGATGATATAGTATGGGTAGATGTTCATAATCTTGTGAGATCTTATTATTTATGCCTTACATTTATTCAAATATGGCACAACTAATTTTATTCGAGTCATGAGAATATCAATTTGGTCCTTTGAATAAAGTCATTTAAAATGATTTATAAATGACACATTAGCTACTCTAAGGTGCTATGAGGTCTTGATTCCTTTTGTATGAAAAATAGTTAATGTGAATAAACTACTACGATGATGTGATGTAGTCTGAAATAATACCTGAAATAAAACCTTCATATTCTTCTGAATCTAATAATGTATCTAAATAGAAGAAAAATCTTCCGGGTGAAGCTATATTATTAGCTTGTTATTTATAAAGTAGAACTCGTTATGAGTTGTGAAAAAGTTATGTCCTTAACTTGAAATTTTCGAAAATGTGGGGGACCATTATGTCCAGAGTTATATAGCCTAATTTAAGAAGGAAAAAAGTGAGGAAAATTATTTATTAATGTTATAATAAAGCCTTACAAAATGGAGATTTTTTGTAGTAAAAATTTGTATTGGAAGATCAAAAATATGTTGTATTTCTTGCTTTGAAAAGTTATGCTGCTTCGGATCTCTTAGTCATTTGGGTGAAGAAATCTTTGAATTATGATCTCTTCCTACTGATTTGAGATATTTCTAAAAAGTTAATTTGGTGCTTGACTATGGAAGATGCATAAAGAAAATAAATTCTTATGTGTTGAAAGATGTTTCATAAGGCATTTGTACAGAAGTAAAGTTTTATTTCATTTGAGATGATTTTATGCCTTATTTGAGAAATACTACGAGTTAGTATTTTGTATGTGAATTTTTCACTATATTAGAAGGATACAATGATAATATTTAATCTCTGATTCAGATGAGAAAAAACTGGCGAGTTGTTGTGTGATCACCTTTTGGTGGGGTATTATGGTATTGAAATTGCTTGGCAATGAAGCTGATTAAGCAAGCTCTTGGTGAATATTCTACTAGGAATTAAGTCAACAATATTTGTGTCGATGAATTTACCTAGGCGCAATAATCATTGTAAGAAAATAAATCGTTCAATAGGAAGAGTAGACACATTTTCTTAAGATATAATGTCGTACAGCAATTACTTAGAGATGGAGTTTTTATACATATTATGTGTAGTCAAAAAAAGATTTGGCCTATCCTTTGACTTATAAGTGAAATATTGAGGGGTTGAGACTTTTTCCAATTTGAGATGTATCAACAATGATGGTAACCCAACCTATGTGATTGGAGATCCCATTAAGTAGGTTCATATGGATAATAACAAGTGATTAGTTGATCAAACATGCACTATTTAATTATGTTTCTTCCTGTGGTGTGTATGTATATAGTGCAAGACTGCAAAGAATGTGAGGCTGAGTTATTAAGCTCTTAATCCAATAATTCATAACCTTTTATACTTGGTGTATTGCGTTGTAGAATACACTTGATGGATGGACCTATATAAGTGTGGAGTGGGGTCGCTCCTATGAAATTTATAGAAAACTATTTCTAGAGCACTCATGAAAATATCACGACCCCATATTTCCCTCCGCAAAATATCGTGATGACACCTAGTCTCTAAAACTAGGTAAGCAGATTTCTCTAACAATTAAGCTAATTTTTTTATAATGATAATTCGAAAAATGGTTTAACATTAGTGCCGAGACAAAGCGGAAAAAACATACGCGGCAATAATCACAACGATCTCCCAAGACTGGTAATACAGAGTCAAGAACTCTAGTAAAATACATGGAATGATCGAAGGGATCAAAATACAATACTGTTCAAATGGAAAATTGACAGTACAATATAAGGAAGAGACTCCAAGGTACTGCGACGACCACGCAGCTCTACCTTGAATCCTCGCGACCAATATGTTAACTCTGCTCGAGTCTGATATCTCTAATACCTGGCTCTGCAAAAAAATATGCAGAAGTGTAGTATGAGTACACCATGGTCGGTACCCAGTTAGTATCAAGAGTAACCTCGGTAGAGGACTGACGAGGTACAGTCAATATACTCACTAGACAAAATAATCTGTGCAGTATAGCAGTATAACACTAATAATAAAAAGCAGAAATCAGTAAATGGAAACAAAGTCAACATGTGCATATATGCAGTAAAGCAATAAGAATATCGAGAAAAACATCATTTAAAAACGAAATAAGGAATACAAAGGACAACCAATTAATCAAGCTGTCTAACACAAGTTTCCAAACGAAATCAATTTGTGATACCTCATATCATAGTCACAAGTCCCGGGTCTCAACCCGCCATTATATACTCACGACACCTCGTGCTCACAGCTCAAAATCACAATTGAACGAACAACTTACATGCCAAAATCACAATCCGCCCGGCAATAGTCATAGGCTCACAATCATACCTGTCCGGCTTGATCACATGCTCACAATCACAATCCTACCGACATGGTCGCATGCTCAAAATCACAATTCGCCCGGCATGATCGCATGCTCAAAATCACATTTCGCCCGGCATGATCACATGCTCACAATCACAAATCGCCAGGCATAATCACAGACTCAATAGCAATATGAAACGAGTAATACCAGAATACATGAACATGATCAATAAATATTAAGTTTCGTACTCATGAACTAGTATTAGTGGCATGCTACAATGTATGCTTGTGTGAGTGTACTACTGCAGCTCAAGTCAGCAAGTAATATCAAGGACATCGAATATCCCATCGAAACAACAAGACAAGTCACACAAAGGGTACAACAAACACAATGAAAGTCACACCATCACACGACATTTACCAACACAATGTCTCCAAACCATCACATATCATCCTTGATATTTGCCACCTTTATCTCTCTGATAGCCAAACGTATCACTCCGTATAATAGCCACTCGTATGACTCTGCCCTGACAATATCATTAGCCATTCTTATCTCTCCTATAGCCACCTATATCACTCCATATAATAGCCACCCTTATCACTCCATGCAATAGCCACCCTTGTCACTCTGCCTTGACAATAACATAATAACCACCCTTATCACTCCATGCAATAGCCACCCTTGTCACTCTGCCTTGACAATAACACAATAACCACCCACATCACTCCATACATTCAACAACAATGAGATGCCACCCTTATGCCCCGTATGATAGCAATAGTGAAATGCTACCCTTATACTCTGTATACCAACAACCCAATTACATAACAATTCACGCGTACTATCTTTACAACTATACAACATAATCAACTCATATCGCAAGTGCCCGTAGGCCACAACATTTCCAAAGATTCTACGATATCAATAATTTCACAATAAATAGCCCATGGCTTAACACAAAGTGTATATAATCTCAATAACAACAATATGAACGGAAAAATAACTCAACAAGGAACAACACCTGCTTTAAACACAGCTTCGAATAAAATAGATTCGATAACTTCAATTACAATTAATTATTTAAGAATAAACTCTATAGTGAAAGTATCTCCATGAAATGGCAACTCAACGATAAAAGAAATCACGTAATGGTAAAAGTGGTAATAACTCCAAATAAAGCATATAAAAGCAAGCTCGGCAAGTAAAGAATGTGACATGTAATGACAACTTCCAACAAAGCATGTAGTAGTGGACGTGGCAAATAAAGGATATAAAAAGTGCCTACAATTTCTAATTAAATACATAAAAGATGCCAAAGAGTTTAAGCCGATAGGATTTCCACATATAAGCCCAAGTACGTACTCGTCACCTCACGTACACGGCTTTTGCATTATACAAATAGCACAAACGACTCAAATCCTAAGAGGTAGTTTCCCCCACACAAAGTTAGGCAAGATACTTACCTCAACTAAGCTAGACTGATACTCTAAAATGACCTTCTCGAGTGAAAAAACCTCCGAACGGCTCAAATCTAGCCAAAATAATTTTATAACATAACTAAAACTCATAGGAGACAATTCTGGATAATAAAGCTTCGGTTTTTAATTAAAACCCAAAAGTCAACCCCGGGACCGCACCTCGGAATCTGATAAAATTTACAAAACCGAACACCCATTCCGATACGAGTCCAACCATATCAAAATTATCAAGTTCCCATATTGAATCGCCCTTTAAATCCTCATTTTACATTCTTGAAAGATTTTATAAAATATCCCATTTTCTTCCATTCAATTTACTGATTTAATGATATAAATGAATATGGAATAATGAAATATATTCAACTCCAGATAAAGAACACTTACCCAAATCAAACTTGTGAAGAATCCCTTGTAAATCGCCCAAAACTGAGGTCTAAAACTCCAAAATTTATAAAATCCTCAACCCTCGAAATATAACCTTCTGTCCAGGTCTTTCGTATTTGCGGACAGATTAGCCGCTTCTGTTGCATCGCTTTTGTGACCAACATTCCGCTTCTGCAGAGAATCACTGGAGGCCAACCTTCACACATGCGGGAAAAGTTCCGCTTCTGCACAAACGTAGGTGCGAACCAAAATTACGCTTCTGCGGTGCCCTTCGCTTTTGCATTCCCAGTCACCGCAGGTGTGCAAAAATGCTCGCTTCTGGGACCTCATGCCCAACTACCAATTTCCATTTCTGCGATGAATGTGCCGCTTCTGCGCTCAAAGTTTCGCAGGTGCAACCACACCGGATCCTGCCCACAACAGCTTAGTCACAACATGAACCAAACATTCTGAAACCCCGTTCGAAACTCCTCCAAACCACTGGGACCTCGTCCGAATATACCAACAAGTCCGGTAACATAATACGGACCTACTCGAGGCCTCAAATCACATCAAACAAAGTCGAAACTATGAATCGCACCTCGAATCGAACTTATAAGTTTTCAAATCTTCCAACTTCCAAAACTCGTGCCGAAACACATCAAATCAACCCAGAACGAACCCAAATTTTGCACACAAGTCCCTATTCAAATTCTCGAATCAAAATTCGAACCCAATATCAACTTTTCAAACCTTCCAAGCCTTCAACTTTTCAATTTTCGCTGAAATGCATCAAATTAACCTACAAACCTCCAAATCCAAATCCGGTCATACGCCTAAGCCCAAAATCACCATACAAAACTATTGGAATCATCAAAACACCATTCATGAGTCGTCTACACAAAAGTCAAACTCATGTAAACTAGTTTCACTTAAGCTTCTAAAACAAGAATTATTCTTCTAAATCAATCCCAAATCGTCCGAAATCTGAACTCGGCCACACACGCAAGTCATAATACATAATACGAAGTTGCTCAAGACCTTAGGCCACCGAACGGAACACTAATTCCCAAAATGGTCAGTCGGTTCGTTACAGAAAACCAGGCACGCGCATGACCTATTAGCGTAAAATCGCGATAAACAACAAAGTGTGTGGGAGTATAACGTGATAGATAAGACACTAATCTTATAAAATAATTCTTGATTCATAGAAGTTTTGAATTTCACCAATTATTCTGTAAGTTTAATCTTATTTTATCTAGGTCTGGTTCATAGTTTAAAAAATACCAAATTCGATGCATTATGCTCATTTGTGAAAACCCAGCAAAACTTTTTATTGCACTCTGTTACTTAATATTCATTTTGAATTATGTGGGGGATTGTTAGGAAAATAATTTTGATAAATCAAAAGGAAATATTCAAATTGATGTCTAGGTTCATTCTTTCAAAATTATGTTAATGGGTTTTTATTACACTAATTATTTTGAATATATTTCTTTAATATTTGTAACTAATGATTCATAAGCTTAAATTCAATCTTAACAAATTGAATCTGACCATTTACTAGCTATTATGGGATTCCTTAAGTTAATCTTTTGACAAAGTCAAATTTGACCATTTTATTAGCTTTAATGGCTTTTATTTTGCAACACCCATTTGAATAGTCTTTGAATGACTTTTAATATTTTTTTAACGTTATTTACCATCAGAAGTTAAGAACCTTGGACTATATATGTTTTTCTGTGTTACTTTGAGGAGTGAAGTAAAAACTTTCCTCTAATTTCTTTTATTGTGCTAGATTTTCTTTTGATTAATCTTTGTTGTTTCTGTTCCTAATTTATATTAGAAGAGTTTGTTGAATTTTGGAGGTTACGCATAATTTTATTCATCGCGGTATAGGCGAAATATCCTTACACACTAACATATTTTATGTGATTTGTAGTGATTCTTTTATCTAGAGTTTTTTTGTTACTGTGTGTCTCGTGCAAAATTGGACGTAAAATAAAATTGGAAAAGAAGATTTCTATCAGGATTGTTTTTTATTTTTAGATACATGAAAAACACGTATCATAGTGGAATGGGTTTTTCGTTAGTTGGATCTTTGTATTATTAAAGGACCATTATATCCTCAATAATACGATATGTACAACGATTGAAAATTTAAGAACAAAAGCATAAACGATCTTTGTAGAGTTATTTTTCAAATTGTCGGGGGGGGGGGGGGGGTTGGGTTAAAGCCTACCAATATGCTTAAGCAAACTTCTTCTCGTTGTTCTTGAGTCACAAAGTGCTTACGGTCACCTAGTGGATGTTGCGGGACTTCAATTACTTAGATAATACATAATCAAGAATTCCTTTAAAAGCATAAAGGAAAAAAGCATTTCAAAATATTGTGAAGTAATGTAAATTTAATACTTGCAAGCAAAAAAAAACATGAGTTAAAGGAACTTTTGAGTAAACATTCTAATTAAATTGGTCATTGTTTAAATATACCTAAAAACAGTTTGATGGAACTAACAAATTGTACGAGTAGAAAATTGCAGCATTTCACGGGTCAAAACCAAATGGTCAAACGTGAGAAATGAATTAAAATCAAACTCTAAATGTGTTTTAAAAGCATGTCTAGTGAGTTATGAGTGGTGGCCCTTCCCCAACAATTGAAGCCAATTTGATCATGGGTTTAAACATTTTTTTTGACGCATGGACTGCACCAACCTTTCATTATCGCTAAAAGATTTTTTCTGATTTTTTCTTCTGTTTCCGTTTCTTCTCTTTGGACTCTAATTCATGATTTGAATTTTATTAGTTTTATAACAAACTTAAGTTGACATACAATAATAGCTAGTTATGCAAAATTTGTAGTGGACTTTTGTGGATTTCTTAGTGCATATATACAATTTGAATAAAAAGTATTTGATTCACGTGAATCCGTACCTCATAAGCTAGTCTCTATTTCTAAATAAAAATGAGGTATTTAAAATGTGATTCCGGAATACCACTAGCTAGGTTCGACACGAAAAATAATCAAACGACGATTCCGTAGCGAAATTGAAATAATTAAACGGTTGGATTCTTTTTGAGGAATTCTCCCTTTTTATTTTACCTATTTCTTTGTCCATTTTAGACTCCCTTTTCTAAATATTTTCTTTTATTGTTGTGAAATTATTCTCGGATTCTTTTTAATTAATTTTAAGTCAATGGACGAAAAAAAACTGCCAATTAAGTAGTGTGGCATATGTAGAATTGGAAAAGCAAATTTCATGGATTCGCTATGACAATTTGATGGCCAAACAATTTTTCTTACTAAAGCTCATAGAATTCCTTATAAGTTGTGTGACAAGTAGGGTACTTACAAGAATATCGAGATTCTTTAAACTAACTAGGAGTTCAAATATAGATTTGGCTAATATTTGAAAAAAATATTTTTTAAATCGTGTTGAAAGATAATTTTTGAAAGTTGAAGTTACGTTTGGATATATATAACACTTGAAAAAAAAAAAGAATAAAGTTTTGTGACTGGAATTTTTTTTTTATTCAAAACTAGCCCAATGAAGTTTTTGGAACTTGAAATACTTTTTTTCAAAAGATAATTAAATTTTATGAACAAACAATATTTAAAAAAAAATTGAAAAAAATTAAATTTTATTGCGTTCTTAATTAAAACGTTTTGCTTCACTTTTCAACGAAGAAGTCCGTCCTTTAAAAAAAGAAAAGAAAAAAATAAAGAAAATTGTTAATCACCAAAATTTGGATTTTTTTTCAAAACCTTGTTCATTCTAAATGCTACAAAATTACATCAAAGATAAAGATCATTTATTGAAAATATCCAGTTTGTACGCTTATTCAAACATCAAAGGGCAAAATTGTGTTGACTAGAAGAGCCGTAGACAAAATGCACAAGTCACTACATATGTAGGAAAGGATCACAGACGATAAACATTTGCAGAAGAAGACACATATTTAAGCCATCAAAGATTTATTAAATGCTTCAGCAATTACTCCAAATTAAAGTTCAATTATATGTATGATTCGATCACTCAAATTCCAATCCTTTTTTTAACCAAAATTTAGTTTCTGCACGTGCAAAACTTTGGAAAGAGCACGCAATTTGTAGACAACTCGAGCAAAGCACCCAGAAAACTTAGGAAATTGGTACGTAGGGTCATTTTCAAAAGAAAATAGAGTGGCTCGATCTCCTGTCATTGTATTTAAAGATACTATAATAATTTCTGTGTGCAAAAAAAATCTCAAAATTAGTTACTCATATGTCTTTTACAAGACAAAGCACGTGAAGAATCCTACTTGTTTACTTCTTTCAATCTTTTCAAGTTTGCTGGATATTTCTGGAATCCGAGATCATCTGTATTTTCATCTAGTTGCTCTTGTAGCTTCTTTTTTTTTTTTTTAAACAAAAACTAATACTACTAGAAGTCTCTGCTGATAATGGGGAGAGGGAGAGGATTAATTGAACTCAAAATATGGTTTAATACTAAACCTAATATTACTTTGAAGACGTCTATATGTACTTATGCATTGTTAGAAAGTAGGTACATAGAATAGATCCCAAAAATAAATTTTAAATCATTTGGAAAGAGTTGATAAGAGTTAAAAAGTGTTGCAAGTATATCAAATTAATTTAAATTCCAATTCTGGTATTTTTAAAAACAAATTGTTGATCAACTAGTAGCTCTTTTATTAAATATGTTTGCAAAGTTTAGAATCACATTTAGTGGGTGTTCGGACATAAGAGTTGTAATTTCCAGGAAAAAGTTTAAAACAATTCAAGTGAAAATAGCATTGGAAAATTAGAGTTGTGTTTGGACATAAATACAATTTGGAGCCGTTTTTGAATTGTTGTGAGTGATTTGAAGTGAAATTTTTGAAAAACAGAATTTTGGTGTTTTAAAATTCTGAAAAATTTCAAAATTCTACTTCTAATAAAATTTAAAATTTGTATGGCTTCCAAAAAGTTCGAAAAAAGTAAAAAAAAAATATATTATGGCCAAACAGGCCCTTAACGCGGGAATCAACTTTTATCAGTTCAGGCCTCAGGGAACAGCGGCTGGGCCCAATTTAAGACATGCCTGACCTTTTGATACAATCAAAGCCCACTAAACACCAAAACTCCAAGGGAATACTATACAATATAGACGCTCTAAAAATTAATAACCGATAAAATGTATATTTTATATATTAATACATAATATACATCTTTTTAGATATTTTTTGTATATATAACTAGCAAATGAACGACTGGCCAAACTCTAACCTACCTTTACTTGCCCATTAAGAAGGGTCGATTTTGCGTGTTGTAGCTTGTTTAAAACTGAACATTGTTCACCTCGAATTAGATTTTGGAGGTGGTTAGAGGAGTCAAAAGCTTTTATTTTCTTCTTAATTGATTGCTAAATAAGACCATTAGCTGGAATAAAAATATACTGTATGTTACGTTAAGGTTGTTGTTGAGCATGAAACGCTGCTGCGTTAATCATTTTTATTGGGTTTAACTTTTTAGTATGGAATGAGTCGTGAATATTGAGAGAGAAAAGGGAGAAAATGACTTTTGCTGCGATTCTACCGCTACATAGAAGTTAGAATTCTCTTCAATTAAATTGTTCTTTGGCATAGTACGTAGTTTGACTGGAATATAGTGAAAGTTGAGGTAAACATATATGAAAATTCTTCTTTAGAATATTATTTCCAACAAGTTGACATCAAAGATTAAGAGTCATTAATTAGAATCTCCAATTTTCAATCAAAGGAGAAAATTTTGTTTATTAGGAGAGCCGTAGACAAATACACAAGTCACAGTACCTTTTTTCGAATTAAAGTGTAATTGAATTGCTATAACATTTAATTTATGCACATTCAAAACTTGGAAAAGCATGCATTTTCTAGACAAAGCGCCTAGAAAATTCTCAGGATAGTTAGGCAATTGGTGTGGTTGTGTCAAATTTAATGAGGAAGATCATTCATGGAGGATTGAGCTATGAGCTTCTTCTTCTTACTGAAAGAGAAAAATGAATTACAGTACATTTAACTTCCTAAACTACTGTTATAAAACTAACACACCGACTAACTACAAAGTTAGTTACTAACTTCTATAAATGACATATACACCCATCATTTTAAGTTAGTTTACACAATATTACCCTACTCTACTCTTACTACTCTCAACACTCCCCCTCAAGTTGGAGGTGTGAACACATTTAACAGACCCAACTTGGACACTAGATATTCATGTTGCTGCCTTCCAAGCCCTTTAGTCAAAATATCTGCTTGTTGTTCTTCAGATTGTATGTACTGAGCCATTACATCTCCTTTCTGCACTTTCTCCCTTATGAAATGGCAGTCTATCTCGATATGTTTGGTTCGTTCATGATAGACTGGATTCTCAGCAATTTGGATTGCTGCTTTGTTATCACATAACAACTTAACAGGGAGCTTCAACTTTATCACCAGTTCTTCATATAATCTGATCACCCATGTTATTTCTGACATAACTGAAGCCATGCTTCTGTACTCAGCTTCAGCTGAGCTCTTAGACACTGTAGTTTGCTTCTTGGACTTCCAGAATATCAAAGATTCCCCATACTTCACTAAGTATCCTGTCACTGATCTCCTGGTATTTGGACAAAAAGCCCAGTCTGCATCACAGTATGCCTTGATTTCTTCTACTGGCTAGCTTGATAGCAACACTCCTAATCCAGGTTCTCTCGTGATGTATCTAACAATTCTCATGGCTGCTTCCATGTGAGATATCTTTGGGTGCTGCAAGAATTGGCTCAAGGTTTGAACAACAAAGCTTATATCTAGCCTAGTCATTTTAAGATACAACAGCTTGCCTATTAACCTTTGATAAGCTCATATATCCTCTAGTGGTGTGTCACCTTTGAGTCCAACATGATCATCATATTCTGCACTAGTCAACTTCTGATTGCTTTCTAAAGGAGTCCAGGAAGGTTTTGCTCCCCCTAAGCCTGAGTCTGAAATCAGCTGCAAAGCATACTTCCTCTGGTTCATAAGTATGTCATGTCTAGACCTTGCAAATTCTATTCCCAAGAAAAACTTCAGCTCCTCCAGATCCTTTATTTTGAAGGCTTGTTGTAGTGCATTCTTAGTGTCACACACCAACTCATTATCATTCCCGGTGATAAGTAAATCATCAACATATACTAGTACAACAACAATTTTGGATCCCATCTTCTTGATTAATAAGGATTGATCCAGTTGGCTTTGTAGAAACCCAGACTTCACCAATGCATCTACCAGCTTCACATTCCGTTGTCGAGATGCTTGCTTAAGCCCATATAAGGACTTGACAAGCTTACACACTAGGCATGTCTCCCTCTTGCTGTGAAAACCTTGAGGAAGTTGCATGTAGACTTCATCATGGAGATCTCCTTGCAAGAAGGCATTATAGACATCCATTTGATGGATATGCCAGTTTTGAGCTGCTGCAATGGATAACACTATCCTAACTGTTACCATCTTCACAACTGGTGAAAACATGTCCTGATAGTCAAGACCTTCCCTCTGGTTGTACCCCTTACCACTAGCCTTGCCTTGTATCTCTCAACTGCACCATTTGCCTTGTACTTGATTTTATATACCCATTTGCAACCAATAGCTCTTTTGTCTGGTGGCAAAGGCACAAACTCCCAGGTTTTGTTGTCTGCAAGAGCAGTGAGCTCAACCTTCATGGCATCTACACACTTGGGATCTTTGCAAGCTTCATCAAAGGATGCAGGTTCAACTATTGCAGAGAATGCTGCTAGATTGGTCTGATAATGATGTGACAGACTACTGTAATCCAGGTAGTTGCTCAAAGGGTAATAACATGAACTACTGGCTTGAGCAGTCACATAGTCATGCAGCCATAATGGAGGCCCTTTATCACTAGCTGACTTTCTCGGAGGAACTGCAACTGCTTCATGATTGTGGTCAGTGGTTACAACATCTTGGTCCATATTTGCATTTCCAGGCATGTCAACATCTTCACTTGCTATTGCAGGACTCATATCTTCAAGTCCACATGAAGAAGCCTCTCCTGAGTGAAGATCCTCCATAACAGTTCCTTGTCCTGTGCTTTGGTCATCAAGTTGAGGATCAGATGTAGTTGTAGGTACATGATCAGTGATGTTGGCATTAGGCACAGCCTGAGTGATCAAGTAGGGATCAGCTTGAAACATTGCAGGTCCTATGGTCTGCGGGTCTTTGAAAGGAAAAATTGATTCCCTAAAAGTCACATTCTTGCTAACAAAATATTTTTTGTGAGTTAAATCAAATAACAAATATCCCTTTTGCACAACTAAATACCTCATCAGAACACTCCTCCCAGCTCTTGGTTGGAATTTGTCACCAATGACTGATGATGTAGCATAGCAAAGACATCCTTGGACCCTCATATGTTTTATAGATGGACTTTTCTTATGAAATAATTTCTAAGGAGACTTCCCTGCAAGCACTGGTGTAGGCATTCTGTTTATCAAGTAGACATCTAACAACACACATTTATCCCAAAACTTTAATGGGATGTGTCCTTGAAATCTGACTGCCCTAGCTACCTCCAGTATGTGTCTGTGTTTCCTTTCTACCACCCCATTTTGTTGGGGTGTGTAGGGACAAGACCTCTGATGAACTAACCCAAACTTACTGAACATGCTTTCAAGCTCAGAGTTAATGAACTCTATTCCATTATCTGTTCTAATCACTTTAACCTTAGTGTCAAATTGTATATGAACCATTAAAAGAAAATCTCTAATGACAACAATTACATAAGACTTCAGCTTTAAAAGATAAATCCTTGTTACTCTAGAATGGTCATCCACTATTGTTAAGAAGTATTTATTTTCATCATGTGTTGCAATTCGAAATGGTCCTCATACATCCATATGCAATAGTTCAAACACATTCTTTACTATATCTCTACTAATAGGGAAAGGCAATTTGGCCTGCTTAGCCAAAGGACAAACATCACAACTGCTTACTACATTTCTACATAACGCCTTACTAACATTCAACATATGTTTCATAACCTTTGGTGATGGGTGGCCCATCCTTTTGTGCCAAAGCTGTAAGGTATTTTGATCCAATTGCACATTCATGGACTTTCGAATTAACTTTTGTCCTTTATTTGGAATTGCAGAAGTCAGCAGATAGAGCCCACTAGTTTCTCTACCAATCCCCTTCAGCTTCCCAGTGAAGAGGTCTTGTAGTACACAAAAACCAGGAAAGAATGCAGCCATACATCTTAGCTTTCTAGTTAGCTTAGACACAAACAATAGACTATACTTAAAATCTGGAATGTACAGAACATTCTTAATCTCTTGTCCTTCTCCTATCTTGCATTTACCAATATGTGAAACTATTGCTTTAGTTCCATTAGGTAATTGCACTATTTTTCCATCTTGAGATGTTATATTGTATAACTCAAAAAGTGAGCTAAAGTTCGAGGTCATGTGATTAGTCGCACCTGTATCTATGATCCATTCATGAGTACAACCTCTCTTTTCTACTAAGAAGACAGTGGAATGAGATATACCTGCCATGTTGGTTGTGGTCTCCTGTATCTCTTCTTTGTTGAGTAGCCTCAGAATCTGATTGAATTGCTCCTCTGTGAACATAGGTCCCATTTCACATCCTGAGGAGTTCCCCTTCTCAGCATGTGTGTTTAGTACATTCCTGTTCCCCTGCATCTGTGAGTCACCTTCTCCCAACACTGCAGAGTTAGTTGAACCATATCATCCTCTCCTTTTAGACTTGAAATCAATTGGATATCCTACTATCTTATAACAATTCTCCCTAGTGTGCCCTTTCATTTTGCAAAAATCACATTGGAGATTGTAATTCTTCTTAGGTCGAAACTAACCACCAGTAGTCCTAGTAGACATTAGTGCAGCAACTTCACTTCTTTCAATTGAATCATGAGGATTGGACATAGCTCTTTGACTCTCACATTCCATCAACATTGAGTAGGCCTTATTTACTGTAGGTACTGGAATCATCATAAGTATTTGACTACGAGCTTGTTCATATGACTCATTAAGTCCCATAAAAAATTATAGCAGCTTCAAATGTTCTATAAAAACCACATATTCACCAGATTTTGCACAAACACATCCCAAAGCTGGGGCCAAACTATCAAATTCTGCCCAGAGTACTCGTATCTTCGAGAAATATGAGGATATAGAGTCAGTACCTTGATTAATCCTTGCAATTTCTCTATGAATTTGAAAGATTCTCGAGCAATCTATCTTATCAAATCGCTCCTTCAAGTCCTTCCAAACTTCACTGGCGTTAGAAGAATAAACGATCCCACTGAGTAATTTCGGTGAAACACAATTTATAATCCATGACAAAACGATTGCGTTGCATCGCTCCCAAAGATCTACGAGATTTGTACCAAAACATTCCTTTTTACAGGTGTCGTCGATGAACCCTAGCTTGTTCCGACCTAGGATTGCAATTCTCATCGCTCGACTCCATAAGAAATAGTTTTCTGGTCCTCGTAACTGAAGAGAAATTGACACAGCTCCCGAATTGTCAATTGAATTGAGAAAAAGTGGGTGATTGTGACTCAATTTCTCTGGTAGTTCATTGTCAACAGTTGCCATGGCTGAGCTCTGTCAAAATTCTCCGATGAAGAGCTAGCTAGCAGGAAAATTACTCTAGATGACCATACTTATGGCTGATTGCTCTGATACCATGTCAGATTTAGTGAGGAATATCGTTCATGGAGGATTGAGCTAAGAGCTTCTTCTTCTTCTTACTGAAATAGAAAAATGAATTACAATACATTTAACTTCCTAAACTACTATTATAAAACTAACACACTGACTAACTTAAGTTAGTTACTAACTTCTACAAATGACATATACACCCATCATTTTAAGTTAGTTTACACAATACTACCCTACTCCACTCTTACTACTCTCAACAGGTTGCTTTCTAAAGAATGGCAGTAGCAACTGTACTCAAAAGATACTATAATCACTTGTGTTTGCAAACAAAAGATCTTTAAATAATCTCTATGTCTTTTACACGACAAAGCACGTGAAGAACGCTACTGGTTTCTTCTTTCAATCTTTTCACATTTCCAGATACCTCTAGAGTTAGAAATACTTTGTAGAATTTTCTTGTTGTTTAACTAATTATAGGTGCCTCTTTTGATAATTGGAACACTTCAATCGACCAAATTATCAACATACATTACGTGATTTTTTTCTATCCAAATTTTGGTAGGCAGAATTATCTATACCTAAGCTAGCGTGGGAGATAGCACACACTCGATAGAGTAATCCTGAATCTCACAGTTACAAAACTTTATGGTTACCCGTCTTCAAGACTTCAACTATTGTAAGAGTGACATGGCACAACTAAACAAGATTATGCCCCCATAACACTATTTTAACTACAATACATAAAATGATATGAATTCTTGCTTTGTTCTAACTTACATGATCCTAATTTTTGATCCATAGTTGAAATAATCACCAAATATTAATTTAAATTTTTGAAACAAATCTATGGAAGTACTGGCGCCAGTTATCTATAAATAAACTAATAAAGACCTTTAAGAAGATACAGATAAATATAAGTGTCTGTGTCAATCAAGACAAATGTCGGGGATCATAACTCTCCAAAAGGTTCTCCTAGCCCAAAAGATTTTTATTAGTTTTGAGCCAAGCAGGCTGGGCTGGACGAAGTGCACCAGTAGCCATTTTTAAGTTTGCTATTTAAAATATATTCATAATTCACAATGTATTTAAATATTAGTTAATTCATCCATATTTTAGGACTAAGTATCATGAATTTTTAAGCTACTAATTTGAAATTCAGTACTTCGTGTCCTAAATGTTTGAGCTGCTAATTTGAAATTCAGAACATAAGATTCGAATTTCTGGACACAATTTCGAACTTTAAGACATGATATCTTGAAGTTTAAACTTTGAGGTTTAAATATCAGGATGTCGTATCTTGAAGTTTGAGCAAATTAATCAATCTTTAAGTACATTAAAAATCATAGATATATTTTAAATATCATACTTAAAAGTGACTACTTTATTTGTGAAAAGTTGGTCTTTTAGGATTCTTAGGTCCCTATATTCATGGAGTATAAAGTTGTCCTTAATACGATTGAGTTCCTATTTACTAGTTTCACCCCTACATGCTTTAGTTAGAATTTATTGCTTTAGGATTCACCCTTGTTGCCTATTTGACCCTTAATTGACTTAACTGAAGATTTTACCTCTTCTACTGTCATGCTAACCTTCATAACTGCTTATCCTTGTTTAAAATTATTATTATCTCATCCTATAATTGTTTAGTCTTAATTTTGGTTGCGATTATCTTTATGTCGCTTATCCTTAATTGAATTGTTGAATAACATTCGTAATTGCTCAACCTTAAAAGAAGTTAGATATCCTATATTTCAGTTGACTTAGTATTATTTGGAATTATTTGCCTCGTGTTAACTTCCTTGATGTTGAATTGTATATTGTGGGATCGTTGCTACATATTAGTTTTCCCTTATTGAGCTGTTCTCTTTACGCCTAGCATTCTTTACTATCGTTATTCCTTGTGAACGGGTTCTACCGTTTCTTTGTGATTTAAAGTTCTTGAGTTGATTTACTTGTAGTACCTTGTATTATTGTCATTGTTGTTGTTGTACTTGTTGTGGTGATGCACGAGGTTTCTGTCGTGCTGTAAACTGTCATCTCTGTTAGTTGAGCGACATATTTACTTTGGGACTATGGAACGGTGTTCCGGTAGATTTCCCTATTCTGCATAATTACTTTGGGATTACAGAATGGTATTCCGGTAGATCCCCATGTTCTGCATATTACTTTGGGACTACAGAATGATATTCCGGTAGATCCCCCTGTTGTACATATTTACTTTGGAACTACGGAATGGTATTCCGGTAGATCCCCCTGTTCTGCAAACATTCTACGTGTTGTCCGTTCTTTTCCTTATGCTTACTAGCTGGTATGAACTATATTATGACACTTGTATAAGCATACACGTAGCCAAGCACCCTTCTCGGATAAGAGGTTTTCCTGATATTGTTGAGTATAGATGCACACCCTTATTTACTTATCTTCTATGTGAGAATGACTCTATTTGGTACGTGAGTCGTCAGTGCGATTATAAGGTGTGATGAGGGCATATGATACCAAGTGTTAGGGTTCAGGTATTGAGACCTGTGAGTTGTGATTTGTCCGGGGTTCGGTACCTCGCGGGGCTTGTTGACTAAAATCTGATGTGAAAGCGATCATAGTTGCTGAGTTGTTATTGTTCTTCCTGCACCTGTGATTTCTGATTTATGTTGTGTTTCCGTTCACTCTTATATGTCATTATTATGGTACTCCGCTGATACTTGTCGTTTCCTTTCTTATTGCAATTACAGTATTGTTAATTATATTGTGTAGTCTTTATGCAGAAATCTGGTGTCATTTTCACAGCTGGGCTTAATAGAGATTTCGAGGTGTGCTCCAAAGCCCACTAAAACCACTCAATAACCTTTCAGTACAAGTCGATTAATATAATGGAAAACTACCGGCTATGTCCATTTATAGGTAGCTCATTACAAAAAATAGCCAATTCATAAAATATTACTAATATTGGCCAATTAGCTATTTGTAGCAAAAAATATCAAATTTTTGCTTTCTTTTGAGTGTGTGTTATTAGAATAGATTGGGTACATCTTAAGAAGCTTGAATCTCAATTTTGTGATGATTTGGTGACGTTTTGAGGTGGTTTGAATTGAAAATTCGAAGAAAAAACTTTACATGAAAAAATAATATGTGTATCCAATTGTATCATTTATGTATCACATATATATCATATTTGTATCAATTGTGTATCACATGTATATCCATGTATACCTGTGTGTGAGATACATGCGTGATACATGTTTGATATATGTGTCGCAGAAGAATTTTTTGAACTCGATTTAATTACGAATTTTGATACAAAACCAGTCCAAATCACATCCAATCTTCCTCAAATTTTGTATATTGACTTATCTATATGTTTTCAATGAATTTCAACTATACCCATTGAAAAAGTTCCTTTTTGCTTATATTTTTGGAATATTGTATATATTTTTTTGTATTTTATCAGCTTATTTGCTACCTCATTCATGAAATTTCCTTTCCGTCTTGCATCTAATATTGCTAATCACGCTTGAAAATATGGAAGGTGATTTTTGCATGTGATTCTTTGAGAGAAATAACCTTATTTATTTGGTTTTTCAAATGTTATATGTACTTGGCTAGTTTTGATAAGTCTATAACTAATGGCTAAAGGTTGGTAAGTTGAGATTTATTTGGGACATTTGTGTAAGTTTCCCTAATATAATATAAGTCAGGAAAAAATTTCGGTGGGTTGATAAAAAAAGATTTATTTGCCATTGAAGTTGTAAATGTGTTTAGGCCAACGTTAGAGCTATTTTTAAGAGCTGTCAAAGTCATTTCATTAGGATACTTTTATTCCTCTTTTCTTCACAGGTACTAAATAATTAATGAAGTAAGTAATATGACCAATGTTTTAAAAAGCGGATGTGTGAGACGAGGCGTTTTACCTCTGACGAAGCGAGCCCTGAGATATGGAGCGTAAGTCCCACGGATCTTTAAGTTTTACTAATTTCAAGAATTTTAAAATAGTATAAAATAAAAAATAATTATAAAAATTACATTAAAATCATAAAATTATAACAAATAACCTATTTAAAATATTTATAAATTATAATTCAACTATGAATAATACTAAAAGTATGACATATGTCATAATATGCAAATTAGCTGCAACGTCGTTACAACTCAAACATCAAAAGTAATGTATCGATGTGAAATCTTATATGTATCTCTTAAGGAGTAATGAATCTTGAAAGAATTTCGATATTACAATTTGATTTATTTTTTAAAAAATACACTTTTTATTTTATATGCTTTCTATTTGAAAGAGAATTTATATAAAGACATAATTCATAATTTAAATATGATTCTCTAGCATTATTTATTTTTAAGTTTCAACAAATTAATAAAGTAACACATAATTCACCACACTATACAATGATAACAAATAATTTGCAAATAGTTACTAGCTAATACCGAGCTATTAAATTAATAAGTATTGTATCTCGCAAACATCAAAAAAATAATATTTAGGAAAATAATTATTAAAAAATTATGGACTATTATGTAATAAAGACATAACAAAAGTTAATAAATAAATACTTTTAAATGAAAAAATATTAAAATTTACGATCATAGCAGTCTTAGTGGATAACGTGCAATAATTTTTATTTTAATTATGACGTAAAATACTCTCAACTTAATGATTTGTGATTAAGAAAAAAGTAATTTTGAATAGCCAACAATTTATTAAGAAAATTTGAGGATTTACAAGGTTAGTTACACATAATTGCATAAATTTTATTAGGCGAACCCAGTACATTGGGTGTTGGGTGTGTCCGGGGCATAAACCTCGATGGCAGAGGCGTAAGTCTCACGGAACTAAGCCCCACACATAAGTCAGGGACGTTTTACGAGTGTTCGCCCCAGGGCAAGTCCAATTTCTGCCTTTTAAGAGAATATGACTAATTTAAAACATAAGTACAAAGTAACAAACATTAAAGTGCTAATTAGTTTCTTCTTGCCCTTATAAATTTGTTTATCGGATTTAGACTGCCACACCCCTTTTTTACCTCACTAACCACTTTAAAATGATAAAGAGTGATTTTTAAAGCTCAAAAGAGTTTTCCAATTAGAAAGTGACAAAAATTTGTGTTCAAAAGGATTTTTCAGAGTCGCCACTTGACATTTGATTTCGATGTGTCAAGTCACCGTTTTAAAAAAATAATAATTTTTCCTTTTAAAATACTTTGGACTCCAAAATTAAGTCTGCACCGAAGATTCAGGTAATAGGCTTCGTTTGACTCGGGAAAAAGGTGTTAGGCATTCCCCGAGTCCCGCAAAAGTCACGGTTGTATACTCGATCTAGTTGGCTTTTAAAATATTCGAATTAAGGTAAAAAAACACAGAAAAAGAAAAATAAATACACAAGAGGCTCGAGGTCGTCCCCACCTAAATATAAGAAAATAAAATAAGAGGAAAATACTAAAAGTCTATACTATGCTCACTCCACGAATATGTCATGGCCTCCATTTACATTCACTTCAGGACATACTCCGGATAAAAATAATATACAAACTCTAGGGGGCATACCCCTGTATATAACTAAAGGGAACAACCTCTTTTCTCGGCAAAATGAAAAGAAGCGACCTACGGTTTGCCTATCCGAGTGTGGTCGGCCTAAGCATGCTCCTAGCGAAGAAAGCGATAAAATAAATTAAAAGCAATAAAATATTTAAAGTCTAATTTGTTTACATGTGTAGTGTCACCTCCCACAACCCAATCAGACAAATCAATTTACTCTTTAAAGAGTATCTTAGGATTTAATTAAGATAAGCAATTCATCGTCACTAGTGATCACCTAAATGTCATTCCGAACCACAAAATCAAAGCAGTAATAAACCAAAGATATCCAAATACCAAATAAATCAGGGAAACCGGAGAAAGAAAAATCAAAATAAACCCAAACAGACTAACATCACATTATGAATCACATAGTATCAAGAATTGAAGATTAAGGGAAGAATAGACCTCTAGTGGAGCAATTTTCCTTTGAAATTGAAGAGTTTAAAACGCCAGAACTTGATTTATACAATAAGATCGAACCATCAAAATCACGAACCGAAACCACAGATGGGTGGCAGATTGACCAAATCCCACCGGAAAAACTCAAACCTTGCCGACGAACTCGAATCCTACTCGAACAAGAGAGTATCGAAGTACAAAGAGTAGACCAAAACTCTGCGTTCAGATCTTTCAGAGTTGTGCAGCGTAACTTATCGAGTCTTGTTGCTCTATTTTTGGAGAGACAAAAGAGGAACAAAATATGGTTATAATATTTTCGGTGGTGAAGGAGATGAATTTGTGGTTGACCCGCAAAACAAAGATGATGGATGGTGGCTTCTAAGGCTGGGATCTACGGTGAAGCTCGCATGGTGAAAACAGAAAGAAGAAGAAAAGCTGCAAAGATGGTGAAGCTTTTTTTTTTTGGGATTGTGGCGTTGGTGGTTGCCGGATTTCCGACGGTTTGGTGGCTGGCGTCGAGAGGGTTGGGGTGTGGCTGCTATTTGTGTAGGAGAGGGTTATTCTTTGGAGAGGAGGAGATGAATGGCGGCTTCGAGGTTCAGGGGGTGTGGAAGGGTGGTCGTTAGTTGTTGATGGGGGTGGTCGCCGTCGTTTGTGGGGGTGCTGCTGGAGGAGGCGATGGTTAGAGAAGGGAGAGGTGGTGCGACTGGAGAAGGGGGGTCCAGCGACGACTGGTGCTTCTTGGTGAAGGGGAATTCGGGTTCTTCTTTTTTTTTTTTTGGGGGGGGGGGAGTCTCTCTTAGGGTTAGTGAAGGGTCCTCTCTTTTTAGGGGAGTGGGGGTATGGGTTAAGGGATCAATTCCAAAAATAGGCCTAAAAAATAGATTGTTTAACCCAAATTTGATTCTTTCTCATTGAACAAGAATAAAAATACTATCAACATATATTAATTAATCCTACTTAAGTAGAAATAACTATTAAAATAAAACTAACCATTAGAACAAATTATTTTTGATATTTTTCAAATATCATGCTAAAAATAAAAATAGGATTAGATTAAAATCATCACAAAATTTAAATAATATTGCTACAAAAAATACTAATATTCTTGAAAAAGATATGTAGTGAGGTAAAAAAAACAAAGTGAAACTATTTTTGTGTTTTCGAATTTTATGTTCTACTATTCAATTAAAAGTGAAAAATAGGCTAAATCCTATTAAAATAAAAATAAGTAAATATTTTTAAAAATACTACTTTTAAAATTTGCGCGGGTAAAAAATTACATACTTACAGCTGCCCCTCTTTACTTGGAAACACGAAGAGTTTTCAGAGCAAAGAAAAATAAGCAACGTAATTAATTTATGACCCGACGCTTATTCAAAAGAAAAGAAAGATGGGTAAAAGATTGTGACCGAGCCCTGGTATTTGAGCTGCCTACATATCCTTGGCTATAAAGGAATCAGGCCATATGTAGTTCAGAAGTGAATGAAGTTATGGAGTGTGTGGAGAGGACGAGAGAGTCGAGTGAGATACCGTTCTGTCGAGGTTCCGGTCTGCGGTCCTGTTATTACGTCAAATCAAAATCTAAAAGAACTAAGCAAGCCTATCAACTATGAGTTACAAGATTCCTATCTATAAGTCTACTGAAGCTTGATCTTGAGTCTTGAATGGTCCTTTATGCAGAATTTTGATTTGAACCTTGATGTTTTCTAGCTGCAAGTGTTGATTCATTCTTCCACGACTTCTTCGGATCAAGACCGGACATGCAGTGCTCGTAACTTCAACTAGGAAGTGCGTCTCCTAGGAATGAACATAAATAAACCAAAACTAGGAAGTGCATCTCCTACGGGTAAAATCTCAATATAGGAAGTGCGTCTCCTAAATAGTATAACCTGAAAAACCCAAACTTGGAAGTGCGTATCCTAGGGGTAAAACTTCAATGACTCAAACTAGGAAGTGTGTCTCCTAAGAATGAACTTAAATGACCCAAAACTAGGAAGTGCATCTCCTACGGGTAAAATCTCAATTTAGGAAGTGCGACTCTTAAAACAAAATATATCCTGAAAAACCCAGACTACGAAGTACGTCTCCTAGGGATGAACTTAAATGACTCAAAACTAGGAAGTGCGTCTCCTACAGGTAAAATCTCAATTTAGGAAGTATGTCTGCTAAAGCAAAAATATAATCTGAAGGACCCAGACTAGGAAGTGCATCTTCTAGGGGTGAAACTTCAATGACTCAAACTAGGAAGTGTGTTTCCTAGTAATGAACTTAAATGACCCAAAACTAGGAAGTGTGTCTCCTAGGGGTAAAATCTCAATTTAGGAAGTGCGACTCCTAAAAATAATATAACCTAAAAGACCCAAACTACGAAGTGCGTCTCCTAAGGATGAACTTAAATGACTCAAAACTAGGAAGTGCGTCTCCTATAGGTAAAATCTCAATTTAGGAAGTGCATCTGCTAAAGCAAAAATATAATCTGAAAGACCCAGACTAGGAAGTGCATCTCCTAGGGGTGAAACTTCAATGACTCAAACTAGGAAGTGTGTCTCCTAGGAATGAACTTAAATGACCCAAAACTAGGAAGTGCCTCTCCTAGGGGTAAAATCTTATTTTAGAAAATGCATCTCCTAAAAAAGATATAACCTAAAAGACCCAAACAAGGAAGTGCGTCTCCTAGGGGTGAGACTGAGCTTGAGGAAAACTATAAACTAAGCTTGACTAAAGTAAAAACTGACGCTATTCTCCGGGCGGGACCCCTGAAATCGAGGAAAACTAATGATTATCCAACTTAACAAAATTAAATACTGACCCTATTCTCTAGGAGGGACCCCTGAACTCAAGGAAAGCCAAATATTCCGATCAACTAGGGAAAATACCTAGGAGGTATGGTTCTTCTCAACTAGGGAAAATGCCTAGGAGGTGTGATCTAGCCTTTGCGTAAGCAGAATTTGGGTATTACACCTGAAAAATTCAATCTTCCAAGATTTGATATGAACATAGCCTTCATCCCTATTTCAGACAAAGAAAACTTGTGAGTTTAAAACATGGTGGTTAGTTTGTGGCCTTGACTACAAGGGCGATTTCTCTTGCACTTGTCATGATCAACTTGGACTTCAACTTGGAAGACAGAGCTTGTTATCAGCCGACCGCTTTTCCGGACAACCCTTATCTCAAGAAATATTCATGATTCATTCAAGTCCAATACCTTATGCCTGATGCATTGCACTCGTGTTCTAACATTCACCAAATATTTGCATTTTACATCAATCCCAAAGAACATCTATTACACCAACTCAATGCACACACTATTCTCTTGTGTCTTATGTTATTTTGATGTGCTTTCCAGACTCGGCTTTGTGTGATTAAAAAGCTGGTAGCAGATTTTGAAGTCATTTCTAACTTGTTTTGACAAAATAGACTCAAAAGAGATTAAAATAAGAGGAACAAAATAAGAAAAAAAAACGAGAAGAGATGGTATCTAACAAGAAAAAAATTTTACCTAGGAAAAAGAACAAAGTAGAAACTAATCTTATTTGAAGGCCATCTCCACTAACCATGACATACATTTTGAATTAAGCGGTCTGATATGTCAAGCGAGTCTAATCTTCAACTCTTGTTATGCCTCTAAGTTGTGAAACTGGGCTTCAGCGCTCCAATTGTCCTATTTGATCCACAATCCTCAGTTAACTTGTAGTGCCCTGAAGGGTTTTCACCATCAAGCCTCTATCATTTTGCTATTTTTCTCAACTCACCGTCGCTTTACGGTGCCCATGAGGGTTTTCACCAATAAGACTCTCACATTTAATTATTTTCTCTCTTTGTGCTGGGAATAAGGTATTACCCATGATACAGGAAGATCATATTTTTACACACGCTTGATTTGGCATCCTCAAAGATTGGGCAGAAGGTCTTTCTTTGGACCGTAATGTAGACTTTTAGACAGGGTTAGAAAGAAAGGGTGGCATGAATTCTCAAAATAATTTAAGATGAAAGGGTTCAAAATTACAACTTTTGGAATCAGATCTTTTGGCAAAATTAAAATTTCTGCCCCAGTTTCTTGGAGTCTGGGATTTTTTTTTGGATTTTTTCTTTGATGGGACCGAACCTTAGAGTAAGACTGCCTACATATCCTTAAAAGGAATCAGGTCGAACGTAGTTCAAACATAAAATTGGTTTATTTTGTTGGTTTTCTTTTCCTTTTCTTTCTTGTCTTTTTTCTCTTTTTTTTTTCTCTTTTCTCCTTTTTTTATTTTCTCCTTTTTTTTCTCTTTACCTTTCTTTTGCCTTTCTAATCCCTAACTCCACTTCTGATTCCAAAAGAGGGGTATGAAATAAAACAAATTAAGGCTCAAAAGGGGTAGTAAATGATAAAAGTGTTTGGGTAGCAAAATAAAATGTCTTCGTCATACCGAACTTTAAAAATGCCAAGTACAAACATGCAATTGAGGGTAAGCGAAGAAATTATACATAGTATCTATTGATGGCATCAACACAAACAGAAAGTGTCGACGGGCAATACCTTTGTCCCAATGAATGATCATTTCCAGTTCGAAGCAGACTTGACTCAACCTTACCTTGATATGGAAGAATGCATTTCAACACTGACTGATCTACCTCAAACTGTTTGAGAGACATTTCCTTGTTGTATGCTCTTATCAACCTCTTGATTTCCCAGACTAACTGCCTCAGTTTCACTTAATTCAAGCTTCAGGTTATCTCAGAATGCGTGAATCTTAACTTGTTTCCTCAAATGCATCCTTTTATCATATTCGAAACTGTGTCATTGCTTCAATTAGACTAACTTTCAAGACTAGGCTGTGAATTATACGTGTATGTTATGTCACTAGAGTTAGCATGAAAAGAACTATAAAAGAAAAAGTAACCTAAACAAAAACTGACTAGAACTAACAGAAAACAGGAGATTGCATTAGATAGATAGGAAAAGGGTTTGAACAAAACAAGCAAAATAGACATGGGTTACAACCCTGGAATAATCCTAGATAACACTAAACGAGTTACTACAACTAAACAAACTAGGCAAAATAAGAAGAAGAAGAAGAAGAAGAAGAAGGGTTTGAGCCACAAGACAATATCTGGATTACAATGCTGAAATAACCCGGACAACAGAAATGACAACAAAATAAACCACCAAAACTCCTCCCTGGCTAGCCAAGAAAGGAGTGTCTTTCCAATTACCAAGCTCGACATCTTAGCCACTGAGTTCCACATCAATATTACCAGAACCTCTACAAGTCTCCATCATGTTGACCTTAGCAAATAGATTTTGGGTCCCTTTTTGCCAACTCGTTCTTAAGATCAACCTCTAGAACCGAGACTGATAGCACTGAAAAATTTGCGGTAAGTGGACTTCCAAGGTATTCAGAAGAGTTCTCATATTCCTTTTCCACATGAATCATGCCCGCCATATGCGTCTCATTATGAACAGGCAATGGACTTTGGCTAGTATCTGCTGTATTTGGATTTTGCACGGTAATGTCACCTACATCAATAAACTTCTGGATTGCTCTTTTCAGATGCCAAAACTTTTCTATGTTGTGCCCCGGGTCATTAGAACAATATGCATATCTTTGAGAAAAATCAAAATTCTTTGGAAGGGGGTTCAACATTTTTATCTGAATCGGCTTCAACATGTCCAATTGCCTCAACGTATGGAATAGACTGGCATATGATTCTCCAATAAGAGTGAAAGACTTTTCTCTTTGCTGTTGCCTTCTCATTTTGTACTCCGTCCTTGGTTGGAACCTCTTTCAGGTAGGTGGTTGATATGCTTGTAGAGGTGGGTAAGACATTTGTGGAGGAGGTGCAAGCTGTTGCAGGTTTCGTGGGTGTGGAGCATATGGCGGTGCATTGTGGATAGAGTACTAGGAAGGTGAGGTATGACTTTGGGGATTTTGTGGAGGAAAGTACCATTAATGAGGATTATCTGGAGTACGAGGATATTCATGAGGTCGGTATTGAGGCTGAAAGTGTTTAGCAGGAATGCCCACTAGATCCTGTCATTGGCGGGGCTCAGCAACATCTTTTCTATCAATCGGAGGACTTACCCGAGAAACTTGTTCGTTTCATATGAGCCAAAACTCCCTAAAACTTCCCTCAAGTTTCTTTTCTATCTGAGATAAGGAGGAACGGTCTGGGAGAATGACTACATTGTACTGATAGTGCCAAACAAAATCATGAGCCATGTCACCCCATGCATGCCACTTACTGACATACCTCTCCAAGGCTTCCCCACTCAAACTCTCACTGAAATTCGCCATCAACAATTCATCTTTCCCGCAAACACTTCTCATTTCACTGCAATAACCCCTCAGATGGGCTACTGGATCTCCACGCCCATCATATAAGTTAAACTTTGGTATTTTAAACCCCGAAGGCAGACGAATATCCAGAAACATACACAAGTCTATAAGACATGCTATTTCCCATCTCTTGCATGTTCTTTAAGGATTGTTCTATACCTTTCAACTTTCTAGATATCTCATCTTTCTCCACCGTCTTAGCAGGCTTTCCAGTTTCACCGGGAGGCTCAAAATGAGGAGTGTAAGAGTATGGATCCGAGACCTTGAAAGTGGGTACTGGAGCATAGTGTTGGGCATTGGGGACTTTGAACACAGTCTCGTTAGAGGATCGAGGAAGAATAGGTGGTGGAGGAGCTATAAAAACACGAGTAGTCAAAGGAGTTGGAAATGAGGTGGTTTTGGGGGTGGAGTGTGAAAAGGTTGTGGGGAGATATAAGTAGCAGAGGGAATCTGGATTTGTGACAGTGGCGAAATGGTAACGAGGCTTTCAGTGTAGTTAATGGGAAATAATGGCGGAGGACGCTCATTAATCCAGGCTTGGTACATTTTGGCCATCTGTCTTTTCAACCTTAGGACCTCTTATTTCAACTCAAATTCTGATTCAACAATCTCCTTAGGCGAATCGACAACACCTGTGTCCAAGTCTTTGCTAGCCATGGCTACCTTGCTCTTTGACCTTGTGTTGTACGAATGACTCGCTAAAATGCCACAAACTAACCACCTTCTGTTGTAATAACCATTAAAGTACCAAAGAGGAGCAAAACAAAACCAATATGTTAGCGTTAGGGCATTTATCAGAAAGAAATATCACATTGAATACAATGCACCTAGCAACAATTAATGGTTCTAGAATGACTTCAAGGGTCACAAGGTCATTTTGCATCATCCCAATTTTGTTCATTTCAATCTTCTCATTTCTTTCTTTTCTAGCACTTCTTGGCTTGATCATTTTCTTTCTTCTCTGTTTTCTTATTATCACTCTATTCTTTCCTCTCATTTCTCACATCCCGTAATTTCATTCTCTTTTTCTTTTCTTTTTTAATAATGATTCGATCTAACCCTATGTAGGTTGCCTATGTATCATGTTCCACATGAATCAGACCAAGCATAGTACTGTAAAAGTAATGGACAAAATAAACTAAAAACAAAAATCTTTTTGGATTTTCATTTATAACTTTTTTTTTCAAATACAAATGGGAAGTATGATGACAAAAGACTCGACAAACTACTAGTCAAGACAAGAATGTAAAAGAAAACATGAAAACAGACTCAAAATATAAAAAGTCTCTTCAAACAAGCTCCCAAATGCGATGGTCCTGCGGTATCTGTCATGCTCGAGCTCTGGTACATAGATCCATGTTTGAATGAGAAAAATAAGACCAAGTAGATTAGTGACTTAAGACACTATGCGACACCACGACACCTTCTATTGGATGCAAGGCATGATTAAGGCTATTTTTGTAAAATGACCTACGTGGCCAAATGTGGATAGAGTGCAAAATCAGCAAAGGTGACCTAAGACATGAAAAAATTACTTTGAAAAAATGACCCATGTTGTAGAAATGGCCTATGTGGCCAAAAATGGCTAGAAGTGCAAAACAGCCGATGTGGCCAAAAATGGCTAGACATGCAAATTTGACCAGGACGAGCCTAAAGTAAAGAGATACCTAATTGTGGATTCAAGACTCTCCAGACACAATTAAGCAAGCTAGTTTACGAAATTAGCCTTATTTTGCAAAACGGCCGATGTAGCCAAATGTGGCTACACAAGCAAGATTTGGCTACGACCCCCGAAGCCAAGAACCTAAGACTCACTAGGAAGACCGGACCCTATGTGGACCGCCTACGTATCCCACCTCAAAAGATGAGAATCAGGTATGCGTAGTTCGGGAAGATTGGATATGGGAGAGAATTTTTAAAAAAATAATTTGGAGAAAACATATTTTTTGTCTTTTTTGAAAAATGACGGGAAAGTGCAAAATCTTTTTGAATTTTTCATTTTCATTTGTTTGGTCTTTTTATTGAAAAAAAATTGTGAAAGAGAAATATAACTGGGCCCTACTTGCTTTATTTTTACACTTCACCCTCTTTTCTTTCTCATTTACCCTCAACTATCATTGGTCCGCCAAATGACCCCTTTTACCCTTAAAGAATGCAACATGTAGCATATAGGGATGATTAAATGCCTTTTTGGGCATGGGCCCATTGTGACATAATTTGGATAGGCCTCCTACAAAAGGACAGATGCCTGGAACCAAGCCCTACTAGGTCTAAATGACAAAGCAAATAAGAATGACCTAAAGAATGACCTAAGTTTGAGGTTCACTAACAAGGCAATTCGGGGGAGCATACTGTCGATGGTGGCTACTCAAGCTTTCCACCTACTCCATACGTCTAATGGCGCCCCTCCTAAAATAAGGGCAACTCAACAAAGAGTTCGTGTATGCGACACGTACTAAGAGACTTGTTGCAGAAAGAAGACCCATGATATGAAAATAATGACAGTTATAAAGCGATAAACACATGAGGAAAAGCGATAATCACATAACCAACAAAACAGAAAATAAGACAAACAAACAAAATAAACAAAGTAAATAAAGAAAACAAATACCTCAATCGAATATATTAAAAGCCAACAAGATCAAGTATCAGCTCGAACCTGCAAGTCCCTAGCAGAGTCGCCAGAGCTGTCACACCCCTTTTTTACCTTACTAAACCCTTTAAAATGATAAAGAGTGATTTTTAAAGCTCAAAAAGGTTTTCCAATTAGAAATTGACAAAAATTTGTGTTCAAATGGATTTCTCAAAGTCACCAACTGACATTTGGTTTCGGTATGTCAGGTCACTGTTTTTTTGAGAAAAAAGGATTTTTCTTTTAAAACACTTTAGACTCCAAAACTAAGTCTGCACCAGAGATTCAGGTAAGGGGGTTCATTTGACTCGGGGAGAAGGTGTTAGGCATTCCCGGAGTCCCGTGAAAGTCACGATTGCGCACCTGATCTAGTTGGCTTTTAAAATATTCAAATTGAGGTAAAAATACAGAAAAAGGAAAATAAACATACAAGAGGCTCGAGGTCGTCCCCACCTAAATAAAAAAAATAAGAGGAAAATACTAAAAGTCTATACTATTCTCACGCTACGATGATGTCATGGCTTCCATTTACATTCACTTCGGGGCATACTCCGGATAAAAAATAATATATACAAACTCTATGGGGCATTCCCCTATATATAGACTAAAGGGAATAACCTCTTACCTCGGCAAAATTAAAAGAAGCGACTTACAGTTTGCCTACCCGAGTGTGGTTGGCCTAAGCATGGTCCTAGCGAAGAAAGCGATAAAATAAATAAAATAAATTAAAAGCAATAAAATATTTAAAGTCTAATTTGTTTACATGTGTTGTGTTACCTCCCACGATCCAATCAGACAATTCAATTTACTCTTTAAAGAGTATCTTAAGATTTAATTAAGATAAGCAATTCATCGTCACTAGTGATCACTTAAATGTCATTCCGAACAAAAAATCAAAGCAGTAATGAACCAAAGATATCCAAATACCAAAAAAATCAGGGAAAGCGGAGAAATAGAAATTAAAATAAACCCAAACGGACAAACATCACATTATGAATCACATAGTTCAAGAAAATGAAGATTAAGGGAAGAAATAGACCTCTAGTGGAGCAGTTTTCCTTTGAAATTGAAGAGTTTAATACGCTAAAACTTGATTTATACAATAAGATCGAACCATCAAAATCACGAACCAGAACCACAGACGGGAGGGGGTGGGGGTGGGGAAGATTGACCGAATCCCACAGGAGAAATTCAAACCTTGCCGATGAACTCGAATCCTACTCGAACAAGAGAGTACGGATACACAAAGAGTAGACCAACGTTCAAATCTTTCGGAGTTGTTCAGCGTAACGTATCGAGCCTTGTTGCTCTGTTTTTGGAGAGACGAAGAGGAACAAAATATGTTTATTATGTTTTCGGTGGTGAAGGAGATGAATTTGTGGTTGACCGGCAGAACAGAGGTGATAGACGATGGCTTCTGAGGCTGGGATCTAGGGTGAAACTTGCATGGTGAAAACGGAAAGAAGAAGAAAAACTGCGAAGATGGTGAAGCTTTTTTGGGATTGTGGCATTGGTGGTTGGCGACGAGAGGGTTGGGGTGTGGCTACTATTTGTGTAGGAGAGGGTTATTCTTTGGAGAGGAGGAGATGGCCAGAAGCTTCGAGGTTCAGGAGGTATGGAAGGGTGGTCGTTAGATGTTGATGGGGGTGGCCACCATTATTTGTGGGGGTGCTGCTGGAGGAGGTGATGGTTAGAGAAGCGAGGGGTGGCGC
This sequence comes from Nicotiana sylvestris, assembly GCF_000393655.2. Classification (NCBI taxonomy): domain Eukaryota; kingdom Viridiplantae; phylum Streptophyta; class Magnoliopsida; order Solanales; family Solanaceae; genus Nicotiana; species Nicotiana sylvestris. The sequence goes on along the minus strand of NC_091060.1, from coordinate 125,851,008 downwards.
GGCTGGAGGAGGGGGTCCGGTGGCGGTTGGTGCTTCTTGGTGAGAGGGAATTCAGGTTCTTCTTTTTTTTGGGGGGGGGGGTCTCTCTTACGGTTTGTGAAGGGTCCTCTCTTTTTAGGGAAGTGGGGGTATGGGCTAAGGGCTCAATTCCGAAAATGGGCCTAAAAAATGGAATGTTTTAGCCCATAAAATTAAAATGGGATTAGATTAAAATCATCATAAAATTAAAATAGTATTGCTCCCAAAAATATTAATATTTTTGAAAAAGATATGCAGTGAGGTAAAAAATTAAAGTGAAACTATTTTTTGTGTTTTCGAATTTTATGTTCTAGTATTAGATTAAAAGTGAAAATAGGCTAAATCCTATTGAAATGAAAATAAATAAATATTTTTAAAAATACTACTTTTAAAAGTTGTGCGGGTCAAAAATTACGTGCTTACATAGGCATCCGAAATTGACTTTTTTGATTAATAAATTTATGGCGGAAGTAAGGTTCCATCAGAAGGTTCTCTATTGTCACTTATCTAGGCTCAGAATTTGAACTATTTAATACAACAACAAGAACAACAGCAACAACAACAATCCCAGTTTGATTCCAACATGTGGGGTCTAGGGAGGGTAGTCTGTACGCAGACCTTACCCCTGCCTAATGCAGGTATAGAGGCATTTGAACTATTTAATCATCGGCGAAAAATACTCAATTTCTTTCATTTTATTTGACACTATTTTTTTATTATATTCTATAAGAATGACACGTTTATATATTTTTTTAATAAATTTCTTTTATAGGTAAACAAATGTTATGACGTATTTAAAATTTTATAATCGTATAAAATATTATAATATGCTCAAACCTATAAATTTTAAGTTTTAGTAATTTTTTTTAGATTTTATTTTGAGTCAAAATGAGAAGAGGGAGTACTCATTATTGCTCCTTATAAATATGCTTACCTATCTCAACTCTGTCACTTGCTTTCATTTCAACCCCCCCCCCCACTTTTTTACTTAGAAATGAATTACTAATTATTTCAAGTTGAAGTTTAAATCCTTTGTCAGAACTTGTGAAACAAACTTCAACAATCAAATAAATAAGATAATTTGCAAGTTGACGTTGTAAAATTATTTGTAAGTGAAATAATTAAACAAACAGGTAAATATAATCTTGCGTATGGACCTGTGTGGTAGCTACAATAACTCGATAAGTTGGCGACCTAACATTAAATTTTTTGGGAGCCAAACCTTTCTTTTTTGCTTAATTAATGGCTAGTTTTTGACAAGTATGAGAAAAGATATCTTGTTGGAAAGTAGAAACTTGAACAAAAGTATGCTGAAACAATTCTCTTCTTTTCATAAAATTATTCACTCATATGAATAATTGGGAGAAAGAAGCTATGTTTAAGTTGTAAAAATATATTAAATAGTGTGAGTCTTCTGAAAAAATCGTACAAAATTGATCCAAAACGAATAATATACTGTCACGTTAAAAATTACATTATCTTGCTTAGACCAACAATGTCCGCTATTTGGAGTAAAAGGTAGCAGGGGAAAGGGTGATCTGTTCATGCAGTGGGTTTCAATGGAGGAAACCCTAGCTGTACAATAGAGAGAAAAGGGGAAAAGAAAGCATCAGAAAAAATATCTATACGATGAATAAATCTTCTAACGTCTTATTTCTGAAATACAAGTATTTGTATTTGTATTACAATGTGGCTATCTCTACAAAGGTAAAATGTCTAAAGAATATAAAAGTTATGCGCTATGCGAGTATATTATTATATAGGCCGCTGAGAGAGGATTGGGCCTGATTTGAAGAAGTCCGAAACTGAGGCCCAATGTGCTCAACACCCTCCCCCCAAGCTTTGGGGGTGATAACACTCCAAGCTTGCCTAGTCAATGATGGTGATAGAGGCCTATAAGGGGCTTGGTCATGATATCAGCCAGTTGGTCAGCACTTGCAACATAATGAAGGGAGATCAAACCAAAAGTAACATTGTCGCGCACATAATGACGGTCAATCTCGATGTGTTTGGTGCACTCATGAAAGACTGGGTTCTTAGAAATGTGTAGGGTAGCCTGATTTGTCACAAAAAATAGGAACATGATGAGAAATAGAGACACCAAAATCAACAAGTAACCTGATTAACCATGACACCTCAGCAACTACTTGTCGAAGGGCTCTATATTCAACCTCAGCAGAGGACAGTGATACAGTTTGCTGCTTTTTTCTCTTCCAAGAAATAGGGAAGCCACCAAGAGTAATAAAATAACTAGATATAGATTTCCTGGACATAACACAAGCTGTCCAGTCTGAATCAGAATAAGCCTTGAGAGTAAATTCAGCACCAGGAGAAAGAAGAATGCCCATAGTTGGGGTAGCAAATAAGTACCTCAAAATATGGATATCAATAAGCTTGTAAAGGTCCTGAGGAGCTTGGAGGAATTGACTGAGGTGTTATATTGAAAAAGCAATATCAGGTCTTGTGTGTTGTAGGAAATTAAGTTTGCCAACTATCCTCCTATAAGTACTAGGATCATATAGTGGCTCCCATATATCGGTTGAGAGATTGACAGAACTATCTAGAGGAGTGACCACAGAGGAAAACTTCTGGCGATGGAACTCTGAAAGTAAATCAGAGGTAAATTTGTGTTGATTCATAAGAAAATCAGCAACAACCTTAGTAACTTCCAGGCCCAAAAAATAGTGAATAGACCCTGGGTCCTTGATTTTAAACTGAGCATCAAGGAAGGCCTCGACAACATTTAGTTCAGAAACATCATCACCAGCTAGAAGGATGTCACCAACATAAACAGCTAGAACTGTGAGGGAATTGCCAGTGGACTTGAGGAATAAAGAATAGTTATTTTTACTCGAAATGTAGCCTCTACTGAGCAAGTCCTCAGATAGCTTAGAAAACCACTGTCTAGAGGCCTGCTTGAGTCCATATAGAGACTTCCTTAACTTGCAAATCAATGGAGAAGAGGAAGAGGGAGATGTGGAAGAAAATTGCAAACCAGGAAGGATCTTCATATAAACTTCTTCATGAAGATCACCATGTAAAAAGGCGTTGTTGACATCAAGTTGATAAACAATCCAATTCCTCAAGGCAGCAACAGTAAGAAGGCATTTAATGGTGGTGAATTTAACCACAGGGGAAAAAGTCTTATTGTAATCAATGCCTTCTTTTGAGTGTCACCCTTTATCATTAATCTGGCCTTGTACCTTTCAGTGAACCATCAGACCTTTATTTGATCTTGCAGACCGATTTGCAAGGTATAAGCTTCTTGTGACTGGGAAGAGGAACAATGTCCCAAGTGTAGTTTGCATCTAAAGCATGGAATTCCTTTAGCATGGCCTCCGGCCAAGCAGGATGAGATACGTCATGTTGGTAAAACTGGGGCTCATGCATGTGCAAAGAAGTGGAAGTGACCTTAGAAACTAGAGAGGTAGGAGCCTTAAAAGCAAGAAATGGACAAACATAATCCTTTAAATGAGGTGGAGGATTATTGATCACGGAGAAATGTCTGACAGGGAGAGAAACATAAGGAGTAGGAGGGATAGCAGGCGAAGAAGGAGAAGGAGGATCAGTGGTAAAGGAAGGAGAATGAGAAATAACAGGAGGAGAGGGAATGGGAGAAGGAAAAGTAGCAGAAGTGGGAAAAGGAGGAGAGTTAGGTAAATTTACAAAAGGAGAAGAAGAAGGAGGAAAAATTTGTGAAGGAGTAGATGAATAAGGAAATACATGCTCATAAAAGGCAACATCCCTAGAATATAGGATAGCATGGTTGTAAAGAGTTAGCAACTTGTAGCCTCTCTTGCTACAGGGGTAGCCCAAAAAAATGCAAGAAAATGCTCTTGTCTGAAACTTGTCTCTTCCAGATTTGGGTGTGGTGGCATAGCATAATCATCCAAAAGATCTAATATAATCATAGTGGGGGGGGGGTGACCATGCAATTTTTCATATGGGAATATGTTGTTCAGGACAGTGGAGGGAAATCTATTGATGTGGTATGTGGCTGTGAGAACACATTAACCCCAATACTTGGTAGGCAAATGTGATTGGAAAAGCAAAGCTCTAGAAGTTTCTATAAGGTGTGCGTGCTTTCTTTCCACAATACCATTCTGTTGAGGAGTATGAGGGATGGTAGTTTGGTGTAGTATACCTTGGAAAGTAAAGAAAAAGTTGGACTCAGAACTAGTTCCTAGTTCAAAAGCATTATCAGAAATGAAACATTGAACTGAAGTGTGAAATTGAGTTTGAACCATAGACGTGAATGCCTTTAAGACAAAAAGAGCATTGCTTTTAGAGGAGAGTAGATGTGTCCAAGTCACCCTAGTGTAATCATCTACTAGAGTTAGAAAATACTTGAAACCATTGTAAGTGGGGGTATGGTAGGGGCCCCAAATATCAATGTGAACTGACTTGAAAGGGGCTGAAAAATAAATGGTATTGTCAGGGAAGGGCAGTCTCTGTTGTCTAGCCGTGGGACAAATAGGACATATAAAAGGCTGTTTGGAAGAGATTTTATCAGAAATGAAAGGAATGAATTTCGTCCTATGATAAGGCATATAACCCATTCTTTGATGCCAAAAATAGTCTATTTTATTCATGTGAATGGGTGGATTACAAGAGGGACTGAGGGGAGGGGATCATTAACAGAAGTAGAACTAGAATAGGTAAAGGCAATAGAATCAGAAGCATTACATTGTGAAGGTAAGGAACAAAAAAGAGATTGAACATCATCAACAAAATGAAGGAAATACAGCCCATTATCAGCTCTACCAATTTTCAATGGTCTCTTCAGAGAAGGGCCCTGTAAAAAAATATTTAGAAATGGTTAGAACTGCATAACAGTAAACTTTTAAAGCAGATGGTAAATGGAAATTAGATTGAATTGGAAAGAGGGAAGAAGAAGAATATTGTGGAAAATTATGTCAGATCTAAGTTGTAGAGAGCCAATGGAAACAAATTTCACTTTGTAGCCATTTGGTAAAGTTATAAAATAAGGTCTAGCCAGTGGTGATAAATTGTGGAGTAAATTTTTGTTAGGGGTCATGTGATTTGTGGCCCCCGAGTCTAAGATCCAAATATCTATGGTGAATTGAGATGATGCACAAGCATGGAAGTCTACAGAATTAACTACAGAACTACATAACAAACTTGCAAAATTTGCATAAGCAGTGTTCTCTCCAGAAGATAGGTTATTGTTGTTGGCCCCATGGTAGATATGAGATTGATGCAGTAAACTCATAAGGTGTTGATATTGCTCTTGATTAAAACCATTTAAAGAAATATCAGGAGGTGTAGAACCTTGGGGAGAAGCTTATGGAAGACCAGAGGAAGAAGCATCAACATGCACACAAGAGGCTGATCTTTTGTTCTTATTGAACTTGAAATTAGGAGGAAATTCATGGAGTTTGTAACATTTTTCAATAGTGTGCCCAGGTTTTTGCAATATTTTCAAGATATAAACTGATTAGGTCTCTTCGTGTCAAATTGAATTCTTTGATTGAAAGCCTTCTGACTATTGTTAGGAGCAGAAGAAGCAGAGAAAGAGACAGATTCAGCAGAAAAACCTAGAGAGGATGCTTTCTCTCTTTGCTTTTCATCATGCTGCAGAATAGAGTAGGCTTTACTGACAGTTGGGAGAGGGGTCACCATAAGGATGATGCTTTTGACTGTGGAGTATGAGTCATTTAGCCTAGCAAGAAACCAGAATAGTTTGAGTTTCTCTAGGAATTTAGGAAGGGCTCCACATGAGCAAACAAGTCCGACGTAAGTTGTGTTCATCTCATCCCAAAGATTGCGTAGTTTGGTGAAATATGAAGCTATGTATGAGGTCCTTTGGGAGATAGAACCAATCTCCCTTTGGATTTGAATGAATTTTGACCCATTTGATTGACCAAACCTCTCATTTATATCCAACCATACCTCTCTAGAAGTGTCATACCCTAATACACTGGTAGCAATCTCTCTAGACAAAGAATTGGTGATCCAAGCAATCACCATATCGTAGCACATTTTCCAATAGGGGTAATAAGGAGAATCCTTAATAGGTTTATCATGATGGAAATTAATTAGCCTAATTTATTCTTGGCAGAAAGAGACACAAGCATGTTCTTCCTCCAAGCCACAAAACCAGTACCATCAAAAGGAGGGGAGACTAAGTGAGTAACAAGACTATCAGAAGGGTAAACGTACAAAGGATGTGAAAAATCTAAGGTGAAAGTTGAAAAACCCTCTGATGAATTGACTTCGTCAATAGCCATAAGCAAAACTCAATTTTAATACAACAAAGACAGAAATAAAAGATTATAAGGCTAAGATTGATGAAAGAAATACAAAAAATTGAGTCTTGAGGAAGATAATACAAATTTTGCTTCAATAACTCTATATCAACAGCAAAACTCTTCACGAGTTAACGAGATGACAGTAGAGGAAGTCCTCAACTACTATTTCATCATAGATGACAGTAGATACCTTGGAATTTCAGCAGAAAATGAAGCTTCTTCAAATGTTAGGGTTTCTTCGAACTTGTCGAAAACCACAGAATCCAACCTCGAGGCTAGGATCGAAAGAAAGAGGAGAACGAATAAAGTTTATTCACCCGCTCTGATATCATGTTAGAAGATCAGAGTGAGCTTATGCAGTGGGTTTCAATGGAGGAAACCCTAGCTGTACAACAGAGAGAAAAAAGGAAAAGAAAGCATCAGTCAAAATATCTATATGATGAATGAATCTTCTAGCCTCTTATTTCCGGAAATACAAGTATTTATATTTGTATTACAATGTGGCTATCTCTACAAAGGTAAAATGTCTAAAGAATATAAAAGTTATGTGTGTGTGTTATTGTGTAGGCCGCTGAGAGAGGATTGGTCCTGATAAGAAGAAGTCCGAAATTAAGGCCCAATGTGCTCAACATGATCTTGATCATAGTAGTTTGACCTGAGGATGGTGTAAACATAGATAAAATCAGTCATTTAGTATTCCAATTTTCACTCTCGCAAAAAAATTATAGGTGTGATTGTGAATATGAACTATCATAAAAACACGCAGTATGTTCAATTAACTCCAATATATATTCCCGAAGTTCTTTGTTAAACAATTCCAGAAAAGTTTTCATGATTCAATTAAAGATCTGTCGATTACCAAATGTCTTGCAACTTACAATTTTTCTTTCAAACAACTACTATGACTGACAGTTCACATCCTTTAAAGATAATTGCTAATTCGTGAACCCAGCTGATCATGTCCAACCCTACACCACTACAGAGTGGCGAGAGCAGTCGATGCAGCTCTTACCCGAGAAGGTCGGGATCGAATCCACAGGGAGCTATAACAATGTTTGGAGTTGGATTTCTATCTAATCTAGCAGTGCGTAGTGATCTTAATTACCCTTCCAATCATATTTGTTTTTTTGTTACTTCTAATTTTATACTAATGATATGCAAAATTAAGCTAAGTATAAATGCTTGTAAGGTTTTCTAAATGGTTAAAGAGGCACTAGGGAAATGACTTTCCCCTAAGTGAATACTTGACGGGTTCTAAAGCCTAAGGCAAAGTTGTTATGTTTGGGATCGTGATATAGCCAATGCACGAAACTACTCACTCTACACCTCTCGGTAGCTTGAGTGACTTTGCCCTAATTGACTTTCTCAAGACCAATTGGGTGTCAAAATTGTGCAAGCAATATAGGCTCAAGTCGGGTATTATTATCTCTAGGTTTAACCCTTTAATTAGGACTATCAATCTCTTGAGTACACCACAATTCCTTGTTGGACTGATTTTTCTAGACTCGAGCTCTCTTTCTCAAGAAGAGCTCAAGTCAAAAAGGCACAAATTAGTGTTTGCAACCACTAATTTAACATGGAAAACACAAATCGGGCCAAATATCAACCATCCATAAACATCTAAACCTTAAAACAAAAGATCCATCAAATACCCACACTAGGGTTGAGCCACAACCCTAGCTAATGGGTCTAGCTACTCATAATAATGGAAGAAATCAGATATTGAGATGAAGAGTAACCCATAAAATATAATTACAAGCTAAGATTCAAAGATTCAATGTTAAACTAGCTACACAATTGCTCAAAATAGCTAAAATTGCCGTTCATGTGCTCAGCTACAGATAAGATATCCTAAAAATTTGAAAAAGAAGTATTTATACAAGGCCGAATTTTCTGGACAAAAATACCCCTGATAAAGGTACTGCGGACAGCAAAAAATGAACCGTGGCCGCAGTAAGGCTTTTTGGCTTAAAGTTTTGGTCTCTGAATTTGGCTACCACGAACTATAGTAAATGGACCGCGGCCGTGATGGCTTCACCGTGCACAACAACAAATGGACCGCGGACCGTGGTGTCTTGAAACTTCCAAATTCATAGCTCTCTGAATCCCTTCTCCACGGACCGCAACAAATGGATTGCGGCCACGATGAGGCTACCGTGGCCGCGAAGAATCTACCGTGGACCGCATTGCTTGAACTTCCAAAATTGCATTCTCCCTGAACTTTGCCATCGCGGACCGCAATAAAAGCACTGCGGTCGCGGTGGGTCTTTTACGATCGCGGTGGGTCTTTTGCAGTCGCGGTGGATTTACTGTTGTAGCAGTTCTTTGACTTGTTCATGGCACTTGTGCAAGTTTCACTCCTTTTTGAGTTGGTTTTGACTTCCATGTCACTTTTGACCAATCACTGCAAACAAGCACAACATGTAAGCTTTCAGGATTACTTGTATACATTTTTAATCCAAAACTCAAGCAAAAAGGAGTATAAAATAGTCTATAATCCCTAGTTATCAACACCCCCAAATTTAAGCTTTTGTTTGTCCTCAAGCAATCAAAGTAAGTCCCACCTCTTTAAGAATAAAACCAAAAAAATTCAGCTGACCTAAAGTGACCTCATCTAGCATCAATTGGGACTAACAATTGCTCTCAATTCAAATGAATTATTAACAACATTCAACCTTTTAAGCATCATGGTTTTAGTGCGACACAAAAGCATCAAGAGATGACTCAACACATCAAGGAAACTCTTTCTACTACTTTGGTCATTGTGGAACCCAAACTCATATTCCTCACTTTTCCTTAAGCAAAACCTCACTTTTAGATTGTAGCACTCAGAACAAGGATTGTGGAAAATACACTCATCTCTCTCAAAGAAAGGTCACAAGTCCGGCTCTAGGTACCATAAGCTTGCCCTGTATATAAGTCACCACTAATGTAAGCTTCACTCAACTCAAGATCATATAGGGCTTTTGTGGGGATACAATGAAGGCTTTTGGTTCAGAGTAGGATATATTTGGTCTAAGAAGGTTTCATCTTCCTTTAAGCACTTCATTTGCTTCATTTTAGGACACATTCTCTTGACTCTTTGAGTCATTTACTTCTTTCTTAGGGGTTAAAGCGACACACTATCACTCTTTCTTGTTCATTTCAAACCTTTTTCTCCTTTCTAATCTTTCCACACCTTTCATCTTTTCACTTTTATTGAATCCTTTCATTTCTTCTACATTGTTCATTCTTTTTGACTTTTTGATTTTCTTTCTTTTTATTTTTGCCTTTCCTTTTCTTCATTTTGTACATTTTTCCACTTTTTTGCATTCCTCGTCTCTCCCCCCAAACTTATGCTTTTGCCTTGTGCTAAGGAAAGATCGGGTGCCAAGATAGGGTCTTTTTAGAACGGGTAAAAGTTTGTATCATGGTTTTTGAAAGAAAATGGGCTATGGCTCAAAGGGGTTGACTAGGGATATTATCATTAGTAGGCTATGGATGTTTTCAAGATACCATTAAGATCAAGGAGAGTCTATAATCACTTCTTAAGTCAAACTGCACTTAGGATTTCGCCTAGACAAACATTCATGGCAAATTCTAGATTCAATGACACGGGACTTGGACTTGCAAATCAAATTCTCACCACACAAGATACAGGATTGTTAAAGAGACAGAGTCGGGGGCCCATAACAACCTTAGCTAAGATTTGAGCAGCGCAAATGGTCCCGAAAAACCACTTGATGATTATTAGCCAACACAAGAGTTTCAAGGTCACAATTGTCACCATCCTATACACACCAATTTATTTTTGACCATAAGATCAAAGGCAAATGTGTTAGGCCCAAGTGAAGCTTTGCTTGAGGCACTATTACTTACTACCTACTATTTACACAAAAACGAAAAGAAAACATACTCAAACTCTTAAGAATATTATCATGCCATCCATCATCGTGAAGAGCCACCCGGTACAAACAAATTCCACCTTTGGAAAGAAACATGACATTAAGAAAATCAAAGGCTTATTGAACACAAAACTCAAAATAAGAAGCTACGAACTGAAAAAGAAGCTACTAAGATGAAGTAAGAAGCTATAAAAAAAATGCGGAAGGTAAACTAAATATGTACAATAGGGGATTTAAACGAATATACATAAGAGGAATGAATAAATACATCAGAAAGTAACTTCATATACAAATCAAGGTTGCAAAATACTAAAAGTTAAATAAACTGGTAAAATTATATACATACCAAAAGTGAAAAAGCATAACAAAAAAAAAGAAGTAGTATCATAATTACAGTCCAATATCATCAAATACGACTAACCCTTCAAATGAAAGCTAGCATTGTCCTGAATGCTAACTAGCCAAAAATAAGCTCAAGAAAAAGATAGAGAGTAAAGAAAACTCCCTATTGGTCCTCCGTTTGCATCGGGTCATGAGCCTGGGTCCCTAAGTCCTGTGACTGATCGGGAACCTGTGACTGGACCCATATAACCTTTATCTGCTCTGGGACCTGAGCCTACTCTGGGACCTGAGGCTGGCTAGAGGAACCTCCCTGCGGGTACTCCAACTCAACCACTGCATCATCCGTCTGGGGGATCACTCTCCTCCTCTTTGGTGCCCTCTCTAACTCCTGCTCCTACTCCGGCTCAGTCTGAGCTGCTGGAGGCTGGTCATGTAATAGTAGCTCCAATGAGAGATGGTCAGCAGCCTTCATCTTCTCCACGTTTACCCTCAACTCCTTTAGAGACTCCTTTGAGACTCGAGTCTTTCTCAACTTATTTGTCTCCTTGGTCAGCTCCATCAGTGACTTTCCATGAGCACCTATAGCATCCAGAATCAATTGCTGGTTCTCTAGGAGCTTCTTCTGGTTGTCTAGAAGCTCCTTGAGAGTCTCCTTCACTGAAGCTGGAACCTGTGGCTGTGGGGTACGGACTGGGCTGCCACCGAGCTAGAAAGCACAAACAACTTAGAAGTAGCTGTTTGCATCCAGTTGTTGATACTGGCAAGTGTTTGGCTCAAACAGTGGGCAGTCAATGGGTAGGATGATGATGAGGGGATACATGGAGAAGTGGAAGTAAATGGTCTGGGGGTAATATCTGGTGTGGTTGTGGGAGGCTGAGAAGAAGTGACTACTACTACTAGATCTTTAGACTGGCCAGTAAAAGTAGTGGCTTTACCTTTAGGATCTTTGGCTTTGGGGTTGTCATCAGTCTTGAGGTTGTACCATGAAAAGAGAATCTTTGGTTTCATCTTCACGTCAAACTTCCTTTTCTCCATGTCCTGATCCTCAAAATATATTGTAAGAAAATTTGGGAAGGAGTATGTTCTATCACCTTCATTGACCACCCTTGTGATCACCCTAGACATAACATTCCCGATGTTGATTGGGAACCCCGCCATAATAGAAGCTGCAAATATCGCCCGAGAGACCGGCAGAGAGTTCTCATGGGTAGCGGGGTCTATCTTGCTGCATACAAATGTCTCCCACCACTTTGCCTCGAAATTTAAAGTCTTTCTCAATATTTGAACCCCTGATGTCAACCATGCTGGGGTGGTGTCCGTGAGTACCAAGTATTCTACTAACCATGGACGGGCTACCTCATCCAATGCTACCTTTTCTAAGTATAGTGATTCATCTTCCTCAGGAAAGCCTAGGTAGTCATTAATTGTCTTCCTATCGAACTTCACTGTCAAATTCCGCACCTTAGTCACTTTAGTGCCCTTTTTTTATTTGGGCGACATTTGTGTAAAACTCTTTGACTAAGTGGTCATTTGCATCCCAGGCTTTGCTTGTAAAATACTCCCAGCCCGGTCTCTCTCTAAATTGCCTCTTCACATTAGGATTGTGAGGCAGAAGGTCCCTCTTAATGAATTTTCGCTCAAGAATCAATTTCCTCTGGGGCCACCACTCTCGAAACTTGTGGTATGCAATCTCACTAACAAATCTCCTCTACCAAGCCTCTAGGTTTCTAGTTCTTTCCACACCCCCTGTTTGGGGTTCTCCCCCTTCTTCTTCATCAATGGGATCCTCCCCAGGTGTTGAAGTTGTGGGTGAAGTAGATGTTGCACTATCACTGCTCTCTGTTGAGCCCTCAGACTACTCAAAAGAAACTTGAACTGAAGCTTGAGCAGTAGGAGATGCCGAAGGTGTGGGCACATCTCTCAATCTAAACCTATCGGGGAAGTCAGGTACATACTCCGGCACTAAATCAGACTTAGATGCCTCACGTGAGGGCAAATACTCACTTCCTTCTAAATGGGAAGCAACTCTATCTACAGCCTTGATTTGTTTTCTTGTTTCCCCAATTGCTTTCCAAATCTGTAGGGTCAATTTTATCATTCCTCGTCTCCTACCCCAGGAGGACTCTCCTTTTACTTTATGTTTTTCACCACCTCCGCTTGATTTAACCATTGTCTACAAGGAGAATTCATTTAATGTTTATTAGTATCACAGTACCAAAAGAAGTAGTAAAGACTATGAATGGAAACAATTGACCGCGGACCGCATAAAATGCATTGCGGCTGCAAAGGCACCACCGCAGACCGCAAAAAATTTCACCGCGGACCATAGTGGGGTGGGGTTCAGACTACCCACCCTCTGATTCAAGTCACCGCGAACCGCGAAAAATTTCATTGCGACCGAAATAAGGCACCGCAGACAGCGAGAAATCAACCGCGACCGCGGTCCTTGAAAATTTACCTCTCTAAAGTTTACCATCGCGGACCGCATAAAAACACATCGCGGGCGCGGAGAGGCACCGCGGACTGCAAAAAATTAACCGCGGTCGTGGTAGGCAAAACGAAGCAACAAAGACCTAGGGTTTCAAATTTTTGTGTAATTTATCCTTAAACAACATATTATCCACCCACTAGGTAGTTAATCACCATGTTTGACTAATTAAAACCGAATCTAAACAATATTATATAACCCTAAGTTAAAGATTGAAAGAAAAAGGAAGAAGAAGAAGTACAAACTATCAAATTAAAGACTAAGGGTAGGTTTGATGTACCAGAAGTGAGATGCAATACAGATGAAACTCAGTTCTTTTGTTGTGCAAATTAGGGCGTGAGTGAACATTACTCAGTAATGTGTGAGAATTGAAAAGGCGAAAAGTGTAAAAGGGGGCCTGAGGTCCTATTTATAGAAAAAGACCTAGGACCCACACTACTTACCCACTGCGGACCGCAGTAATTAAACACAGAAGGCACATACAAGGACTTCACCGTAGACCACAGACAATGCACAGCGGCTGCGGTAAGGCACCACGGGCCGCATAAATGCATTACGGACGCGGTTGAAACTTCAGAGTACTATCACTTTTGCACATTTAGCACTGCGGACCACAATCAAATTTTGCCCCCGCGATAAGGCCATTTTGGCAAAAAAAAATGCAATGCGGCAGCGGTCCAAACTTCAGAGAGTGCAACATTTTTCCAATTGGTCTTGCACTGCATCAAAACAACCCTACACACATCTCACAACTAGTTAGTCCAAGAGCAAATCCTATACTAAGAAGAAAATCAAAGAAAAACAAAAAGAAAGACACATGGGTTGCCTCCCAAGAAGCGCCTCATTTAACATCGTGGCACGACGCAGGTTACCATCAAATCACTTTAGATGGATCATCATCACCACGTGGCTGTCATCAATCTTTCCAAGATAGTGCTTGACTCTGTGCCCATTAACTCTGAAGATCTCTCCATTTTTGCTTTTCAAGTCAAGTGCACCAAACGGAGTCACCAGCACCACTTCAAAAGGTCCATTCCATTTCGACTTAAGCTTTCTTGGAAACAGACGTAACCGAGAATTAAACAAGATCACCAGATCACCCACTTTTAACTCCTTGACACGAACATACTTGTCATGAAGGTACTTCATCTTGTCCTTGTACAAGGACGAACTGGAGTAGGCATGAAATCGAAATTCATCAAGTTCATAAGCTGCTTCACACGAAGATTTGCTGTCATATCCCATTCAAGATTTAGCTTCCTCAAAGCCCACATGGCCTTGTTCTCTAACTCGACCGGTAGATGGCAAGCTTTCCCAAACACCAATCGGTATGGAGACATACCAATCGGTGTCTTGTAAGTAGTCCTATAAACCCATAGTGTATCATCCCATTTCTTTGACAAATCGGTACTATTTGCATTGACCATCTTTCACAATATACTCTTGATTTCCTTGTTTGAGACTTCAACTTGGCAACTCGCCTGAGGATGATAAGGGGTAGAAACTTTGTGATTGATACCATACTTTGCAAGCAAAGTGTCAAAAGCTCTATTGCAAAAATGAGACCCCCCATCACTTATGATTGCTCGAGGAGTGCCAAACCTAGTAAAAATACTCTTCTTGAGAAATGCAACAACACTCTGGGATTCATTATTGGGTAAAGCCACGGTCTCAACCCACTTTGAAACATAGTCAACTACAACTAGAATGTATGTGTTGCCACATGAACTAACAAATGGGCCCATGAAATTAATGCCCCACACATCAAAGATATCAACTTCGAGAATAGTGGTGAGATGCATCTCATCCTTCTTTGAAATTCCACCCGCTCTTTGACATTCGTCGCATCTCTTCACAAGTTCACTTGCATCCTTATACAATGTTGGCAAGTAAAAACCACAACTAAGAACCTTTGAACCTATCCTCGCTCCACTATGATGACCACCGTCGTGAGAGGAATGACAAGCCTCTAAAATACTCAATTGCTCCTCCTCCGGGACATATCTTCAGATCACACCATCAGTGCAGATCTTGAACAAGTAAGGCTCATTCCAATAGTAATTCAAACTATCCCATTTAAGCTTCTTACTTTGGTTAGAAGATAGCTCACACGGTACAATACTAGTCACAAGGAAATTAGCAACATCCACAAACCATGGCATGACATTCACTAATACGGAGAGGAGCTACTCATCAGGAAAAGAATCATTAATTTCAAGGCCATCACGGGGCCTCCCCTCCTCCTCCAAGCAGGACAAGTGGTCTGCCACTTGGTTTTCACACACTTTTCGGTCCACAATCTCCAAATCAAACTCTTGAAGCAACAAGACCCATCTCATTAACCGAGATTTGGAATCCTTCTTTGTCATCAAGTATTGGAGTGCAGCATTGTTGGTATGAACTATCACCTTGGCACCCAGGAAATAAGGCCTAAATTTCTCCATTGCAAACACAATAGCCAACAACTCTTTTTCTGTCACCGTGTAATTCACTTGAGAATCATTCATTATTTTGCTTGCATAATACACCGGGTAAAACATTTTATTCACTCCTTGACCCAAGACCGCCCCAACCAATATCACTCGCGTCACACATGAGCTTAAAAGGCAAACTCCAATTGAGTACGGTAATAATAGGAGTGGTGGTCAACTTGTACTTGAGGAGTTCAAAAGCTATCATTCATTCCTTATTGAATACGAACTTGGCATCTTTTTCCAATAACTTGCACAAGGGATTCACTACCTTAGAAAAGTCTTTAATGAATCTTCGGTAGAACCCTGCATGCCCAAGAAAACTTCTAACCCCCTTGACTAAAGTAGGGGGAGGAAGCTTTGAAATAACTTCAATTTTAGCTTTGTCCTCCTCTATGCCTTGCTTTGAGATCTTATGATCGAGGACAATGCCCTTCTCGACCATAAAGTAGCATTTCTCCCAGTTAAGTACAAGATTGGTCTCTTCACATCGGGCCAACACCCTATCAAGTTTCTTCAAACATTCATCAAACGAGTCTCCCACAACACTAAAGTCGTCCATGACCACCTCCAAAATGTCCTCCACCATGTCGGTAAATATTTCCATTATACACTGCTGGAATGTAGCCGGTGCATTACACAACCCAAATGGCATCCTAGAAAAGGCAAAGGTACCATATGGACAAGTGAAGGTGGTTTTCTCCTGATCTTTTGGAGCTATCAAAATTTGGTTGTACCCAGAATACTCATCCAAGAAATAGTAGAAGGCACACCCAGCAAGTCTATCTAGCATCTAGTCAAGAAAAGGCATCGGAAAGTGATCCTTGCAGGTCACTTTATTCAACTTGCAATAGTCCATGCACACCCTCCATCCAGTGACAGTCCTGGTAGGAATAAACTTATTTTGCACATTGGTAACAACGGTCATATCTCCTTTCTTCAGCACACATTGCACCGGCGAAGTCCAAGAACTATCAAAGATGAGGTACACAACCCCGACATCCAACCACTTGATCACCTCCTTTTTCACAACCTCTTGCATCGCCTTGTTCAACCTCCTTTGATGTTCCACGAAGGGCTTTGCATCCTCTTTAAGAATAATCTTATGCATACAAAAGGTGGGGCTTATACCCCGGATATCAACTAAAGTCCATCCAATTGCCTCCTTCCATTTTTGGAGCACCTCCAATGTGGCATCTACCTGCATGTTAGAAAGACAAGAGGAAACAATAACTAGCAAAGTTGAACTAGGGCCTAAGAATTCATACCCCAGGTGTGGAGGCAACAACTTCAACTAAAACACGGGAGGTTCCTCGATTGAGGGTTTTGTTGGTAGAGTCTTCCTATTCTCAAGATCCAAAGAGAGCTTCCGAGGCTCATAAGAGTAAGAGCCCATTTCATTTAAAGCATTGACACACTCCACCCGACCTTCATCCTTATTTACATCAAGATTCAACAATACCGCCTCTAGAGGGTCCTCCATATTAATCACTGCACTAGTATCATCAACTATCACTATCGTGACAAGATCCACTAAAGAGCACACTTCAGAACGGTTGGGCTGCTTCATTGACTTGCACACTTGAAAGACCACTTTTTCATCACCCACTTGGAAGGTGAGTTCCCCTGCTTCCACATCAACTAAGGCCTTACCAGTTGCAAGGAAATGTCTTCCCAATATGATCAGAACCTCATAATCTACCTCACACTCCAAGATCACAAAATCAGCGGGCAAAATAAACTTGTCCACCCAAACAAGAACATCATCTACAATACCAAGCGGCCTCTTTATAGTTCTATTCGCCATTTTCAACCTCATTGAAGTAGCCCTAGGTTTCCCAATACCCAAAGTCTTGAAAACGGAGTAAGGCATCAAGTTGATATTTCCCCCAAATCACATAGAGCTTTTGCAAAGTTTGCACTCCCAATGGTGCAAGGAATGGTGAAAGCGCCGTGATCTTTTAACTTCGGAGCCATAGAGTGCACTATTACACTAACTTGGTAGGTCATCTTGATGGTCTCACAATCCATGGATCTTTTCATTGTCACCAAGTATTTCATGAACTTGGCGTACCCCGACATTTGTTCTAGAGCCTCCACCAAAGGCACATTAATTGATAAGCTCTTCGTCATGTCAATAAACTTCTTAAACTGGTTCTCATTTTTCTGCTTCGCAAGCCTTTGAGGATAAGGTGGAGGTGGTCTTGGCAAAGGAGCTTTGGCTTTAGGCACAACCGTTTCCAGCATGTCTATTACGTGTTCCCTAGATGGGTTCATGTCATTCTAAGTTTCCACCTCGTTATCTTGGATGTCAATCCTCACTTCCTCATTTAAGTTCTCATCAGTCACATTCTCAACAACCAAAGGGATATCATCCTCTTGCAACTCCACTTCATCACTCAAAATTTCTTTTTGTTTGGAGGCCTTCACATCACTGCCTCGTCCACTTCTTGTAGTTACGGCCATTACATGCCCAGAATTGTTCCCACCCTTTGGGTTGACTACCATATCACTAGGTAGAGCCCCCTTAGGGCGAGTATTCAAGAATTGTGAGATTTGGCCTAATTGAACCTCCAAGTTTCTGATTGAAGTATTGTGGGATGCCAACTGGGCATCAGAGTCAGCATTCTTTTTTATCATCTGTTCAAACATCATTTTGATTTTTGCCATATCATTGTTGGATGAACTAGGACCTTGGGATGAAAATGGGGGTGGATTGTTCGGTTGTTGATACATCGGGGGTCTTTAAAAGCCTTGCCCCTGGTTTCCTTGATTGCTATTGTTCCAACCTCCTTGATTGTTTTTGCCACCCCAGTTGTTGTTGTTGTCACTCCAATTACCCTGATTGTTCTGGTTATTATTCTGGTTGCCCCAATTTGAATTTTGGTTGTTGTTTCCCCAATTTCTATTCTCATGTTGTTGTTGACTTCCCCAATTGCCTTGGGATCTCCATTGTTGTTGTTGGTAAAAAGAATTGCCCCTTTGGCCCTGATAGTTGTTCACATATTTCACTTCTTCATTTTGCTCATCATACCCATAATCTTGGAACCCACCACTGTCTTGGTCATATTGATCCGAACTCCCTTGGTTCTGTTGACCTCTTTGTCTTCTTTTGTTCACTTACTTGTTGACACCCTCCATAGCATTTACTTCTCATGGAATTTGAACCTGCTGTAATTATGCCTTTGCTAGCTGGTTCATTGTTGTTGTCAGTTCTGTTATTGACTGCCCATGATCATGAAGCTCTTTGTGCAAGTGCATGACCGTGGGGTCACCATGTGGCACATTGGTTCTACTTTGCCAAGCGGAGGACGTGTCAGCCATCTCATCCAATATTGAATTAGCCTCATCATACGGTGTGTTCATAAAATTGCCCCTGGCGAGTTGGTTCACTATGCACCAATTTGTTGTGTTAATGCCCCGGTAGAATGTCTGTTGTATCATTGCCTCAATCATATCATTATTTGGGCATTCCTTTACCATAGTCCGGTATCTCTCCCATAGAGCATGTAGTGGTTCGTTGGGCTCCTGTTTGAAAGCTAAGATTCCATCCCTCAAAGTTGCCATGTGGCCCAGTGAGAAAAACTTTGCAATGAACTTATCCGCCAACTCATCCCAAGTAGTGGTAGAATGGTTGGGAAGCCTCTCAAGACAATCCAAAGCTTTCCCTCTAAGTTAAAAAGGGAATAATCTCAACCGAAGTGCATCATCTGACAAATTTGTTTGCTTTCTCCCCCAACAGGTATCAACTGTTAGTTTGTATGAGTTCACCAAACAGTAGAATACATGGTCCTCTATGAGGTTATGCTGAGAATGCTAGTAAAACGGTAAGTAAGTGAGACACAGGATTTTTACGTGAAAAAATCCCAACTTAAGAGGACAAAAACCACGACCTACACCTGTAGGCTTTCAACTTCACTAACTTGTAAACACCTATTGCAAGCCACTTTGTAATAACTCTATTACAAAGGATTCAACTCAACTAACTTGTGGCAATCTCACCACAAGCCACTTTGTGACTCTCTAGTTATAAAGACTTTGACTAACTTGTGATACTCTCACCACAAACCACTTTGTCACTCTCTAGTGACAAAGACTTTAACTTATGACTAAACCTAGTCACAACATAAACTCAGAGAGTTTACGGATTTTACAAGAGGATTCCTAATCAACGCTTCTGGCTAAGCAGTTTAGGAGATACAATAAGAACAATCCCAAATTTACAACTCAACTAAGGACAACAAAATACAAACTTTAGGAACTGGTCCGTAGTAGCGTTCAACTTTCTTCTTCAACCTCGTGAGAAATGATTTCTCTGTTTTGCAAAAGGCTTGAATGAGAAACAGAAGTGTTCAAGTGATGTTTTGATATAAACTCATTGTTGATACACCATGATGACATCACTTGAAATGATGTAAGCACTTTAGTTGGTCAAGGAATAAGTGGGCACTGGTAGTGCAGTGCAGGCAGAAATAGTGTAGGCAGTCACATCTTCTAGTTGTGTCTCATTGACCTCGTACTGCTATGAGGGAACAACAAGGGTATGAGGTCCTTGTTTGGTTCTCTATCCCCTGAAGCTATAGCAATTCACATTGAGCTGGAATCTATTAACTTGCAGTACAACCCAAGTATATCAGGTTCCCTATCTGGTTCTTGACAAAGTTTGTTAGATCATCAAAACATAAGTCAAAGACATTGAGAAACCTATCAATTTACCCTTTTTTATGATGATAAACTTAAACAGATAACGTTGTTATTTAGAGCAAGATGAACCAGATTAACTAGCAGGAGAACACAAGTTTCACAAGTTCCCCCTGACTTTATGCCTTCCTTATTTCACATTAGTTACCCTTGACTTTATGACTCCCCCTAACTTTATGACTTATTTATTCCCTCTTTTGGCATTATTAAAAAGACACAAACAGATAAACAACACAAAGAAGTCTAGCCGAGGTAATTCATGCCACATATGTGCACACAACATGATAGAGAAGAGAAACATAGAATTTAAACAATAAGATAATAAAAGAGGATAGATTTAATATTAATAAAATTTAATATACATTTTCTTAAAAAGAAAAGGCAACATTGGACAGTTAAGATGGGAGCAGTACTGTTTCATCCCAACCGCATAAAAAAAAGACAACAAAACATCTACGAAAACAATAAAACTTAAAGGACATTTCCAGAAACTAGTCACTGAAGGGGTACTTAGGGGGGACTAGGAGTAGAGGGCTTGGAAGCTGCAACAAGTGTTTTAAGAACAAGGTCTATTCGGGCATTGGCCGATTTTTGCTCATTGAGCAGTTCTGCTTTTAGGTTCTCTACTTGCGCCTTGAGATCAACATTCTCTTTTGTCAAATGAGCTACTTCATCATTTGACGCTGGAACCCCTTGTGCTTGTTGACCTTCCAAGATAGCATTCCTGGCATTCAACCGACGAATCTCCTTTGCTGCACTTTTTTGAGCATTAATAAGCTGTGAGACGGTTGATGTACTTCTTACCCCCCCCCCCATTCTTTTCTATGCACTCGTATTTTTCCAATATTTTCTATGAGAAAGTCTGCTTCTTAGTCCCCACCTTTCCTGGCCCCAGTGGCACCTCAAAGAATTTAAACACTCGCGTAAGCAAGAACCCATAGGGAAGGCCATGATTACCATTTTTGAAGGTGGCAACCTTTTTCATGTGTTCAATCATAATAGCAGGCATGCTCAAAGGAGTAAAGCTATCTAGTTGCTCCATCAATAACAAGTCAGACTTAGAAGTTACTAACCTCTCTCAGCTCGAGGCAATAGAACTTTGTTTACCAATTCGAACAGCTGCTGATAGACAGGGAGTAACACTTTCTTATGGTTCTGGTCCCCCTTCTGGTTTGCATTGTCTTTTACCACGACATTTCTAAAGTTAAACTGACACAAATCTTTTACACTAGACACACCACTTGTAAGAACTTTAAGAATTTCTCCAAGCAACTTTACATCAAACACAATATCTGCTTCATTCACCAAAGCATAGATGTGGTCTGTCTCAACGGGAAAGAGGCTAGCAAAAAAGCTTTGTACCTCATCCTCATATGCCTTAGGTGTATCTATTTGGAATAGATGCACCCATAGTTGAAACTCAACCATTTCAAGAATTTTCGCATACTAGCCATCTCAGAGATTGCTAGGTCAAAAGTACGACCCAACAGAACTTTTTGGTGCCTCAAGCGTTCTGAACCAAGGCTGACTTCGCTTCTTATCCTCTTCATAGAACCAGGTTCCTGAACAATTTTAGACTTTTGTTTGCCAGATTTCCCACCACTGGATTTCTCCTTTCCCTTGGTTTTGACTAACACATCCTCATCAGACATCGAGAACTCACTCACGACATCCTTCAACTTGGAGATAGAGGTTGAAACCTTCTCTACTGAAGCAGACTGCTTCTTTTTCTTAGATCGTCTAACTAGTGAACCAGGTTCAGCCGGTGTTTCCTATTCCACCTCTACCACAGGGATCGCCTTATCACTTATGGGCACACCATCTTTCACCAGCTTCCTCATTTGCTTCTTACTACCTTTTTTGCTCTTTTGAAGGGCAGAGTCGTAGGCCACCTTTACTTGCAACCTGGTAGTGGGTCGCTTGGTGGAAGACTCAGGAGTGGACACCACCCTTAGGTTTATAATTAACGCATCAAGAGCTAGGTTGTCTAAATCCTCCTCATCATTGGACCTCATCTCAGGTGCCTGCATGTCCAAAGGCACAACAACAAACACAGGAGTAGAACTGTCCTGGGAATAAGAACCCTGACCTAGGTCCTCCAGAGAAGGATCAGGTTCCTCATGTGAGGGCCCAGTAGTTTCTGCTAGTGCAGCATTTTCAACAGTTACAATGTCCCCTTCGTCCCCCATACCTTGTACCTCGTTTTTCTGAGAGATGATCTCATGCAGTACGCCATCAGCAGACACCATGAAGACGGTTACAACATTTTCTTCCTCAATCGGTACTACTGACACCACTGAATCTGTAGTAACAATGACGGAACCCTCTGTAACCTCAGGGTTTTGACCTTGTTCTCCACTTGTTCTTTGATTAGTGGGAACCTCAGAAGATGGAAAGGACGAATCAACAATTTTAGGGTTTTTTGAAATAGAGAGAGACGGGGAATCTAGGTAAGATGTGATTTTAACAGGAAGGGTAAGAGTGGTTAAAGAAGGCTCAATAGGGACGGAGGACTCCATAGGTTTTTCAGTAACAAGTATGACTGAGGCAGAGAGGTCGGAGTTTGCATCAGCCATTGGAAGGATGGAGCGAAGGTGCTTTGGGAAGTTCTAATATAGGACTTATGGTTTGTGGAGGATAGATGGGGTTTTTATTAAGAATGGATAATTATGAAGAGAGAGAGATAGGCACCGGTTCTGAAACGGCGGTTGGGCGTATAGAAGTGTAACATTTCAGGGGGAGATGGAACGATTTGAAGTGAAGAGACACGACAGTAGGATCTCAAAAGTTGGATGACATGGCAGTTGTGTTTTGTACCTTTTTAAGATGTGTATTAAAGAATGCATAGAACTACTAACCTTTGGTACAAGAACCAGGTTCTTGACCTGTTATTTGAAAATATTAATCCTCGTTTATCATCCATGCACTGCATCTATAGCTTCTATACTCATCATGCGTGTTTACCTGAAATGGTATTGAAGTGAGTTAGACATGGCCAGAAAACACTTTTAGCCAGTTTTTCTTGAAGGTGTTTTTTCACAGCCAACAATGAGGAATCAGGTTCTCAATTGGGCTTTAAAAGCCCCAACTTTACTCTGTTTCTTTCAAAGTGTTCCCTACTTAATGCCTTGGTGAAAATGTCTGCAATTTGGTCTTCTGTGCTACAGAACTTCATACATATCAATCCTTTCTCCACATTATCCCTCAGAAAGTGATGCTTCACATCAATATGCTTGGTCCTTTTGTGTTGAACTAGATTCTTGGCTATGTTGAGTGCACTGGTGTTATCACATAGAAGGGGCACACTCTCAGTGAGTACCCCAAAGTCCTCCAGTTGTTGCTTAATCCATAAACGTTGTGCACAACAAGATGTTGTTGCTACATACTCTACTTCAGCTATTGAAAGAGCCACTGAGTTTTGCTTCCTTGTGACCCAAGAGATGAGACATGAGCTAGGAAGTGAGCCATTCTAGAAGTGATTTTCCTGTCCACAAGATAACCTGCAAAGTCTGTATCAGCATATCCAATGAGATTAAAACTGGCACCTGAGGGATAAAAAAGGACCAGGTCCTGTGTTCCTTCAAGATATCTCAGAATTCTTTTAGCTTCCTTAAAATTAGATTCCTTGGGATTTGATTGAAATCTTACACATAGCCACACACTGAAGACAATATTAGGTCTACTGCATTGAGATAGAGAATAGACCCAATAATGCCTTTATACATGGTTTGATTCACAGGAGTCCCAGTTTCGTCCATGTCCAGTCGAGTGGCCGAAGCAATGGGAGTGTCTATCACCTTTGATGCTTCCATGTCAAACATCTTCAAGAGCTCCCTGATCTATTTTTGCTGAGAAATAAATGTACCCTTTGGGGATTGCTTTACTTGAAGACCCAAGAAGAAGTTCAGTTCCCCCATCATACTCATTTCAACTCACTCCCATGAGTTTTGCAAATTCTTCACACAGAGAATCAATTGTTGCCCCAAAAATGATATCATCAACATAGACCTGAACGATGAGCAGGTTCCTTCCCCGTTTCTTTAGGAACATGGTATTGTCAATTTTCCCTCTTCTAAAGCCATTTTCCAAGAGGAACTTTGATAGTCTTTCATACCAAGCTCGAGGAGCCTGCTTCAGCTCATACAATGTTTTGTCCTGTTTAAACACATATTCAGGGTGTTCATGACATTCCAACTCTGGAGGTTGCTTCACATAGACTTCTTCCTTAAGAAGTCCATTTAGAAATGCACTTTTGACATCCATTTGGAACAAGGTAAATTCCATATGAGATGCAAAAGTGACTAGAATTCTAATAGCTTCCATGCGAGTGACTGGAGCAAACATTTCGTCATAGTCAATCCCTTCCTCCTGATTATAGCCTTGAACCACTAGCCTGGCCTTGTTCCTTGTGGTATTTCCATGTTCATCAAGCTTGTTCCTGAATACCCACCTGGTTCCTATAGTGGTTCGATTTGAGGGTCTGGGCACCAGGTGCCAGACATTGTTCCTTTCAAACTGATGTAACTCGTCTTGCATGGCTGTAATCTAATATGCATCTTTTAAGGCTTCATTGATATTCTTGGGTTCTATTTCGGAGAGAAAGGCTGAGGAGGCAAGTGAATTTCTGGATTTTGACCTGGTTTGTACTCCGGAATCTTGAGGGGTAATTATGTTGTCAGGAGGATGAGAGCTTTTGTGTGTCTCCAGTTAGATGTCTGAGGTTCATTTAGAGAGAGTGTGGGTACATTTGACTGGTTTTCCTGAATTCTTTTCTCAGGTGCTAGTGGAGTACCCTGAACTGCATTAACCATACTTTCTTCACTCAGCTCTTTTACTTGACTCATCATATCTGCCTTTCCATTTGCCATGTCAATGACTTCACTAGGGACTAGTAAGGGTTCTCCATCTTGATCTTCTTCAGCATTCTTCTCACAGGAGTGATAAAACTCATCAAAAATAACATGAACACTTTCCCCAACACATTGAGTCTCCTTATTATATATCTTGTACGTTTTTCTTTGAGAAGAGTAACCTAGAAATATTCCTTCATCACTCTTGGCATCGAATTTTCCAAGCTGATCCTTTCCATTATTGAGAACATAGCATTTGCACCCAAATGTTCTTAGGTGAGTCAGCTTGGGTTTCCTTCCATTCAGCGGCTCATATGGGGTCTTGTAAAGGAGGGATCTGATCATGCACCTGTTCACCAAGTAGCAAGCAATGTTGACGGCTTCAGCCCAAAAGTTCTTTGCAATTCCACTATCGATTAGCATTGTCCTTACCATCTCTTCCAGAGTTTTGTTCTTCCTTTCCACTACTCCATTTTGCTGAGGAGTTCTAGGAGCTGAGAAGTTGTGGGTGATGTCATTTTCATAGCAGAACTCATCAAATTTGGCATAGTCAAATTCTGTTCCATGATTTGACCTAATGTATGTGACTCTAGACTCCATCTTCACTTGGATTTTCTTCACGAAGGCCACAAACACCTCAAAGGTTTCATCTTTAGTTCTAAGAAACAGAGTCCATGTGAATCTGGAGTATTCATCCACTATCACAAAGATGTATCTTTTTCCTCCTCTGCTTTGCACTCTTATAGGACCACATAGGTCCATATGCAAAACCTCTAGTGGCTTTGAGGTGCTCTCATCCCTTTTAGACTTAAAAGAGGACTTCACATGTTTTCCTCTAGCATAGGCATCACAGATTTTTTTCCACTTTGAACTTTGACATGGGCAGACCATGGACCAGGTCCTTCTGAATTAGTTTGTTCAAAAGAGAAAAGCTTGTGTGCCCCAGTTTTCTGTGCCACAGTTTAGCATCATCACCAACAGCTTTTAGACAACTCAGATCACCACTTTGTAAGGACTCGAAATCAACAACATAGATGTTCTTGTATCTTTTGGCCATTGATCGAGGTTGCGGGAGTGGTCGAAACAGTTTTTACCCAAGAAGGTCGGGATCGATTTTCACAGGGAGCTAGAAATGGGAATTGAGTTTCTATCTAAATTGGATATGCATATTGCTCTCAATTGCACTTCTAATCATAGTTGGTTTTGATATTACTTCTAAATGTCTACTAATAAGATGCTAAATTAAGCTAAGTTAAGCTAAGAGTAAGATACTTAAAGGGTTGTCTAAATAGTTAAAAGGCATTAGGGAAGTGACTTTCTCCTAGGTGGACACTTGGCGGGTTCTCAAGTCTAAGGCTAGGTTGTCATATTGGGGATTACGATATAACCATTGCACGATACTACTCACTCTATACCTCTCGATAGTTTGAGTGATTTTTCCCTAATTGACTTTCTCAAGACCAATTGGGTATAATAATTTGTGCAAACAATTGAGGTTCAAGTCCGGTATTAATATCTCTAGGTTTAACCCTTTAATCGGGGCTATCAATATCTTGAATACGCCCCAATTCCTTGTTAGACTAATTTTCCTAGGCTTAGGCTCTCTTTCTCAAGAAGAGCCCAAGTCAAATAGGCACAAATTAGTGTTTGCAACCACTAATTCAATATTAAAACCATATATTAGTCCAAATATCAAACACCCATAGACATTCAAGCCTTAAAACACAAGACCCATCAAATACCCACACTAGGGTTGAGCCACAACCCTAGCTAATGGGTCTAGCTACTCATGATAATAGAATAAAACAAAGAACTAGATGAAGAAAAACCCATAATATTTAATTAAAAGCTAAAACTTGAAGATTCAATGGTAAAACTATTATAAAATTACTCAAATGGTAAAGGAACACTGTTCACAAGCGCATCAACTAAGTAAAATATAACTGATGACCGAAAAATGGGAAAAAAAACTATTTATACTAGGCCGAATTTTCTGGACAAAAATACCCATTCGGGGGTAGTGTGGACTGCACAAAATCGAGTGCATCCGCACTGAGGCTCTTGGCTTTAAACTATTTCTCTCTGAATTTGGCCACCGCGGGCCGCACAAAATGCACTGCGGCTGCGGTGGCTTCTATTGCGGTCCACACAAAAAGGGCCGCGGACCGCATTTGCAGTGATTCCCTAAATTGGCAACTCTCTGAACTCTTTCTTTGCGGACCACATAATATCAAGTGTTGCCACATTAAGTCCATTGCGGTCCGCATAAATTGCTTTGTGGCCGCAATGCTTGAGTCTCTAAAATAGCACCTCTCTGAACTTCCTCTTTGCGGACCGCACAGAATGGAGTGCGGCCGCATTGGTCCTGTTACACTGTGCTTGGACTTGTTCTTGGTACTTGTACATGTTTCACTCCTTTTTGAGCTAGTTTTGATGAATTGTCACCATGTTGACCAAACCCTGCAATCAAGTACAACATGTAAGCTTTTAGGACTATTTTGTACACATTTTTAATCAAAACTAAAGTAAGAAGGAGTTTAAAATGCATCATAATCCCTAGTTATCAACTCCCCCAAACTTAAGCTTTTGCTTGTTCTCAAGCAAACAAATTAAGACCCACCCCTTTAGAGTAAATTCAAGAAAATTCAGTTGACCTAAAGTGACCTCATCTAGTATCAATTGGGACTAATAATTGCCCTCAATTCAAATGAATCATTAACAACATTCGACCTTTTAAGCACCATGGATTTAGTGCGACACAAGAGCATCAAGAGTTGACTCAACACATCAAAGAAACTCTTTCTACTACCTTGGTCATTATTGAACCCAAACTCATACATCCTCAACTCTCCCTAAGAAAATCTCACCTTTAAGATTGTAGCACTCGGAACGAAGATAGTGGAAACACGCTCATCTCTCTCAAAGAAAGGTCACAAGTCCGGCTCTAAGTACCATAAGCTTGCCCCTTATGTGAGTCACCACTAATGTAAGCTTCATTCAACTCAAGATCATATAGGGCTGTGGAGAAATAGTGAAGGCTTTTGGTTAGGGTAGGAAATGTTTGGTCTAAGTAGGTTCCATCTTCCCTTTAGCACTTATTCTGCTTCATTTTGGCACATATTCCCTTGAGTTTTTAAGTCCTTTAACTTCTTTCTAAGGGGTTAGAGAGACACACTGTCACTTTTCTTTTTCATTTCAAATCTTTTTCTCCTTTCTCAACTTTTCACACCTTTCATCTCCTTACTTTTATTGAATCCCTTCATTCTTTTCTACATTGCTCATTCCTTTTGTCTTTTTGATTTTCTTTCTTCTTCATTGCCTTTCCTTTTCTTCATTTTGTACCTTTTACCACTTTGTTGCATTCCTCGTCTCTCCCCCCAAACTTATGCTTTTGCCTTGTGCTAAGGAAAGATTGGATACCAATAGAGAGTATTTTTAGAACGGGTAAATGTTTGTATCATGGTTCTTGAAAGAAAAAGGTCTATGGCTCAAAAGGGTTGACTAGGGATATTATCATTGGTAGGCTATGGAATTGTTCAAGATAACATTCAGATCAAGGAGAGCCTATAATCACATCTCAAGTCAAATTACACTTATGATTTTGCCTAGACAAATATTCAGGGCAAGTTCTAGACCAATGGCTCGGGACTTGGACTTGTAATTCAAATTCTCACCACACAAGCTTTGGGATTTCTAAAGAAACATAGTCGGGAGACCACAACAACCTTAGTTGAGATTTGAGCAACACAATGGTCCCGAAAAACCACTTGATGATTGTCGGTCAACACAAGAGACTCAAGGTCACCACTCTCACCATCCTAAACACAACAATTTGTTTTTGACCATAGGATCAAAGGCAAATGTGTTAGGCCCAATTGAAGCTTTTCTTGAGGCACCCTTACCAACTAACTACTAAAAGCAAAAAGAAAACAGACTCAAACCTCTAAGAAGGTTGTCATGCCATCCATCATCGGGAAGAGCCACTCGGTTCACACAAAACTCCAAATTTGGAAAGAACCGTGGCATTAAGAAAACCAAAGGCTTATTGTAAAAACTAAAAACAAGAAGCTACGAACATAAAATAAGAAGCTAAGAACGGAAAAATGTGGAAAGTAAAATGAATATGTACAAGAGGGGATTTAGTCGAATATACAATAGGGGGAATGAATATATACATAAGAACATAACTTTATATACAGACCCAAAAGTAAAAAGTATGAAAAGTGCAATAAATGATAAAGTTATATACATACCAA
Source organism: Nicotiana sylvestris (assembly GCF_000393655.2). NCBI lineage: Eukaryota > Viridiplantae > Streptophyta > Magnoliopsida > Solanales > Solanaceae > Nicotiana > Nicotiana sylvestris. The sequence continues at coordinate 125,821,726 of NC_091060.1, read as the reverse complement.
AGGTAAAAAGAAAGCATAAAGAAAAAAATACTGTCATATATACCGTCATCCACAAATAGAGCTACCCCCTCAAATGAAAGCTAGCATTGTCCTCAATGCCAACTAACCAAAATAAGTACAAAATAAGGAAGATGGGAAAAAGAAACTCCCTATGGGCCCTCCATCTGCATAGGATCCTGAATCTAGGTCCCTAGGTCCTCTGTCTGCTCGGGAACCTGTGACTGGCTCCCTGTGATCTGTGTGTCCACTGGGACCTTGGCCTGGACCTGGACTGAGTCCTGGGCCTGTACTGGAATCTGGGGTTGGCTCGAGGAACCTCCCTACGGGTCCTCCAACTCTATGACTGCATCGTTAGTACGGGGAATCACCCGTCTTCCTCTTGGGTGGCCTCTCTGACTCCTGCTCTGGCTGGGGCTGGGCTGCTGGCACTGGGTCATGCAATAACAGATCTATAGGCAGGTGATCAGCCTTCAACCTCTCTACCTCCACCCTCAGCTCCTTCACCGACTCTTTTGAAGCCCGAGTCTTTCTCATTTTCTTCGCCTCCCTAGCAAGGTCCTTTAATGCCTTTCCATGAGAATCAGTTGCATCTATGATCTTCTTCTGGTTATCTAGAATCTCCTTTAGCGTGTCCTCTATTGATTGCGGGACCTGTGGCGTAGGAGGTACTGACTAGGCTACCACCGTAGTAGATAGTACATATAGCTTAGAAATAGTTGTCTACATCCAGTTGTTGATGCTGGTAGTCTGGCTCAGGCGGTGGGCAGTCAAGGGGTATGCAGTGGATGATGGAATCTCTGGAGCTGAAGAAGTAGAGGGTCCTGGGGCCATGTCTGGAGTGGCAGAGGTAGGCTGAATAGGAGCCACTACTACTACTGGCTCTTCAGACTAGCCAGCAGAAGCAGTGGATTTGCCTTTGCAGTTCTTGCCTTTAGGGTTGTCATCACACTGTATGTTGTACCAGGAGAATGGTGCCTTCGCTTTCACTTTGACATTGAATATTCGCTTCTCCACATCTAAGTCCTCCAAGTACATAGTCAGGAAGTTGGGGAAGGGATAGGATCTATCACCTTTGTTCACCACCCGGGCACATTCCTGATGTTAGTCAGGTACCCCGCCATGATCGATTCCACCAATATAGCTCGATGGATATGAAGTGAGTTGTTGTGGGTGGTGGGGTCTAGTCTGCTACACACAAATGTTTCTCACCCGTTAGCTTCAAAGTTTAATGTTCTCCTCAGAATCTTCACTCCCACAGTCAACCAATCTGGGGTGGTACCTGGGATTGCCAAGTACTCTACCAACCAAGGACGAGCAGCTTCACCCAGTGCCACCTTCTCCAAATACATGACTCATCCACCTTCGGGAAGCCCAAATAATCATTGATTGTTTTGCCATCAAATTTCACTTTTAAGTTCTGCACCTTAGTCACCGTAGTGCCCTTTTTGATGTGGGCAACATTGGTATAGAACTCCTTGACTAGGTTCTCATTGGCATCCTTCACATGGCCTATGAAATACTCCCATCCAGCTTTCTCTCTGAGCTGCCTCAACACATTGGGGTTGTGAGGCAAAAGGTCCCGGGTGATGAATTTACACTCAGGTATTAGCTTCCCCTCGGTCCGCCACTCTCTGAACTTGTGATAGGCAACCGCACTCATAAATCTATCCTGCCATGCCTTCGGATTTTTGGTTCTCTCTACCCCTCCTACTTGGGGCTCACCCCCTGCTACTTCTTCCCTTTCTTCTTCTACGGGCCCCTCCTCGGATAGTGAAGCTGTAAGAGAGGAGGAATATTCATTTCCACTGCCTGCAGCTGATCCCTCAGATGACTCAGAAGATATGTGCACTGACGCTTGGGTAGTGGGAGAGACCGAAGGTGTATCCCTCAACCTGTTCCTCTCCGGCCAGTCAGGAACATACTCTGGCATGGATCCTGACGATGCCTCCGGGAAGCCTCATACTCACTCCCCGATTGGTCAATGGCTCTGTTAGCAGCCTTTATGAGCCTCCAGGTGTTTTTGATGTTTTGCCGAGCTTGCGGGGTCAGTTTGATCATACCCTTTCCTCTACCCCGGGAGGACTCTCCTCTTCCTGATTGTTTATCACATTTGCCTCGTGATTTCAGCATTGTCTGCAAAGAACATTTAATTGAGCCTTGTTAGTATCAGTATAATCAGTGAAATGCAGAATTGTAGGAAAATTATTGCAGACAGTCAAAAATTAAAGAATGTGGACCACACAAAATGAAGTGCGGCCGCAAAGAGGCTACCGCAGACTGCAAAACATGCACTGCGGTCCACACTGACGTGGGATTCAGACTACCCACTCTCTGAATCTATGCACAGCGGCCTGCACAAAATGAATTGTGGTCCGCATTGAGGCACCGCGGACCGCACAAAATCCATTGTGACCGCGGTCTACACTTGTCAGCTTTCAGAACATTTACAACCGCGGTCCGCACAAAATAGCACTGCGGACCGCACAGAAGCACTGCGGACCGCACCAAATGCACCGCGGTCTGCATTGAGTGCCCAGCAGCAACACCAACCTAGGGTTCACGTTTTTCACATTTTTAGTCCAAATTTTCACCTAGTAATGATTCCCTAGGCGTTGCATCAGTGTTTTAACTACTTAGTCCTAATTAAAACAGGATTAAACTAACTTCTACTACAGAATTGAAAGAAAAACGGGAAGAGAAGGGAGAAAAACTAAGAAAAATAAAAGTTCAAGGAAAATAACAAAATTAAATAACTAAGAAAGATTTAAAGTTACTAGAAGTGAGATGCAATCTTGATTAACGAGCATTAGCAGTTAAATTCGTGCAATTTAGAGGGATGAATAGTAATTTTGAAGCTCTAAGAGTGAAAAGGTCGAAGAGTTTGAAATGAGGGCCTCAGGTCCTATTTATAGAAAAAGGTCCTGGGGCACATCTCACCTACCCACCGCGGACCGCACAAAATGGCACCGCGGTCCGCGGTGCTCAGAAACATGAAGCACTGGGAGGTTGGCCATTACGGACCACAAGAAATCCAGTGTGGCTGTAGTGGTCCACCGCGGACCGCACAAAATGCAATGCGGCCGCGGTGAAAAACTTCAGATTCTTCTCACTTTTGACAAATCACTCTGTGGTCCGCATTTATTTCTTTCCCCCATACAAAGGCCTTTGCGGCCGCACAAAATGAAGTGCGGTCCGCATTGCAAACTTCAGAGAGTGATCATTTTCCCAAACTTGGTCCTGCACTGCATCAAAACAATCCTACAACATCTCACAACCAGTCAGTCCAAAAATAAATCCTACACTACAAAGAAAATAGCAGAAGAACAAAAAGAAAGACACATGGGTTGACTCCCAAGAAGCGTCTGATTTAACGTCGCGGCACGACGCAGGTTACCATCAAATCACTTTAGATGAAGAAATGCCACCATGTGGCTGTCATTAATCTTTCCCAGGTAGTGCTTGACCCTATTCTCATTAACTCTGAAAACCTCCCCATTTTTGTTTTTCAAGTCAAATGCACCAAATGGAGTCAAAAACACCACTTTAAAAGGTTCGCTCCATTTCGACTTAAGCTTTCTCGGAAATAGAAGTAACCGAGAATTGAACAAGAGAACCAACTCACCCACTTTGAACTCCTTGCCACGAGCATATTTATCATGAAGATACTTTATCTTGTCCTTGTACAAGGACAAATTGGAATAGGCATGGAATCAGAATTCATCAAGTTCATTAAGCTGCTCCACACGAAGATTTGCAGCCACATCCCATTCAAGATTTAGCTTCCTCAAAGCCCACATGGCCTTGTGCTCCTACTCAACCAGTAAATGCAAGCTTTCCCGAACACCAACCGGTACGGAGACATACCAATCAGAGTCTTGTAAGCAGTCCTATAAGCCCAAAGAGCATCATCCAACTTCTTTGACCAATCGGTCCTATTTGCATTAATAGTCTTTGACAATATACTCTTGATTTCCCTGTTTGAGACTTCAACTTGGCCACTCGCTTGAGGATGATAAGGAGGAGAAACTTTGTGATTGACACCATACTTTGCAAGCAAAGTGTCAAAAACTCTATTACAAAAATGAGACCCCCCATCACTTATGATTGCATGAGTGCCAAACCTAGTAAAAATGCTCTTCTTGAGAAACGTAACAACACTTCGGGCCTCATTGTTGGGTAAAGTCACGGCTTCAACCCACTTTGAAACATAGTCAACCGCTATAAGAATGTATTTGTTCCCACACGAGCTAACAAACGGGCCTATAAAATCAATGCCCCATACATCCAAAATATCAACTTCAAGGATGGTATTGAGAGGCATCTCATCTTTCTTCAAAATTCCACCTGCTCTTTGACATTCGTCACACCTCTTCACAAGTTCACTTGCATATTTGTACAAAGTTGGCCAATAAAACCCACAACTAAGAACTTTGGAAGCCGTCCTCGCCCCGCTATGATGGCCACCATAGGGAGAGGAATGACAAACCTCTATGATACTCAATTGCTCTTCCTCCGGGACACACTTTCGGATTACACCATCCGTGCAAATCTTGAACAAGTATGGCTCATCCCAATAGAAATCCAAACTATCCTATTTGAGCTTCTTCCTTTTGTTAGAAGAGAGCTCACACGGGATTATACCAGTCACAAGGAAATTAGCAACGTCCGCAAACCATGGCATACCATTCACCGACACCGAAAGGAGTTGTACGTTGGGAAATGAATCATTGATCTCTAGGCCATCACGAGGCCTCCCCTCCTCCTCCAAGCGGGACAAGTGGTCCGCCACTTGGTTTTCACTACCCTTCCGATCCACAATCTCCAAATCAAACTCTTGAAGTAACAAAACCCATCACATCAGTCTAGCTCTGGAATCCTTCTTCGTTATCAAGTACCGGAGTGCGGCATGATCAGTATGGACTATGACCTTGGCACCCATAAGATATGGCCAAAATTTCTCCATCGCGAACACAATAGCGAAAAGCTCTTTCTCAGTCACCGTGTAGTTCACTTGAGCATCATTCATTGTCTTGCTCGCATAGTACACCAGATGAAACATATTTTTCACTCTTTGACCCAAAACCGCCCCAACTGCAACATCGCTCGCATCACACATGAGCTCAAAAGGTAAGCTCCAATTAGGTGCGGTAATAATAGAAGTGGTAGTCAACTTGTGCTTGAGAAGTTCAAAAGTTTGCATACATCTCTAATCGAACACAAACTTGGCATCTTTTTCCAATAACTTGCATAAGGGATTCACTACCTTCGAAAAGTCTTTGATAAATCTCCGGTAGAACCCCGCATGCCCAAGAAAACTTCGAACTCCCTTGACAGAGGTAGGGGAGGGAGCCTTGAAATCACATCAATTTTTGCTTTGTCCACCTCTATACCATGCTTTGAAATTTTATGCCCAAGAACTATGCCCTCTTCCACCATGAAGTGGTATTTCTCCCAATTAAGAACAAGATTGGTTTCTTCACAACGGGCCAACACTCTATCAAGATTTTTCAAACATTTCTCAAATGAATCACCCACAACACTAAAGTCTTCCATGAACACCTCCAAAATATCTTCCACCATATCGGTGAAAATGGCCATCATACACCGTTAAAATGTAGCCGGTGCATTACCCAACCCAAAAGGCATCCGAGAAAAGGCAAAGGTTCCATATGGACAAGTGAATATGGTCTTCTCCTGATCTTCCGAGCAATCAAGATTTGGTTGTACCCAGAATACCCATCCAAAAAATAGTAGAAGGCACGCCCAGCAAGTCGATCTAACATCTGATCAAGAAAAGTCAATGGAAAGTGATCCTTGTGGGACACTTTATTCAACTTGCGGTAGTCCATGCATACCTTCCAACCAGTGATGTTCCTGGTAGGAATCAACTCATTTTGCGAATTTTCAACCACGGTCATGCCATCCTTCTTCGGTACACATTGCACCGGCGAAGTCCAAGAGCTATAAGAGATGGGGTGCACAACCCCGACATCCAACCACTTGATCACCTCTTTTTTCAGAACTTCTTGCATTGCCTCATTCAACCTCCTTTGATGTTCCAAGGAGGGTTTTGCATCATCTTCCAAAATAATCTTGTGCATATAAAATGCGGGGGTTATCCTCCGAATATCAGCTAAAGTCCATCTAATTGCCTTTTTTTGCTTTTGAAGCACCGCCAATGTGGCATCAACCTGCATGTTAGTAAGACAAGAGGAAAGAATAATTGGCAAAGTACAACTAGGGCCTAAGAACTCATACCTGAGGTATGGAGGCAACGGCTTCAACTCCAACACCGGAGGTTCCTCAATTCAAGGTTTTGTTGGTGGAGTCTTCCTATTCTCAAGGTCCAAAGATAGTTTCCTAGGCTCATAAGAGTAAGATCACATTCCATGTAAAGCATTCACACACTCCACTCGGCCTTCATCATCATTTACATCAAGATTCAACAATACGACCTCTAGAGGGTCCTCCACATTGATCATTGCACTTGTATTATCAACTATCACTGTTGTGACAAGGTCCACAAAAGATCACACCTCAGAACTGTTGGGTTGCTTCATTTACTTACACACATGAAAGACCATTTTCTCATCACCCACCCGGAAGGTGAGTTCCCCTAATTCCACATCAACTAAGGCCTTCCCAGCAGCAAGGAAAGATCTTCCCAATATGATTGGAAGTTCATAATTTACCTCACAGTCCAAGATCACAAAATCAGTTGGCAAGATAAATTTGTCCACCTGAACAAGAACATCATCAATAATACCTAATGGTCTCTTCATAGTCTATTCGCCATTTGCAATCTCATGGAAATCGGCCTCGGTTGCCCAATACCCAAAGTCTTGAAAACTGAGTAGGTCATCAAGTTGATACTTGCCCCCAAATCACATAGAGCTTTAGCAAAGTCCGCACTCCCAACGGTGCAAGGAATGGTGAAAGCACCGGGATCTTCAAGCTTCGGGGCCATTGAATGCACTATTACACTAACTTGGTGGGTCATCTTGATAGTTTCACAATCCATGGATCTTTTCTTTGTCACCAAGTCCTTCATGAATTTAGCATAGCCCGGCATTTGTTCAAGAGCCTCCACCGAAGGCACATTAATGGATAAGCTCTTCATCATGTCAATGAACTTTTTAAACTGATTCTCATTTTTCTGCTTTACGAGCCTTTGAAAATAAGGTGGAGGTGGCCTTGGCAAAGGAGCCTTGGCTTTAGGCACAACCGGCTCCGGCATGTCTATTACGTATTCCCTAGACGGGTTCACGCCATTCTGAGTCTCCATCTCGACATCTTGAATATCAATCCTCACTTCTTCATTCACATTCTCATCAATCACATTTTCAACCACCAATGGAATCTCATATTCTTGCAACTCAACTTCATCACTAAAACTGCTTTTTGCTTGGAGGCATTCACATCACCGCCTCTTCTACTTCTTGTAGTTACCGCCATAACATGATTGTTCCAACCCATCGGGTTAACTACCGTATCACTTGGTAGATCCCCCTTAGGGAAAGTATTCAAGGATTGTGAGATTTGGCCTAATTGAACCTCCAGGTTTCTGATTGAAGTATTGTGGGATGCCAACTGGGCATCAGAGTCAGCATTCCTTTTCATCATTTGTTCAAACATCATTTCGATTTTCCCCATATCATTGTTGGATGAACTAGGACCTTGGGATGGAAATGGGGTATATTGTTCGGTTGTTGATACATTGGGGGCCTTTGAAAGCCTTGCCCCCGGTGTCCTTGATTGCCATTGTTCCAACCTCCTTGATTATTGTTACCACCCCAGTTGTTATTGTTGTCATTCCAATTACCCTAATCATTTTGATTATTGTTCTGATTGCCCCAATTAGAATTTTGGTTGTTGTTCCCCCAATTACTATTGCCTTGTTGTTGTTGATTGCCCCAATTGCCTTGGGGTCTCCTTTTTTGTTGGTTGGAAGAATTTCCCCTTTGGCCTTGATAGTTATTTACGTATTGCACCTCTTCATTCTGCCCATCATAACCATTATCCTGGAATCCACCACAATCATTGTCAAATTGATCTGAACTCCCTTGGTTTTGTTGACCTCTTTGTCTTCTTTTGTTCAATAGCATGTTGACGCCCTCCATAGCATTTACTTGGAATGGATTTTGAACTTGTTGCAACTGTGCCTTTGCTAACTAGTTCATTATAGTTGTCAGCTCTACTATAGCCTGCCCATGGTCATGTAGCTCTTTGTGCAAGTGGTGACCATGGGGTCACCCTGGGGCATATTGGCTCTGCTTTGCAAAGCGGAGGACGTGTCAGCCATCTCATCAAGAATGTCACAAGCCTCATCATAAGACAACTTAATGAAGTTGCCCCTAGCAAGTTGGTTCACTATGCACTAGTTTGTTGTGTTAAGGCCCCAGTAGAAAGTTAGTTGGATCATTGCCTCAGTCATATCATTGTTGGGGCATTCCTTTACCATTATTCTATAGCGCTCCCAAATCTCATGTAATGGTTCGGTGGGCTCCTGCTTGAAGGCTAAGATCTCATCTCTCAATGCTGCCATGTGCCCCGGTAAGAAAAACTTTGCAATGAACTTATCCGCCAACTCATCCCAAGTAGTGATGGAATGGTTGGGAAGTCGCTCAAGCCAATCCAGTGCCTTCCCTCTAAGTGAGAAAGGGAAGATTCTCAACCGAAGTACATCCTCGTATACATTAGTTTGCTTGCTCCCCCAACAGGTATCCACAAAACCCTTGAGATGTTTGTAAGCATTCTGATTGGTAGCGCCCGTAAAATACCCACGCTGCTCCAACAATTTAGCATCACATTGGTAATTTAAAAATTGCTCGCCCGGATCCGAGGTGGGACAATTGCACTTGCAAAGCCTTGGTTGGGAAGCACTCGAAGAGCCACTCTTGGAGGTGGCAGGGGGGTCTGAAATGTTATCATTAGCCTGGCGGCCTCTCCTTTGTCCTTGAGGCACAATAGAGGCCTCATCATCAACATTGTCATCTACCTCCTCCCCCGGCGGAAGATCTCCAAGAGGTGTGTTGTTTAAGTTTGCTACCATTTTGTACCTAAAGTTGTGACACACACAAATTAGTAACACAGAAGGAAAGAAGAACAATGCACAAAACTATTTAGATAGATAGCCAAAATCGTTAGTTCCAAGGCAACGGTGCCAAAAAGTGATCGGGGCCAACCCTGCACTACTACAAAGTAGCGAGAGTGGTCAAAACAGCTTTTACCCGAGAAGGTCGGGATTGATTTCCACAGGGAGCTAGAAATGGGATGCGTAATTGCTCTTAATTGCACTTCTAATCATAGTTGGTTTTGATATTACTTCTAAATGTATACTAATAAGATGCTAAATTAAGCTAAGTTAAGCTAAGAGTAAGGTACTTGAAGGGTTGTCTAAATAGTTAAAAGGCACTAGGGAAGTGACTTTCTCCTTGGTAGACACTTGGCGGGTTCTCGAGTCTAAGGCTAGGTTGTCATGTTGGGGATTACGATACAACTATTGCATGATACTACTCACTCTATACCTCTCCGTAGTTTGAGTGATTTTTCCCTAATTGACTTTCTCAAGACCAATTGGGTATGATAATTTTTGCAAGCAATTGAGGTTCAAGTCGGGTATTACTATCTCTAGGTTTAACCCTTTAATTGGGGCTATCAATCTCTTTAATACTCCCTAATTCCTTGTTGGACTAATTTTCCTAGACTTAGGCTCTCTTTCCCAAGAAGAGCCCAAGTCAAATTGGCACAAATTAGGGTTTGCAACCACTAATTCAACATTAAAACCATAAATTAGTCCAAATATCAAACACCCATAGACACTCAAGCCTTAAAACACAAGACTCATCAAATACCCACACTAGGATTAAGCAACAACCCTAGCTAATGGGTGCTACTCATGATAATAGAAGAAAACAAAAAAATAGATGAAGAAAAACCTATAATATTTAATTACAAGCTAAAACTTGAAGATTCAATGGTAAAACTATTGTAAAATTACTCAAAATGGTAAAGGAACAATGTTCATGAGCGCAGTAGCTAAGTAAAATATAACTGATGACCTAAAAATGGGAAAAGAAGCTATATATACTAGGCTGAATTTTTTGGAGAAAAATACCCTGGCGGGGGTAGTGTGGACCGCACAAAATCGAGTGCGGCCGTACTGAGGCTCTTGGCTTAAAATTTTGGCTCTCTGAACTTGGCCACTGCAACCTCACAAAATGCACCGCGGCCGCAGTGGCTTCTATTGCGGTCCGCACAAAAAGGGTCGTGGACGGCATTGGCGTGATTCCCTAAATTGGCAACTCTCTGAACTCTATCTTTGCGGACCGCACAATATCGAGTGAGGCTGCATTCAGTCCATTGCGGTCCGCACAAATTGCTTTGCGGCCGCAATGCTTGAGTCTCCAAAATAGCACCTCTCTGAACTTCCTCTTTGCGGACCGCATAGAATGGAGTGCGGCCGCATTGGTCCTGTTACACTGTGCTTGGACTTGTTCGTGGTACTTGTGCATGTTTCACTCCTTTTTGAGCTTGTTTTGACGAATTATCACCTTGTTGACCAAACCATGCAATCAAGTACAACATGTAAGCCTTTGGGACTATTTTGTACACATTTCTAATCAAAACTCAAGTAAGAAGGAGTGTAAAATGCATCATAATCCCTAGTTATCAGCCACAAGTACCACTTCACCAGTTACCAGATCAGTAACTGTACATATCTTGGATAAGAATTCCACCTTGTTCTTTTATCATAGATCTGAGAGACACTCACGAGACTGTACTTAAGGCCATTGACATAGTATACATTTTCAATAGAACGAGTGAGTGACTTCCCAACTTTTCCAACTCCAAGAATGTACCCTTTTTTCCTATTTCCAAATGATACACTCCCTCCTTGCAGGGGTTTTAGTGAAAGAAAGCCCATGGTGTTCCCAGTCATGCGCTTTGAACACCCACTATCTATGAACCATTGTTGACCGATTCCTTTTATTGTTCCCTATACAAGAAGATCAAGAGTTAGTTTTAGGAACCCAAGCAAGTTTGGGTCCCTTGTAGTAGGCAAGAGGATGAATAAGAGCTCTTTTAGTCCATGCAGGCAATGTGCGTTTGTTGTGAGTGGAACCTGGTCCCTCTTTTGTAGTCACTTTTTCAGCAAACACTTTGTTTTTCTGAACAAATTGAACCCTAGCCTGGAAATTTTCTTTGAAGTGCCCATTGTTCCCACAGTGGGTACAAAGCCAGTTATCAAAAATAGTGACGTATTTGCTATGAGGGTTGTAAGGAGTTTTATCCCTTTAGAACCCGATTCCCTGCCTGTTTCTACCATTATTAGTTTACATGGAAGTGATAACTTCTGAGGACCAGTTCCACTTTAGGAACTTTTCAAGGTCATTTTTTACTCTTTCCATATAAGATTGGAGATGCTTGTTTTTCTCAGTTTCAACTTACATCCTAGTTCTCACAACTTTCAACTCATTTTCAAGCCTAATATGTTCCTTACTAGCTATCTCTTTTCCTTTTCTAGAATTTTCAGGTTTTGAATTAGTCTCTGGCCTCTTTAATATTTCCCTTAGGTCTGCAATTACTGCCAAGAGATCATTTCTTTCTTCTTTGAAGTTTTCAATGGTTTCCTTATGGTCAATAACTATAGCCACTAAGTCATCTCTAGTTTGTTCAGCTTCTCCTAGTTCTAAGGTCAAGGAATCCCTATCCTCCACAAGACTATGATAGGAATCAATCAATACAATAGCCAAATACATGAGTTTCTTAGGAGAGTAGGATTTTAGATTTCTCTGAACATCCCTGAAATTTACCTCCTTGTTGTCATCGTCTTCATCATCATCTGATTGGGCCATTAACGCAAAGGTTGAGTCATATTCATTTTCTTTGCCTTCAACTGCCATCATGGAACCATCACCAACATCAGTTTCATCTTCAGATTCACCAGAGGAATCTCTCCATGTTGCAAGAGCCTATTTCATCACATTGTCAGCACATCTCTTTCTTTCGAAGTCCTTAAAAGGAACTGGGTTCCCACTTAACTGCCTTTTCAGGGTTGTTCTTGGAGAATTCTTGCTTCAAGAGAGGACAGTCTTTGATGAAGTGTCCAAGCTTTCCACACTTATGACATAGATCATAGTTTTTTGGTTTGTTGGAGCTGCCCCCTTTTAGCATTTCTCCATTTATTCTGACCATCTTCTGAAATCTTTTGGTTAAGTAAGCCATGTCACTGTCTTCCTCACTTGAGTCATTGCTGTCAACTTTGAGTACTAGATTCTTTTCTTTCTTTGGTTCTCTTCTTTCACTGTCTATCATCCTCTTCATCTCGTAGGTCTTCAGATTTCCAACTAGTTCTTCTATGGTCAGCTTCTGCAAGTCATTTGATTCAGTAATAGTATTCACCTTGCTTTCCCAAGGGCTAGGTAGAATACTAAGGATTTTCCTCACTAGCTTGTTTCTAGGAATGGTTTCACCAATTGAGTGTAACTCATTTATGATGGAAGTGAATCTTTTGTGCATATCTTGAATAGATTCATCGTTCTTTATCCTGAAGAGTTCATACTTGGTAGTAAGCATATTGATCTTAGACTATTTTACTTGGGTGGTTCCCTTATGAGTTGTTTGCAAAGCTTCCCATATCTCCTTAGCAGTGTCGCAAGCGGAGATTCTATTAAATTCTTCAGGTCCTAGTCCATATACCAGAATCTTTGTGGCACAAAAATTCTTCTCCATAGATCTTATGTCTGCGTCAAATTATTCTTTACTGGTTTTTGACATTGAAAATGGAAGTTCTTCCAGTACCTTTGTTAGAGCATAAGGACCATCACATATGATATCCCATAACTCAGAATCCTTGGCCATGATAAAATCATGCATTCTCGTTTTCCACCACCCAGAGTATTGTCCATTGAACCTGGGAGGTCGGTATGTAGATTGACCTTCTTCAAAATTTGGTGGAGTAGCCATCAAGATCCTTCCTAGGTGTTAGCCTGATAGGAGGAACCTGCTCTGATACTAATTGTTAGTTTGTATGAGTCCACCAAGCAGTAGAGTACCTGGTCCTCTATGAGGTTATGCTGAGAATGCTAGTAAAACTGTAAGTAAGTGAGACACGGGATTTTTACATGGAAAATCCCAACTCAAGGGGACAAAAACCATGACCTATACTTGTAGGCTTTCAACTTCACTAACTTGTAAACACCTATTACAAGCCACTTTGTAATAACTCTATTACAAAGGATTCAACTCAACTAACTTGTGGCACTCTCACCACAAGCCACTTTGTGACTCTCTATTTACAAAGACTTTGACTAACTTGTGATACTCTCACCACAAGCCACTTTATCACTCTCTAGTGACAAAGACTTTAACTTATGACTAAACCTAGTCACAACATAAACTCAAGAGAGTTTACGGATTTTACAAGAGGATTCCTAATCAACGCTTCTGGCTAAGCAGTTTAGGAGATACAATAAGAACAATCACAAAGTTACAACTCACTAAGGATAATAAATACTAACTTTAGGAACTGGTTCGTAGTAGCATTCAACTTTGTTCTTCAAGCTCGTGAGAATTGATTTCTCTGTTTTGCAAAAGGCTTGAATGAGAAACAGAAGTGTTCAAGTGATGTTTTAGTATAAACTCATTGTTGATACACCTTGATGACATTACTTGAAATGATGTAAGCACTTTAGTTGGTCAAGGAATAAGTGGGAATTGGCAGTGCAGTGCAGGCAGAAATAGTGTAGGCAATCACGTCTTCTAGCTGTGTCCCATTGACCTCGTACTTCTATGAGGGAACAACAAGGGTATTAGGTCCTTATTTGGTTCTCTATCCCCTGAAGCTATAGTAGTTCACATTGAGCTGGAATCTATTAACTTGCAGTGCAACCCAGGTATGTCAGTTCCTTATCTGGTTCTTGACAAAGTTTGTTAGATCATCAAAACATAAGTCAAAGACATTGAGAAACCTATCATCAACAAATCCTTTAAAATGTTTGTAAGCATTCTGATGGGGGTCACCTGTGAAATACCATCGCTTCTCCAACAACGTCAACATCACATTTGTAATTTGGAAATTGCCCGCCCGGATCCGGGGTGGGACAATTGCACTAGCATATCCTTTGTTTGGATGCACCCGATGAGCCACTCTTGGAGGTGGCGGGGGAGGTCCTGGAACATTATCATTGGTCTGGCGGCCTCTCCTTTGTCCTTGAGGTACTAGAGGCACCTCATCTTCACCATTATCATCTACCTCCTCCCCCAGGATCACGTTTCCAAGAGGGTCATTGTTGTTGTTTGCGCCATTTTGTACCTAAATTGGTGATACACACAAATTAGTGTCACAGAAGGAAAGAAAAACAATACATAAAACTATTCAGATAGATAGCCAAAACCGCTTAGCTCCCCGGCAACGACGCCAAAAAGTGATCGGGTCCAACCCTATACCACTACAGAGAGGCGAGAGCGATCGATGCAGCTTTTACCCGAAAAGGTCGGGATCTAATCCACATGGAGCTATACCAATGTTTGGAGTTGGATTTCTATCTAATCTAGTAGTGCGTAGTGCTCTTAATTACACTTCCAATCATATTTGTTTGTTTGTTACTTCTAATTTTATACTAATGATATGCGAAATTAAGCTAAGTATAAATTCTTGTAAGGTTTTCTAAATGGTTAAAGAGGCACTAGGGAAGTGACTTTCCCCTAGGTGAATACTTGACGGGTTCTAAAGCCTAAGGCAAAGTTGTTATGTTTGGGATCGTGATATAACCAATGCACGAAACTACTCACTCTATACATCTCGGTAGCTTGAGTGACTTTTCCCTAATTGACTTTCTCAAGACCAATTGGGTGTCAAAATTGTGCAAGCAATATAGGCTCAAGTCGGGTATTACTATCTCTAGGTTTAACCCTTTAATTGTGGCTATCAATTTCTTTAGTACGCCCCAATTCCTTGTTGGATTGATTTTCCTAGACTCGAGATCTCTTTCTCAAGAAGAGATCAAGTCAAAAAAGCACAAATTAGTGTTTGCAACTACTAATTCAACATGGAAAACACAAATCAGGCCAAATATCAACCATCCAGAAATATCTAAGCCTTAAAACAAAAGACCCATCAAATACCCACAATAGGGTTGAGCCACAACCCTAGCTAATTGGTCTAGCTACTCATAATAATGGAAGAAATTAGATATTGAGATGAAGAGTAATCCATAAAATATAATTACAAGCTAAGATTCGAAGTTCAATGTTAAACTAGCTACACAATTGCTCAAAATAGCTAAAATCGCCGTTCACATGCTCAACTATAGATAAGATACCCTAAAAATTTGAAAAAGAAGTATTTATGCAAGGCCGAATTTTCTGGACAAAAATACCCCTGACAGAGGTACCGCGGACCGCGGAAAATGAACCGCGGCCACGGTGAGGCTTTTTGGCTTAAAGTTTTTGTCTCTGAATCTTGCCACCGCGAACCACAGCAAATGGACCGCGGCTACGATGGCTTCACCGCGGACCGCAACAAATGGACCGCGGTGTCTTGAAACTTCCAAAATCTTAGCTCTCTAAATCCCTTCTCCGCGGACTGCAACAAATGGATTGCGGCCTCGATAAGGCTACCGCGGACCACATTGCTTGAACTTCCAAAATTGCATCCTTTCTGAACTTTGCCACCGCGAACCACAATAAAAGCACAGCGATCATGGTGGGTCTTTTGCAGCCGCGGTGGATTTACTATTGTAGCGGTGCTTTGACTTATTCTTGGCACTTGTGCAGGTTTCGCTCCTTTTTGAACTGGTTTTGACTTCCATGTCACTTTTTGACCAAACACTGCAAACAAGCACATCATATAAGCTTTCGGGATTACTTGTATACCTTTTTAATCCAAAGCTCAAGCAAAAAGGAGTATAAAATAGACTAGAATCCCTAGTTATCACCAGCTAACGACATTAATTTTATGGTTGACCCTTAATAAAGAACTGTCACGCCCCAAACCTGGGGAGGCGTGGCTGGCACCCGGTGCCGCATTGGCCCGAGCGAACCACTCTGCAACTCTTTTTTTTTCTTTGTAACTATCATGGGCCAACATGGCTACAACTTGTAATGTATAACTATAAGTGGAAAACACTGTATCACTGAACTATTTTATTTTCTTAAAACATGAATACATATGGGCCGTCAAGGCCTCTGACATACTGTACAAAATGAACCTCTGTCTACAAAGCCTCTAAGATTATGCGACATCAAATCGGATAGGGTATCGGCTTACCCATAAGTCCGTAGCAAAACTCTGACACGATGACTCATAGATTCGGTTGTACTCCGAATGAGGTGGAGTCTTACCGATCCTTCGTTGAATGCCAATATTGTCTACTATGAGGGCTCGTCAAATAGATTATCTATACCTGCAGGCAAGAATGTAGCGTCCCCATCAAAAGGACGTCAGTACAAATAATGTACCGAGTATGTAAGGCATATAAATCAGTATATAAAGGACATGGAAGAAACATGGAGTAAAG
This sequence comes from Nicotiana sylvestris, assembly GCF_000393655.2. Taxonomy (NCBI): domain Eukaryota; kingdom Viridiplantae; phylum Streptophyta; class Magnoliopsida; order Solanales; family Solanaceae; genus Nicotiana; species Nicotiana sylvestris. Next base: position 125,805,203 of record NC_091060.1, on the reverse strand, counting down.
GACTCAACCTGTAAGTCTGGATAGCTCTGTAAATCATGAAATATTTATAATGTCATGCATATGCGTATAAATGTCATGTAGTGCATAGGTTTGTATGTACATAACGTCATCAAGCCTTTGAGGGTGTCCCATCATATCATTTCAGCCACTGCGGGCAATATCATCATCGTATACCAGCTGATCAGGTGGTGGTGCGTATATAACGCCATAGCCTTTCCCCCATATCCCATATATATATATATATATATATATATATATATATATATATATATATATGCATTTCATATGCATTTCGTGCATTTATATATACGTGTATTAAACGTCATCTGGTCATGGGTAAATGTGCATGCATAAATGCACGAAATGCATATGAGATTCGTTAATAAGATTTTCTTGTAATGCTATAGAAATCAATATGCCTTTCGGATAAACTTTATCAAATATGTATTTTTCTGAGATCCATAAATAGAAAATATAATAATAATTCACATAGGGAATCAAGAATATAAACACCCCAACTATTTTTATGAATAGAGTCATTTATGAAAGTTGCGTATTTTGCTCATTTCATTTGTATTATGGATCATGCCAAAAAGAAAGAAGGGATAGCCTTAATATACCTGAGCCGATTCTCTTGACAATCTTCTAACGTCCGTATTTTGTGAAAAACACGTAATGGTGGATCGAAGTAGGAAAAAATTGGTACGATATTTTTGAGAAAGATTGCACCCACAATGTTCTCATTAGTGTAGATGATTGGATATTATTTTTTTCCTAACTATATTTTCTTAGTTCCTCTACTCCTTGTATACTGGGCTGCCTAGTATAGCAATAAAACTATAACTTTATCCCGAAAAAACAACGGAAAAAGTGGCAATAACTGACAACCGTTTCAAAATTCAATTCAGTAGCCAAACGGATTTCAGAGTTCAAATATATATTTTATTTCTTTTTATCAGTATTTCAGAGCTCTAATGTTGACATCAGATATCTCTATGGCATTATGTTTTAACTCCAAACAGCAAATCGTTGAACTGCATGCCGAAAAGTCTAGTCAATCCCCAAATACATGGAAGTTTATTATCAAAATATTTTGTTACTAGCCTACAACAGCAAAGACGAGAACCATGTCTGGATGGAATCATAAGGGTCCATAGCTTATGATGGAAAGAGAAGGAAATGATTCGAAACAATAAGCCAGTATATTTTTCAATAGACTTTCCTTTAAGAGAAGCTGTTAAATTAATACAAATGAAAAAATAAAAAGTGGTTGAGCCTCTAATGTGACACCTTATAATACAAATTTAAGAGTCACTAATTTTGGGGTTAATTTGCTGCCACGTTAGGAGGGGTATAGTCTTATCCAAAATATACTAATTAATTAGTTAATCTCCCACTAAAAATTAATAATTACCAGCATAAATAAGAATTATCTCAAATTACTTAAAATACTACTCATTTTTTAATACACTTTATATAACTTACTATCATGGTCATGTGGTACCATATAAAATAAATACATACATTATAATTTTATTAAAACATTCATGTAAAAATACATATATTTTCTCAACTTATAAATTTTTCTAATCTCATATGAAGAGTAAAAATTCCTGTACACTTAAATTCTTAAAATGGTAAAAAGATAACCTTCTTTTCTTGTGAAAAAATAAATTTCTATCTTTATAATAAATAAAATCTCATAAACTTTCTCATATTAGGTGTATAATTTATCAAATTCGAAAATAGTAATAATGGTAACTATCCAAAATTATACTTATAAAACTTTTAGTAAAATACTTCACTTAAAAGAAAATACCACAATAACATATTATCTAATGGTATCAAGATTATAAACTTACAGAGTCTCATAATAATAATGTCCTTAAACCCTCTATAACCTCCTAATAGACATAATCCCTTCGTACTCATGTGGATTTACTATGTCACATCCTAATGCTAAGGTACGGGATGTAACATCCTTCCCCCCTTTAGAAACATTCGTCCTCGAATGTTAACTCTTTGAGATTTACAAAAAAATTCAGTAGGGTCTCCTCTGTAAACTAAACTAAAACCCAAACTATATCTGAAATCTCGACTATTCATAGCATTTTGTACTTGAGTATCTCGTATCTCCTTTACCTCTACCTTACTTACCTTTCAATCTTGCATCGCATCTTCTGTATCTTTCATAACTTCCCTTCCACATAAGTAGAAATTACATCTACGCCTTAAAGCTCTATTGTGATAGAACCCCTAGTGCATAAAATATTCGGTGGAAACTTTATACTGACTTCTTATGACTTAGCCTTATAGCACGATCTAGAAACAAATGAAGGATAACATTCCTAAATTCCCTGTAGCCTCTCAATTATAAATGTGGCGCGCAACACATCCATAAGTGAGACTCTACTAGGAACGACTTTATAGACTTCATAGGACACGACCCACTCTGATACCACTTTGTCACGCCCCAAACCTAGGGAGGCGTGGCTGGCACCCGGTGCCTCACTGGCCCGAGCGATCCACTCTGCAACTCTATTTTTTTTCTTTGTAACTATCATGGGCCAACATGGCCACAACTCGTAATGTATAACTATAAGTAGAAAACTCTGTATCACTGAACTATTTTTTTTCTTAAAACATGAATACATATGGGTCGTCAAGGCCTCTGACATACTGTACAAAATGAACCTCTGTCTACAAAGCCTCTAAGATTATGCGACATCAAATGGGACAGAGTATCGGCTTACCCATAAGTTTGTACTAAAACTCTGACACGATGACTCATAGACTCGGCTGCACTCCGAATGAGGTGGAGACTTATTGATCCTTCGTTGAATGCCAATATCGTCTACAATGAGGGCTCGTCAAACAGATTATCTATACTTGCAGGCATGAATGCAGCATCCCCAACAAAAGGACGTCACTACGAATAATGTACCGAGTATGTAAGGCATGTAAATCAGTATATAAAGGACATGGAAGAAACATAGAGTAAAGGATTCAACCTATAGTCTGGATAGCTCTGTAAATCATGAAATATTTATAATGTCATGCATATGCATGTAAATGTCATGTAATGCATAGGTTTGTACGTACATAACATCATCAAGCCTCTAAGGGCATCCCATCATATCATTTCAGCTATTGTGGGCAATATCATCATCGTATACCAGCTGATCAAGTGGTGGTGCATATATAACGCCATAACCTTTCCCATATCCCATATACATATACATATACATATACATATACAAATACATATATATATATATATACATATATACATATATATATATATATACATATATACATATATATACACGTATATAACACCATATGGTCATGGGTAAATGTACATGTATAAATGCATGAAATACATATGAGATACGTTAATAAGATTTTCTCAGAATGCCATAAAAATCAATATGCCTTTTGGATAAACTTTATCAAATATGTATTTTTTTTGAGACCCATGAACAGAAGATATAATAATAATTCATATGGGGAATCAAGAATATAAACACCCCTAGTATTTCTACAAATATAGTCATTTATGAAAGTTGCGTATTTTGCTCGTTTCATTTGTATTATCTGGATCATGCCAAAAAGAAAGAAGGGATAGTCTTAACATACCTGAGCCAATTCTCTTGGCAATTCCTCCAACACCTGTCTTTTGCAAAAAACACGTAATTGGCTGATCGAATTAGGAAAAAATCCGTACCATATTTTTGACAAAGATTGCACCCACAATGTTCTCATTAGTGTAGATGATTGGATATCATTTTTTTCCTAACCATATTTTCTTAGTGTCACGACCCTAAACCCGGACTCGGTCGTGATAGCACCTCTCGTGAAGACAAGGCCAGTTGACACAAGAACCAATTCATTCTTGAACAATTGAAATAGCATAAGTAAGACATTAACATAATTAGATCCCCAAAAGAAACAACGAAATAGCATAATTTGCGGAAAAACCAACACTGCCCGGCATCGGTGTGTCACCGGTCATGAGCATCTAACACAAGTCTAGGGATATGGAAAAGGAACTACACCGTCTATTATAGATTCTAGTACAAGAGAAAGAAATAATGATAAGAGGGAGGAACACTGGGCTGCGAACGCCGAGCAGCTACCTAGTGGACTTCGAAACTCTGCTGGAAGCTTTCAACCCTTGCTAGCAGGCCCTGAACCGCCTAAATCTGCACACAGGGTGTCGGGAGTAAAGTGAGTACTCCAACTCAGTGAGTAATAAAAATAAATGAAGATTGAGCGATAAGAAATTATGTAAAGACACAACAACATGCTATACAGAGGCAGACTAAAACTAGTAAAGTGCAATAAAGTAGTGAAATCTCATAAAAACACCTTAGTTCAGTTTAAGCTTCTTTAAAATATCTTTTTAACAGTTAAATAAGTAAATGACAGGTAGTTAGAAAGGATAAACACATAAAAACCGCCCCTCGAGCACAACACCAACAAAATCAGCCCCTCGGGCAACAACATGGAACAGCACCAGCCCCTCGGGCTATTTCTCATATCACAATGGGTACCCGCGCTCACTGGGGGTGTACAGACTCTAGGAGGGGCCCTTACGACCCAAGTGCAATATCAAGCCATCTCGTGGCATAATCAATAGGCTCTCGGCCTCATATCAACAAGCCACCTCATGGCGTACAATCTCAGGCCCTCAGCCTCATAATCATAAATCAGTGCATCACTGTTGCGGCGTACAGCCCTACCCAAATGTATCCTCACAACACAGGCCCTCAGCCTTACTCATTCAAAAATCTCTAAAAGCCACTCAGGCACAGTAAAAAATATGATGCTCAGCCCAAAATATCTTTTAAAGTATTAAAACGGAGTAAACATGGCTGAGTTATGAAAACAGTATAATATAGCATGACTGAGTACAGATATAAACTCAAAATAGTAAGGAATTAGCAGTAAAATATCCTAAGGATCCAAATAGTTGGCACAAGGCCCAAATATGACATTCATCCCAAAACATGATGATAGCCAACAATTTTCAATCAAATACGCGGTAAAACAGTCATTCGGGAAAGACTAAGTCACAATCCCCAATGGTGCACGACTCCACACTCTTCATCTAGTGTGTGTGTCACCTCAATATAGCACAATGATGTGAAATCTGGGGTTCCATACCCTCAGGACAACTGCGACCTGCAAATTCATAACTTAGCCGAAAATCTTTCATTTTTCAAACCTTTTCAAAACCTAAACACCTTTGGGAGATTTTTCAAAGATAAGCACTCTTCCAAATCGATTGTAAGTCATTTCTAACTCGTTTTCATTGATATTTAACATCTTTTCACATGATTTCAACTCAAAATCAAGGATTTTCATGGGGAAAATTGAGTGTTTTGGGTAGAGCTTAGGTTTTTCAAATTTTGGGGATTTGGACCTCGATTTGAGGTCCGATTTCAAAACAAATTATATATTTGGATTCGTGGGTGAATGGGTAATCGGGTTTTGGTTCGAACCTCGGGTTTTGACCATGTGGGCCCGGGGTCGATTTTTTACTTTTTGGGAAAATCTTGATAAAACCTATTTTCATGTATTAAAATTGATTCATTTAGCATTTATTGATATCGTTAAGTAAATTGTGGCTAGATACAAGCGAGTTGGTGGTGGAAACAAGAGGTAAAGAGGTATTTGAGGCTTGAATTGTGTTCGTGGCATCGAGGTAAGTGTTTGGTATAACCTTAGCTTGAGGGATTAGGAGTTGTATCTTATTTGCTAAGTGTTAATTGTGGAGTACGACGTATAATCATGGTGACAAGTATCTATACGTCGGTATCAAGCATGCCCGTGAGTCTAGTGTTGTAATTGTTGTGAATCCATTGAGATTTATTCATGCTTAATATGTTGATTATCATTGTTGGTTCCCTTGCCGGGATACTATTATTTATGATATCGCCTCCCTTGCCGGGATGTTATTGTTAATGATATTATCTCCCTTGTCGGGATGTTATGGTTATGACATTGTCTCCATTGCCGGAATGTTATTGTTTACAATATTGTTTCCCTTGCCGGGATGTTTTTATACTCTTGTTCCCTTGCCAGGATTCTTTTGTGATTGATGTTGATTTGTAAATGGGATCGGGTGGCACACCACCAAGCAAATATATGAAATGGAAGCGGGTTGCACGCCTGCAATGAGATATATGAAATGGGAACGGGTTGCACGCCTGCAATGAGATATATGAAATGGGAGCAGGTTACACGCCTGCAACGAGATATATGAAATAGGAGCGGGTTGCAAGCCTGCAACGAGATATATGAAAAGGGATCGGGTTGCACGCCTGTAACAAGAAAGAAATGAAAGTGAATACTGTGTTTGTTTTCCTCATTTTTGTTGGCAACTAAATTATGGTTTCTTTACATTCCTCTTTGGTATTTTGTTGTTATCTGATACTCCCCATAGCATGCTTTCCCCTCCCCATCTTTAACTATGAATATCTGCTTTTACTTTCCGTTGTATATGATTTAACTACACAGGTTCATTTGGTAGTCTCGTCCTAGCCTCGTCACTACTTATTAGAAGCATGCAAAGGGTCAAGTGAGAAAACCCTTCTGAAAAGCATAGTCGAGTTTCAAAGATAGTAAGAACCCAGAATCAAAGGAATTACATAAAGAAAAGAGATGTTGAAACAAAGGAACTTCAAATAAAGTCAGGTATTCCAACGAGGAATTTCAAACCCAAAGACATAGGTTTTTCCTTAATAACATTTAAGCTTAGAAGATGATAAACAAATAAATTGCACAAGCAATTTCAGAAACTCGAATAGACCCCAAAAGAAATTAGGGTTTTCAACATCGATCGAGTTTAAAGATGATGAACAAATAAATCAGACAATATTTAGCAAATAGTCTCAGAAACTCGAACCAACCCAAAGAAATTAAGGTTTTTATCACCCATCGAGTCTAGAGATGATAAACAAGTAAATAAAACAAACACTTAACATATAGTCTCAGAAACCCAAAAAGAAATTAGGGTTTTTATCATGCTAAACTCAAAAAAGATTTTGAAAAGAAGAACTTGAAGGAAAACCCTAATTTGAAAAAGATGAAGAGTCTTTTTCCCGAAAGCAAAATTAAAGAAGCTTCGAGAAGGCCTTTAAAAACTCATAGCAAGCATAGATCTAAAGTGAACCTGAAAGAAGTTGAGAAGCTCTTAGAGATTAGGGTTTCAGAAGAACCCCAAGTGACGAGAAAGGCCTTGAAAGCCGTCGATCTAAATAGGAGAGTCAAGGGTCTGACTCGAATGGACATGGTTGGTCGGAGAAAGGTCAGAGACAATTGGAGAATAGTCATCGAGCCAAGACTGGACAAAGACCCTTCATAATCTAGTCATGAGACCACAGAAACGAACACGTAGAAGCCATGAGAGGCTGATACAGGTCTTAGATGATCCTTGAGAGCCATGGATTAGGGTAGATTAAGGTGGCAACGACTAGGGTTTGATGTTGTTGTAGAGAGTATTTGAGAGAGTAGGGGGATTAAGAGGCGGCGTATTGTGGGAAATGGATTAGGGTGAAAGGGTCGTTTGGGTTAAAAAAGGAAGGGAGTAATGGGAGCCGTTGATCTACACGATCAATGGATGGGATTAGGTGGGAGTCTGGGTGGGTCATTTAAATGGGTAAAGGGTTAGATTTGAAGGGAATTATGTCGGGGTAAAATTGGGTTCCAATTGGGGTTCAAATTAGGCTATAATTGAAAGGTAATTGGGCTAGTTTTTAAATAGCCAATTTTCCCCATTTATTTTATAAAAATAGCAAATTAAATTCTAAAAATAAATTAAAAGTACTAAAATGATTTATAACATATAATTATCAAATTAAAAATACTGGACTTAATTTTTTTATAGATATAAACACAATTAAATCTAAAAGAGGCTAATATTGCAATTATATGTAATTTAGCTTTAAAAATACTAAATAAATTTGTAAAAATGTACAAAACTTATTTTAGTTATATTTTGGATAAATATGAGAATCCAATAAACGAATTACCAAAATGATAATTTTGGAAATACTATTGGGTTTTTTATGAATAAAATAGGGGAATAAATTGGTTTAAAAATCTTTAAAAAATTAAGAAAAGAAAAAAAATAATAAAACAATTGGACATACTTATATATATATATACATATGCTATTTTAAAAGTATTTTGCATATTAAAAAATATACAGGGAAAAATTGGTTATGAACAACTGCACCTCTTTACCCGGGAAGGATGAAAGAGTTGTCGGGTAAAGATATGATGGCCAATTTTGACCAAGCAGAACGGTTAGAAGAGGTTTAGGCCGCGCCCTGGCTTCTGAGCTGCCTACATATCCCTGGTCTTACAAGAATCAAGCCATATGTAGTTCGGGATCCGTCGACAGAGTATGCCGATGGAGACTTTTCAAGAACGGACGCAATGTGTGGTAGGTTTGCGGGAATGTTTTAGGTTTGGTAGGGCTGCGGAAACTAGAGCGGGATTGCTCCTACCGAGATGGTCGTTGCTCGTCGTTTTACCTGCAAATAAGCAATACAAGCATATATTGCGCGTAAATTAAAACATGATGCAAATTCCCATCGGACCATGAAGGTTGTCTTTGGACGGTTAGAATGACGTCCTTAGACCATGATGTCCTGGGCCATGAAGCATATAATAGAGGATTCGCAGCCCATGAAATGATGCTCTCGGGCTATGAGGATGAAGCCTTCGAACCATGATGCCTTTGAATAATGATATGCAAAAGATTAAAAGGGATCCTCAGGCCAAGACATGGTGTTCTCGGGCTATGAAAATGGTGCCTCCGAACGATGACGCCTTTGGATAATTTGGTGATCTTTCAGCCTATGAAATGCAGTGTGTGGCGATCTTTCAGCCCATGAGATGCAATAAATGGCATTCTTTCAGCCATGCGGCGATCTTTCAGCCATGCAATGCGGTAGGTGGCCATCTTTCATCCCATGAGATGTAGATGTGGCAATCTTTCAGCCATGCAATGCAGTAGGTGGCAATCTTTCAGCCATGTAGATGCACGTGGAGGTAGAGCTTAACCTCGGAAGGCAGAATAGTAGCCTTATGTAATGCGGAAATGCAGATGGAGACAGCGTAGTCTCGGAAGGCAAAATAGTAGCCTTATGCAATGCGAAAATACAGATGGAGACAGCGTTTAGTCTCGGAAGGCAGAATAGTAGCCTTATGCAATGCGGAAATGCAGATGGAGACAGCGTTTAGTCTCGGAAGGCAGGATAGTAGCCTTATGCAATGCGGAAATGTAGATGGAGACAGTGTTTAGTCTCAGAAGGTAGAATAGTAGCCTTATGTAATGCAAAAATGCATATGGAGACAGCATTTAGTCTCGGAAGGCACAATAGTAGCCTTATGCAAGAAATAAAATGGCAAATGGTAATAAGCTTTCTTAGCTGATAGCAGATTGCAATATTGTGATTGCTGGGGACATTGTGCCTACTGGGGACACTGTTGTGTGTGGATAGCAAATATGAATAAATGCAACGGTTCTGAGAGTTGTATTCCTGAACAACATTTATCTCGTGAGTGTATAGTATGTTTGATGGTTTTGCAATCTAAGTGCCTGCATCCAAAGAAAAATCGTGAGTTTTGCAAAAAAGGGAGGGAGGTTAGTTTGTATCCCCGCTGGCTCTAATTGACCTGTTCGGCTTTGATCTGGTGATACTGCATGTATCATTGGGGTAGCGTTGCTAAAAAAAGCAATTTCAATAATAAACAGGCATGATTTTGTGTAAGTATGACATAAGTGTATAATTAAAAGAATTTTTAGATGAATTGATGACTACGACGTAGTTTAGGACATTGCAACCTCTCCTGCTACGGAATTTTGAGGGTCCTCCTCAAAATTTTGCCCCAGTTTGATGAGTTGATGCTTCCGACGGTTGCTTGTGGCGATTGGCTGAAATTACTTCGGAATTTTAAGGGTCCCTCTCAAAATTCTGCCCTAGTTTCTAATTGCGGGGGAAAATGAACTTTTTATTGAATTGTAACCGAACCCATAGGGCTGCCTACATATCCCCTCTTAAACGGGAATCAGGTCAGGCGTAGTTCAATTATATGGATGAGGAAAGCATGAAAATTACACATAGTAACGCTTGACTGCATCTGAATTGATCGGTTTTGACCAAACTTCTCCGTCCATTTCTGCGAGTATGAGGGCTCCTCCTGTCAGAACCCAGTGAACCATGTATGGAGCCTGCCAGTTGGGAGCGAACTTCCCTTTGGCTTCATCTTGATACGAAAAAATTTTCTTTAACACCAGTTGCCCCGGTGCGAACCGTCTCAGCTTGACTCTTTTGTTGAAGGCTCTGGACATTCTATTCTGATAAAGTTTACCATGGCAAACTGCATTCATTCTTTTTCCGTCTATAAGGGCTAGTTGCACATAATGACTTTTCACCCACTCTGCGTCGTCGAGCTCAGCTTCCTACATGATCCTTAGGGAGGGAATTTCTATCTCAGTGGGAATGACTGCCTTTGTACCGTAAACCAGCATATAGGGGTTGCCCTAGTTGATGTGTGGACGATGGTGAGATACCCTAATAAAGCAAATGATAACTTCTCATGCCACTACTTATGCTTCTCTATCATTTTCCTCAATATCTTCTTGATATTGTTGGCGGCTTCTACGACTCCATTCATCTGCGGCCTATAAGCTATGGAATTCTTGTGTTTGATCTTGAAGGTTTCACACATAGCTTTCATCAAGTCGATGTTGAGGTTGGAGCCATTATCAGTAATGATTGACTCTGGAATTCCGAATCGACAAACAATGCAGTCGCGGACAAAGTCTGCCACAATTTTCTTGGTTACTGCTCTGTAAGATGTTGTTTCGACCCATTTGGTGAAATAGTCGATTGCTACCAGGATAAATCTATGTCCATTGGAAGCGACGGGCTTGATTGGTCCAATAACAGCCATCCCCTAAGCGGCGAACGACCATGGTGAGCTTGTTGCATTAAGCTTATTTGGAGGTACCTTTATCATGTCCGCATGTATCTGACAGCGGTGGCATTTCCAGACATAATGGATGCAGTCCGTTTCCATGGTCATCCAAAAGTAACCAGCTCGGAGTATCTTCTTTACTAAGATGAAGCCTGGATGCTTCCTTCGCGTCGACACACCTTAGTAATCCCAAATCAGGAGTCCTCCTATATAGGATTCCTCCACTGTGAAAGAAATTATTGGACAACCTTCGAAGTGTATGTTTCTGAGTAGGACCTACAAGTTCTAAGTATTCTCATTTTGCTAAATATTCCTTGATATAATGAAACCAAGGCTTTCCGTCTGCTTCCTCTTCAACATGGGCACAATAAGCTGGCTGATCATAGATCTTTACTGGAATGGGATCAATGAAGTTTTTGTCTAGATGTTGTATCATAGATGACAGGGTGGCCAATGCATCGGCGAATTTATTCTGGATTCTGAGAACATGTTGGAACTCTGTCTTCGTGAACCTTTTTCTCAATTCTTGTACATGATGCAGATACGGGAGTATCTTGGAGTTCTTGGTTGCCCATTCTTCACGCACCTGATGTATGAGTAGGTCTGAATCTCCAATCACTAGCAACTTTTAAATTTTCATGTCAATGGCCATCTTGAGCCCTAAGATTCAGGCTTCATACTCGGCCATGTTGTTGGTGCAAGGGAACCTGAGTTTGGCAGACACCGGATAATGCTGACCGGTTTCTGATACTAGGATGGCTCCTATGCCAACTCCTTTGGAGTTTGTCGCTCCATCGAAAAACATTCTCCAACCATCATAGGATTCTGTGATGTCTTCTCCTATGAATGACACCTCTTCGTCAGGAAAATATGTTTTCAGGGATTCGTATTCTCCATCCACGGGATTTTCAGCAAGGTGATCTGTTAGTGCCTGTCCTTTGATTGCTTTCTGAGTCACGTAGACAATGTCAAATTCACTCAACAGGATTTGCCACTTGGCTAGCTTGCCAGTGGGCATGGGCTTCTGGAAGATGTACTTTAAAGGATCCATCCTTGATATGAGATATGTGGTATAGGCATAGAAATAATGCCTCGGTTTCTGAGCTACCCAAGTCAAAGCACAACAGGTGCGCTCTAACAGAGAATATCGGGCCTCGTACGGGGTGAAATTCTTACTGAGGTAATAGATAGCCTGCTTCTTCCTTCCCGTTTCATCATACTACCCCAGAACACAACCGAAAGCTCCATCCAATACTGCAAGGTAGAGTAATAAGGGTCTACCTGGCTCAGGCGGGACCAAGACCGGTGGTGTTGACAAGTACTCCTTGATTCTGTCGAAGGCTTTTTGGCAGTCATCGGTCCATTTGGTGGCGGCGTCCTTCTTCAACATCTTAAAGATTGGCTCACAGATAGTTGTGGACTGTGCTATGAACCGGCTGATGTAGTTAAGTCTTCCCAAGAAACTCATCATATTCTTCTTGTTCTTTGGCTACTTCTTGGATGGCTTTGACTTTTGATGGATCCAGTTCTATTCATCAGTGACTCACAATAAACCCAAGTAAATTTCCAGTAGGAACCCCAAATGTGCACTTCGTGGGATTCAGTTTCCGGTTGTACCTTCGCAATCTATTGAAGAACTTCCTCAAATCTTCCGTATGATCAGTGGCCTTCTTGGACTTGATGATGACATCATCTACATACACCTCAATCTTATTGTGTATCATATTATTGAAAATAGTAGTCATGGCCCTCATGTAGGTGGCTCCTGCATTCTTTAACCCAAACGGCATCATCTTGTAATAGTACATTCCCCACGGTGTATGAAAGCCGTTTTCTCAGCATCTTCTTCATCCATCCAGATCTGATGATAACCAGTGAAACAATCTACAAATGACTACAGCTCATGCTTATCGCAATTGTCAATCAAGATGTGTATATTTGGCAAAGGGAAGTCATCTTTCGGACTGGCCCGGTTGAGATCCTGGTAGTCGACACAGACTCTGACCTTCCCATCCTTCTTTGGCACTGGCACGATATTGGCTAACCATGTTGGGTATTCTACTACCCTGAGAACCTTAGTTTTGACTTTCTTAGTGACTTCTTCCTTGATTTTCAAACTCATATCAAGCTTGAACTTTCTGAGCTTTTGCTTTATCGGCAGACATGTCGGATTGATTGGTAGTCTGTGAGCCACAATAAATGTACTTAGACCAGTCATGTCATCATACAACCAGGAGAATATGTCCTCGTATTCCCTTATAAATTCTGTGTATTCCTTCTTTTCTGACGGCGATAAGTGAACACTGATTTGTGTTTCTTTGATGTTCTCTGCATCTCCCAAGTTGACAATTTCTATCTTGTCTAGGTTGGACTTAGGTCTGTTCTCAAAGTTCTCAACTTCTTTGACAACCTCCTCTGGTATGTCATCTTCCTCTGAATCAATATCCGTTTGTTGCGTCGTCTCATTGCATGTCACAGTCATTAGTTCATCAAGATAAGTAATAGCAATACTGTATAAGTAAAGTAATGAGAGAAAAATAATAATGAGTTCATTCATAAGAAAAATCAAAATGCTTTGATAAATTGCATAATCGTTTTGAACATTGGAGATCTTATTGCAGGAATCAAAATGCAAAAGGAATATCATTTAGTAAATAAAACAATGCATGATGCTTGTTTTAGCCTTGCTACCCCGAGGCTCATCGGGCTTTAGTTGTCCTGATGGTCCAATTATTGAGGCGTGCCCCTCTGCTTATGGACTTTATGGAAGGTCCTTCCTCCCTCTCCTCCTCGAGAACAACACAACAATCCATGTCATTGCCTTTTAGGAAGAAGTTCTTCACCGCGGCCAGTGCTTCTTCCTCGTCTAACCCATAAATAATGTCAGCCGGTTGGAAGGTCTGCTCCAGATGTGGTATTGGCTGCTCTAGTGGATAGTAAGGACCGCGCCATAGTGGTGACCAGTTGTTGAATTCTTCCCAGGTGTACTCATATCCCAGACCAAAAATGGTGCCATGTTTCTTGAGTTTTATGGGCTTAATGATTCCTTGGAGGTTCTTTCCGAGTCCCTTTCTAGGTTCGTACCCACTCCAATTCAGTATGCTCTCGATCTTGTTATCCTACCACTTGTCTTTGTCAATAGCATTTACCCGTTCAATGTGATGGTAAGTCTCTCCGCCTAGCTTCCTTCTCCTTTTGATTGCCGGAATGGCATGGCGACTGTATATATATGGTTGCTCTCGTCGCTATGAATGATCACCTCTTGATTATTCCATTCGAAATTTACTACCTGATGCGGTGTCGATGCTACGGCCCTAGCGGCATGGATCCATGGCCGACCCAATAGCAAATTGTAAGATGTTGGCACGTCCATCACCTGGAAATCAATGTCGAACCATGTTGGCCCCATTTGCAAGCATAGACTAATCTCCCAAATGGTGGACCTTTGAGAACCATCAAAAGCTTTCACATTAATGGCTCTATCCTTTATCTCGTGCAGTCCCTTACCCAACTTCATGAGTGTTACCATTGGACAAATGTTGAGACTGGAACCCCCGTCGATCAGGATCCTAGTGATGAAGTAGTCCTCACATTGTACGGTGATGTGTAGTGCTTTGTTGTGTACCAACCCTTCAGGTGGTAGCTCGTCCTCATGAAAAGTGATCTTATGGCTCTCTAACACTTGTCCTACCATGTTAGCCATTTCTCCGCCAGTGATATTGCTTGGTACGTATGCCTCACTTAGTACCTTTAGTAGAGCATTTTTGTGTTCCTCAGAGTTTTGTAGTAAAGCAAGAATAGAGATTTGCGCTGGCGCTTTGTTCAACTGGTCGATGACCGAGTATTCCTTGGCTTGTATCTTTATCTAAAGATCGTATGGACTTGTCTCAATAATGGGTGGCCGGTTGGAGGCCTGCTTTCTTGACTCGACTAGGTGTTCCGGGGTATAAACCCTACCAGTTATCATCATACCCTGTGCGGCAACAGTCTCTTCGAACCTAACCTTGCCTTTCCTCCTTGCCTCAACTATATAGTCCCAGGGTACAACCTTTGTATGGAATGGTGTCATGGTCGACATCGCCACTGGGATCGGCATGGCTATCCTTACTCCGAACGGAGCATGTGCCTTTTGCGGCAAGACTGCAACTTCAAACGGTGTGGGTGCATTTACCGGAGACACGAATTCAACCTCAATTGGTGCTGGTGTATTTGTGGATGACGTTGCTTCAAATTCAAGCGGCACAGACATATTTACCTCAGCGTCCCCAGATGGCTGAATCTGGACTATGATCGGATTAAGAGTAACTATTGGCTTCTTTGGGTCATCTCCTTCCGTGATCAACCCGATTGATCCCTCGGGATCCCAATCATCCTCTATTTCAATCATGTGAACACTTCCACCCTTATGGTTTGGTAGGGGGTTATTACAGACATTCGGAGCGGGTTCTTTTTCCACAATAATCTTGTTATCGATCAAAGACTGGATCTTATCTTTCAAAGAACGACATTTATCGATGGTGTGCCCCTTCATGCCGGAGTGGTAGGCACAGGATTTGTTTGGGTTAACCCACTAGGAAGGGTTCTCAGGGGTTGTAGCAGGGATAGGGGTAACATAACCAGCAACTTTGAGTCTCTCGTACAATTGGTCAATAGGTTCAGCAATGGTTGTATATTGTTTTGAGGGTCTGCAATCAAAATTTGGTCGAGGTTTAGGGAAATTTTAGCATGCAGGAGGTGATTGATAATGGGATGATTGAGTATTTTAGGTTTGGTAGACATGTTTAGGTTGGGATATCTGGGCGAAGTGGGTGGTATGTGGGAGGCGGAGGTGATAAGTGGGTGGTGGAGCTTGGTATGTGGGTGATGGTGCTTGGTAGTTCGGATTTGGTTGATATGTGAGTGGAGGTATTGGGTAAGTTTGGTATTTGATAGGAGATTTGTGTTCTCTGTACAACCATTACGGCTCCCACATCCTTTTTCTTGGACATACCACCGAACTGTAAGGCCTTATTTGTAGCTTGCAAGGCCTCGAAGTTTGTAACCATACCGCTTTTAATGCCCTCTTCAATCCTTTCACCCAGCTTGATAATATCGGAAAATTTGTGGCTCTTAATCATCATTAATCTTTCATAATAATGCGGGTCCTGAGCCTGGACAAAGAATTTGTTCATTTGTTCCTCTTCTAAGCAGGTCTGACCTTAGCAGCTTCGGACCTCCAGCGAGTAGCATACTCGCGAAATATTTCTGTGGGCTTCTTCTTTAGATTCTGAATAGAACACGTTCGGAGCATTCTCTGTGTTAAACCTGAACCTGTCTATAAAGTCGGACGCCATGCCTACCCAATTTGACCACTTCTTTGGATCTTGGCTAATGTACCAATACAAAGCATCTCCCTTCAAACTCCTCATGAAAAGCTTCATGCAGATTCGCTCGTCTTTCCCTACTCCAACCAGCTTGTCACAGTACGTTCTCAAATGGACCCTTGGATCCTCTGTACCATCAAATATTTCGAACTTCAGAGGCTTGTACCCTTCGGGCAGTTCGACGTCGGGCTGTATGCAAAGATCTTCATAGTTCAGCCCTTCCATTCCCTTGCTTCCTTCAACGCCTTGAATTCGGCTAGTCACTTTCTTAAGTTCTTCGGCCAGGTTCCTGATGAGCAAGTCCTTATCATCAGACTCGGGTGTGCTTGAGATGGGTTGGGTGGAGTGTGGCACGTTTTCCATGTAGATAGGGGTGTTATGGTGGGTGTGAAAGTGGTCATTTGTGGATTTTTGGAGTTCTGGGATGAGTAACGGGTGTTGTTTGAGGTATGGCAGGTGTTGCAGTGATGGTGAGGAGCGGGATAGTTCTGTTGCTTTGGGATATTCTGTGGAGGTATAGGGTTCTGAAAATTTGGGAAATTGATATCTGGAGTGGTGAGGGAAAATGACAGACTTGCCAGATTCCGAACCTGATCAAGTTCTTCTTGGAATTTCAACAGTTTTTGTTCAAGTTGGGATGCATTTTCCTTAGGAACCTGAGTACCATGACCATAAGTGACCTCTACCCGTTCATTTGAGTTCTCCTTTCTGACGTTGTTCAAATCTTCCATCTTCCCTTTGTTCTTGTTTTTGACAGGACTAAGAGGATGAGTGGGTGGAGGGCCCTTGAATCTCGTGGAATAGGATGATGTTGCCAGAGTGCACGAACTAACCTTTGGGGAGGAGAATAATAAAACAAAAAGTAAAAACAAAAAGGTAACCAAGTTAGTGAGGGTTATAAAAAGCGTTGCAATATTTAAACACATAGTGCAGAATGAAAAACGTGTCCTAATTTGGAACCTCTTTGTGCCCGAGGTAGGCCTAGAAACAAATTGATTTGGAGAACTTAGGATGCTAAATGCCTCATTTTATTGATAAAGATAGACGAATCCCAAATTGACACTAAGTAAACAGGAAATGAAAATCTCTAATGGCCATTGGCCTTATTACATTTTATAAAGCGAAAAGAAAAACTCCTATCTACTTGGTCCCAGAAGGACCTTCCCCAGATTCGGCATCCTTGGCTCCGTCGAACAGCTTTCCCAACTCGCAAAGTCCCAGCAATAGGTAGGCCCTGGCTAGATGTCCGCCTTCGATTCCTTCAGTATTTTGGCAGTCTTCGACCCTCTTGAGAAACTTTCTTTCCAATTCCACTATGCCCCGCTCCAAGTATCCTAGATGCTTGGCGCTAATAGCCATGTCCTTCTGGTTGGACTCTTGTATTTTGCGGTGTTCACTCTCGCACTCACAAATTCTTTAGCGCAGTTGGTTGTATTTGACTTGTGCCTTGGCCCTTTCATCTATGATCCTGTGACCTCGAGCAAACCCTGGCTGGCCCAGACCATCATGATTGTCTTCTAACAACCCTGAGTAGAAAGGATCACAACCGGCATGATACTTGTCTGACTCGATGGTATCCTCCCCATTATGATCTTGCAGTGCCACATATGTTAAGCATGGAACTTGTAAGGACTATCATCATTCTGGAATCAGCCAGGAAATGACTCATTTTGTCAACTCTGGGTATAACCTGCTTCCTATCAACTTGTCTCATAACTCGGAAAGGGACGTGAGGGTATGTTCCTCTCAGCCCAATCAATATCAGGAAAGGTGCATCTCGGGATCGGGTGATGAACTCCTCGGTCGGAAACCATTCGAACATCCATTTTACCTGGTCCTCAGTTAGATTATCAAATAGCTCTACCCATCTTTTGGTATCTTCTGGCTGAGCGAACATATTGGGCATGTAATTCATTCGCCTCGGATGATGGAAAGCGACATGATCATCCCAGTCCATTCGCTGAATCTCTTGTCGGTATTCACCCCTTTGGAGATGTTCCACGAGCCAGAGTTGAAGTAATAAATTGCATCCTTCGAAGTGTTTTGCTCCTCGTTGACACTTCTCCAAGGCTTGATATATGTCGGCAACGATCATGGGCACAATGCTGAATGGCTGCCCATCGATCCCTTCCATTAAAGTCTTAATTACCATAGCCAGCCTGGTGTGAATTCTTGCTTTCTTCATCGGAAACACGATCAGCCCCTGGAAACAAAACATGAATACAAATACCCTTCGATGAATGTGCCCTAATGATGTGACGGCAAACTCGTCAGGATAGGTACGGTAGGATTTGCCGTGACCGTACCTCTCATACAAATAGTCAAAGGGGATGTAGGATTCTTTCAAATATGTCAGCTCTGGATTCTTCTTCAAACCCATCATTTTGAGGAAGCCCCTGCCCTTGCAGTTCTCAGGAATTAACAAACTCCGAGTTTTCCATGCTATACCAGCCAATCCTCCTATCTTTTCAAGCAAGGGTATCATTTCAATATCCCCAAAGCGGAATACGGCCCTCTCACAATCCCAGAACAAAGTGGCAGCTTTTATGATCTTATTGTTGGGTTGGATCTCCAGGAGAGAAGTTAGATTCCCCAAATATTTTCGGACAAGAGTTTGATCACTAGAGTGAAGATCCTCCCACCAGCTTAGCAGTCTTGGGTGGATGTTGGTGACTGTAAGCACGTGATTTTTTACCCTCCCCGAGGATTTTCACATTTTTTTAGCATAAATATGTAATTGAGTCTAATATAGTCATTTTAACTATTTTACTTTATTTCGTTGCAAAAAGAAAAATCACAAAAATATATATATAAATTTTAGTTTATGTATTTCTCATAAACTTGAAAAATACAAAAAATTGTACTTTATTTTGGTACTTTATATAAATTCGAAAATTACAAAAAAAATATAATTCTATTAATGTTTTGTAGTCGTTTTAATTTTGGAAAAATACAAAAAATATTACTTTATATTTTGTCTTTATTAAAAAAACGAAAATTACAAAAAATAGTTTTATTAATATTTTATAGTCATTTTAACTTTGAAAAATACAAAAAATATTACTTCATATTTTATCTTAATATTTACGAAAATTACAAAAAATAGTTTTATTAATATTTTGTAGCTATTTTAAATCTTGAAAAATATTCAAAAAAAAAAAGATATATAGTTTTGTTTAAATACTAGTCTTATTTTTGGTAGTTATTTTGCTTACATAGGACTAGTTAAGCAACGTTTTCCTATTTCTCTGGTCCGGGCAAAAGAATAATATTCGGGTTCAAACTACCCGGTTTTAGGCCTAATTTCGGACCTAACCCATAATAAACCGAGTCCAGGACACATGGGGAACCCCACCACGCGTGGGGGACACAAATCTCGAACCCCACCACGCGTGGGCTCATTTTTTTTGGGCAAACCCATTACAAAACACGGATGAAACATTTTGAAAGGGGACGGATTTTTAAATTTTTGGAGGAAGAGACTATTCATCTCCTTCCTCCTTTGAAAGAACGAAAAGGCAAAAACCTACTGTAAAAACCAACTCCCCCTCCACCAGCTTCACGGACACCATCAACAAACCAACCTTCCCTCCGTCCCTTCACCAACGCCAAAACCACCCCAAACAACCAGCTCTTTCCGTCTCCGTCTCACCACCTCCGTCAACAACCAAAAACCATCCCTCGTCGTCACGCCAAAACCACCCCAAACAACCAGCTCTTTCCGCCTCCTCCATCACCATCGTCAACAAACCGCCATTGTTACCCATCCAGCTTCACCAACACCACTCCGTCACCTTCCCCACCACCCCCCTCGTCGTCACTGTTCTCCAGCACCACGACCAGCAGCAACAACCCACCAGCTCGTCGTCCGCCACCAGCTCCATCCGTCGACCTCGCCCAGACCACCACCAAATAGACCACCACCAAACAGACCACCAAACATACCACCAAACAGACCATCAAACAGGCCCGTCGACTCTATTGTCGACCACCTGCCCCGACGACCCACTGCTGCTGAGCTCGCAGTCCCGCCACCAGCTCCCTCCATCGTCACTGCCTATACGACTACTCCATCTCCTCCAAGCTCCATCACAACCGGAGGAACGAACGCAAAACCCTAACCAAACCCTACCCCAAACCACCTGTTTCACCCGTTCCAACCAACATCTCGAAAAATCCAACAGCAACAATAGTTTCTTGGTCCGAGCTCCCTGCTTCCATCGAGGTCGTCGTTGTTCGTCGAGGTCCGTCTTGAGTTCCGTCGGGGTCGTGTTTGTCGTTCCGAGGTTGCCGAGGTTCAAAGGTTTGTTCTTCATCCTTGTTTCATTTTGTTCGTTTCGCATGTTATGATTCAAGGCGAATGAGAGTATTTGATATTGATGAATGTCGACAATGCAATTTTTGTTGTTTTGTTAAAAAATGTTTATTTTTATGGATAGTTACTGCATGTTTAAAGTGAATGTGAGAATGTATGAACGGTTGCGAGTCATCTTGGTTGAATCGTTTTTTTGTTTACCATGGATATTATTATTTATTAGAATCGTTGTTTTCATTTAACCTCAGATGACGTCATGGGTAGAAAATCATAATTATTTTTAGGCTTGCCTTTAATAAAAATGAGACGAGCCTCGAAAAAATGCACAAGCTGCGGGGCCCTCACAGATATATGTATCATAATGAACACTTAGATTCTGGGACGGGCCGTTTAGCAAATTTCACGGCCTTACCCAAAATAATAATGCGCTAGTTGCTTTAGGCGCGCCTTTAATAATGTCATCTCCCTAAACTCGGGTGCACATTTATGTGACCCAAATCCAAATCTCAACGAAATTGAAATGTGTCTCTAAATCGCGGGTACATTGATTGTAACGTGGTTCGAGATGCATGTCCATGACGTTGCAAATTCCTTTTAAAAAATAAGAATGAGATGAGCCTCGCCGAATAAAAACACAAATTGCGGGGCCCTCAGTAAATACTTGTTTAAAATTACTTAGAATTCAGGAGGGTCGTTTAGCGAATTTCACGGCCTCCGCAAAATAATAACGCGATAGTCTCTTTAGGCGCGTGTTTAATAATTTACTTTCTTAAGCTCGGGGGTGCATTTCATGCGACCCAAATCCAAATCTCAAAACATCAAATAAAATGCGTTCCGGATTGTGGGTGCATTTCATGTGACGCAGTCCAAAGACGTGTTTTAAACGATGTTCACATTCTTGTAAAAACAATAATAATAAAGCGGTTAAAAGTTAAAATTTGCACATAAGTTCATATTCGTATAAAATCAGATAATCAAGCCAAATATAACAGTTGAGCGACCGTGCTAGAACCACGGAACTCGGGAATGCCTAACACCTTCTCCCGGGTTAACAGAATTCCTTATCCGGATTTCTGGTACGCAGACTGTAATATGGAGTCATTCTTTTCCTCGATTCGGGATTAAAATTGGTGACTTGGGACACCCTAAATCTCCCAAGTGGCGACTCTGAAATAAATAAACCAATCCCGTTTCGATTGTCCTTTAATTGGAAAAAACTCCCTTGCGCCCTAGCGGGTGCGGAAAAAGGAGGTGTGACAGCTCTGGCGACTCTGTTGGGGAGATCAACCCAGAACCACTGGTTCAGGGTTAGAAATTCGAGCTTAGAATAAATTGTTATGTTCAGCTTTATCTGATTTTTTACATGTTTTGAGCCTAATGTGCTAAATGTTGCTTTTACCGCTTTGATATTATGTGAACTGTATATAAACTGTGCCGAAACCCATATCCTTTCTGAGTCTTCTAAATCATGAAGAAGGGTGTACTTCGTACGACTTCTTTTCTGTATAGTGTCAAATCCCAATTTAGAACGAGGTTCGGACAAGTTGCTAAGCCGGTGAAGCTTCTGTATTCCCGGTACGCTGCCCCCCCTCGGCTCGAGCTGTCCGCTCGGGTAAGCCAGGTCTAGAACAAACACCCAGGTTCTGAACTTAGTATAACAAAGCCACATGCCGGATCCCTAGTAGGAACGTTTATTTGCATCATGTGCATTTGACTTAGGGGACTCAACACAGGGGTTGGGTCCGTCTAGGACAAGCAACCTGAAAATAATAGACCATCTTTTGGCATCCTATGTGCTACATGTTGTACTTATTCAAGGGTGAATTGTTATGTTGATCACGTTTAATAAGAAGGCCGCACGTTTTTCCAGCATGATCTTATTTTAATCAAAAGCATGGGGAACATTTGTGGAATTCAAGAGGCCTTGGTATTCCATATGTCCCCCACGCTTTACATTTTGGGAAAAAGCACATGGGGAACCTTTGTGGAATCCAAGAAGTCTTGGAATTCCCTATGTCCCCCATGCTTCATTTTTGGGAAAAGCACATGGGGAACATTTGCGGAATCCAAGAAGTCTTGGAATTTCCTATGTCCCCCATGCCACATTTTTGAAAAAATACAATAAATATAAAAACAAATATATATATATATATATATATATATATATATAAAGAGCATGAAAATTCAAAAGATTTTGTATGTTGTCATCATTTTCCATAAATTAGAAAATCGTGAAAAAGAGGAGAAAATAACAGTGTAGAGATATAACTACTTATTTTTAGAAAAAAAGCAATGTCCAAGTAGTATCGAAACTCTGCCGAAATTTTGAGAAAATAAAAATAAATGTCTTATTAGTTTGTATATTAAAAGCAAAGGAAAAATAGAAGAAAAAATCATCATTGTTTTGTCTTTTTTTTTAAAAAAAAAAAAATAGTTTGTTGTGCCATTAAATAAAAATAAAAAAAAAGTCTGGTTTTTTTTTTTAAAATGTTTTTTTTATCTTATTTTGGTTGTCTATGAAAATGCCAAATAAAAATAAAAAGAGTCGGGCATTAACGTGATTTTATTATCTGTTCCAAAATAAATATATATATAATCAAAAAAAATTCAAAATTAAAAAAAAAAATCCGAAAACATTTTGATTCTTCTTTAAAATCCAAAATTCAAAAAAAAAAAATTAAGCAAGGTAAAAATTCCAAAAAAAAAAAATTTCTTTAGAATAAGAAAAACAAAGGAAAAAGAAGGAATGTTTTATATTTTTTGTATGTTTTTTTAATTTGATTGTTTGTTATGAATGAAAAATAATAGTCTATTTGATTGTTGTGGAAAAAAATATAATAAAAAAATAGAAAATGGAAAAGGGTTTTCTCCAAAATAGTTTATTTACCCGAACTACGCGGGTTTGATTCTCACCGGATGTGAGATACGTAGGCAACCCTCATCGGGTCAAACCCCACCTTTTGCTAAAAAGCCAAAACAAATTAATAATAATAAACAAAAATATATGTCAAACTTTAATTTTGTCATAAAGAAGTTGGGTGACGCTGTTTCATCAAGACATAGCCGAATGTTCCCGAAAGGGGCGCCGGAAGGCTGACTTTGCATAAACAGCCACCTTTGGGTCATTTTTTTTTAAGACTTGGTCCAGTTGACCCCCACAGCCTAAAAATCTTCGTCCCCGAGACGTTGAAAGGCCGTGTTTGCAATATTGACTTTTCTAATTTGAAAAACGATAAAAAGAGTTATAAATAAGTCAGGTGATGTTGTTTTGTCATAAATAGCGAAATGTTCCCGAAAGGGACGCCGGAAGGCTGATTTGGCATAAACAGCCGCCTTTGGGTCATTTTGAGATATGGACCCACACAACCTTAAAAATCTTCGTCCCCGAGGCGCTGAAGGGCCGTGTTTGCAACACCAGGTTTTATTATAATTTGAAAAGAAAAAATACCGTTGGAATTTTGTCATAATAAGCCGAGCCAGCCTCGGCCGCGTCTTAAACCGTTCTTGCCGAAATAGCCTTAGAGTATCTTTCAGTTGTCGAAAGGTTATTTTCGTAAAAGAACGGACAAGTTTGTAAGGTGTCATAAAATAATCCTCCCCGGCCTCAAAATTCATGTGAAATTTGGAAGGGGCCACATTTGCAAAAATAGCCGTTTGGTTGCATTTGTCAAACGGGGAAAGAAACTGGCCGTTTGTAAATCTTTTGATTAGAATATGCGGGTGTTTGATTTTCGAGTTTGTAGGTCATCTTCAAACCTTTGAAACCCGGTCTGTTTTAATATGAAAATTGAAAAAATATTTATTATTGTTTATCTCTTATTGATCCGAACTACGCAAGGTCTGATTCATGCGGAGTCATGATACGTAGGCAATCTCCATAAGATTCGACCACAACAAAAAGAAAAAAAAACGAAAAAGAGAATGAAAAAAGAATGAAAAAAAAGAAAGGAAAAAAAAGGAAAAGAGAAAAGAGAAAAGAGAAAAATGGCGAGCTGGGAATGAGGAATGAGTTTTTATTTTATTTTACTCTATTTTCAAAGAAAAAAAAGAGAAAAAGAAAAAAAAAATAATAAACTAGTTAGTTTATAACCCGAACTACGTCGGTTTGATTCTCACCGGATGTGAGATACGTAGGCAACCCTCATCGGGTCCAACTCCCTTTTTCATTTTACCAAAAATGATATACCATAAAGCATATATGTGTATATATATATATATATATACATATATATAAATACATATATTGTTTGTTTTTGTGTTCAAAGATTTTTGTTTAGAGTCAAAATAAAGGTTTTTGTTTTCGCCTAAAAGGTCACCTTAATAAATGTGCAGGATGAGCACAGAGCAAAATGAACCATTCTCGGCCCTCAGCGAGGTCCCTCTACAACTCCACATGTGGTGGAATGACTTGGAAGCCGATAGCAAAGGGGTAGTAGGAAGAATATTGGGAGGTTTTGTAAATTTGTTGGGTGTTAGGCCGAGGACAGATATTCTTGAAGCTCTAATACCATTTTGGGACCCAACCCGCAATGTATTCCGTTTTGTTGACTTTGAACTTTCACCGACACTTGAGGAAGTTGCCGGATATGCGGGATTGAATGAGAGGTTAAGAGGGCAATATTTGCTTTCGCCAAGGCCAGTGTCTCCGCATGCGTTTCTGGATCTACTAAGCATTAGTCGGAAGGTACAACATGACGATTTATCGAGAGGATGTTGTGATCTCCATTTCTTGTATCAGCGGTACGGAACCCCGCAGGGTTTCGAGGAACCGAACCTTGGGCTAACTCACGGCGGGAACAGAAACAAATGGGAAGCAAGACGTACTTTGGCTTTTATCACAGCATTCTTGGGAGTCATGGTCTGTCCAAGGAAGGATAAAAAGATAGAGATAGGTCTGGTAGGGATGGCCGACGTGGCAATCAAAAGAACCAATAGTACTGTGGTTCCTTTGATTTTGTCCGAAATCTACCGGGCTCTGACTATATGCCGAGAAGGAGGCAAGTTCTTCCAAGGTTGCAACCTGTTACTTCAGCTATGGATGCAGGAACATCTCCATCACCGAGTAGGATACATGAACCACGGGTTGACCGAGAGGAATTGTATCAGCGGATTCAAGAAGCGCATGACAGGCGCCAGATTTCCTGAAGGTGTCGAAGCATGGTTTACACGGTTAAGGTCAACAACAGCTGACCAAATTGAATGGGCATTCGGTTGGTTGACTGATACTGAGGTGATCTACATGTCGGCTGAAGAATGTCATGTTCTCTTAATGGGGCTTCGCAGCATCCAGCCATATGCCCCTCATCGGGTATTACGACAACTGGGCAGGTTTCAAGTAGTCCCTACTGATGAAGATCTGAGCAAGCATGCCTTGGAATTAAGCCCGGGAGTCATATTCCCCGAGGGGAAGATTAGAAAACTGTGGCATGAATGTAGATTCTTGGAGCCCAAGACCATGGTGCGAGAACTAGCTAAAGGTGAGGTAGACCCAAAGTACGATGCTTGGTTCGAAAGAAGGTTTCAGATTCGGCAAAGACCTGCTAAAAGGGCACACGTCCAACACTTCACAGATGATTCACAAGAGCAATGGGGATGGTTAAAAAGGGAGGAAGGTTACCGGGTTGAAATCGGGAAGCTAAAGCAACAAGTCGAAAGGCTTGTATTTGAGAACAATGTGCAAGTCGCCTCGGAGCAGGCTGAAAGAAACAAGCTAGCCCAAGAAAACCAAACCTTGAAGGCCCGCCTTCGCCAAGCCAGTAAGAGTAACGTTGACCGACAGAAGCGTCGCTCTGACGAAAGATTGATAGCAAGTTTGAGAAGTCAGGTCATCCAGAGCCAAGAAGAATTAGAACAATCAGAAGCTTGCATAGCAAGGATGAAGGTCAGATGGGCAAAGTACACAATGACCCGGAAGCAGCGTTTGCAACAGGTCATAAGGGATTATGAAATGAGCGTCGGAATATTAAGGGAGACGAACTCCACTCTACATGATCGGATCGTCAAACAAGTACGAGACGCCCAGGCCGACAGAAGACAGTGCTACGATGCAATGGCCTGCATGGAAAGACAAATGGAGTTGTTCCAGGATCGACTTGCCGACAATGCTCAGGCACTGGGGTTAAAGAACCGACAAATCAGGCAGTTGTTCAGCGAAAGGGATAACATTCGAGCAAGGATTGACGAAATCGGGCATTACATCTACATGAAATGCCTGGCATGTGAGCGAACACCTCGGAAGACCCTCCTTGTTTCCATCATGGGCTGCGTCCACCGGATTATGAACGAGTTGAAGAGCCTGCAAAGAGACCTCACACCTAGAGCCGCGGAGAGGCCGAATGATGCCTCGCGGGCCCTTAAGTTGGAAAATTAGTTTTTGGTCAAGTCCTGTTTATTTGGCTTTTGTTGTTTTCCCATATGTTGTTTTCTTTTCTTCAAACCAGGTTTAAAACCGTGGAGTCTGTGTTGTTGCTATTTTTGTTTGAAACAATGTGTAATAGCAAATTTTGATAATGAAATTAAGTGACTCCAGAAGAATTTCTATGTGTCTTTACTTTGAGGCAGAACTACGCCTGGTCTGATTCACGCGGGGACGTGATACGTAGGCAATCCCCATAAGATTCGACCGCTTTTAATAAAGAAAGAAAAGAAAATACAAAATAAAATAAAACACAGGGTTTCCCAAAGTACTTTAAAAGGGGACGAATGAGCAAACCGGGATGACGCATGTTGTTTGAAGCAAAGCATGTAGAAACGGTTAACTGCCTAGGTGCATTGCATCCTCTATGTGTTATGATCAAATCTGTTAAACTCTAACGCTAACAAAGTTTGTTGTTGTCTGAATCAAACAAATTAGTTGTTAAAAGAACTCTGGCAACACACTCCTATCAAACCAGATCCAAAGGACCGATAGCAACCAGCATGACTACTTCAGAGAATAGTAATGAGGAAGAGAGGCCGATGAGCCAGTTGCTAAAAGAAGCGATGGAAAAGATTGAAAGGATGGGACTAGAGATGAATGCAATGCAGCTAGCCATAGCCAAAACACAAAAGAGCCCTGAAACACTGGGGCACATGCCGGAATACCCTCACTCTGGCCCTTCCACAAGCCGCCCAAATCCCCTTTATCATCAAGAAAGAAGCCCTCATGATTCCCAAGCTCCACCACCCCATCAACCTCTCCCAACACCCAATATTCCCATTTTTGTGGGACCAACATCAGCCCCTTTGCAAAGAACGACCAGTGAGCCATTGTTTCAGGCTCACGATACACAATACTACCCCCCCGAGCCTACGTTTCATGCCCCCGAACCACAGGCTTACAATCCACATTTGGAAGTGCCGGCAGAGATTGAGAAGCCGGCTAAGGCCCCTGAACAGGATGAAGTATTGAGAAAGTTCAAAAGCCTGGAGCAGTCCTTCAGGAACTTGCACGGGCTGGGCAATCAAGTCAGCGTAGCATACAAAGATCTGTGCCCTTTCCCAGACGTCCAACTCCCGGCTGGGTTCAAGATGCCTAAGTTTGATTTATATGAAGGGCACGGTGATCCCATGGCACATTTGCGGGGATTCTGTAGCAAAATGAGAGGGGCAGGCGGCAAGGATGAGCTGCTGATAGCTTATTTCGGCCAAAGTCTGAGCGGATCTGCACTAGAATGGTATACCAGGCAGGATTCCAGCAGGTGGTACACGTGGGATGATCTGGCGCAGGCTTTTGCAGGTCATTTCCAGTACAATCTCGAGATAGTCCCTGACCGTCTCACATTATTGAGAACTGGGAAGAAACCCGGGGAAAGTTTTCGCGAGTTCGGGTTCCGCTGGAGAGAACAAGCAGCTAGAGTCGATCCTCCCATGAGAGAGGGAGAGATGGTGGACTATTTCTTGCAGACACTGGATCCAACCTACTTTGGTCACTTGGTGACAACAGTTGGAAAATCTTTCAACGAGGTGGTCAAGATAGGGGTCATGATAGAAGAGGGTCTGAGGTCTGACAAAATCTTGAACTATTCGGCACTCAAAGCCACAACCCAGGCTATTCAAAGCGGCACGGGAGGTGCGCTGAGAAGAAAGAAAGAAGAGGTTGCCACGATCGAGGCAGGCAGTTGGTCCAGGGCTGGCAGGCCGCACTACAACCAACCCAG
This sequence comes from Nicotiana sylvestris, assembly GCF_000393655.2. Lineage (NCBI taxonomy): Eukaryota > Viridiplantae > Streptophyta > Magnoliopsida > Solanales > Solanaceae > Nicotiana > Nicotiana sylvestris. The sequence continues at coordinate 125,776,389 of NC_091060.1, read as the reverse complement.
ACCTCACAGGTCAAACTACCCATACAACCCACCACAAAATTTCTATCCACCTCGAGAACCACATTGTTCCGTACACCAGGCCCAAGCATACACTCAGCCTCCGGTTCGCCTACAATGGCGCGCGCCGGCTCTCCAGAACATATATGCACCACCACAAAATACCTACCCTCCGCCCAGAGCGTATAGAAACCCTTCAGGGGCAGGCTTCCGGGGAAATCCAGATGCTAGGAATGACAGGTTGCGGAACAGAGAACTTTCACGGAGTTGGGAGAAACCTACACCGCTTTGTTCCACAAGCTGAGGCAATTGGGTTTGGTTAGTCCTGTCCAGACTCGAGAACCAAATCCCCCACCTCAGAATTTGGATCGATCAATAAGTTGTGAATACTGCTCAGGGATGCTCGGGCATGACACCGAGAAGTGTTGGAAGTTAAGGCATGCCATACAGGATCTTATCGACACCAATAAGATCGAGGTCCAGACACCAGAAGCTCCTAACATCAACCAAAACCCACTGCCAGCGCACCACGAAACTCACATGATTGAGTTGGTGTGTGAGGGAGGAGAATTGAGAAAACCCTCACAAACAGTGATGATGATCCAAGCCGCCCCGAAAGAAGTCTCAACCAGTGGAGGAACGAGTGTACAGTCGCAGGGAGAAGGCGTCAAGCCGGTAGTGATATTGGGAAAGAGCCCGTCCGCCATAACAAGCAAACCCGAGCCAAGCAAGTTGGTAATACCAGGGATCCCGCCCACACCGGCGGTCGTGTTGAAAGGGGTATGTAGAGAACGGGTGACCATAAAGCCTGTGGTCCAGCTGCCGATGATTGACAGCAGGGCTGTGCCTTGGAAATATGAAAAGGCGGTGGTGATGTACAAAGGAAAACAGGTGGAAGAAGTCAGTTGTGAAGCGCAAGGGCTGACTCGATCAGGTCGATGTTTTGCTCCGGTGGAGCTAAGAAGAACCAACCCAGTTGCAACCAAGAAACCTGTGTCCGAAGAAGAGGCTGAAGAGTTCCTGAGGAAGATGAAAGTACAAGACTATTCTGTGGTCGAACAGCTGAGAAAAACACCGGCCCAGATCTCACTGTTGTCATTACTGATCCATTCTGAGGAGCATCGTCGGGCCCTGTTGAAGATATTGAACGAAGCTCATGTACCCAGTGAGATTTCTGTAAACCACCTGGAAACCATTGCCAGCAAGATTTTCGAGGTGAACAGGGTAACATTTTCAGACGATGACCTGCCGATGGAAGGTACGGAGCACAATAAAGCTCTATACCTAGCCGTCAAATGTGAAGACTCGGTGGTAACTCGAGTATTGGTGGATAACGGCTCAAGCGCCAATATTTGTCCATTATCCACTCTGGACCAGTTAAAGATCGACCGCAGAAGAATCCGCAAGAATAGCATCTGTGTCCGAGGGTTTGACGGAAACGGAACAGCCACTGTAGGGGATGTTGTACTTGAACTGACCATTGGTCCAGTCCTGTTTACCATGGAATTCCAGGTGTTAGATGCCACAGTTTCTTATAACCTGCTGTTAGGACGACCATGGATTCATGCCGCCAAAGCGGTGCCCTCCACCCTACATCAGATGGTGAAGTTCGAGTGGGAAAGGCAAGAGGTCGTGTTACACGGCGAGGACCCGGCGTGCACCATGGGTGGCGACATTGTACCTTTCATAGAGACCACTGACGACAAAGGTCCTTGGGTCTACCAGATCTTCGATAGAGGGTCGGCCAACAAAATCTCTGAAGGAGAGATCATCCCACACCCTAGGGTAGCGGCCGCAACGGTCATGATGGTCTCAGAAATGCTGGGTAATGGATTAGTACCAGGAAAAGGCCTGGGAGTCGAGCTTCAAGGGATTGTCCAACCTGTCTCCCTTCCTAAAAATCTAGAAAATTTCGGATTGGGGTTCAAACCAACCGCAGCAGATAGGAAGCGAGCGCGAAAAATGAAGAAGAGGGTTTGGGTTTTGCCTAAACCAGTACCGCGTCTCTCACGGTCTTTTGTCAAAGCAAGTGCCAGGGGGTCACCGGTCCCGAAGATTCTAGGACCATTGATCGGTATAAATGAGGACCTGAATCAGGGTTTTGAGAGGCTCTTCGCTGATGTCAGCGTGGTAGAAGCTGGGGAAGGTTCCAGCAGAACAGAAATACAGTTTGTGGGACCTGAGGCCAAGACCAACAATTGGACAGTTACTCCTCTTCCTGTCCGAGGGGAGTCTTGGTAGTAGGCTTTGATTTATGTTTTGTGTGTTTTGTTTTGTCCGGATTATTCAAGGGTGTAATCCAAATTTTACTTTCGTTTTTGTAAAAGTGTGAACCCTTTTATCCTGCAAGTTTAATAAAGTTCTTTTCTTTTGTCCCATTTTAATTTTGTTTTGTTCTTTTTCTTTCTGAACAGTTCTCTTTTTACTGGTTCTAATGACATGGCATGCACAGCGGATCTTCGACCTAGTCTAATAAATCAATCTGAATCTGACTCAATGATGCAAGAGGTCGTTTGTGATGATGAATCTGAATGTGATGAAGGTGAAGCCTTCGAAGAGATAAACCGAGAATTATGCCAATTTGAAGAAAAACCCAAGCCTAACCTAAATGACACTGAGGCTGTAAACCTAGGAGACGCTGATAACGTCCAAGAAACCAAAATCAGCATCCACATTGAGCCGAATGTCAGGGAAGAATTGATCAGAACCCTCATGGAATTCAAAGATGTTTTTGCATGGTCCTATGACGATATGCCTGGATTAAGCACAAATTTAGTGGTTCACAAATTGCCCACTGACCCGGCATACCCTCCGGTCAAGCAAAAACTAAGGAAATTTAAAACAGAAATGAGTGTAAAGATCAAAGAAGAAGTGATTAAGCAGTTGCAAGCGAAGGTCATTCGGGTCACTCGATATCCCGAGTGGTTGGCCAATGTGGTACCAGTCCCAAAGAAGGATGGAAAAATCAGGGTGTGCGTCGACTACCGCAACCTCAACAAAGCAAGTCCCAAGGACAATTTTCCGTTACCCAACATTCATATCCTGATCGATAATTGCGCTGGGCGCGAGATCGGATCCTTTGTGGATTGCTATGCGGGTTATCATCAGATCCTAATGGACGAAGAGGATGCTGAGAAGACAGCGTTTATTACGCCATGGGGAACCTACTGCTATCGGGTAATGCCGTTCGGGTTAAAGAACGCCGGGGCAACGTACATGCGAGCAATGACTGCTGTGTTTCATGACATGATACACAAAGAAATAGAGGTGTACGTCGATGATGTGATCATCAAATCTTGGCGTCAGGAGGACCATGTAGCAGACCTAAGGAGATTTTTCCAAAGACTCCGGAGGTATGATATCAAGGTTAACCCGGCCAAATGCGCATTCGGGGTTCCATCAAGAAAGCTGCTAGGATTCATCATCAGTCGACGAGGGATTGAGTTAGACCCATCCAAAATTGAATCCATCCGAGATTTTCCACCGCCAAGGAACAAAACAGAGGTAATGAGTTTGCTGGGTAGACTCAATTACATCAGCAGGTTCATCGCTCAACTCACAGCAACTTGTGAGCCCATATTTTGGCTGCTGAGAAAGGATGTTGCAGTAGGTTGGACGGCAGAGTGTCAGGAGGCTTTCGACCAAATCAAAGGGTATCTGTCTAATCCACCCGTATTGGTCCCGCCTAAGCCCGGGAAGCCCCTAATTCTTTACCTGACGGTCTTGGAAAATTCATTTGGTTGTGTATTGGGGCAACATGATGACACAGGAAGGAAGGAGCAAGCCATCTACTATCTTAGCAAGAAATTCACAGTACATGAGGTCAAGTACACTCAACTCGAGAAAACATGTTGCGCCCTAACTTGGGTAGCTCAGAAGTTGAAACACTACCTGTCTTCGTATACTACTTATCTCATATCCCGCTTGGACCCATTGAAGTATATCTTTCAGAAACCTATGCCCACGGGAAGGTTGGCAAAATGGCAAATTCTGCTCACAGAGTTTGATATCGTCTATGTAACGAGGACGGCCATGAAAGCCCAGGCGCTGGCAGACCATTTGGCAGAGAATCCCGTTGATGAAAAATACGAGCCCTTAAGAACGTATTTTCCTGACGAAGAGGTAATGCATACAAATGAGTTGGAATTGCCTGAGGAACCGGGTTGGAAGCTTTTCTTCGATGGAGCTGCAAACGCGAAAGGGGTTGGAATAGGAGCAGTACTCATTTCTGAAACAGGACGGCATTATCCTGTTACGGCTCAACTACGCTTCTATTGCACCAACAATATGGCCGAGTATGAGGCTTGCATTCTGGGTCTGCGCTTGGCTGCTGACATGGATGTCCAAGACGTCTTGGTCTTGGGAGACTCGGACCTCTTGGTACATCAAATTCAGGGTGAATGGGAAACACGAGATCTAAAACTCATACCATACCGACAATGCTTGCATGATCTGAGCAAGCAATTTCGATCGGTGAAGTTCAAACACATCCCGAGAGTTCACAATGAGGTTGCGGATGCCTTAGCCACCTTAGCATCAATGCTGCACCACCCTGACAAAATGTATGTTGATCCTCTACACATCCAGGTCCGTGATCAGCACGCCTACTGCAATGCCATAGAAGAAGAAGCAGATGGCGAACCCTGGTTTCATGATATCAAGGAATACCTCAGAATGGGGATATATCCAGAACATGCCTCTGGAGACCAAAAAAGAGCCCTTCGGCGTTTGTCGAATGGTTTCTTCCTCAGCGGAGGAGTATTGTACAAAAGAACCCCGGATTTGGGATTGTTGAGATGCATAGATGCCAGTCAAGCAACGACGGTTATGGCAGAGGTACATGCTGGAGTTTGTGGGCCACACATGAGCGGATATGTATTGGCAAGAAAGATCCTTCGAACAGGGTGTTATTGGCTCACCATGGAACACGACTGTATCACTTTCGTGAGGAAATGCCATCAGTGCCAGATACATGGAGATCTGATTCATTCTCCGCCAACAGAGTTACATACGATGTCAGCACCCTGGCCGTTTGTAGCATGGGGCATGGATGTCATTGGACCTATCGAACCAGCAGCATCCAACGGCCATAGATTCATTCTAGTGACCATTGATTACTTCACCAAATGGGTTGAGGCTAAAACCTTCAAATCGGTAACCAAGAAGGCAGTGGTGGACTTTGTTCACTCCCATATCATCTGCAGATTTGGGATCCCAAAAGTGATCATCACGGATAACGGTGCGAATCTTAATAGCAGCTTGATGAGAGAGGTATGCCAACAATTCAAGATTACACACCGCAATTCCACCCCATATCGTCCCAAGGCGAATGGAGCAGTCGAAGCAGCCAATAAGAATATCAAGAAGATACTGCGAAAAATGGTGGAAGGGTCCAGACAATGGCACGAGAGATTACCCTTTGCTTTGTTGGGTTACCGCACTACCGTCCGAACTTCCATAGGCACAACTCCTTATTTGTTGGTGTACGGAACTGAGGCCGTAATACCAGCGGAAGTCGAAATTCCGTCCCTCCGAATTGTCGCTGAAGCCGGGATTGATGATGATGAATGGGTCAAAGCTCGATTGGAACAGTTGAGCCTGATAGATGAGAAAAGATTGGCAGCAGTGTGCCATGGTCAGCTGTACCAGAAGAGAATGGCAAGAACATATAATAAGAAGGTGCGCCCCAGGAAGTTTGAAGTAGGGCAGCAGGTATTGAAGAAGATCCTCCCACATCAGGTCGAGGCAAAAGGCAAATTCGCCCCAAATTGGCAAGGGCCTTATATCGTGACCAGAGTATTGTCCAACGGTGCTTTGTGTTTGACAGATGTCGAGGGGAGATGTGTCGACATGGCTATCAATTCTGATGCAGTCAAGAGATATTATGCGTAATTTCTTTAATTATAGCAATTATTGGTTCGTTTGTTTGTATTTGGCATTTATTGGATAATGGGATGACGGAGGCAATTCTTTCTTCAATCCAAACACTTTTTAACCCTTGCTTCCCCCTTTGAGCCTTAAGTTATTCTTTCATACCCCTCTTTTGGAATCACTAATGGAAAAGACATGAAAAAAGAGAGAAGAAAAGAAAAAGAAAATGAAAAGAAGGAAAAAGAAAAAAGGGAAGATAAAATCATAAGAAATACAAAACCGTGGGAACTACGTTTGACCTGATTCCTCAAAGAGGATACGTAGGCGCCTCATGGCTCGGTCATAGTATGCATCATAGTGAATATAGGATGCATAATGTACATAGTGTGCATAATAGGCACAATGTGCGTAACGCACATAGCTCAACATAAGTGTAAAAAATAAAATTCCCCAAGCAAGAAAACTGGGGCAGAGGTTATGTTTTAAGTTCCAACAAAGGTTTGATTCCAAAAGTTGTAGCAGATCACCCATCAAATTATTTCATTTTTGAATAGCCTTTCTTTAACCCCACACCAAAACCAACATCGACGTCCAAAAGACCTCCCGATCAATATCCAAGAGATGCCAAGTCAGGCAGATAAGGTCGAGAATAATGCACCGATCCCCAGCAAAGAAGAGGATCGTAAGACTGGGAATAAATTGATGGTCAAAGGAATCTCCAGAAGAGAGGGTCGTATCGACAACACCCCGATTCCTCGATAAAAAATAAAATGAGAGAGTCTTATCGGTGAAAACCCTCACAGGCACCGAAAGGCGACGTAAGATGAGAGATATGAAATGAGAGAGTATTATTGGTGAAAACCATCACAGGCACCATAAGGCGCCGGGAGATGAGAGAAAAGAGAGAGTCTCATTAGTGAAAACCCCTCGAAGGGCACTATGAGGCGACAAGACAAATCAACAAAAGCTACCACATTCGCAACGAAATGGACACTCATTTATCATCCCCAGCAAGTCAGACCATCAGGCAAATCGATTGATACAAATAGACTGGGTCGGGAATCTATGGTGCATGTCATGATCACGGGGACCAGTCATGTCCTCCAGATAAGTTCTTCTGAGTTTCTTCTCCCACCAAATATTGGTTCAGAAAGATTTTCTCCCTTTCTATCTTTTATTTTCTCTTCCTAAAAATTTGTCTTGAAAAGGATTTTTCAAAGCTTACTACCAGAGACCGAAGGGGAGTTCATCCAATGCAGGATAACACAAACAGTCTTAAAAGCCGGCCCTAGTCAATGCAATAATCGTGCCTCGCAGTTTTGGAGGAAGTAAGCTCCAAGGGGAATGGTTTCAGGAGTAAAAGCAGATTCCCATAGTATGTGCTTAAAGAAAAGCAGAAAAGGGAACAAATTGAAAACCAGCCCCAGCAGGCTAGAGACCCCCAGCAGGCAATTTTATCCACTAACCAATTATGGGGACATAGAGCAAGAAAAGGGGAAGAGAGAAAAAATCATCTGCCGGAAAGGCGCCCTCTACCACCACGATTAAAACTAATTAAATCCTTTTGTCTACTGCAGGAAAACAAAGGATTGACGATGGCAGCGAGAGGCAACGCCAGGGAAGTCACCAAAAACCGGGGCAGAAAATTTTCCACCGATTGTCAAAATTTTCTCGGAAGAATGGGGAAACAATTTCAAATACATTTAAGTTCTAGGTCGCCCACCAGTATAATGCGGGAATACATTTAAGTTCTAGGTCGCCCACCAGTAAAATGCGGGAATACTTTTAAGTTCTAGGTCGCCCACCAGTAAAATGCGGGAATACATTTAAGTTCTAGGTCGCCCACCAGTAAAATGCGGGAATACATTTAAGTTCTAGGTCGCCCACCAGTAAAATGCGGGAATACATTTAAGTTCTAGGTCGCCCACCAGTAAAATGCGGGAATACATTTAAGTTCTAGGTCGCCCACCAGTAAAATGCGGGAATACATTTAAGTTCTAGGTCGCCCACCAGTAAAATGCGGGAATACATTTAAGTTCTAGGTCGCCCACCAGTAAAATGCGGGAATACATTTAAGTTCTAGGTCGCCCACCAGTAAAATGCGGGAATACATTTAAGTTCTAGGTCGCCCACCAGTAAAATGCGGGAATACTTTTAAGTTCTAGGTCGCCCACCAGTAAAATGCGGGAATACATTTAAGTTCTAGGTCGCCCACCAGTAAAATGCGGGAATACATTTAAGTTCTAGGTCGCCCACTAGTAAAATGCGGGAATACATTTAAGTTCTAGGTCGCCCACCAGTAAAATGCGGGAATACATTTAAGTTCTAGGTCGCCCACCAGTAAAATGCGGGAATACATTTAAGTTCTAGGTCGCCCACCAGTAAAATGCGGGAATACTTTTAAGTTCTAGGTCGCCCACCAGTAAAATGCGGGAATACATTTAAGTTCTAGGTCGCCCACCAGTAAAATGCGGGAATACATTTAAGTTCTAGGTCGCCCACCAGTAAAATGCGGGAATACTTTTAAGTTCTAGGTCGCCCACCAGTAAAATGCGGGAATACATTTAAGTTCTAGGTCGCCCACCAGTAAAATGCGGGAATACATTTAAGTTCTAGGTCGCCCACCAGTAAAATGCGGGAATACATTTAAGTTCTAGGTCGCCCACCAGTAAAATGCGGGAATACTTTTAAGTTCTAGGTCGCCCACCAGTAAAATGCGGGAATACATTTAAGTTCTAGGTCGCCCACCAGTAAAATGCGGGAATACATTTAAGTTCTAGGTCGCCCACCAGTAAAATGCGGGAATACATTTAAGTTCTAGGTCGCCCACCAGTAAAATGCGGGAATACATTTAAGTTCTAGGTCGCCCACCAGTAAAATGCGGGAATACATTTAAGTTCTAGGTCGCCCACCAGTAAAATGCGGGAATACATTTAAGTTCTAGGTCGCCCACCAGTAAAATGCGGGAATACATTTAAGTTCTAGGTCGCCCACCAGTAAAATGCGGGAATACTTTTAAGTTCTAGGTCGCCCACCAGTAAAATGCGGGAATACATTTAAGTTCTAGGTCGCCCACCAGTAAAATGCGGGAATACATTTAAGTTCTAGGTCGCCCACCAGTAAAATGCGGGAATACATTTAAGTTCTAGGTCGCCCACCAGTAAAATGCGGGAATACTTTTAAGTTCTAGGTCGCCCACCAGTAAAATGCGGGAATACATTTAAGTTCTAGGTCGCCCACCAGTAAAATGCGGGAATACATTTAAGTTCTAGGTCGCCCACCAGTAAAATGCGGGAATACATTTAAGTTCTAGGTCGCCCACCAGTAAAATGCGGGAATACATTTAAGTTCTAGGTCGCCCACCAGTAAAATGCGGGAATACATTTAAGTTCTAGGTCGCCCACCAGTAAAATGCGGGAATACTTTTAAGTTCTAGGTCGCCCACCAGTAAAATGCGGGAATACATTTAAGTTCTAGGTCGCCCACCAGTAAAATGCGGGAATACATTTAAGTTCTAGGTCGCCCACCAGTAAAATGCGGGAATACATTTAAGTTCTAGGTCGCCCACCAGTAAAATGCGGGAATACTTTTAAGTTCTAGGTCGCCCACCAGTAAAATGCGGGAATACATTTAAGTTCTAGGTCGCCCACTAGTAAAATGCGGGAATACATTTAAGTTCTAGGTCGCCCACCAGTAAAATGCGGGAATACATTTAAGTTCTAGGTCGCCCACCAGTAAAATGCGGGAATACATTTAAGTTCTAGGTCGCCCACCAGTAAAATGCGGGAATACATTTAAGTTCTAGGTCGCCCACCAGTAAAATGCGGGAATACATTTAAGTTCTAGGTCGCCCACCAGTAAAATGCGGGAATACATTTAAGTTCTAGGTCGCCCACCAGTATAATGCGGGAATACATTTAAGTTCTAGGTCGCCCACCAGTATAATGCGGGAATACATTTAAGTTCTAGGTCGCCCACCAGTAAAATGCGGGAATACATTTAAGTTCTAGGTCGCCCACCAGTATAATGCGGGAATACATTTAAGTTCTAGGTCGCCCACCAGTATAATGCGGGAATACATTTAAGTTCTAGGTCGCCCACCAGTAAAATGCGGGAATACTTTTAAGTTCTAGGTCGCCCACCAGTATAATGCGGGAATACTTTTAAGTTCTAGGTCGCCCACCAGTAAAATGCGGGAATACTTTTAAGTTCTAGGTCGCCCACCAGTAAAATGCGGGAATACATTTAAGTTCTAGGTCGCCCACCAGTAAAATGCGGGAATACATTTAAGTTCTAGGTCGCCCACCAGTAAAATGCGGGAATACATTTAAGTTCTAGGTCGCCCACCAGTAAAATGCGGGAATACATTTAAGTTCTAGGTCGCCCACCAGTATAATGCGGGAATACATTTAAGTTCTAGGTCGCCCACCAGTAAAATGCGGGAATACATTTAAGTTCTAGGTCGCCCACCAGTATAATGCGGGAATACATTTAAGTTCTAGGTCGCCCACCAGTAAAATGCGGGAATACTTTTAAGTTCTAGGTCGCCCACCAGTATAATGCGGGAATACTTTTAAGTTCTAGGTCGCCCACCAGTAAAATGCGGGAATACTTTTAAGTTCTAGGTCGCCCACCAGTAAAATGCGGGAATACATTTAAGTTCTAGGTCGCCCACCAGTAAAATGCGGGAATACATTTAAGTTCTAGGTCGCCCACCAGTAAAATGCGGGAATACATTTAAGTTCTAGGTCGCCCACCAGTAAAATGCGGGAATACATTTAAGTTCTAGGTCGCCCACCAGTATAATGCGGGAATACATTTAAGTTCTAGGTCGCCCACCAGTATAATGCGGGAATACATTTTGTCTGTTCATTCCATATTCTAGGTCGCCCACAAGTATAAATGCAGGCATGTCACTACCAATAGGAGACGCACTTCCTCAGTTTAGTTTCACCATAGGAGACGCACTTCCTAAGTTTAATCTTACCAATAGGAGACCCGCCTGTAGAACGGAGTTTGTTGTATGTCGAAGAAAAGAAGAAATCAGGCGTCCACCTGGAGAACAAGGACAAAGAAAAGAAGTAATCAGGCGTCCACCTGGAGAATAAGGACAAAAGAGAAGAAGAAATCAGGCATCCACCTGGAGAACAAGGACAAAGAAAAAAAGAAATCAGGCGTCCACCTGGAGAACAAGGACAAAGAAAAATAGAAATCAGGCGTCCACCTGGAGAACAAGGACAAAGAAAAGAAGAAATCAGACGTCCACCTGGAGAACAAGGACAAAGAAAAATAGAAATCAGGCGTCCACCTGGAGAACAAGGACAAAGAAAAGAAGTAATCAGGCGTCCACCGGGAGAATAAGGACAAAGGAAGGAAGAAATCAGGCGTCCACATGGAGAACAAGGATAAAAGAAATAGAAAAAATCAGGCGTCCACCTGGAGAACAAGGACAAAGAAAAATAGAAATCAGGCGTCCACCTGGAGAACAAGGACAAAGAAAAATAGAAATCAGGCGTCCACCTGGAGAACAAGGACAAAGAAAAATAGAAATCAGGCGTCCACCTGGAGAACAAGGACAAAGAAAAGAAGTAATCAGGCGTCCACCTGGGAGAATAAGGACAAAGGAAGGAAGAAATCAGGCGTCCACATGGAGAACAAGGATAAAAGAAATAGAAATCAGGCACCCACCTGGAGAATAAGGGAATACAATTGAAGTATTGAAGTCAAAAGCCCGCTCATATGAGAAAGGAGCACACTTAGAATCAATGAAGCAGAGGAATACAACAGGAATCCCCAGCAGGAAGCAATAAAAATCCCCAGCATTCACAAAAGGCTGGTAAAAAAAGACAACAAGAAAACAAGAGGGGAAAAGAACCCAAGGTACGGAAGTGGAGAACAGATGTGGTCCGCTCAAGAACTAGCACCTACAACTAGCAGTATCAAGGTTCAAATCTGAAGTCTGTATGAAGCACCATTCAAGACTCAAGACCAAGTTTCAGAAGGCTTACAGATAGGAATCCCTGTAACTAGTAGCTGATAGGCTTAGTTAGTCTTTTTCAGTCTTCATTTTTTGTTGTAACGACAGGACCGCGGACCGGAACCTCAACGGAACGGCACCTCGATCGGCTCCTCACCTCGGTACACTCTACCATCTCTCTCATTTCCGAACTACACGGGGCCTGATTTCCTGTATAACCAAGGATATGTAGGCAGCTCAGATACCAGGGCTCGGTCACATTCCTTTCCTTTCCGTAGTGTAGTCCCCTCCAAATAATGGTTGGGTCAAAAACACGTCTAGTCGTTCTTTGTCGGAAAACTCTTCGTGTTTCCAGTCAAAGAGGGGCAGCTGTAAGCACGTGATTTTTGACCCTCCCCGAGGATTTTCACATTTTTTTAGCATAAATATGTAATTGGGTCTAATATAGTCATTTTAACTATTTTACTTTATTTCGTTGCAAAAAGAAAAATCACAAAAATATATATATAAATTTTAGTTTATGTATTTCTCATAAACTTGAAAAATACAAAAAATTGTACTTTATTTTGGTACTTTATATAAATTCGAAAATTACAAAAAAAATATAATTCTATTAATGTTTTGTAGTCGTTTTAATTTTGGAAAAATACAAAATATATTACTTTATATTTTGTCTTTATTAAAAAAACGAAAATTACAAAAAATAGTTTTATTAATATTTTATAGTCATTTTAACTTTGAAAAATACAAAAAATATTACTTCATATTTTATCTTAATATTTACGAAAATTACAAAAAATAGTTTTATTAATATTTTGTAGCTATTTTAAATCTTGAAAAATATTCAAAAAAAAAAGGGATATAGTTTTGTTTAAATACTAGTCTTATTTTTGGTAGTTATTTTGCTTACATAGGACTAGTTAAGCAACGTTTTCCTATTTCTCGGGTCCGGGCAAAAGAATAATATTCGGGTTCAAACTACCCGGTTTTAGGCCTAATTTCGGACCTAACCCATAATAAACCGAGTCCAGGACACATGGGGAACCCCACCACGCGTGGGCTCATTTTTTTTGGGCAAACCCATTACAAAACACGGATGAAACATTTTGAAAGGGGACGGATTTTTAAATTTTTGGAGGAAGAGACTATTCATCTCCTTCCTCCTTTGAAAGAACGAAAAGGCAAAAACCTACTGTAAAAACCAACTCCCCCTCCACCAGCTTCACGGACACCATCAACAAACCAACCTTCCCTCCGTCCCTTCACCAACGCCAAAACCACCCCAAACAACCAGCTCTTTCCGTCTCCGTCTCACCACCTCCGTCAACAACCAAAAACCATCCCTCGTCGTCACGCCAAAACCACCCCAAACAACCAGCTCTTTCCGCCTCCTCCATCACCACCGTCAACAAACCGCCATTGTTACCCATCCAGCTTCACCAACACCACTCCGTCACCTTCCCCACCACCACCCTCGTCGTCACTGTTCCCCAGCACCACGACCAGCAGCAACAACCCACCAGCTCGTCGTCCGCCACCAGCTCCATCCGTCGACCTCGCCCAGACCACCACCAAACAGACCACCAAACATACCACCAAACAGACCATCAAACAGGCCCGTCGACTCTATTGTCGACCACCTGCCCCGATGACCCACTGCTGCTGAGCTCGCAGTCCCGCCACCAGCTCCCTCCATCGTCACTGCCTATACGACTACTCCATCTCCTCCAAGCTCCATCACAACCGGAGGAACGAACGCAAAACCCTAACCAAACCCTACCCCAAACCACCTGTTTCACCCGTTCCAACCAACATCTCGAAAAATCCAACAGCAGCAATAGTTTCTTGGTCCGAGCTCCCTGCTTCCATCGAGGTCGTCGTTGTTCGTCGAGGTCCGTCTTGAGTTCCGTCGGGGTCGTGTTTGTCGTTCCGAGGTTGCCGAGGTTCAAAGGTTTGTTCTTCATCCTTGTTTCATTTTGTTCGTTTCGCATGTTATGATTCAAGGCGAATGAGAGTATTTGATATTGATGAATGTCGACAATGCAATTTTTGTTGTTTTGTTAAAAAATGTTTATTTTTATGGATAGTTACTGCATGTTTAAAGTGAATGTGAGAATGTATGAACGGTTGCGAGTCATCTTGGTTGAATCGTTTTTTTGTTTACCATGGATATTATTATTTATTAGAATCGTTGTTTTCATTTAACCTCAGATGACGTCATGGGTAGAAAATCATAATTATTTTTAGGCTTGCCTTTAATAAAAATGAGACGAGCCTCGAAAAAATGCACAAGCTGCGGGGCCCTCACAGATATATGTATCATAATGAACACTTAGATTCTGGGACGGGCCGTTTAGCAAATTTCACGGCCTTACCCAAAATAATAATGCGCTAGTTGCTTTAGGCGCGCCTTTAATAATGTCATCTCCCTAAACTCGGGTGCACATTTATGTGACCCAAATCCAAATCTCAACGAAATTGAAATGTGTCTCTAAATCGCGGGTACATTGATTGTAACGTGGTTCGAGATGCATGTCCATGACGTTGCAAATTCCTTTTAAAAAATAAGAATGAGATGAGCCTCGCCGAATAAAAACACAAATTGCGGGGCCCTCAGTAAATACTTGTTTAAAATTACTTAGAATTCAGGAGGGTCGTTTAGCGAATTTCACGGCCTCCGCAAAATAATAACGCGATAGTCTCTTTAGGGGCGTGTTTAATAATTTACTTTCATAAGCTCGGGTGTGCATTTCATGCGACCCAAATCCAAATCTCAAAACATCAAATAAAATGCGTTCCGGATTGTGGGTGCATTTCATGTGACGCAGTCCAAAGACGTGTTTTAAACGATGTTCACATTCTTGTAAAAACAATAATAATAAAGCGGTTAAAAGTTAAAATTTGCACATAAGTTCATATTCGTATAAAATCAGATAATCAAGCCAAATATAACAGTTGAGCGACCGTGCTAGAACCACGGAACTCGGGAATGCCTAACACCTTCTCCCGGGTTAACAGAATTCCTTATCCGGATTTCTGGTACGCAGACTGTAATATGGAGTCATTCATTTCCTCGATTCGGGATTAAAATTGGTGACTTGGGACACCCTAAAATCTCCTAAGTGGCGACTCTGAAATAAATAAACCAATCCCGTTTCGATTGTCCTTTAATTGGAAAAAACTCCCTTGCGCCCTAGCGGGTGCGGAAAAAGGAGGTGTGACAGTGACCATGCCGAATCTAGGGATTTCGTGCCTCATTTCTGCAAGACAAATAAGGTTAGGCCCTTATCCCCACCAGACTCGACTATTTAATACCAGCAATTAGCATGAAGCATTTAGTTCTCCAAATAAATGCACAGAACGTGGTGACGTCCGTTTGGTTTCAAGGAAACCTAGTGGACTTTGGTCAAGGCTATCTTAAAGGGTCATTATGTGGACAACATAACTGACCCGGCTAGGTTTGACCATGATGCATGCACAGTTTAACACAGTAAGGTTTCTATGGGATTTTAGACTGGTACCCTTGAGCGGACAACTCAAGGGGAAAAGGCATGGAACCGTCGACTACACCGCTGATCGACTGGTTTTACCGCAAATATGCCCTTTCCGAATTTAAGGGGTAATAATATAGGAAGAGAGCAACCACTCATTATAAGCGTTGCTATGGTATTTTATTTGGCACGAGTGGAGTATGATGTTGAGCATGGTTATGCAATAATTAAAAGCATGTTGACATGTATTTGCACATTAAGAAAGCAGTATATACAGTCGTTTTCATAATTTAAGGTAATGGTAAAGGAAAGAAACAAAGAAGACAAGTCAGTTTTGTAGCTGAAAAGGAAATTGAATGCTTAAAGGAATTAAACAAGTTATTGCACATAAAGAGGTATAAATTCAGAATAACAGTTTGTAATGGTAAAAGCCTAAATATCCCCAGCAGAGTCGCCATGCTGTCGCGCCCCCGTTTTCTCGTGAAATCGAGATTATGACATTTGGTATGGGACAACCCGTTCCTTTTGGGAACTGGGTTTCCATTTGAAGAGTCGCCACCTAATAATTTAAGGTGAATTAGGACACCTATAAGGTTCAATTCTAAGTTATTTGAACAACCAGAGATAGGGAAAGGGCTTGAAATTATCCTAAGGAGAAGGTGTTAGGCACCCCTGAAGATCCACTAGTGTGGTTCCCGACTAGATAGTTGATTGTGAATTTGTGCAATTTAGTAAATAGACAAGTATGGGCTCAAATATTAGGGGACTTAAATTTAAACGCATAAGAGAAAGAACAATTAAAAGAAGAATTTATGAAAAGAAGTTTGCAAATAAAGGGAAAGGGGGTCCTAGGTTTATATTTAATATGAATCACATCAATGTGATACCCGATATGGCACTCCACAAAAAAGGGGATACACGTGGTATTAGAACACCGTTCATCATATCCATATCTATCCTTCCCGCCCCGTTAAGGTATCAAAGCGTGGATTGGTCTCGATCACTATTGTATGTTATTACCCGTCCCATTCCTATCAGTCTCGGAGGAGTTTAGGACTACTATTCCTAAAGGGGAGGGTTATTAGGCTGATTTTGGTTTCAAAAGGTAAAAATCTAAGGCGACATACAAAACATATAATACTGCATGTTGGGGGAAGCATGTAAACAGATAAAAGCTCATGCATACCTCCTCAAACAAAACACATAAATAGCATGACTTGCACATACTTTTAAGGTCTGATTAAAATACTAAAGATGAGGGGAGTTAATTATTGAAGTAGAGTAGTTTATTACATAACTCAGATAAGAAGTCTGAATCAAGCCTACCTGTTGGTTGTAGCAATTAACAAAAACGGATTTAATTTTTATTACTATCATCACCTAAGGCTTGCCTAAGCGTTTGGGTGAAATGATATCTATTACTGATTTAGAAAGTGGAAAAATAGTAACAGTTTTAAAACGAACAATTGAGATCCTATAGACATGCTTTCTAAACCTCGTTAGATAAAGAAGGAAGGTTGTTTAAAACTGATTCAGAATAGACTGAATTTTAAACTGATTGCAGATCCTATAGGCAGGATGTCTAATATTGCTCATTTTATTTATATAGACATGATTTCTAAAAGGGGTACTGATTCTTAACCTTATGAACGTGATATATGATTCTAACCAATTAGATCCTAGGAACATGGTATCTAAATGTGACCATAATATGCAGAATTTAAGCAAGTCCTATAGGCATACTCTCTAGATGCAGAACATGCAGAAATTTAATAAAAACAGGATTTATAGACATGGTATCTAACGTGCAGAATTACAAATGCATAATTTAAACAAACGGATCTTGTAGGCATGATTTCTAAAATGCAGAACTCAAAACATGTAGAATTTAAACGGCAGATCCTATATGCATGATTTCTACCCTTAAGCATACATAATTACCCAACCCTTCTCACTAGACAACCCCAATGTTTATTATAAATTATTACAAACTGGATAATGGATTACATCAGAAAAGTACAAAAGAAAAGTTACAACCAGAGGAAGCCTGATTCTTGACTTCCTCTCTGAGTTATGGAATAAACCACCTCAAATGCCATTGATTCAAAGCCTTTCTCAGACTGGGTGTGTTAGAGTTCCCTAAGGGTCTCGAAGGACCCCGAGCAGTGCTTACACCCAGGTTTATGGAACCATATTGGGATGAGTGCAGTGTGGAAGTGTCAGCCCTTATGTGTCCAAGTTCAGAGGGGCTCATGGGTCCAAGGCAAGGCTCACACAAGAGGGGCAGAACCTAAGTCTAAGAAGATAGTGAAAGTGCAGGAACAGAGTCTTAAAACTAAGGGGATAAAGGAGAGGGGTAAAGGGTGATAGGGAGACAGTAATTAGTAACACACAGAGTTAATAACTTCATGCAAAGGGGGTCAGGGGTTGGAAATCCATTGTAAGGAGACTATGTACTTAGGCAAGGATCAGCTTTGGACATGCACAGTAATAGAAGGTGCTGACATGCCTATAAACCAATCAGAACACACAACATCTAGAGGAGACATGGAGGTTATGATCCCAGGGTGATTAGGTTTGGGTCATACACGGCAATGTCCAATATTGTCATGCCCCAAACCAACCACAGATACTAAACACCTTAGGGATGGGGATTTAGGATTCACAAGTTATAATAAGTAATGGACAGAAGCATTAACTCAGAATAGGAAGGGGCAGATTACAACATGTTTAATAATGGAACTTGGTTAAATACAAACAGGAGACAAACAAGGATGGAAGAGACAGTAAAGAAACATGTTGTTGTTGGTGCAGAAGCTTAATTAGAACATACCAGTAAGATGCAAATGCAGAGAAAAATAAGAAAGCTTCCCACAGCCTAGTCTTGGCTTTCAGCTGGCTAGGTAAGGCAGCAATACAAGTAGCAACAGAGAAAAGAGAGAGATTTTAGTGGAGTGTGTGTTTGAACTCAAGTGTTTTATGCCTTGTGTTTGTGTGTTTGAAAGAAGAGAAGGTGGGTATTTATAGTTTTGAAAGCATGTAAAAAATAAGGCAATAAATGCGCATATGGAAGTAATCAACAATTAGAATTAATCAACCAAGTGATTCCCCTTTAATTGAGGAATCACTTTTTTAACGGGGCTAACAGGTTTAAGAGAAGGAAAGAAAATCAGTTGGTAGGCCGACTGGTTATTACCATAAAAGGAAGTAGTAAAGCATTGAGTACACAATAGAGTCCAAGTACAGAGATACACTTGTTTTGGGGAAAGATTCAGCAAGGCAATAAGTAAGGAAAGGGATCAATCACTTTAACAGACGAGTAAAATTAGAGTTAACAAAAGAGAAGTTTTGAAATCAGTCCCAAAATTGAGAATCAATCAAAGAAGGGGCCTCTGCATATAAATAGAGTGCACAAATGATGGACATACAAGGCCAAACTATTGGCAAAAGAAACAGTATACAATAGTAGCACAAAGTTAGTAGACAGCAAATATTCGGAGCATGATAGTCACGTAGGTCAAGTTTCATTGAATCAGTAGTATAGAGAAAAGAAAAAAAAGGATAGAGTATGAGAAGCATGCAAAGGGTCAAGTGCGAAAACCCTTCCGAAAAGCATAGTCAAGTTTCAAAGATAGTAAGAACCTAGAATCAAAGGAATCACATAAAGAAAAGAGATGCTGAAACAAAGGAACTTCAAATCAAGTTAGGTATTCCAACGAGCAATTTCAAACCCAAACACATAGGTTTTTCCTTAATAACATTAAAGCTTAGAAGATGATAAACAAATAAATCGCACAAACAGTTTCAGAAACTCGAATAGACCCCAAAAGAAATTAGGGTTTTCAACATCGATCGAGTTTAAAGATGATGAACAAATAAATCAGACAATATTTAGCAAATAGTCTCAGAAACTCGAATGAACCCAAAGAAATTAGGGTTTTTATCACCCATCGAGTCTAGAGATGATAAACAAGTAAATCAAACAAACACTTAACAAATAATCTCAGAAACCCCATAAGAAATTAGGGTTTTTATCATGCTAAACTCAGAAAACAATTTGAAAAGAAGAACTTGAAGGAAAACCCTAATTTGAAAAAAATGAAGAGTCTTTTTTCCTGAAAGCAAAATTAAAGAAGCTTCGAGAAAGACTTTAAAAACTCATAGCAAGCATAGATCTAAAGTGAACCTGAAAGAAGTCGAGAAGCTCTTAGAGATTAGGGTTTTAGAAGAACCCCAAGTGACGATAAAGGCCTTGAAAGCCATCTATCTAAACAGGAGAGTCAAGGGTCTGACTCGAATGGCCATGGCTGGCCAAAGAAAGGTCAGAGACGACCGGAGAACAGTCATCGAGCAAAGACTGGACCAAGCCCCTTCAGAATCTGGTTATGAAACCACATAAACGAACACGTAGAAGCCATGGGAGGCTGATACAGGTCTTAGATGATCCTGGAGAGCCATGGATTAGGGTAGATTAAGGTGGCGGCGACTAGGGTTTGATGTTGTTGTAGAGAGGATTTTAGAGAGGAGGGGGATTCAGAGGCGGCGTATTGTGAGAAATGGATTAGGGTGAAGGGGTCGTTTGGGTTAAAAAAGGAAGGGAGTAATGGGAGTCGTTGATCTACATGATCAACGTCTGGGATTAGGTGGGAGTCCGGGTGGGTCATTTAAACGGGTAAAGGGTCGGATTTGAAGTGAATTGGGTCGGGGTAAAATTGGGTTCCAATTGGTGTTCAAATTAGGCTATAATTGAAAGGTAATTGGGCTAGTTTTTAAATAGCCAATTTTTCCCATTTATTTTATAAAAATAGCAAATTAAATTCTGAAAATAAATTAAAAGTACTAAAATAATTTATAACATATAATTATAAAATTAAAAATACTGGACATAATTTTTTTATAGATATAAATGCAATTAAATCTAAAAGAGGCTAATATTCAATTATATGCAATTTAGCTTTAAAAATACTAAATAAATTTGTAAAAATGTACAAAAATTATTTTAGCTATATTTTGGAATAAATATGAGAATACAATAAATTAATTACCAAAATGATCATTTTTAAAATATTATTGGGTTTTTTATGAATAAAATAGGGGAATAAATTGGTTTTAAAATCTTTAAAAAATAAGAAAAGAAAACAGAATAATAAAATAATTGAACATACTTATATATGCATACATATACTATTTTAAAAATATTTTGCATATTAAAAAATATACAGAGAAAAATTAGGTATCAACAATAAGCCAATATATTTTTCAATAAACTTTCCTTTAAGAGAAGCTCTTAAATTAATACAAATGAAAAAAAAGTGGATGAGCCTCTAATGTGATACCTTATCATACAAATTTAAGAGTCACTAATTTTGGGGTTAATTTGTTGTCACGTTAGGAGGGGAATAGTCTTATCCAAAATATACTAATTAATTAGTTAATCTCCCACTAAAAATCAATAATTACCCGCATAATTAAGAATTATCTCAAATTATTTAAAAGACTACTCATTTTTAATACACTTTATATAACTTACTAGCATGGTCATGTGGTACCATATTAAATAAATACATATATTATAATTTTATTAAAACATCCATGTAAAAATACATATATTTTCTCAACTTATAATTTTCCTAATCTCATAGAAAGAATAAAAATTCTCGTACGCTTAATTCTTAAAATGGTAAAAAGATAACCTTCTTTTCTTGTGAGAAAATAAATTTCTATCTTTACAATAAAGAAAATCTCATAAACTTTCTCATATTAAGTGTATAATTTATCATATCCGAAAATAGTAATAATGGTAACTATCCAAAATTATACTTATAAAACTTTTAGTAAAATACTTCACTTAAAAGAAAATACCACACTAACATAATATCTAACGGTATCAATGTTGTAAACTTACAGGGTCTCATAATATTAATGTCTTAAACCCTCTATAACCTCCTAATAGACATAATCTCTTCGAACTCATGTGGATTAACTATGGCACATCCTAATGCTAAGGTACGGGATGTAACATCCTTCCCCCCTTTAGAAGCATTCGTCCTCGAATGTTAACTCTTTGAGATTTACAAAAAAATTCAGTAGGGTCTCCTCTGTAAATTAAACTAAAACCCAAACTATATCTGAAGTCTCGACTATTCATAGCCTTTCGTACTTGAGTATCTGGTATCGCCTTCACCTTTACCTTACTTACCTTTCAATCTTGCATCGTATCTTCTGTATCTTTCATAACTTCCCTTCCACATAAGTAGAAATTATATCTACGCCTTAAAGCTCTATTGTGATAGCACCTCTAGTGCATAAAAAATTCGTTGGAAACTTTATACTGACTTTTTACGACTTAGCCTTATGGCACGATCTATAAACAAAAGAAGGGTAACATTTACTAAATGTCTTGTAGCCTCTCAATTATAAATGTGGCGCGCAACACGTCCATAAGTGAGACTCTACTAGGCAGGCTTTGTAGACTTCCTAGGACACGACCCGCTCTAACACCACTTTGTCACGCCCCAAACCTGGGGAGGCGTGGCAGGCACCCGGTGCCGCACTGGCCCGAGCGAACCACTCTGCAACTCTTTTTTTTTCTTTGTAACTATCATGGACCAACATGGCCACAACTCGTAATGTATAACTATAAGTGGAAAACACTGTATCATTGAACTATTTTTTTTCTTAAAACATGAATACATATGGGCCGTCAAGGCCTCTGACATACTTACAAAATGAACCTTTGTCTACAAAGCCTCTAAGATTATACGACATCAAATGGGATAAGGTACTGGCTTACCCATAAGTCTGTAGCAAAAGTCTGACATGATGACTCATAGACTCGACTGCACTCCTAAGGTGGAGTCTTACCGATCCTTCGTTGAATGATAATATCGTCTACTATGAGGGCTCGTCAAACATTTTATCTATACCTGCAGGCATGAATGTAGTGTCCCCAACAAAAAGATGTCAGTACGAATTATGTACCGAGTATGTAAGGTATGTAAATCAGTATATAAAGGACATGGAAGAAACGTGGAGTAAAGGATTCAACCTGTAGTCTGGATAGCTTTGTAAATCATGAAATATTTATAATGTCATGCATATGCATATAAATGTCATGTAATGCATAGGTCTGTACGTACATAACTTCATCAAGCCTCTGAGGGCATCCCATCATATCATTTCAGCCACTATGGGCAATATCATCATCATATACCAGCTGATCAGGTGGTAGTGCGTATATAATGCCATAACCTTTCCCATATTCCATATACATATACATATATATATATATATATATATATATATATATATATATATATATATATATACATATATATATGCGTATATAACACCATCTGGTCATGGATAAATGTACTTGTATAAATGCATGAAATACATATGAGATACGTTAATAAGATTTTTCGGAATGCCATAAAAATCAATATGCCTTTCGGATAAACTTTATCACATATGTATTTTTTTAGACCCATGAACAGAAGATATAATAATAATTCAAATGGGGAATCAAGAATATAGACACCCCTAGTATTTCTATGAATAGAGTCATTTATGAAAGTTGCGTATTTTGCTAGTTTCATTTGTATTATTTGGATCATGCCAAAAAGAAAGAAGGGATAGCCTTAACATACCTGAGCCGATTCTCTTGACAATCCCTCTAACACCCATCTTTTGCGAAAAACACGTAATGGCTGATCGTAGTAGGAAACATCCGTACGATATTTTTTAGAAAGATTGCACCCACAATGTTCTCATTAATGTAGATGATTGGATATTATTTTTTTCCTAACCATATTTTCTTAGTTCCTATACTTCTTGTATACTGGGCTGCCTCGAATAGCAATAAAACTATAACTTTATCCCCAAAAAACAATGAAAAAAGTGGCAATAACTGACAACCGTTTCAAAATTCAATTCAGTAGCTGAACCGATTTCAGAGTTCAAATATATATTTTATTTCTTTTTATCAGTATTTTAGAGCTCTAATGTTGACATCAGATATCTCCATGGCATTATGTTGTAACTCCAAACAACAAATGGTTGAACTGCATGCCGAAAAGTCTAGTCAATCCCCAAATACATGCAAGTTTATCATCAAAATGTTTTGTTACAAGCCTATAACAGCAAAGACGAAAACCATGTCTGGATGGAATCTTAAGGGTCCATAGCTTATGATGGAAAGAGAAGGAAATGATTCTATCATGACCCAATTCCATTATAGGTCATGATGGCACCCAACACCCTTGTCAGGCAAGCCAGCGCGGAAGTATTAATAAGTTCTCATTTTCACTTTACTAAAACAAGTACAGAAATTTCTAAATTTGAAGTTAAAAGTATGTGATAATTAGTAACATACAAAAATAGTTATACAATCCCCAAAAGAATAGTCTACTAATGTGTATGCCAAGACCTGGTGTCATAAGTTTATGGGCAATTAGTAGAATATACAAAAGAATAAATCTATCCTACTGTCTGAAATAGAATAGACAACCAAAATAAAGAGAGACTACATCATGCTGCTGAACGGCACAGGAAGGGAGCAGCTCATCGTGGAAGTCTCGGACACTGATCAAGAATGCGCACCAGACTGGTAACCAGATGTACCTGCCTCAGATCCTGTACAATTAAGTACAGAAGTGTAGTATGAGTACATAAACAATATGTACTCAGTAAGTATCCTATCTAATCTCGAAGAAGTAGAGACGAGAGGTCGACTTGACACTTACTAGGGTCAAATAATATGAGAAATGAATCATACTGAGCATGGATAATACAAATAATTAACAGTTTATAGCAGGAAATAACAGGTCCTTTCCTAGATAATATCATAGTTGGCCACTTACATTTCAGGGCATATAACAAAGCTCAATCTACAGAAAAATATTGAGTAAAAGCATGCACAAGTAGTGTCGAGGTCGTACGGCCTGATCCAACATAAAAGAAAATTGTGCACTGCCGAGGGTCGAACGGTGTGAACCATAGATGCATCTATTACCCCGCTCACGAATCAGACATACAACGCAGTCAAATGTAATTAAACACAACAACAGGCAGACAAGAATATATATCCGGGGAGCAATTACTCACAGAAATATCAACTTCTCTTTAAAAAGGGCAAGAAGATAATGTTCCTCTTATTAGTCTCATTTACCAAAATTATCATGTTTTAAACAATCCAAATTAAACGTAAAATTACAAGAATATCACATAAAGTATGCTTTTGGGTTTTAGACTACCCGGACGTAGCATAACAGTAGCTACGCACGGACTCTCGTCACCTAGTGCATACGAAGCCCCCTCATTCAATGGCAAATTATTTGATTATATCACCTATGGGGACAATTCCCTCTTACAAGGTTAGATAGGAGACTTACCTCGCTCTAAAGTGAACTTCCAATACCAAGAACGTGTTCAAAACCCTCAATTTGGAGCCAAACGATCTGAAACTCAAGATGCTAGGTGGAAGTCCTCCCTCAAGAGCTCCAAAATCGCCCAATGGGTGAGTGAAAAATGGTCAAAATGGCTTAGAGCCCGTATTAAATGAAGCTCACTGCTTCAGTGATTTCCGCATATGCAGTCAGGGGACAGCATCCGCGGTCCCACTTCTGCGAGAGGAAGGCCGCATCTACGGAATTGGCCAAGCGAGTTGGAACCGCTTCTGCGGTCTTGAAGCCGCTTCTGCGTCTAAGGAGCCGCTTCTGCGGCTTTGCCTTAGCTTGCCTTGGCCGCATCTGCGAGAGGACGACCGCTTATGCGGTCTCGCACCTGCGGTTGACCAACCGTAGGTGCAGTTATGACAGCAACCTGAAGCTTCAGCTCTTCCCAAATTTTCCAACTTCAGTCGAGCCTCGTCCGATTTACGCCCGGGGCTTCCGGGCCCCGTCCGAACATACCAACAAGTTTGAAATCATGAAACGGACTCGCTCGAACCTTTGGAATGCCCAAAACAACGCTAAATCTAATAATCACCCCTAAAACTAATTGAATCAAACTTATGAACTTCAAGTTCTTCAATTCACCTCTAACGCGCCGAAACTTGCTTATACTACTCGGATTGACACCAAATTTTGCGGGAAAGTCTTAAATGTTATATTGGACCTATATTGGGCTCCAGAGCCAACATACGAGCCCGGTACTAACGTGATCAATCATTATTTAATTTCTTTAAATCCTTAGAATTTCAGTTTAACAATTTCTAATGAAAATTCATTACTCGGGCTAGGGACCTCGAAATTCGATTCCGGGCATACGCCCAGGTCCCATATTTTCCTATAGACTCTCTGGGACCATCAAAACACAAATCCGGATACATTTGCTAAAAATGTTGACCAAAGTCAAACTTAGCCTTTTAAGAAAATCTTAAGGAATCAAATGAGCCTATTTCAACCCAAGCTCTTCCAAATCCCGAACCAACCATCCCTGGAGGTCATAAATTAGTTAAAATGAGCGCATAAAGTTTTATTTAGGGGGACAGGGTTCTAAAAGGCAAAATGACCGGTCGGGTCATTACATTTTCCACCTCTTAAACAGACGTTCGTCCTCGAACGGACATAGAAAAGTACCTGAGGTGCTGAATAAATGTGAATATCTGCTCCGCACATCCTCCTTAGACTCCCAGATTGCCTCCTCAGACTCCCAGGTTGCCTCCTCGACTGGTTGGCCCTTCCACTTGACCTTCACCGCTGAAATCCTCTTGGATCTTAATTGGCGATCTTGTCTATCAATAATGGCAACTGGCTCCTCCTCATAACTCAGACTCTCATCTAGCTGAATAGTACTGAAGTCTAACACATGGGACAAGTCGGCACAATACCTCCGAAGCATAGACACGTGAAAAACTAGATGAACTCTCGATAAACTGGGGGGTAAGGCAAGCTCGTAAGCAACTTCCCCAACTCGCCTCAACACCTTAAATGGGCCAATAAACCTTGGGCTCAGCTTACCCCTCTTCTAGAACCTCATAACACCCTTCATTGGCGAGACTTTCAGAGGACCTTCTCGCCAACCATGAATGATACATCATGCGCCTTCTGATCCGCGTAACTCTTCTGTCTGGACTGAGCTGTGCGAAGCCTCTCCTGAATCAACTTTACCTTGTCCAAGGCATCTTGTACCAAGTCTGTACCGTATAACTTAGCCTCACCAGGCTCAAACCACCCGATAGGAGAACGACACCGCCGACCATACAAAGCCTCGAATGGATCCATCTTTATGTTGGACTGATAGCTGTTTTGTAAGCAAACTCTACCAAGGGCAAGAACTGATCCCACTGTCCTACAAAATTAATCACACATGCTCTAAGCATGTCCTCCAAGATCTGAACTATCCACTCTGACTGCCCGTCGGTCTGAGGATGGAATGTTGTGCTAAGATCTACATGGGTACCCAACTCACTCTGAATGGCTCTCCAGAAATGGGAAGTGAACTGAGGGCCTCTATCTGATATGATGGAAACAGGTACACCGTGTAACCAGACTATCTCTCGAATGTAAATCTGAGCCAATCTCTCTGAATGTAAGTAGTCACAACCGGAATAAAGTGTGCCGACTTGGTCAACCTGTCATCTATGACCCACACTACATCAAACTTCCGCAAAGTCCGGGGCAACCCAACTATGAAGTCCATAGTAATGTGCTTCCACTTCCACTTTGGTATAGGCATCTGCTGAAGTAGGCCACCCGGCCTTTGGTGCTCATACTTAACCTGCTGGCAATTTAAACACCTACCCACATACTCCACTATGTCCTTCTTCATCCTCTGCCACTAATAATGCTGTCTCAAGTCACGATACATGTTTGTCGCACCCGGATGAATGGAATACTGCGAACTGTGTGCCTCCTCTAGTATCCTCTCCCTCAGACCATCAACATTAGGAACACATAGACGACCCTGGAGTCACAAAACACCATCCTCACCAATAGAAACCACCTTGGCACCTCCCTGCAGCATTGTCTCTCCGAGAACTGCCAAATATAGATCATCAAACTGTGGGCCTTGATCTGCCCCAATAATGAAGACTGGGCAACTACACATGTAAGAACTCGGCTGGGCTCTAAAATATCCAACCTCACAAGTCTGTTAGCCAAGGACTAAATGTCCAAAGCTAGTGTCCTCTCCTTTGCTGGAATAAATGCCAAGCTACCCGTACTCTCTACTTTCCTGCTTAAGGCATCCGCGACCACATTTGCCTTGCTCGGATGATAAAGAATGGTGATATCACAATCCTTCAATAACTCAAGCCATCTACGTTGCCTCAAATTGAGATCCCTCTGCTTGAACAAATGCTGTAAACTGCGAAGATCAGTATAAACCTCACATGACACCCCGTACAGATAATGCCTCCATATCTTAAGAGCATGAACAATCGCGGCTAACTCCAAATAGTGTACAGGATAATTCGTCTCATGAATCTTCAGCTGGCGCGAAGCATAAGCAATAACTCGCTCCTACTGCATCAATACATATCCCAATCCAACGCCCGAAGTGTTACAATATACCGTATACATCCCTGAACCGAAAGGCAACACAAGAACTGGCGATGTAGTCAGAACTGTCTTGAGCTTCTGAAAGCTCGCCTCACAATCATCAAACCAACGGAAAGGAGCACCATTCTGGGTCAATCTAGTCAGAGGTGATGCAATAGATGAAAAGCCTTGCACGAATCATCTGTAATAACCGGCTAACCCCAGGAAACTCTTGATCTCGGTCACTGAAGTAAGATGTGGCCAACTCTGAACTGCCTCAATCTTCTTGGGATCCACCTTAATACCTTCTCCCGACACAACATGCCCCAAGAATGCTACTGACTCTAGCCAAAACTTACACTTAGAGAACTTAGCATATAGCTTCTGCTCTCGCAAGGTCTGAAGCACTACTCTAAAATATTGCTCGTGCTCTCCCAGGCTACGCAAGTATATCAAGATGTCTTCAATGAAGACGATGACAAAGGAATCAATATAAGGCCTGAACACCATGTTCATCAAGTCCATAAATGTTGTTGGGCTATTAGTCAAGCCAAAGGACATCACCAGAAACTCATAATGGCCATATCTAGTCCGGAATGCAGTCTTCGAAACATCCAAGTCCCAAATCTTCAACTAATGATACCCTGACCTCAAGTCAATCTTAGAGAACACCCTAGCACCCTGTAACTGGTCAAACAAATCATCGATTCAAGGCGATGGATACTTGTTCTTGATGGTGACTTTGTTCAATTGGAGGTAATCAATGCACATCCGCATAGTCACATTCTTCTTTTTCACAAATAACACTGGTGCACCACAAGGTGATACACTGGGTCTAACAAACCCCTTTGCTCACAACTCCTCAAGCTACTCCTTCAACTCCTTAGGAGCCATATAGTACGGTGGGATAGATATAGGCTGGGTGCCAGGAGCCAAATCAATACAGAAATCAATATCACGATCCGGTGGCATGCCAGGAAGATCAGAATGAAACACATCGGCAAACTCCCGGACTACTAGAACTGAATCAATCATCGGAGACTCTGCTGTGGTGTCCCGAACATAAGCCAGATAAGCCAAACACCGCTTCTCGACCATATGCCGAGCCTTTAAGAAAGAGATAACCCGACTAGATGTATCAACCGTGGAACCCTTCCACTCCAACCTCGGCAACCCTAGCATTGCTAATGTAACAGTCTTGGCATAGCAATCTAGGACGGCGTGATATGGAAATAACCAATCCATGCCTAGGATGATCTCAAAGTCGATCATATCAAGCAACAAGAGATCTTCTCTAGTCTCAAAACCGCAGAATGTGACCATGCAGGACAGATAGATCTGATCCACAACCACTGAATCGCCCACTGGAGTGGACACATAAATCGGAGTGCCCAAAGGCTCAGGAGAAATAACCAGGAAACGAGCAAACAGAGATGATACATATGAATAGGTGGACCCTGGATCAAATAATACTAAAGCATCTCTACCATAGACGGAAATAATACATGTGATGACGGCATCTGAGGCCAATGCATCTGGCCTAGCCGGAAGGGCATAGAATCTGGCTGGAGCGCTGACTGGATGGCCTCCACTTGACTGAGCAGTAGCTGGATGACCTCTCCCTATCTGGCCTCCACCTCTAGGATGGCCTCTACCAGTCTACCCCCACCTCTAGACGGTTGGGCAACCAGTGCTGAAATCATAGGCTGTTGACCCTGCTGTACTGCCTTGCCCCGAAGCCTGGGGCAGGTCCTCTTCATGTGACCCGGATCTCCACACTCGTAGACTCGGCACCATAGCATGCTGCCCTGAAGTCTGAGCCTATTGACCCGAATATCCACTAGAAGAACCCTGAACTGCTGGTGGGCGATATGAACTCTCTGGCATGGCACTGAAGTAAGCACTGGAAGAACCCTGATGACTAGAATACCCGCCGGAGGAACCTTGAATAGCTGGTGGACGGTAAGAACTCTTAGGCATCGCACTGAAATAAGGCCTCACTAGAGCACCCCGGGGAGGTGGTGGTGGTGCTGAATACGGGGGCCTGCTGGGCTGACCCCTCCCAAAGTGCCCTCTATCCCTAGCGGGGGCACCTGTGAACTCTCTAGAAAATCGGGCCCTCTTATCCTGCTGAATCTACTCTCTATCCCTCTGGCGATAACCCTCAATCATGCGAGCAATCTCCGCCACTAGCTGATACTCAGTACCCATCTCCACCTCTCGGGCCATGCTAGTTCGAATACCGGGGTGCAAGCCTACAATAAATCTCCGCACTCTCTCTGCATCCATGGGAAGTATCATGAGTACATGGCGAGATAACTCAGAAAACCTCACCTCATAATCGGTCACGGACATCTGACCCTGGTCAAGATGCTCAAACTGATACCGCATCTCTTCCCTCTCAGAGGGTGGAATACACTTGTCCAAGAATAACTGTATGAACTGACCCCAAGTGATGGGAGGAGAACTTGCTGGCCTGCCAAGAATATAAGACTACCACCATCTACGGGCCCTGCCCTCCAGCTGAAAAGTAGTGAAGTCAACCTCATGCGACTCTAATATCCTCATGTTGTGCAGTCTGTCCCTGCACCTATCTATGAAGTCCTGGGCATCCTAATGACGCTCACCCCCGAAGACAGGAGGGTGAAGTCTAGTCCATCTATCCAATAAATTCTATGGGTCACCATCCGCAGCTGGTCTGGGCTCGAGCATCACTATAGCAACTGGATGAGCCCCATCTGCGGGTAGTGTACCCAGAGTCTGATACACTGCAGCTGCATGACCAGGAGCCTGAGTAGTAGGGGTCTATGGTCCCCCTCATGTCTGTGATGTAGCTGGATCCGCTGGAAATAAACCAGCCTAAGTCATGGTGTCCATGAACCGCAGCATACGGCCCATGATCTCCTAGAAACTCGGTGCTATCATAAAGTCCGTCGGGGTAGGCTCAGCTTCGGGCACCTCGCCCTGCTCCTCAATGATAGGATCTCCCACAGGATCTGCTGGTGGTGCTACTGGGACAGCTCTGGGACGCCCTCATCCCCTACCTCGGGCCGGTGCCCTCCCCTGGCCTCTGCCTCGACCTCTAGCAACGGGGGGAGCAGCCCCTCCCGGGTCTGGAACATCAATCGTGCATGTCCTCACTATCTGTGAGAGAATAGAAGAGGGAAATTTAGTATACCAACCACTGCACTATAGAAATTGAATAAATAGTAGTTTTTCTAACATCCTATAGCCTCTCGAAGATAAATACAGACGTCTCCGTACCGATCCGCAAGACTCTATTAGGTTTTCCCATGACTTGTGAGACATACGTGAACCTAGTACTCTGATACCATATTATCACGACCCAATTCCATTATAGGTCATGATGGCGCCCAACACCCTTATCATGCAAGCCAACGCGGAAGAATTAATAAGTAATTAATAAGTTCTCATTTTCACTTTACTAAAACAAGTACAGAAATTTCTAAATTTGAAGTTAAAAGCATGTGATAATTAGTAACGTACAAAAATAGTTATACAATCCCCAAAAGAATAGTCTACCAATGTGTGTGCCAAGACCTGATGTCACAAGTTTATGGACAACTAGTAGAATATACAAAAAAATAAATCTATCCTACTGTCTGAAATAGAATAGACAGACAAAATAAAGAGAGACTTCATCATGCTGTTGAATGGCACAGGAAGGGAGCAGCTCACCGTGGAAGTCTCGGACACTGATCAAGAATGCGCACCAGACTGGGAACCAGATGTACCTACCTCATATCCTGTACAATTAAGTACAGAAGTATTGTATGAGTACATAAACAATAGGTACCCAGTAAGTATCATGTCTAATCTCGAAGAAGTAGAGACGAGAGGTCGACTTGACACTTACTAGGGTCAAATAATATGAGAAATGAATCATACTGAGCATGGATAGTACAAATAATTAATAGTTTATAGCAGGAAATAACAGGTCCTTTCCTAGATAATATCACAGTTGGCCACTTACATTTCATGGCATATAACAAAGCTCAATCCACAGAAAAATACTGAGTAAAAGCATGCGCAAGTAGTGCCGAGGTCATACGGCCCGATCCAACATAAAAGTAAATTGTGTACTGTCGAGGGTCAAACGGCGCGAACCATAGATGCATCTATTACCCCGCTCGCGAATCAGACATACGACGCAATCAAATGTAATTAAACACAACAACAGGCAGACAACAATATATATCCGGGGAGCAATTACTCACAGAAATATCAACTTCTCTTTAAAAGGGGCAAGAAGAAAATGTTCCTCTTATTAGTCTTATTTACCATAATCATCATGTTTTAAACAATCCAAATTAAACGTAAAATTATAAGAATATCACATAAAGCATGCTTTTGGGTCTTAGACTACCCGGACTTAGCATAATAGTAGGTACGCACGGACTCTCGTCATCTAGTGCGTACGTAGCCCCCGCATTCAGTGGCAAATTATTTGATTATATCACCTATGGGGATAATTTCCCTCTTACAAGGTTAGATAGGAGACTCACCTCGCTCCAAAGTGTACTTCCAATACCAAGAACGTGCTCAAAACCCTCAATTTGGAGTCGAACGATCCGAAACTCAAGATGCTAGGTAGAAGTCCTCTCTCAAGAGCTCCAAAATCACCCAATGGGTGAGTGAAAAATGGCCAAAATGGCTTAGAGCTCGTATTAAATGAAGCTCATTGCTTCAGTGATTTCCGCATTTGCGGTCAGGGGACCGCATCCACGGTCCCGCTTCTGCGAGAGGAAGGCCGTATCTGCGGAATTGGCCAAGCGAGATGGGACCACTTCTGCGGCTAAGGAGCCGATTCTACGGCTAAGGAGCCAATTCTACGGCTTTGGCTTGGCCTGCTTTGGCTGCATCTGACCAGCAGCTGACCAACCACAGGTGCGGTTATGACAGCAACCTGAAGCTTCAGTTCTTCCCAAATTTTCTAACTTCACTCGAGCCTCGTCCGATTGACGGTCGAGGCTCCCGGGCCCCGTCCGAACATACCAACAAGTTTGAAATCATGAAACGGACTCGCTCAAACCTTCGGAACGCCCAAAACAACGCTAAATCTAAGAATCACCCCTATAACCAATTGAATCAAACTTATGAACTTCAAGTTCTTCAGTTCACTTCTAACGCGCCGAAACGTGCTTATACTATTTGGATTGACAATAAATTTTGCGGGCAAGTCTTAAATATTATATTGGACCTGTACTAGGCTCCGGAGCTAACATACAAGCCCGATACCAACGTGATCAATCATTATTTAATTTCTTTAAATCCTTAGAATTTCAGTTTAACAATTTCTAATAAAACTTTATTACTCGAGCTAGGGACCTCGGAATTCGATTCCGGGCATATGCCCAGGTCCCATATTTTCCTACGGACCTTCTGGGACCATCAAAACATAAATCCGGGTCCGTTTGCTGAAAATGTTGACCAAAGTCAAACTTAGCCTTTTAAGAAAATCTTAAGGAATCAAATGAGCCTATTTCAACCCAAGCTCTTCCAAATTCCGAACCAACCATCCCTGAAGGTCGTAAATTAGTTAAAGCGAGCGCAAAAAAATTTATTTTGGAAGACGGGATTCTAAAAAGCAAAATGACTGGTCGGGTCGTTACAGATTCGAAACAATAAGCCAGTATATTTTTCAATAAACTTTCCTTTAAGAGAAGCTCTTAAATTAATACACATGCAAAAAAAAAGTGGATGAGCCTCTAATGTGACACCTTATCATACAAATTTAAGAATCACTAATTTTGGGGTTAATTTGCTGCCATGTTAGGAGGGGAATAGTCTTATCCAAAATATACTAATAAATTAGTTAATCTCCCACTAAAAATCAATAATTACTAGCATAATTAAGAATTATCTCAAATTACTTAAAATACTACTCATTTTTAATACACTTTATATAACTTACTATGATGGTCAAGTGGTACCATATAAAATAAATACATACATTATAATTTTATTAAAACATCCATGTAAAAATACATATATTTTCTCAACTTATAATTTTCTTAATCTCATATAAAGAGTAAAAATTCTCGTTCGCTTAACTCTTAAAATTGTAAAAAGATAACCTTCTTTTCTTGTGAGAAAATAAATTTTTATCTTTACAATAAAGAAAATCTCATAAACTTTTTCATATTAGGTGTATAATTTATCATATCCGAAAATAATAATAATGGTAACTATCCAAAATTATACTTATAAAACTTTTAGTAAAATACTTCACTTAAAAGAAAATACCACACTAGCATAATATCTAACGGTATCAAGGTTGTAAACTTATAGTGTCTTATAATAGTAATGTCTTAAACCCTCTATAACCTACTAATAGACATAATCCCTTCGAACTTATGTGGATTTACTGCGGCACATTCTAATGCTAAGGTACAAGATGTAACAAGAACACTCCAACTGACTCCAACTAACAGCGTTAAATCACTCCTCTGCTTCATTTGTTTGGTAGGAGTAGTATTTTTTTACTTATCGAAAGTTGATTTTATTAATTTTTGGAGTTAAATCGAACTTATTTGGTTCATCTTTATTAAATAAAAATTTGGTCATTTAAATCAAAAGTACACCAAAATACTACAGTATATGAGTTTAATTTTCCTCGTATCAAATTGATAAACAAAATAAATTCTAAAATACTTGTTAAATCACTTAACAATAATACTTGGAATTCGGAGAACAGAAAACAACAAAAAGCTGGAACAAGGAGGAGCATTGTTAAATTGTTAATGATTCGGTTCAGCCAGTTATTTTATAAAGGAAAACTTATACAAATATCCAAAATAAGTCTCAACTTACCAATATCTAACCATCGGTTATAGACTTACAAAAACTAGCCAAGTACATATAAAAATTAAAAAATTAAATAAATATGTTCTTTCTCTCAAAGAATCTCATATGCAAAAATCACTTTCATATTTTTAAGCGTGATTAGCAACATGAGATGCAAGACGGAAAGGAAATTTCATGGATGAGATAGAAAATAAGATGATGAAATACAAATAAATATATACAATATTCCAAAAATCTAAGCAAAAAAGAAACTTTTTCAATGGGTATAGTTGAAATTCATTGAAAACATATAGATAAGTCAATATACAAAATTTGAGGAAGATTTGAGGTGATTTGGATTGGTTTTGTATCAAAATTCATAATTAAATCGAGTTCAAAAAATTCTTCTGCGACACATGTATCAAATATGTATTACACACATATCTCACACACAAGTATACATGGATATACATGTGATATACAATTGATACAAATATGATACATATGTGATACACAAATGATACACAGTGTGATACACATATCATTTTTTTTTCATGTTCAGTTTTTACTTCGAATTTTCAATTCAAATCACCTTAAAACTTCACCAAATCATCCCAAAATTGAGATTGAAGCTCCTTAAGATGTACCCAATCTATTCTAATAACACTCACTCAAAAGAAAGCAAAAATTTAATTTTTTTTTTGCTACAAATAGCTAATTGGCTAATATTAATAATATTTGGCTAATATTATTAATATTTTATGAATTGACCAATTTTTGTAATGAGCTACTTATAAGTGGACATAGTTGATAGTTTCCCTTTTACAAAATTTTACCATATCAATTTTTCGGTAATTCTATTACGTATAACCAAAATTAGACTTTTCGAAACTGTCACAATCATGTCAGTTTCTCTACGATATCGGTAAGGTTCGGTTAATTTTCGATATTTTTTAAATATCAGGTAAAAGTCACTAGTAAAAGTAGAATGCAATAACATACATACTTTTATAGGAGTTAGCAAAACTATCTAAACAGTTTTACTATTTAAATGGTAATGAATTAAGAAAATATGAAAGATGACCAAAGTATAGATCCATCAACTACTCTACAACAATATAAAATAAACTAAGCAAAGACAATGAAAAAATAAATCACACGAATAGAAAGATATTAACTAAGTTGGGACTCAAGAATAAAGTCTATAGAAGATTAAATATTCAAAAAGATCAAACCAAATCATACGAAAGAAAATATATTCAATACATTGTAATTTGCTACTCATAATCACTAGAATACTTTGTGTCTTGCTAGAGAATATGCTGGAAATAATTAAATTTCAGTAGGAATAGCATAATAGATTTGGAAATTAAGATTTTGATTTTAATTCTAATCACTTGTTGGCTGTAGCCATTTTCATAATTCCAAAGCCCAAGAAAAATTTAATGCATTATTATTAGAAGAATTAACTCAAATAGTCGCGCACCCTACTACTTAACCTAAAAATAGCCAATGTGTATAATATATGCATGATTTACGTATTACATATATATAATTATGGATAATCTATGTGTATGGCTAGAAAAAGTAAATAATTAATATGGCCGGTTATTTTGTGTAAAGATCCTTATTATTATTAAGCTTAATATATAAATATATTTTTCACCTGTAAATATATTCAGTACGGTTCGGTATTTTATCAGTTTATTTTCATAAAATAAAAAAAATAAAAAATCTCCCCTAATTATCGGTACAATTATATATATATATATATATATATATATATATATATTAACCTACGGTTTTATTTTAAAAAACTTAAATATCGATTTGGTATGGCATGGTTCTATATGTTTAATCGATTTTTAAATATCGACTGACACCCCGCATGGGAAATGCTTCCGCAGATAAAAATTGGGTT
Source organism: Nicotiana sylvestris (assembly GCF_000393655.2). Classification (NCBI taxonomy): domain Eukaryota; kingdom Viridiplantae; phylum Streptophyta; class Magnoliopsida; order Solanales; family Solanaceae; genus Nicotiana; species Nicotiana sylvestris. The sequence goes on along the minus strand of NC_091060.1, from coordinate 125,739,843 downwards.
CTTCTTCTCTAAGGTGACCAGCAGCATAGGAGCCGTGAATCAGTTTATAGTAAACGGTCTCTGTCTCGATTATAAGTTTGAATTAATAAATATAGTTTATACACACTTGACAATGTAAAATTTGCCTACACTATTAATGTATGTTAACTTGTCGCAGTTCGTATCCTATTTTATTTTTTAGTTATAATCATTTTTTATGACCGATCATCTAAAGTTATTTTTAAGTAACTTGATCACCTAAAGTTTATATATATATATATAGTATGATAGAAACTAAGGGTCCACCAAACTATATAGAGAACCAGGTTTGTTATTTGTTCCCACAGAACATACGCACACAATAGTAAGTAAATGACACAATGGAGTTTTACGTGGAAAACTCCCAGCTCACGGGATTAAAAATCACGACCTACACTCGTAGGATTTCAACTTCACTACTGAACAAACTTTAGATTACAAACTATAGTAACCTAGGAATTAAACTCTTAATCCCTCACTAACTTGTAATAACCCTATTACAAGTCCCTTTACAATAACTCTATTACAAAGCTTACAATTCGACTAACTCTAGCCAAGACACAAACACAAGGTTTACGGTTTTACAACGGTTTCCTACACAATGCTTCTTAACTAAGCTAAGTAGGAATTACAAGCAAATCACTTTAACAAAGAAGCAACACAACTAAGGACATGTAATGAAACAATGCAAGAAACTAGTCCTTCGTAATGTTGTTCTTTGTTCTTGAAGCCTTGAGAGTCACTTGCAAGATTGATACACTTGAGGAAAGGCTTGATCAATTCTAGGATATGCAAGCGCAATGATTTGCCTTTGCTTCAATGTTAATATTACATACATGACATCACTTGAATGATGCAAGCATGTTTGGTACAAGTCAATTTCCTATAAAGTTGACTGTTGCACAGTTTGCACTGTTGCGTGTGCAGGCAGCAACTTTACAGTTGTGGGGTGTTGACTGGTATAGTCAGCAAGGTAGTTATCTATTCCGTCTGTTGTTTCTTTGACTCTGAAGAGTTAAACCACGTACCTGGCTTGAGACTTGTTCTTCTTGAGTGCTTGAGGATATGTAACAGGTTCCTTATCTGGTTCTTATCATTAAGTTTGTTAGATCATCAAAACATAACAAGGATGCATATAACCTATCAATTTTCCTTTTTTTGATGATGACAAACTTATAATTGAAGTTCCCCCTAAGAACCAGAATGACATACGTATTTCATGTATTCCCCCTGAATTTTTTCCCCATCTTGTTCCCCCTCAATTAATTTTTTTCCTTTTGGCATCATAAAAAGAACAGTAGCAAGCAATAATCAAAAAGAAGTCTAGCTTGGTTAACTCATGCCACATGTGTGCACGCAAACATGACTAAAAATAGATCAGAAGAGCAAGGCATGCATAGCAAAAGGACGGGATATTTATTAATTTTTCGAAATAAAATAGGGAGCAGTTCCAGATGTTACATAATCATCCACAAAATAAAACAACAAAAGGTACCAACCATTAAAACATATCTAAACACATGGGAACAAAGACAGATAATTAGACACTTTGAAGGGAACAATTTCAAGGAGCACTGGAAGGGGGAGGCCCAGATGAGGAGGCAAGGGTTCTAAAGAGGATGTCCATTCGAGCATTTGCTGACATCTGCTCGTTGGGCAGCCTCTCCTTCAGGTCCTCAACCTGTTTCCTGAAGTCAGCATTTTCCTTTGTCAGACAGGAAACCTCTGTGCTTTGGGAATTGTTGGAACTAGGTGCCTTCTAGGTCTGACTGAGCTACCCTTCGAGAATGGTATTCCATGTCTTCAGCTCCCTTATCTCTTCAGTGGCACTATTTTGAGCGTTAATCACCTGAGAGATAGAGGAATTACTGCCAGCCCCTCCCCTTCTATCAATGCACTCACACTCTTCTAAGGTGATCTTGGAGAAGGTTTGCTTGCGAGTATCCACTTTAGCCTTTCCGAAAGGGACTTTGAAGAATTCAAATATTTTAGTGCGGAGGAACCCGTAAGGCAGCCTATGATTACCATCCTTGAAATATGTCACTTTCTTTATGTGCTCTATCATAAGACCATGCAGGTTTATAATGGTGTAGGCATCCAGTGCTTCCATGAGAACCAAGTCTGCTCGTGACGTAATGGAACTCTTTCTACACGTGGGAGAAGAACTTTGTTCACCATTTCAAACATCAGTTGGTACACTGGAAGGAGGGCCTTCTTGTGTACCTGTTCCCCTTGTTGTACTACCTTATCCTTCAAGATGACATTTCTAAAGTTCGAAGAACAAGTCCCCCTCAATAGAGGACATTCAGCTAGTAGGCACTCCCAAGATGGTTCTCAGTACAGTAGTATCCATCACAAAATCAACACCATTCACTTTCATGCAGATGTTATCATCCTCGACTGTAAAGGAGTCGACATAGAAGCTATGTACCTCTATCTCATACACTTTAGGACTGTCACTTGTGAACAAATGTGTCCACTACTGGAATTCATAGATACAACCAGTTGGCGCATTCCTAACATGTCAAGAATATCAAGGGCAAATGTGCGGCCCCATATCACCTTCTGGTTTCTCAAATTTTCCCTTCCCTCCTCCTTGGCCATATTCACCTTGGCCTTCTTATAGGAACCATATTCCTTATTGGTACCAGCCTTCCGCATCACTGATTTTCTCACACTTTTTCCTTTGTCTGCATATTTCTTAGATACCTTCTCAGACACTTTCTCAACAGATTCCTCAGCCACTCTTTCACCAGAGTCCTCAACTACTTTCTCACCATATTTTTCACCCTCAACATTGCTCGAACCAATCTCACTCATAGATGACTCCTTCCTGGACATTGGAATTGTAAGTTTCTTTAAGGACTTACGAAGTTAGGAACCAGGTTCCTTATTCACCTCATCATCAATATCAACAACTAGTGCTGGAGGCACTACCTTCTCATTTACAACCTTTCCATCCTTGACCAATCTCCTCTTCTTCTTTTCTTCTTTGTTTTCCTTAGAACTGACTTAAGAGCTTCCTTCTTTTGCAACCTAGTGGTAGGTCTCTTAGGAATTGACTCCTTGGGAGCTGCCTTTCTACTCCTAGCACTAATGAAGCTTGCAATAGCCACATTGTCATAGTTTTCTTCACTATCCTCATTCTTCTCCTCAAAAAGAGATCTTATTTTAGGAACAACAATTGATAATGACTCAGCATAGAAATGAGGTGAGGGAGCGGGATCAGTACTGACTTGGGTTCTTGTGGAGAACCAGGGGTTTTAGCCCAAGTAGAAGTAGAGGACTCCTTTTGGGTGGAGGGATCAGTTCCCTCAGTTGTTCCCCATTAATACTGTCAAGTGCCAAAGTTTCGACAGGCACCAGTTCCCTACCCTCTAACTGTATATTATTACCTTCCCTATAAGAACAATTGGTTTCAGACACACCCTTATAACCACCAACCAGACTTCCCTCAGCAGTTAAGCATATTCTCTATAGCCTCTTATTCTTGCAACACCAGAGTAAACTCAGAATACATAGGAAGAGCATTACATGTAGATACAACAACATTTAAGTCAAGGCCTGGGGTAGTCATTGCTGGTTCATCACTATTTCGATCCATGCCTTGTTGTATCTTAGAACTTTCTTCCACTGCAAACTAGAAATTTCCTGATTTTCTTCTCCCTCCACTGTATTTTCGTTGACCATTTTTCTAGTGAGGCTAAATGAGAGGTTGTACCCACAAACTTCTTGGGAGTCAAAGTTTGCGACTCCGATGAGACCAGTACTTGATTGGGTTGGAGACGAGGCAGTGGGTGGTTGTGACTCTAGCTTAAGGTTTGGACTGGATGTCATAGGGGTCAAAGGCTCTGCCACTGGTGCTTTAACAGGTGAAGACGCAGTGGGGACGATGCTTGGAACAATTTTGGCTTTGAGATTTTCAGACATGGTGGAGTGTAGTGAGAGTTTATGGAATAAGAGAGTGTTTGGTTGTTGAAGAAAAAATGGGAATTTTGGCTTGTGATGTGAACAGTTATGAGAGTGACCGTGTTTGGATTTGTTTAAAAGGGATGAGGGACCAGTTAGAAACAGTTATCAATTTTTGGCTAGACGGGTCATTTCATAACGTGTAGGACGCTTGGGTTAAATAAAGCGGGAAAGATGAAAACTGACATTTTAATGACGTGGCACCGTTTTAGCCGTTAAAAAGTTGTGCTTGAGAGTACAGAGGAACTACTAACCTGTGTCAATGGAACCAGGTTCCCTGACAGATTTTGTAAGTGTGAGCCACATCCTTTGACTAAAGTGCGATACAATTAGCTACTTGTTTGCTCTGTAATCGTCATGCGTGTCTACCAACAACGGTATAGAGATAAGTTAGACTTTGCCAGAAAATACTTTTTAGCTATTTTACATGTTCATTTCTTTCATAGCTAATCATTGAGGGATCAGGTCCTTAGCTTGAGTTCATCAATCCTAGTGCCAAGTGATTCTTTTCAAAGTGCTCTCTGCTCAGTGTTGTGGTAAAGATATCTGCAATTTGATCTTCTGTGATGCAAAACTTTATGCAGATGAGCCCTTTTTCAACATTTGTCTCTGAGGAAGTGATGTCGCACATTAATATTCTTTGTTCTCTTATGTTGAATTGGATTCTTTACCATGTTGAGAGCATTAGTATTGTCACATAGTAAGGGCACACAATCAAAAAACACACCAAAATCTTCTAGTTGTTGCTTGATCCACAGCAGTTGAGCAAAGCAAGAGGCAGGTGCCACATACTCAGCTTCTGCAGTTGAAAGAGCCACTGAGTTTTGCTTTCTTGTGCCCCATGAAATTAGACACGAACCCAGAAAATGTGTCATGCCAGAAGTGCTTTTCCTATCCACCAGATAATCAGCATAGTCAGCATTAGCATACCCTATTAAATCAAAATTATCTCTTGAGGGATAGTAGAGAACCAGGTCCTGCGTTCCTTTGAGATACCTCAGGATTCTCTTGGCAACCTTCAGATAAGATTCCTTTGGATTAGATTGAAACCTAGCACAAAGTCCCACACTAAAAACAATATCTGGTATGCTTGCTGTGAGATACAGGATTGACCCAATGATACCTCTATACATGGTCTTGTTTACAGGAGAACCAGGTTCATCCATGTCCAGGCGAGTGGAAGTGGCGATGGGAGTATCAATGATTTTTGAGCTTTCCATCTCAAATCTCCTCAGAATCTCTTTGATATGCTTCTGCTGACTTATCATTGTGCCCTTATGAGTTTGCTTGACTTGTAGACCCAAGAAGAAATTCAATTCCCCCACCATGCTCATTTCAAACTCACTTCCCATGAGTTTTGTAATTCCTCACATAAAGAATCATTTGTTGCTCCAAAGATGATGTCATCAACATAGACTTGCACAAAGAGTAGTTTCCTCCCCCGTTTCTTCAGAAATAAGGTGTTGTCAATTTTTTCTCTTGTAAAGCCATTTTCTAAGAGAACTTTGGACAACCTTTCATATCATGCACGAGGAGCCTGCGTCAGTCCATATAATGCCTTGTCCAGTTTAAACACGTGCTTAGGATGCTCATGGAACTCGAAACCAGACGGTTGCTTGACGAAAACTTCTTCTTTTAGAAAACCATTCAGAAAAGTACTTTTGACATCCATCTGAAACAATTTGAATTCCATATGAGATGCAAAGGCAATGAGGATTCTGATGGCCTCCATTCGAGCAACTAGAACAAAACTTTCATCATAGTCAATTCCTTTTTCTTAATTGTAGCCTTGAATTACTAGCCTTGCCTTATTTCTTGTTGTGCTTCCAAACTCATCAAGTTTGTTTCTAAATATCCACCTGGTTCCTATGACAGTTCTGTCAGCAGGTCGAGGAACCGGGTGCCATATATTGTTCCTCTTAAATTGATGGAGCTCATCTTGCATAGCCGTAATCCCATCAGCATCTTTCAATGCTTCCTTGATATTTTTGGGCTCAATTTGAGAGAGAAATATTGAGAAGGCAAATGAGTTTCTTGACTTTGATCTAGTTTGAATCCCTAAGTCAAGAAGGGTGATCACATTCCGAAGAGGATGTGAACTCTTATGCTTCCAATTAGACACCTGAATTTTATTATGAGAGGATCCAAGTCCTTCTGTATATGATTCATGAGTCCTGTTTCTCACCTCAACAGCTGGAGTTCCATGAACAACATCCACAACTCTATTTTCTGCTTCAGTTAACGTGATTGAGGGACCAGGTTCCTCTACATCAGTTGGAGATTCAAATGTGCCATTGTCATTTGATTCCTTGACCTGACTCATCATGTTGACCTTTCCATTTGCCATATCAATGAATCCACCGGGAACATTTGATAGCTCTCCATCTTGATCAGCCCTATCGTGTGCATCTCTTCCAATAGGGTGGTGTGATTCGTCAAATATCACATGTATGCTTTCCTCAACACATTGAGTTCTTTTGTTGTACACCTTGTAAGCTTTCTTTGTGATGAATATCCAAGAAATATTTCGTCATCACTTTTGGCATCAAATTTTCCCAAAGGTTCCTTACCATTGTTGAGGACAAAACATTTGCAACCAATGTCCTCAAGTGTGTAAGCTTAGGTTTTCCCCCATTCAGCAGTTCATACGGGATTTTGTTTAGGAGGGACCTGATCATACACTTGTTCACCAAGTAGCATGCAGTGTTGACTGCCTCTTCCTAGAAACCTTTTGCAACACCACTGTCAATCAGCATTGTCCGAGCTATGTCTTCAAGAGTCCTATTTTACCTCTCCACAACACCGCTTTGTTGAGGTATTTTTGGAGCTGAAAAATTGTGACTTATACCATTTTCAGCACAGAACTCGTTATCAATGGTCAACTTCTGCAAATCCTTTGCCTCTGTGATGGCATTTACCTTGCTTTCTCAGGAACCAGGTAATACACTAAGTATTTTCCTGACAAGTTTGTTCTTAGGAATGATTTCTCCCAGAGAGTGAAGCTCAATGATGATGGAGGTGAAGCGAGTGTGCATGTCCTGAATGGACTCATCATCCTTCATCCTGAAGAGCTCATACTCAGTGGTTAACATGTCAATCTTCGACTGCTTGACTTGAGTTGTCCCTTTGTGTGCTGTTTGGAGAGCTTCTCAGATCTCCTTAAGCAGATTGACAAGCTGAGATCCTGTTGTATTCATCTAGACCAATACCGCATACGAGAATCTTTTTTGCTCGAAAATTCTTCTCTACAGTCTTGTGGTCAACATTGTTAAACTCCTTTCTTATTTTAGGAACTATCACTACTGGCTCACCAATGGTCTTCGTAGGAACAAAGGGGCCCTTGCAGATAACATCCCACAGTTCTGAATCTTCAGCCATGATAAAATCATGTATCCTTATCTTGCACCATCCATAGTATTGGCCGTTGAATCTTGGTGGTCTGTAGGTAGATTGACCTTCTTCAAAATTTGGTGGAGCAACCATGAGGATCTTTTCTAGGTGTTAGCCTGATAAAAAGAACCAACTCTGATACCAATTGATAGAAACTAAGGGTCAACCAAACTATATAGAGAACTAGGTTCTCTATTTATTCCCACGGAACACACACACACATCAGTAAATAAATGACATAATGGAGTTTTACATGGAAAACTCCTAGCTCACGGGATTAAAAATCACGACTTACACTCATAGTATTTCAACTTCACTACTGAGCAAACTTTAGATTACAAATTATTATAACCTAGGAATTAAATTTTTAATCCCTCCACTAACTTGTAATAACTCTTTTACAAGCCCCTTTGCAATAACTCTATTATAAAGCTTACAACTCGACTAACTCTAGCCAAGACACAAACACAAAGGTTTATGATTTTACAACGGTTTCCAACATAATACTTCTTAACTAAACTAAGTAGGAATTACAAACAAATCACTTTAATAAAGGTGCAACACAACTAAGGACATGTAATGACACAATGCAGGAAACTGGTCCTTCGTTATGTTGTTCTTTTTTCTTGAAGCCTTGAGAGTCACTACCACGCCCAAACCTTGGGAGGCGTGGCTGGCACCCGGTGCCGCACTGGCCCGAATGAACCACTCTGTAACTCATTCATTCCTTTTGTAACTATCATGGACCAACATGGCCACAACTTGAAATGTACAATTGTAAATGGTCAAATGTTATATTAATGAATCATCGTTCTTAAAGCATGAATACATATGGGTCGTCAAGACTTCTAACATACTGCACAAAATGATCCTCTGTCTACAAAGCCGCTAAGATTATTTGACATCAAATTGGACAGGGTACTGACTTACCCATAAGTATGTGGCAAAATTTTGACACGATGACTCATAAAACTCGACTGCGCTCCGAATGAGGTAGAGTCTTACCGATCCTTTGCTGAATGCCAATATCGTCTACTATGAGGGCTCATCAAACTAATTATCTATACCTGCAGGCATGAATGCAGCGTCCCCAACAAAAGGACGTCAGTACGAATAATGTACTGAATATGTAAAGCATGTAAAATAATATATAAAAAGCATAGAAGAAACATGGAGTAAATGACTCATCATGCAAGTCTCTATTAAAATTTTGAAAGGCTATAGAGAGTCATTTTCTCTTTGAAAATTTATTAAAATTAAACAATAGTAACTATGAACTCACTATTTAAAAATATAATAAGTCCGATCTAAGAACCTAGGAGGATATTGCACCCATAGGACTGAAATCTTACATTCGCAATCGATCAAATATGAACTGAATTTTGTTGCCCTTCTTATTGTCCTCACGAACAAGAAGCATTCCATTTTATAAATAGGTCTCATGTTTGATGCATTTCTGTTCTCGTATTATTCTCATATAGTCAATATTAAATAATTAATTAATTAGTTAGTTAATTAATATATAGGCTTCATGTCTTGTATGTGGGTCTACTACTGCAACATGACCTTAAGGCTAGTCATCCTTCATATAGTATGTTTTAAACTAATTGTTCTAAGTTGACTTTGGCAGTCAAAATTTTTAAGTTCGACTATCAATTATGTTGAATACCTATTTTCCTTTTGAACTAAACCTTAACAATCTGATGGTATTTAGACAATTTTAGCGCAAAAATATCATAAACACCCAGATGCCAATTTAAAACAACCTACTCAAATAATAAGTACCAAAAATGTATATTGTACATGGGCCTGCGGACCTTACCTTCACAGGGAAGCCACTGTAGCACACACTCCCCAAACTGGAAATCGTGAAAGAGTTATATTATCATGCATATGCATATAAATGGCATATAAATGGCATGCAATGCATAGGTTTGTACGTACATAACATCATAAAGCCTCTGAGGGCATCTCATCATATCATCTCGGTCATTGTGGGCAAATCATCAATGTATATCAGCTGATCAGGTGGTGGTGCGTACATAACCCCATAACCTTTCTCATATCCCATATACATATATATACGTGTATATAACGCCGTCTGAGTCATATTTCAGCCACTGTGGACAACATCATCATCATCGTATACCAGCTGATCAGGTGGTGGTGCATATATAACGTCGTAACCTTTTCTCATATCCCATATACATATATATACATATATACGTGTATATAACGCCGTTTGAGTCATATTTCAGCCGTTGTGGGCAACATCATCATCGTATACCAGCTGATCAGGTGATGGTGCGTATATAACGCCGTAACCTTTTCTCATATCCCATATACATATATATACATATATACGTGTATATAACGTCATCTGGTCATGGGTCTATGTGCATGTATAAATGCATGAAATGCATATGAAATATGTTAATAAAATCTCTTGGTACATCATAAAGCCATTATGTCTCTGATTAATATCCTGAAATAAACTTTATCAACGTACATATTTCTGAGGCCAATGAACAGATGCTAAAATAATATGACACATGGAAGAATAAAAATATACACATCTTTAGCATTCCTACGAATAGAGTATTTTATGAAAGTTAGTGCATTTTTCATCCTGTGATTAGTCTTCTCCTTTCTGGTACCTGACAAAACTATTGGCAGTGGTAGAATATGAAGAAATTCCCAAATGTTAATAACCATATAACATAAAGTACCAATGTATACTACAAGTAAATGAAGGAAACAGAGGGAGAAATAGAATAAGTCATATGAAAAGTTAATATGCATAAAAATAAGAACACTAATTAATGACAAACACAAGATAAAGAAGAAGTGCAACTGTTTTAGTTCATATTGGCCAGACGCAATAGTACGTTACACTAACTTCAAGTTTGAATTTACCAAATTGTTAATACATATTCGATGTTACCGTTCACAAATAAATGAATTGACGTAAAAATGCTACCTACAATTTATTAAGCTTACAAATAAGATTCATAAGTTTAATTAACTTCTCAGTGAGTGCCAGAAGGTAGTCAGAATATTACTTATCTACTACAGCTTACCACTGTTCACCAATACTACTCGGTGAGAATACAGAGACACAACTCAAGTAGCTTAAGGTAAATAGAAATTCAGGGATTATAAGAAAAATACCATAATAAAATGTAGCTTAATCTTATCTCAAGTGATTATAAGTAACATCTTCATCTGCGAACTGATGATTCATGGTAGTCATTGTTATTCAATCATCCAATGAAGCTTGAGACCTCTCTTTCCTTTTGTGACAGCAAGTTGGGCTACCCAGGGAGATGTTTCTTCAATATCTTCCATATTTATGTAGCGTTCTGCTACTGGTTGTATTAAAGGCAGCTCAATACAAAAAATTCACTATTTTTATGGCAATTTGGCCAACAACCTGAAGTCGCTGATCTGGAGGATTACGAAAGTGGCCCAAAGAGAAAGAGTTGCAAAAATTCCCGTTTATGTTTCATCGAAATCCTTAGGATGTTTAATATAGGAAAAATCTAACCTTGGAATTGTCAAAGAGAGCATATACTCTCTGTCCTGATGTCTTTGGAAGTAAACAAAAACCAAAGAAAAAAATAGTGTCTTGAATTTATTTAATACATGGTTGCCACCTAATCAAAATCACTTAAGAGTCATTGGTTTGGTTAGTGGCTTCATGCCACACGTAGGGGTGGGAAGAATTTAATCTTTATCCAACTAATTAGTTAATTAGGTAATGTCCCGTTATTTGATAATTAATTACGTAATTAAAAATTATCTTAAATTACTTAAAATTCTACTTATTTTTAATACACTTTATATAACTTACTATCATGGTCAGGTGGTACCATATAAAATAAATATCATTGTTTTAAAAGGCTTTTTTGGGACTCGCCTCAGGGCACGCCCCGGGGCGGGGCACTATCAACACGCCTTGAGAGTCATGTGTGGGGCTTAGTTCTTTGAGGCTTACACCCCCAAGCGTCCGACGGTGCGCCCTAAACACGCCTAGCGCCCAACGCTCGGGACTCGCCCAACAGTTCTTATGCAAATTATGTGTTGAATTCACTAATTTGCACTGTTAACTATCAAAATTCTTTAACAAATGAATGGCTAAAGTTCTTTTATCTATACAAATATAAAAATTGTGAATAATTCAAATAACGAAATATATTATTGCATAATTACTAATTGAGAACATCGTGAGGGTGAATATCATTTGAATATTTCTTCTAAAAATAGATAACCAAAATTTATATTGATCTTCATGTCTTAGTATGTCTCTCAAAATTATCATAATTTTTTTATTTTAGTATTTAAAAATAATTTTATATTGACTCATGAATGAGTAATATTTTAAATTATAGTTGTTAAAAAACTTATTGTGTATTTACTTTTAAAGAGGTAAAATATGCAGTTTGATAATATTTTTTAAGAAATTATAATTTTTAATTGTTTGAAAGTTAAGAGGTTGGAGTTAATTTATATTTCATAGTAACTTTAACAGTATTGTATTATTTATACTTATAAAACATGATAAATATTTTATTTTATATGAGTTTCTTTAATTCTTTTTAGTTTTCTTAAATTTTTAATGCATCTCTTTATATTTTATTGTGTTATAATGCTATATTATTTATTCATAAATTTAAAAAATTAAAGATCCGTGAGGCTTACGCCCTATGTCTCGAGGCTTTTGCCTCGCCCCGTATTAAGTAAAACGCTCCGCCTCACGCCCTCGCCTTTAAAAACACTAATAAATATATACAGTATTATTTCAGTAAAATATCCATGTAAAAATACATATATTTTCTCAACTTATAATTTTCCTAATCTCATATAAAGAGCAAAAATTTTCATACGTTTAATTCTTAAAATGGTAAAAAGATAACCTTCTTTTCTTGCGAAAAAAAATTAATTTATATCTTTACAATAAAGAAAATCTCATAAACTTTCTTATATTATGTGTATAATTGAAAGTAGTAATATTTATAACTATCTAAAATTATATTTTTTTTTTCAAACTACTTTACAAATATATTCCACTCAAATTACCATATATAACGGTATCAAGGTTGTTAAACTTACGGGGTGTAACAGTCACTTGCAAGATTCACACACTTAGAGAAAGTTTGATCAATTATAGAATGTGCAAGTGCAATGTTTTGCCTTTGCTTCAATGTTAATATTACATAGGTGACATCACTTGAATGATGCAAGCATGTTTGGTACAAGGGCATTCCCATAAAGTTGACTGCTGCACAGTTTGTGTGTGCAGGCAGCAACTTTACAGCTGTGGGGGGTTGACTAGTACAGTCAGTAAAGGAACTGGTGTCCATCTGTTTAGGGGTGTTCGTCGGTCGGTACGGTACGGTATTTAGACATTTCTGTTCGATATTCAGTTTCAGTTTCTTAAAATCCTATACCAATACCGTACCTAATTAAATTCGGTATGGTTCAATTTTTCTCCTTTCGGTTTCGCTTTATTCAGTTCGGTAACTCCGGTTTATTCGGTTTGAATACTAACTAGTGCATAGAGCCATAGACTCTAATATTCTTAATTAAAGTACTCAAAAATACAAAATCGAAAAATGTTTGTTGATAAATTTTTTGTCCAAAACTAGCAAATATCGACCCAAATAGAGAAAATTGTACATAAAAGAATATTTGATCATTAGAAATGTCTTGTTACTTGTTTAGAGTTAATTGATGAACTTAGAGAATAAAGGAAAGTGAAATTTCAGATTTTTTATATTTATGTTATAATTGATAATATATATTTCGGTACGGTATCGGTATTTTGATATTTTATTTTAAAATATCAAACACCATACCTAATACCAATTTTTTTTAAAACTTAAACCAAATACCAAAATACTGTATACCAAATACCAAAATTTTCGATTTCAGTATAGTAATTCGGTATTTACCAAATTATGCATAGCCCTACATCTGTTTCCTCTGTTGTTTCTTTGACTATGAAAAGTTGAACCACGTCCCTGGCTTGAAACTTGTTGTTCTTGAGTACTTAAGGATATATGATAGGTTCCTTATCTGATTTTTTATCATTAAATTTGTTAGATCATCAAAATATAACAATGATGCATATAACCTATCATAGTATTTTAAAAAAATTAAACATTGAATATATTTAGTACTTCAACTTTCAACTGATCGAGCATCACTCGGAGCTCTCTTTACATTTTTCAACAACCTTGTTGAATATTACAAATTATGGATCCTTTTGTTGACTGATTAGAAACCTCATTACCTAGTCGGCAGTCGCATCAAACGTGTCACGTGCTACTACGTTGGCCATTCATATACTAACAAGTTATAAATGTCTGTCTAAATATACCCAGAATCCTCTTTAAATCAATATAACTTTCAACAAATTTCAGCTTCATAGCATAGAAAAGATAACATTATCCTTGAGAGATCAAAGATAGTTGCTTTAAACCAACAAATTTCAACCACCGAAGGGCACCCCAAATTCAAGCTAGATTATTCGTGTGTTTCTCGTAACTACGAAAGGTGTTACTCCCACTATTTGTTTGAGGCATCTTTGCTTTATAAAATACAGACAACTTGAACAGAGGCGGACCTACACTAGGCCTTGAGGGGTCACGTGAACCCGTTAACCTCGGCAAAAACTCTGTATATATATTGTATGTAGTATATACTTTAGGGACCCATTAAATATTTTTCTTGGCCCCTTTAAAAATGAAATGCTGCTTGGAGCAATGGTCCGCCTGTCTTCAATATTTACCTTCCTTTTGCTACAAAGGACTGGGGTTCGAAACCCCTTTCCACAAATATTTCTTTTTTAGTTTCTTTCACTTTTTATAACTGGAATAATCAATTTTATTAGTACAATAATACTATTTATTAGTCACTAATCAACAGTTGACTAATTTATAATTTTTTATTTAACCTTTTCTCAATTTTATTATATTTTAATAGTTATAGATAATAGTCAATTTTATTATTTAGTTCTTCTACAAAAGCCCCAAAATATTAAATCCCTAAACCAGTAAACCTTTCCTAGTTCTTCCTCGCTCAAATGCAGAAGCTCCCCTCAGCCATCACTCCTCACTCCAACTCAATTTCAATTCCTCTCATTACTTTGAAAAAGTAGCGGGCATCGAATCTCTGGTCAGTGCTTCTTGTAAGAGCATGGAGAATTTGGGATGGATTTTACTAGATCCTATGCGTGCTTTAGATGGAGTTTCTTTCTCCCAGATTCTTATATTCTTGTTTTCTTATTTTCTTTCTCCATAAAAAAAAAAAAAAGTAAAGGATTAGCGCTAATAAATAGTAATACTTGTGTTTCAATCTGATTTTTGAGCTTAGTCCTTCTGGGCATTGTTTGATGGTAACCCATTTTCATATCTTGTGGACTTAGCTTATAGAAAGGGATTAATGGGAAAATGGAATTACTTATATATTTATTCATTCAGTTTTTCTGCTAAACCTGTAACTATTTGCTGAAAATACTGAGAGTGCTTAGCCCTTTCTGTATATCTACCTATGATTTTATTTAGGTTTGAAATTTTTGGTTCAAGAATCCCCAAAATTTAGGTTTGCCACTGGTAATTAAATCAAATTTTCTCTTGTTGTGTTTTCTGCTTTGACCCTTTTTGCATTTCATGAATTTCTATTCTTGATAGACTATTAAATTTATTGAACTCATTTTTTGTAGGAAGCTCTTGTTCTTGTGAATTGAGATGAATGTATTTTGACGAAGTTTAATTCTTCTCAACCAAGTTTTAGTCTTAGAAACAATTCCTCTCATTTTATAGATGAGTTTGATGAGAAATTACTCAATCCCAACCCTAGTGAGAGAGTACCCATTAATAAATATAGTCTTAGAATACGGGATGACGTAAGAAGACACTACATTCAAAATGGACCTTGCCAACCGGTTGATCATAAATTTCCTAAAACTTTATTCGGGAATAAAATGCGTCAATTTAGTTTGGGTTGGTTTAAAGGTTCGTATTCTAGATGGTTGGAGTATAGTGTGAAGAAAGATGCCGCATTTTGTTTATGTTGTTATTTATTCAAAAATGATTATGTTCATGGAAGCACGGGTGACTCTTTCACAAAAACGGGCTTTAAGGCTTGGAATAAAGCTTCGGAAAAACTTGATTTACATGTTGGTAAAGTAAATAGCCTCCACCACAAGTGTTTCAACAAGATGCTAGACTTATCAAATCAATCCCAATCAATTCAAGTTGCTTTTGATAAGCAATCCGAGAAACAAAGAAATGAACACCGAATTCGTTTAAATGCATCAATCGATGTTGTAAGGTTTCTCTTGTATTTTGGATTGTCTTTTCGAGGTCATGATGAAAGTGATTCTTCAAAAAACAAAGGCCTTTTTCTAGGGCTTTTGGAATGGTTTGCAAAAAGGCTCCCTGAAGTAGATAGAGTCATATTGAAACATGCACCAAAAAATGATATGATGACTTCGCCAAAAATTCAAAAGGACATTGTGAGTGCTTGTGCTCAAGAAACCGTGAAAGCTATAATCAATGATTTGGATGGAGATTATTTCGGGATATTAGTTGACGAATCCAAGGATATTTCACAGCATGAACAAATGGCCCTTGTTTTGCGGTATGTTGACAAAAAAGGCCAAGTGAACGAGCCATTTATTGGTCTTGTTCGTGTTCATGATACCTCTACAAAGTCGTTGAAGGAAGCAATACTTTCTTTGCTTATGAAACACTCATTAAGTCCATCCAAAATACGTGGACAAGGTTATGATGGAGCTAGTAATATGCAAAGAAAAATGAATGGTCTTAAAGCTTTAATTTGCAAGAAACTCCTTCGGCACATTGCATTCATTGTTTCGCTCATCAATTACAGTTGACGCTTGTAGCGGTTGCTAAAAAACATAAGGAGGTGGAAACTTTCTTTGCTATTGCTGCTAATGTGTTGAATGTGATTGGAGCACCCTTTAAATGTAGAGATCAACTTCGGGATCATCATGCCGAATTATTGGTTCAATTGCTAGAGAGTGGTGAAGTTCAAAGTGGGAAAGGATTAAATCAAGAGCGAGGGCTTCAAAGGCCAGGTGACACTCGTTGGGGATCACATTGTAAAACATTAGATAATTTTGTTGTTTTATTTGCATCTATTGTTCATGTGCTTGGGGTGATTGAATATGAAGGTCAAGAGGCTAATGATAGATTGCAAGCAGAAGCGTTTTTGAGTAAAATCAATTCATTTGAATTTGTGTTCTTGCTTCACTTGATGTTGAAGGTATTGTTAATGTCGAACGAGCTGAGTAAAGCTTTACAGAAGAAAGAGCAAGATATTGTCAATGCCATGATATTTCTTGACCTTACAAAGGAAAGGTTGCAAGAAATGAGAGATGAAGGATGGAAATCATTAATGGATGAATTATATTTGTTTTGTACTAAACATGACATTTTGGTGCCTAATATGGAAGAATTCTATATTCCTGGAAAGTCAAAGTGTAGGCCTTCTAGTGTTACTTATTCACATCACCTACGTGTTGAGCTTTTTTATACAGTGATTGATTTGCAACTTCAGGAGCTTAACCGTCGTTTTAATGTTGTTAGTAGTAACTTGCTTCTTGGTATGGCTAGCTTGAATCCGGCTAACCCGTTTGCTAACTTTGACAAAGAAAGAATAATGACCTTGGCCAAGTATTATCCAGATGAGTTTGGCGAATTGAAGCTTCGAGATCTTAGTCACCAACTTGACACTTTCATATTGCACATGCAACATGGTGACCCTAGATTCTCAAATTTGAAAGGAATTAGTGATTTGGCAAAAGCGTTGGTTGAGGCAAATCTTGTGGAGATATATTCACTTGTTTATTTACTTGTGAAATTGACTCTAATTTTACCTGTCGCGACTGCAACGGTAGAAAGAGCATTCTCATCCATGAAGTACATCAAAGATGAATTGCGTAGTAGTATTGGTGATGCATTTTTAAATGATTGTTTAGTTTGTTACTTTGAAAAAGAAGTATTTACAAATGTAAGCAATGATGCTATTATTGACCGTTTTCAGAGTATGAAAACGTGTCGAGTTCAAGTATAAGTGGATGATGTACTTTTGTTGTATTAATATCAATTAAAGATATTCTATAACATTGAAGTTTTTCTTTTGATGTAAATTGTGTCTTCTTTAGTTCTCATTTTTGGATAACAGTAGATATTACTATTAGTATGTCAAGAATTGCGATTAAGGCCATTACACTTATTTTATATTTTAAAGTTTATTCCAGTTTAGTCTATGTGTGTGCAAGGATGTGCAAAAAGTTGTTTATTTTCTTGGAATGCTTATTTTTTTTAAAAATTCGCAGATCAATTGGAGAATCTGATGAAATCGAAGTTTGTGTTCGCGGGTCAATTGGGGAGTATGATGAAATCAAAGCATAAGCTCTTCTTACTTTATTTTAGTTTTTTGCTTAGCAAGTTTATATTATATAGTGGATTGTGCTGCTTATTTATTGGTCTATCATAGAGTTTATATGTATTTTTTTATTAGCTTTGGGTAATTCACTCTAATGACAATGGTGCTCCCGTTATACTCAAATCCTGGGTCCGCCTCTGAACTTGAAGGTTGTTTTCAAGGAAGTCTACGTCAGTTTCAATACATAATCTTCATAGGAATTAGAAAAGATTATCCGAAGTCTTGTCATTGTTGTTGCAATCCGAAACTTAAATAGTGCCCTTTTGGCCAAAAAATACCTTTCTACTATTAAAAAAATTACATAAGTACATAAAACACAATATAATACTGCGTTTTACTTTAACGGAAAGTTAGCCGTTAAAGTTAAATGCAGCACTATACTGCAATTTATTAAAAAAATAAATTTTTTAAGGAAAACGCAGTATAATACTGTGTTTCCCTTAAACGCAGTATTGTACTGCATTTTCCTATTAAAATTGGACCCACCTTATAACTCTGCCATAAATGCCTATATTTAATTAAAGGAAAGCACAGTACAATACTGCATTTAAGGGAAACGCAGTATTGTACTGCGTTTTCCTTTAATAAAATATAGGGCCCCTTCTTCTTCCCCAAGACAACGACTCCATTAAAAAAACTCCCCCGTCCTCACTGCTGGTCCTCCCCCCCCCCCGGTCAAATTAAAAAAAAATTGGGCCCCACCCGTCACCCAAAAATCAAAGAGTGTAGGTCCCCCACACAACACAAGCTTTGGATTCCTTCTTTCGGGTTCAAAAATTCGATTTGAATCTATTTCAAAAAACTTAAATTGAGGTATTTCGATTTTGTTTTTGTTGAAACTCGTATAGTACATGCATATTTGTATTGTTGAATGTGTTTCCATGTTAATTTGTGTTATGTTTGTATTTAAATTTGTATCTTATTTATACCCGGATCGATTTATTAGCTTTGGGACAAAAAATAGTTAAAACTTGATAAATAATTTTTATTGTTAATGTTATGTTTTTATTTGCTTAAATAATAAATAAATATTATTTATTTAGTTTGTTGTTCATATGTATGTTATGTTTGTTGTTTTTATATGTAATAGTGGCCTTTTAGCGTAGTAAAATATAGAGTCTTTTAGCGTAGTAAAATATAGAGCCTTTTAGCGTAGTAAAATATATAGACTTTTAGCGTAGTAAAATGTAGAGCCTTTAAGCGTAGAATCTCTGTAGTTTAAGTATGTAGTAACTGGAACTCATAGATAATTACTCAGTTCAATTCAATAATTAATTATTTAATTTATTAAATTAACAAAATTGTAAAAATGCTGAAATTGACATGCATAATAATTAAGGATAACTTGGTACTACCGGGCCTCAAATATCGAGCCTCGAACCCATACATAATTACTCAGTCCAATTTTAAAAATAATTATTTAATTTATTAAGCTAACAAAATTCTAAAAATGTTGAAATTGATACATATAATAATTAAGGATAACTTGGTGCTACCGGGCCTCAAATATCGAGCCTGAAAACCATAGATAATTACTCAATCCAATTTTAAAAATAACTATTTAATTTATCAAACTAACAAAATTCTAAAAATGTTGATATTGGCACACATAATAATTAAGGATAACATGGAGCTATCGGACCTCAAATATCGAGCCTGGAACCCATACATAATCACTCAGTCCAATTTTAAAAATAATTATTTAATTTATTAAACTAACAAAATTCTAAAAATGTTGAAATTGACACACATAATAATTAAGGATAACTTGGTGCTACCGGGCCTCAAATATCGAGCCTGGAACCCATAGATAATTACTCAGTCCAATTTTAAAAATAATTATTTAATTTATTAAACTAACACACACAATTAATTTTCTTTAAATTATAGTAGATGACATGGACTTTCCGCCTGCGCATCCTGGACCAGCCGAGGATCAGCTATTAGTGTTGCAGGGCGACCATAGGTCCTCCTTTGTATGGGAGGGACATATATCGGATTAGCCTCTCCGCGCTCGGAGACCTGACAATTTGTGGGACTTCATGGCGCAGCATCATTTCCATGTCCGCGTAGTCACGCGCCTACAGGCTACAGGCTTCTATACAATTTTTTGGATTGGGCGGATGCAGCTTGATTGGTCTCTCATCACGGCCTTGGTAGAGTGGTGGCGACCGAAGACGCACACTTTTCAATTGCCCACTAGAGAGGCCACCATCACACTGGAGGATGTTCAGGTTTTGTACGGGCTGCGCGTAGATGGACGGGCCGTTGCGCTGCCCCAGTACATTAGATCCATGACGCGTGGACAGTATTTGGATATGATGGGGCAGTATACTGGTTACAGACCTCAGGGTGACGCTGTACAGAGAGGGGGCAGTCGCGTTGCTTTGTCAGCCATCAAAGATCATATGACGTTTTTGCACCCAGACATTACCGGCGAGACGAAGAATCTCCATATTGAGCGGTACACGAGGTTGTCATTGCTCCTGCTTTTTGGGGGTGTCTTGTTCCCGAACACTTCGGGAAGTCTAGTGAGTATGCGCTTTCTCCATCATCTGCAACAGCTAGATGATTTACTCCTGTACAGTTAGGGTGTTGCTGTTCTCGCATAACTGTATAGGAGCATGTGTCGGGCGAGCATGCTTTGGCAGGTGGACATATGTGGTTTTCTACCCCTTCTACAGGTGACAATATTTTCGAATACTCTATTCATTACTCTGAATTCTATATGGTCGAAATAACTCTTAAATTTTACGTCAACCTTTTATCTTAGGTTTGGACCTGGCAGCGGATCATGTCGTTGCAGCCACCTCTACCACCACTAGAGCCCAGTGAGACTCATCCGTTTCTCCCTCTAGCTTCTAGGTGGGTTCTCCGGCGTGGGAACTACCGAGGGACCGATGCTCATCATAATCTCCCCCTTGTCAGGGATGTGTTAGATATGCTGGTGGCCGGACAGGTAAATATGTACCTACACTTACTTGTTATAAATTGAGTTGTGTTGTGCATACTCACTTTTATGTTATTATTTGGTAGTTCATCTGGACGACATACAGCGACGAGTTGCTAGCTCAGCTGCCCGATTATTGCTCAGTCGACCGACTGCTTTGGAGCTCCTCCGTCCCGATGATCTTCTTCGATATGGTTGAGTATCATGCCACAGAGTGTGTGCTTCGCCAGTTTCACCGTCCCCAGCCTATACCGGAGGAGCCTGCATGGGTGCCTACACACTATCAGCGGGATGACTGTACCAGGGTGGACGATAGATTTATGGGATGGCTAGAGCAGCAGGTCCATATTTGGGAGCAGCGAGGTGACTGTATTCCACCACCACCTTCATTTACCCAGGAGTCCACTATTCAGCTGTATACGTCATGGTACCGCCGTCACACCCGACTAATGATCGGAACCCCATTCATGTACTTGGCGAGCACTACAAACCATACGTCGGGAGGCACGAGGCACTGGTATGTTTTTGTGGCTTATTAATATCTTTGTGATATAGCGTTATTTAATTAATATCTTAAGTGTTTCACAGGCTATTGGGCATCACCTGGTCTACCAGTTGGGATGGGAGATGCAGCAACATGCCGACAATGCTGCACTCGTTGAGTATGGCCGGCGGGTGGCAGATCTGGCTCGTTGGACCCTGTTTCAAGCGAGAGATGGCACGAGGTTGGATCACGAGGCTCAGTATGCGGCGCCAGAGGACTATTATCGGGGTAGGGCTGTCCCACGAGGCAGGGGTAGGGCACGAGGGAGGGGTGCCCCACGGGGTCGCGGGGGACGGCGAGGAGGTGGTCCCTAGCAAGGGGGCGTTGAGGCACCTGTCGACCTACCTATTGAGGGACATGATGAGGATTTTGGAGATGAGGATCTTGGAGATGATCATCCAGGTTATATACCTCAGGTAAATGAGCCTTCCAGCAGCATGCCGTCGTACAGCCTTCAGCTATCTCTGCCAGCATCGCAGGTCACCCCGTCAGGAGCATTGTTGCTCACGGGTACATTCGACGGGGATGTACACCAGTACTTTGCAGTCCCATCTACCGCAGCTGAGGATCGGCCGACGCGGGACGTGGATGGCAGGCGAAGGTAGAGTTATGCCTCATCCTCGGCGGTTGATGCGGATCTACCACAGGCGCAGGTATGTTTTTATTACTGTAAAATTTCAATTTGTTTTCTTTTCCTTAATGAGCTGCCATTAATTAATTTTTAACTTTCTTATGAAGGCTTCGTCCCAGCCCATCTTTGAGGCCACTACATGCTTTGATGAGGACACCACGGATGCATATACTCAGGAGGTCGACGAGAACACGGTAAGAAAATGTTTTTTGACTTAACACGTACAATACTAATATACATTTTCACATGCTAAGCTTAGTACTTGTTTTGTAGGTTGTTGACGGCCCGACGGCCTCTTCTACCGATCCTGCCAGCTGTAGTGTCGATGCTGCTGCACATCCTCACATAAAGAGGCAGCTTGATGATGATGATCTAGATAGTGTACCCGGGCGACAGGGGATGCGACTCAAGGCAGCAGCAGCACTGAAGCACACAGGCTGCGAGACACATTGATTTACTTATGTTTTTACTTTGTGTAAATAGTACATTATGTAAATAATGGTAACAATTATGTTTTAGAAACAATTTTATTTTAACTGCGTTTGAACAATAATTTTACTTTAACAGTACAACACAAACACAAACCTTGCAAACCTAACACAAAAACAAATAGTAGAACTAATGAAAACACTTGACAAAGGAAACATAAAGATACACTACACCGCTCAACACGTACATGCCATTGTTTAGTCACTACTGCCTAGTATTCTCTGCTCCAACCATTTGAGCTGGTCTTCCAATTTTTTTTCTCTTCTTCCACCTCCTTGAGTTTCGCCTTCAACTCCGCAATTTCTTGCTTGGATTGGCGCTCTTTGTCCCACTGCCCCATACACACATTATTAAGATGATACAACTTGTCTTTGTAGTATTCCTGCTCACATGGTTCATCAATCCACACCTTAAAATTGCATGTAGGTACGTCGGGTTGCCTATAAAACTTGTTCATACACGCCTAGTAGCGGCGTCCAGCTTCTTCCCAACAATCGTACATCATGTTTTTGGTTCCACAGTCGCACCTTGGGCAATAAAAGGGTTGTTGATACATTTCTTAAAGAGAAACTTTGGTTTTATGGAAATATTTGCTATAGGTTGTTGTTAAGCGCAGAAAATAACTAGAACGCGCTCGTTATTTATAGGCAAGATTTCACATAAAACGTAGTATTATACCATGCTTTACATACACATAAACGAAGTATTATACTACGCTTTATATATTCAATTTTTCTGCAAGAAAACAGCTTTTTTTACATGATTTTCAGCTTTTTCAGAACGACAAGACAACTCAAAAAAACGTAGTATTATACTGCGTTTTACATATAATTTTTTTTAAAATTTTTAGATTGGTCTTCCTTAGTAACACCAATAAGTTGAATATTTAAACAATTCTATGAAGAAAATACTACATTATGTAAATAATGGCAACAATTCTATTTTAACAATATTTTTATTGTAACAGAATTTGAACAACAATTTTATTTTAACATGACAACACAAACACAAACATAGCAAACCTAAAGATACACATAACAAAAAACAAACAGTACAACTAATGAAAACACTTGACAAGGGAAACATAAAGATACACTACTACGCTCAATACGTACAAGCCACTATTTAGTCACGACCGGCTACTACTCTCTGCTCTAATCACTTGAGTTGGTCTTCCAGCTTTTTTTTTTCTTCTTCCACCTCCTTGAGTTTCGCCTTCAACTCCTCAATTTCTTGGTTGGTTCGACACTCTCTTTCCCATTGCCTCATACACAAATTATGAAAATCATAAATTCTCTCTTTGTAGTATTTCTGCTCACATGGTTCATCCATCCATACCTCAAAATCACATATAGGCTCGTCGGGTTGCCTATCAAACTTTTTCATACACGCCCAGTAGCGGCGTCCACCTTCTTCCCACCAATTGTACAAACTGCAATTTTCTCCGCAATAGCACCTTGGGACATAAAGGGGCTGTTGAGATATTTCTTAAAGAGAAACTTTGGTTTTATGGAAATATTTGCTATTGGTTATTGTTAAGCACATAAAATAACTAGAATGCGCCCGTTATTTATAGGCAAGATTTCACATAAAACGTAGTATTATACCACGTTTTACATATTAAATTTCTCTTAAACGAAACTGCTTTTTCACATGGTTTTCAGCTTTTTCATAACGACAAGCAACTCAATAAAACGTAGTATTATACCGCGCTTTACATATTAAATTTTCTGCAAGAAAACTGCTTTTCACATGATTTTCAGCTTTTTCAGAATGACAAGACAGTTCAAAAAAATACGTAGTATTATATCGCGCTTTACATATTAAATTTATTTTTTAATATTAAATTTTTTGTATTTTTTACAAACACCAATAAGTTTAATATTTGAACAACTATATCAAAAGGTCATGTTAAAAAATAAGATGTACCAAGATTATGGAAAATAATTTTATTTGATAGATATTGCAACATACACAAGTACAGACACGCATTAAAAAAAATAATACAAAAACAAAAGACTAGGGGTATCCTTGATAGTTGGGTACATTCGACGAACTTGCACCAGGAGTTAGATTACCACCGCCACGCATACCACCTGAAGGACATTTACGACGGTCGTGTCCAGTTTGCGAGCGTATGCCACATTTACGTGCATAAACGGTGTCACCAACATCCATTTGGTTCTGTATACGCGTTCTCTTTTGCACTTGTAGCTTGCACAAATAGTCCTTGTTACATACCATCTTAAAAGGTCCCGGCGGCCAATAATGCTCAGCACCTAATTGCTGCAACTACCCACTATACGTGTCTACATATGCAGCAACACTGTATTGCCTATCAATATAGTTGGTTGCCCCAAAACCAACTTGTTGAAAGCACTTCAATGCATGTGTGCACGGCATGTGGTAGATGGTTCATTTCCCACATGAACACAACCTTCTGGTTCACCGTCTGTAGATTATTCCCACGGTGTCCGCGGATAGAGGTCTTAACTTCAAAAACACCCCGGTCATGATCGTACTGTAGAAATGAATGCCAATGTGCTCGCCTCATATACCTTTCAAATCTTCTCATGGGTATTGACATAAATTGAACACCCCTGTACATCAATGCCGATGCAGCTTCATGCCTTTCAACTAACCTCTCCGCACTATATTTGAATGTCATGCGGACCATGGCAGTGACAGGCAATCCACTGACAGACTTCAACAAGCCGTTGAATGACTCCGACATATTTATAGTTAGGGCTCCCCATCTTCTGCCGCCATCAGCATGCAATGTCCACATATGAAGCTCATGTCCCATCAGCCAAGTATAGGCTCATGGATCTAGCTGTCAGATCGCTTCCATGCGCCTCATGAATTTGCACTGCTGGTGCTCAGTTGCAGCCATCCACATTAAGTCATGCAAGGCCTTATCAGGATATTTCTTCTGGAAATTGGCCTTCAGGTGCCTCACACAGTAACGGTGGTACGCATAGGGTTCCTGCCATTCAGGCAAGTGCCGTACATAACTTAAAATACCACCATGTCGATCAGATATTAGACAAATACCTGAACGTTGTTTGACAACGTGTTGCTTCAAGTGGTTCAAGAAAAGCATCCACGTCTCTTCGCTTTCGTTGGCACAAATGGCAAAAGCTAGTGGAAATATTTGTTTGTTGGCATCTACTGCAACAAAGCTTAATATCATACTTTCCATAGACATGAGTACCGTCTATGGAAATTACAGGACGACAATGCACAAAACCATCAATTGCTGGTTTAAATGACCAGAACACATAGTTGAAAATATATTCCGGTCTATCCGGACTCCGCTCAAGCCTTTATTCAACAACAGTCCCGGGGTTAAAGTGTTGCAGTGCGGCCATGTACCTGGGCAGAGATGAAAAAGACTTATCCCAGTCGCCATAAATAAGTTCAAAGGCACGTTTGCGACCGAGATATGCCTTTCTTTTGGTTATAGTATAACCATACTCCTGGTGGACGGCTGTAATATACTCTTTAATCTTGAACCTAATGGACACTTCCAAATATGGAATCAAGACAAGAGAAATCAAGTCTACATCCAGGTGGAAATGATTCTCTTTGAATGTGTCCATTTCACATCTGTGGGTGCTAATAAATTTACCCACTTTCCACAAACCTGATTTCTTCTTGCTGGCACGCAACATCCAGTGACAACCCATAAAGTCTCTACGGCATACAGCCTTGTATACCTCCGTAGTTGACTCACTTACCATCATCTCACGGCATTCTCTTACATTGTAGATTTTTACAGCCCTAATTAGGCGAGCTTTATCGGGGAAATACATGCCCTTTGTCAGAACCGCTAGTCTAGACTCATCCCACATCGCTGACCGAATTTCATCATCATCCCTTGTGAGGGCATCCACGTTTGGCATACTTGGCAAATTATCAAGGGAGGGAATATTCCGCTCATGAAATGGCACATGGGACTCGTACAATCTTTGTCTAGCGGAAGGTGGATGAACATGTTCCTTCGTCAGCTCAGGTTCAATATTCACTTCCTCCTCATCATCACCCTCATCAGGGAAGGGTGTGTCATCTCCAGACTCATCCGCATTGTTGTCATAATCACTATTATCTTCCTGACTCTGCGCATCTGCTAAATCACGAGTTAATACGTCGTATATGAGCAACTGTGTGAGGTCAGGAACATCAAGAAGCACGTTTTCACTGCACAAAAAGAACAAAATAATAAGTTACCCAACTAGATAAATACTTTACATATAGCTATATCATTTTACTTACAAGTCGTACTGTCTTGACGTTTCATAATGGATATTTTCTTGTTGGTGACGACTCCCGGATGGACCACCGTGGTCCAATACGCCAGAACTACGCATATTCTAACTAGGGGCAGGGTCATAACTTGTAAAATTCATATCCAGACGGTACCCCCTATGAAAAATATGAGTGTTAATACAAATCCAATTAAAACATAAAATAAACAATGCTAAAGCGTAAAAAAATTGAAGTTTACCAGTCGTCTTGTGGATTATATAAAGTCAAAAAATTATTTTGTGGCTGCTCATTCGCCGGTGGTGACAAGTTTAAATCAAGGCAAGCTCTTTCACCAGCAATCTGTCCGGCAAAAACTGCTCCAGAATAACCACCCGATGACTGGGAGTTATCCCTACTATGCACGCCCTCATTATTGGGAACGTCTTCAATCTTGACGTATATTTCCAACAATTTTATTACAATAAATTCCCTGTATTCATCCGGAATCCCCAAAAAATCTCTAAGAGTTTCATCATCTTCGATGTTAAACTCAGAATAATAAGCAAACCCCTACGGAGTCACTGAATACGGAAATCTACCGATTACTTTAAGGTTAACCGAACGCTTCCTCACACTCATCTTTTTACGTAACAACGATACCAATTTATCGTACTCCATTATAGTGGGCAATTTAACATGACATTGTGGAAGTGAGTTATACCTCACAGAGTTATTCTCCAGCACAACCTCACCCCCCCCCCCCAATATAATAAAACTCTTATTTTTGGCTCTTCAGACATTATAAAAAAATGAATGATAAGAAGAAGAGAGAAGTATGAACGGAAGTTTGAAGAAAGTATTGAATGGATTTTCATAAAATTGAAACGCCTTTAAATAAGGCAAGTCCGAGCCTGGGGTACAAAATTTTTTTATGTAAAATGCAGTACAATACCACGTTTTATGTATTTGAATTATTGTTATGTCAGTTATCTGCAGAACACTTATTGGTGGGCCCAAAAATCAGAGTAAAACACAGTATAATAATACGTTTCAGTGTAAAATACAGTATAATACTGCGTTTTACACTAAAAATTAATTCTCTGCAGTCCTGCAGAAGTGGGCCCAAATATTATAGGGAAACGCAGTACAATACTGCATCAGTGTAATACTGTGTTTTACACTAAAAATTAATTCTCTGCAGTCCTGCATAAGTGGGCCCAAATATTATAGGGAAACGCAGTACAATACTGCGTTTAAGTTAAATGCAGTATTGTACTGCGTTTTTCTAAAAAAAATAATTTTTTAATAAAACGCAGTATAGTACTGCGTTTAACTTTAATGGCTAACTTTTCGTTAAAGTAAACGCAGTATTATACTGCGTTTTATGTATTTATGTAACTTTTTTTAACAGTAAAAACGTATTTTGTGCCAATTTTTGCACTATTTAAGTTTCGGGTTCAATACTGCGTTTTATGTATTTATGTAACTTTTTTTTTAACAGTAAAAACGTATTTTGTGCCAATTTTTGCACTATTTAAGTTTCGGGTTCAACTACTTCCCCCCCCCCCCCCCTATTTTACTTGTTGTTAGTGGGAGTTTTCTTATTCCTTTTTCGCAGGTACCTTTTTAGTTAATTTTGGAATTGGTACCCTTGGTGAAATTGGCAGTCATTGCAAACAATCCAAATGGATAATAATCGTGACAGCTTAAAGCCTTAAACGATAAACCAACTTTTCAAGTGTTCAAACTTTTGGCAAAACTCACGGAAATCCTAGTTGACATGCCTTTTGTGATAGCTGACCTAAGTACTTTCAGATTCGTGAAAGGAGCTAATTAAAAAAAAAATGGATACCACACTCTATACGTTAATCTCGAATGTTTACCTTAACCAGGGCAAGCTGGCAAGTTTGTCTATTGAACTGTTTCTGATCGAACTGAGACCCGTATAACGTCCAAAGTTCAGTATCGTTCTCTTTTCCTTACGCTGCAAATAAAAGAGGCTCAGTTTGGAGTCCTCGCACAGAAACTACGAGACGTTAGGGGTTAGACTACGCTGCGTTTCTTAGATAGTTGGATACAGACAATTAACTGGCACCTCCATCCGGGGAAAAGCGAGAAGAGGAAAGGGCAAAATGAAACAGAAAGTTAAAATAAAATATAAAAACAAAAATAGAAGGCAAAAGTTTGACCATTTAATTCGTTCTGATATACAAATCCACTGCGATTTGCATTTACTACTGCAAAATCTTCCGATTTCTTGAAGCTTAAAAAATATACTTCCGCAGAAAGTCTCCCTACAAAGCCAGACACTGGAACGTCACCATAGCTCTTTCCAGATCCCACTAGTTGTCCAAATCCTAGAGGTACCTGCCTTCTGATCATCGTCATAGAAGGCCCGCATTACTATACACAAATTATACACCAAACAAGCAGATGACCAAACTAAACCACATGCTCAGGCGCACTTCACTAGAAAACATAATCAAGGTAGTGGTGGCAACGTTTACTGTTGAACTCCAACAAGCTTCCATAGGTTCGGTCAGCCACTCCAATAAAGAGAGCTTCAGTATCAGGGCTGAAGGATATCCCAGCAATTTCGCCAAACAAATCAATCTCTTGACAGGCACCATAATCAGATTGTGTATCGAAAATGTGGACAAAATCAGCTGGCTCAGCCATGGCCATGAAGCGACCATCTGATGTGAACTTGATTGCACGGATAGCACCCATCCTTCCCCTGAGTACTGCTATAGACTGTGATGTGTTCCTTATATCCCACAATCTGCAAGTTGTGTCTTGGTTACCAGTTGCCAAAATTGTTCCATTCGGGTGCCAAGCTGATGCAAATGAATAATCTAGGTGACCTTTTAGGTTGCTGACAACCTGAAGCATCAGGCAAAGGTCAACACATGAGCAACTAATCGTTAAAAGGGTTAAAAGGTTAACACCCCCTCGTTTAAAAAATATGGACGAGACCAACCTTCCCGCTTTGACCATCAGCAATTAGACATTCTGGACTATCACCAAGGACAGCAAGTAGTTTACCATCTGGGCTAACAGAGGTGTTCTGCAATGAAATAGAGAGTTGTGAGTAGAAAGCCAACGAGAATTGTCAAAGTTGTGATACTACTTCATAAGAGGCAATTTAAAACCCTGCTACTCACATTAACAGACCAAGGGAATGTATAACGACTGGTACAAGCGAAGTTTTTCACATCGAAGACTCTGACTTGCTGATCATTATTAGCAGTGATTACCCTCATCAAGCCACTGCAAAGAACCATATAAGCATTGGTACAACAGTCTCCACAACAAATTCAAGAAAAGCTACAGAAAGACAATTTCAGGGACTTACGTCGGACTATAACAAATATCCACCGCATTAGTTATAGCATTCTCTTCGTTACTTATTTTTGTACTGAATGCAACTTCAGGATGGTGTAGATACTGCACGAGTTAAAATCATATCAGTATCCATTACTTCAGGAAGAATACAAATCTGTTCAAACAGTATATTATCATCCTACCTTACAGATAAGCTCCCCTTGGAAACCACCAGCAGCCATTAAACCATCTCTGACAGCCAAAGTGCTGATTTGCACTCGAGAAAGTGTTTGAGACACTGATCCAGGGTATTTCTACACAAACCAAAGAATTAATTCTTGACTGCCAAAAGTCATTTAAGCATATAGACAAATTCACAAAGCATTCCTAACCATAGTGGGCACCAATGGCTTAGCAACATTTAGCAGTTCTTTTCCCCTCCTGAGAAGTGAGGACCAGTGCATCACGGAGTAGTTTTGCATCAGATACACATCATGTTTTGATGTAGACCATAAGAGATTCCTCAACTGAAACAAAAATATAAACTGGTTGATACACTAAACAATGGACAGCATACAAGCTTTTAATGGAGCAAACAATGACATCACATAATACAAAAATATCCAATAAAGCAAAAACAACAACTTCAGAATGCTGTCACTTGTTAAAAAAAACTTATCATAAAATATTTAAGAAAAATGCTGGCAGATTATAAAGCTTAAGATAAACAAAGCATCATTTCTGCACAGCAGTACTTGATCATGATATCTGAACCTAAGTTTTACTTGGATAATATCAGAAGCTAGGCATGCAGTCGTGTACAGTTCAGTGTTCAGACAGTTCTCAATAACAGTCAACCATATGACTAGCTGAAGAGCGAAGTATCTAATTTGGAATAAATAACCTACACAAACACAATGCAGAATGGACCACAAAAATCAATCGCCCCCCTCTCTCCTTCGCTGGGTCAGGCTCCAGAAGAACAAAGAAAATAGAAGAGAACAACATATGAAAACCCTAAAAACAAAGTTAAGTCGAAAGTCAGCATTTAGTTAGTCCTAACTATTAGTGGTCAATGACGCATAAGCTAGCGACTGAACAGCTGCTAGCCTGCTACAACTGAACAATCTACCACTCATAGATACACATATCACCTGTGATAGAGCTGGTTTGTTAGAAAGCAAGTCGGGCAAGCAAACGAATAGTAATTCTTTCCTCATACTATAAATCGAAACAGAGAAGAAACCAAGAAGTCAGGAACTGCCAACTGTCACAATGACGAGAGGAAACATGATGCAGCAAAAGAAGAATGCCAGAGAGACTCGAAAGAGATGCCTCACCGCAATCTAGAACGCTAGATGTAAAGAAAAGACCATGGGTGAGCAAGCTACACTATGCCTTGGTAATTGTCCATATAAAAGGCAACACAACCCAAATAATGCATGATACATCTATGGAATCAAATAGCTTAATAGATAGATTGCGAAGGTGCCAAGTGCTGTAGAAAGGACCAACAAGAATAGGAAAGAGAGGAAAACTCTTGGGAGCAGTAAATAAGCAACTGAGCCCAAAGTTCACATGTGATAATTAAGCGTAGAGCACCACATAACAAAGACAATAAATCAGCAACTACTAGAGGTGGGCGTTCGGTATTTCGGTACGGTATTTGAAAATTACGGTTCGGTATTTCGGTATTCGGTATATCAAGTGTGCATACCAAATACCGTACCAAAGTAGTTCGGTATGGTTCGGTATCTTCTTGTTTGGTTCGGTATGGTTTCGGTACGGTTCGATATCATACCATATTTTTGTGAACTAAACAATGCTGAACTACTGAATTCTAATTCATTAGAAAATTTCTAATTGCGTGATAATGAGTATAGCAAGAAGAAAATGTGGGCAGTACCTTCACTTCTAATAATTTCTAATAGAAATCACTACATGAACATAGCAGTAGAATGTGAGTACTTTCTTTACTTCTAACAATTTATAATAGAAATCATATCATTAAAAAATTCTAATAAAGTGATAAATGAGTAGAACAGCAACACATATGAGAAGTTCCTTTACTTTTCTAATTATAATAATTTCTAATGTTAGGTTGGGGCGTTGGGCTTAATCTTAGTGGGCTAATGGCTAAGGATAAGAAATAACAAGTTAGAAACTTGGGCTGAAAATTGATAACGGGCTGGGCAGTGAAGGAAGGTGTACTTAAATTATTCGGTATTTCGGTATTTCGGTAAACCGAAATATCAAAATTTCAATACCGAGGACCGTACCGAAATACCGAATAACTAAAAATCCTATACCGAAATAGTACCGAAATACCGAATAAATCGATACGGAAATATCGAAATAATTCGGTCCGGTTCGGAATTTGGTTTTTCAGCTTTTATGCCCACCCCTAGCAACTAGGCTCCCAAGTTCAAAATGTGGTTCATCAAGGCAGAACACCACACAATAATGCCACTGAAAGATTTTAAATGAATTCATGAACTGTCAAATGAATGACACACACACAACTCAATCTCAAACTTCCCAACTAATACACTACATAACTAAGAAATGCAGTTGTCAGAAAGTTCAAAGGACAACGCAACGGAATATCACAGATCAGTTAATCTTTTTTCCTTAATGGAAAAAGATACTGGCTGCAGATGGCAGCTACAAGAGAAGACGTACCAAAGAAATCTGATAATGATCAAAACTGTCAATAGTTGTGATACATCAGATTGAAATTTACACCCCACTCTGTGCAAGTACTTAAAGAGCCTGGTGCAGAATCCATCTCCAACAAACAAAAAGAAGAGAAAATGCAACCCTCTTAAACGGAAGAGAGAACCATAAACAAGATAATGAAAAGTTGAGAACTCGTGTATGCATTTAATAGAGATATCACATGGAACAATACGTAAGGAGACATTTGAGGTTGCACATTCACACAATAAATGATTCAGATGATGAAGCAGCAAAAATATTTTAATAACTTATTGCTGCCATTAAGAGGTTAGAATAAACGGAAGAATGACCAAAAGGCCTCTTAAATTCTCAGAGATTCCCTATCATACCATATGGAAAACGCTCGCCCCAGCTGCTCAACATAATAACCGCTATCCTGCATTTAAGGCTGAAATACAGATACAATTGAAATGCCCACATGATATTGGTTAATTGGAAAGATACAATTCAAGCAAACAACATTACAACAAGAATTAAAACTTAACCACTCAACATAATGACTAGCAAAAATGTTCATCAACTAAATATCTTCTAAAGTGACAGCCAAGAAGTATGCAATGATCACTGGGATCTAACTAGGAATGCGTGAACCATGCAGGGAAGGCAACAGAGCTAGTCAGTGACCAACTGAAAATGCAGGACCATGGAAATAAAAAGATCAAAAGAAATAAAATCAAGCAATTCTATAGAGGGACACACAAAGCGAAAAGGGGAATTTGGAAATTTCAATCATCAGCTCAACTTTACTGTTTGACACTGTAGAACTAAATGATGTGTGCTCTTTTATCTACTCTGTCGCACGAACTCTCAATCACATAGATGCTAGAATGGAACACAACATGCAACTTGGACTAAGAACTACATTCGATGTCCGCAACATATTACAAACCCACCAAAAGCCAAGTTCAGTCCTCACCGCTGAGCTTCCATATCAAAACCCTGGCCTCAAAATACATTCAGCTGATTCATGATGAAATATTCAAGAGTGAAGCGCCAAACAAGGATCTTGTACTATTACAAAGTTTCATGAG
Source organism: Nicotiana sylvestris (assembly GCF_000393655.2). Classification (NCBI taxonomy): domain Eukaryota; kingdom Viridiplantae; phylum Streptophyta; class Magnoliopsida; order Solanales; family Solanaceae; genus Nicotiana; species Nicotiana sylvestris. Next base: position 125,706,031 of record NC_091060.1, on the reverse strand, counting down.
ACACACTTCCCTAAGTGTTTACAATCTGCACAAAAAGGATATTGTGAATAAAACTCCCGGATCAAAACTCGATCCAGGCACAAGAGAACTGCTTATACTGAAAAGAAAATTTAAAAAATCTAAATTCTGCAAATCAGAAAGATTGGCCCCTACATAAATCTTGTAGCTTCCACAAGCAGAGAGCCTATATATTGTGGAAGCAACAAAATGAAACTGACAACACCCAAAGTTCAGGATAGTGTTTTGGTGTTCTAGACAGAAGAAGAAAAAGAAAGCTGCTAGAAAAATTGGCAAGTTAACACTAAATTTATATCAGAAGCAAGTTCGCCAGCTCGGAGGCCATATGAAGCATCAAACATACTAGCCCCGGTGACATATTATTCGAGAAACTGTCCCAGAAAGCTGTCCAAGATGCGTCAGAGGTACAAAAAGTTAATGTTTGAGTAATTCCACATCAAGCATCACACTCGCTAAATTCTTCGACAATGGTACGAACTCCATACCTCTGAAGAAAGAGAGGGCAAGCTTACAGCTTAAAGGTTTAAATTAAAATATCCTTAACGTTAGAGGAGCATAGCACCTGCAAAGGTACAGTTATTGCATGGAAAGAAGAAAAAGGTTACAGGGATCATCAACCCTAAGGCCCACACAATGAAAAGACTCAAAATGACCAAATCCTATTGTTAACTCTAAATTCACGCTAAGATTAGACTAAAATTATTATGATGTAAATAACAAACTACAGAAGAACTTAAAAAGGAAGAGGAAATAACAACATGAAAGGCCAGAATGAAGAAAAGCGACCATGGAGTCGTTTGCCATGTTTAATTGAATTATGCAAAATGGGACAGCAGAGACTAAATCAAAACACTAGGACTACAGGTGAAGCAGACCAATCAACTGCTTTCTGCATCAAGGTTAACCAATGATTTATACAAACAAAAAAGACAGAATTTTTGTACCTGAAAGTGCACAATAGTGGATTTGACGAGCCTTGTATTGAACTGGAAGTCGTAGAAGCTGTGTCCTTTTCCTACTTCCTTGCACCCCTAAAATAGTGAGGGAAATTTTAGACTTGGCCACGTCAAAAGTTCTAAATAGAAGCTTGGAAAAGACTAGAAAAAAAAAAGCTTTTAACTTGGCATTGAACAGATTTCGATTGTCTTATGCTGCAAAGGCCTACTAATTTTGTTTACGAAGCAACTTTTACATGATCACTCTGGTGAAAGATGTAAATAAACAAATAATGAAACTAATCCAATTCTCCAAAGATGTACGGGGATAAGCTAAAAGGAACAATATGACACCAAACAGTCACCAAAAAAGGGACACTAGTTGTCCATTTTAAAGATTCCTAAAATCACTAACTGAAGGAAAGGCATCTATGGACTAAAAGACAGCAGCTTTATAAAACGTCAATCAATTAAATTTTTCTTAAATTCCAAGAAAAGGTGCTTAATCATAGTCCACGCTGTCATTTCAGACCTCTTCAGGGATCTCAACTGCACATAACATAAGTCTAGATCCTCTAGATATAAGCCAGTAAACCGTGAATAAGATAATCCACATGTTCCTCCAACTGTCAATTCCCAAAGTTGCATAAATTGCATAAACTCCTAGTATTGATTGGTTGGAAAGGAAAAGAGCGGAAGAAAAACCTTTTCAAGATCTTCACGAGAGCGGGGGAGGTTCTCGTAGTTCTTATACTGCTTCAACCTCGTCTCACGGTACTTATCTCTTGTAAAATTAAGCCTTTCCCACGGAATTCCTTGTATATCCTTGCCATTTCTAGCTTCTACAGCTGATGTATCAGTCTTTGACTTACTCTGCAAAATCAAAGAACAGTAACTCAACATGGTTAACTAAAAATTAACAATACCACCACTAACATGTCAAAAGTTTAAAATTTGTTCGCATACCACTTCGAAATCATCCTCAAAATCGGAGTCTAAAGAGTCATCAACATCAGTACTTCGTGGAGATTCATCCGCGAAAGTACTGTCATCAAAATCAGTAGTGTCATAGTACTCATCCACCATATACTCTAACTCCTGGTTTTGACAGTGAGCCATTATCCTAAATACACCAAAAGAAACTTAAATAAGCACTAATTCATGAACTAATTTGACAAGTCTTCACGCATAAGGAGATTAACAGTTAACAAAAAATTGAAATACTAAACCATTCACATGAATTTATAAAAAATGAAATCGTGCCTGCTGAGGAAAAACATCTAAACCTTTGAATTACAAGGTTTGCAGAAACAATTAAAAGAAAATAGCCGGGAATTCGGTGGAATAAAAGTTTAACAACATCGAAACTAAGTGCATCATAAACTCGGCGCAGAATAAATTTTAGCTGCATTTTCATAGGTATTAGCACACAAAAAGGCAATGAAACTGGAACTTCATTGATTTATCATAGAAAACCGTAAATAAGCAACACTAATTGAAAAACACAAGTGCAACCGTCGTTTACAGTACATTCTAGAAGGAAATAGTTAGCGGAAAAGGAGGTTCCACAAACGAACCTTGAAAGAAAGGGAAGCTGAGAGACTTTTGACGAGAAATAAACGGAGAAGTAACCGCTTCAATACTGGAAAAATTCTCCGGTGTCGGAGATTGAAAAATGATATGAAAACGGAGTTTTTTGGGAGAAAGGAGAAGATGAATTGAAACTTCTGGAAATCTTTTGAGAAACGCTGTTTGCTAAACGGCGAAATTTGGAGAGAGCTGAGCTGGTACTTATAACCAAAAGTGGTGGGTTAGAGTGTGGGACCCACCGGGATTCCGGAGAAAAACACTAGATCACGAAAATCCGTGGGCTAGGGTGCACCGTTCATCATGACTTGGCGGCTCCACGTAAAACGGTGACAATATTTTTCACGTTTCATCCTCACGGCCCGTTTCGAATCTGTGATTCGTCGGACTCTCCTCCCTCTTTTGACTGCTACGGGTATAACGGTTATTATTACCATCAACCAATATATTTTCATATTTCAGTTATGAATAGACATGGGAGGTGTATGGGTCAAAATTTGATCACCAGATGGCTATCAATTAAAGGGAATGGTAAGGGGTCGACCAAGTCATGGTCGTGCCCCCGAGGCATAATGGCGACGAGTATCTCGGCCACTGTCGAGATCGAGCCGTCAGAAGGTTTATAAAGCAGAGCATAACGCTTAGGCTAGGGAGGGAGAGTACAGTCATGAGAGGGTATTTGGTTAAGAACCGTTGGGCAAAAGGAAAAATTGATAGTATATATAAGGAGGGTCTGGGAATAAGAAGGAGGAGGACAGAGGGCATGGAAGAGACCTCCAAGGAACAAAGGAAGAAGTCTAGATTTTGGGTTACAAACCTTTGTAATCTCCCTAGTTGGATCAATAAAGCTAGATCTCATAGTTATCAACGAGATTCCTTCCCTATCTTCTTTGCTTTTACAAGTACGGAATATTATATCAACGATGTAAGCTTATTATTTACATTTAATGTCTTTCAATCATTCTAAGAAATGTTGTATAAACTCGGTCTCTTTGATTTTAATACCCATTATGCTTAGATCTAAAGACGATTAAGTTTGGCTAAGATTTACTCTCTATTTTATCATTAATTGGTTTAACTAAAAGGCCGAACACTTTTTGGTTAATTTGGCGTTGTATGTGAGGATTTCTTAGCTAAACTTTTTAGTTTCTTTTAGATCTAGAACCAGTCAAGTATTACTTCCAGGCTGTTACAACCTCACCATTTCGATGACAAAGCCAACTTGAAAAGAATGGTAGATAAGTTTTTGAAATAACCATATCAATCTAGGTCAGATCCCTGCACAAAATAAAAATTATGACCAATGTCTATACGAGACCCATGCCCCAATCGTAACGATGGGTTTAGCAGGTCATACACACGATCGAAGTAGAACCACGATCATTATGTGCTTGTCATGACCGCGATCCAATGCGATGTATTCACCCTGTATACCGACCTGTACTTCCACCCCTTGGGAAGGGATGATAACCTACTACATGACCCTTTGGAAGATCAGGCATATCCCGTATTATTTTCGTATCACGCATGTTGGATGATTTATAAACAAAGCATGACATGTTTCCCTTATTGTTTACGCATATCGGAATCGGACTCGGCCTCGGTGTGGGGTGAGGTAAGCCAACTCACGAAAGTCTAGGCGCAGCTAAATGGCAAAGTTAAATGTGGCTACCAAATCAGAAACCACTATTCGAGTACTAGGCGGAGCGAGTAACCCTACAACACCGCTTCTCCTTTCACCAGCTTGCTGGGTCGAGGTAACAGATAATTTCATTTGGGTTTATCTTCACTCTTTTGTTGGTTCAAAACAGGAACGCAAGCACTCGCATAGGTACGCAAGCAAGGGACCAATGCCACCAAAACACCCCAGGAAATGGTTTCGTAGCATGCCATCTCACAAGTAATAATCGAGCAAAACCCTCTAAGTCGCAGCATATCACAAATAACAGAAATGTCTCAGTACAGATCAACTATCGAAAAACAATCTCCAGTGAAAGCAAAATCAAGCAAACTGGGACTCGCCCATAAAACATGAAGCATTCTCCAGTAAAAGCATAACTAAGCAAACTGGGACACACCCATGAAACATGCGGCATTCTCCAATAAAAGCAAAATTGAGCGATGATAACTGCGATTTCTGCATGTTTTTTATACCCATTCTTACCTGAGCTTTGTGCATTTATTGCCATATAATAGTCCCAAAATGCTTACAAATGACACTTGATTGCAGGTTTGAGCGACAAGATGACAAATACTAAAGATCGGCTCAAAAAGGAGTGAAATCTGCCAAGTGTCAAAAGACAACTGAAAGGAGGGATCAAAAGGCCCTGCGCGGTCCGCACTGTTCTATCACGCGGCCGCGCAGGAGAGTTCAGAAGCTGGGCATATCCAAGTTCAACCTGCGCGGACCGCACTGTTTTGCCACGCGGCCGCGCAGGAAAGTTCAGAGGCCATGATATTTTTAAGATAAGCTGTGCGGTCCGCGCCTCTTCTCGCGCGGTCCGCGCCCAGTTCCAACGCGGTCCGCGTCCCTTTTTGTGCGGTCCGCGCCTAAGAGAATCAGAGAAGCAATCACTCGAGACAAAAGCCCATGCGGCCGCGCACCTAATCAGTGCGGTCCGTGTGGATGAAGTTCATGCGGCCGCACGTCACTTTTGTGCGGTCCGCGCCCCCAGTACCAGATGCAAGTAATGAAGACCCAGAGCCCTACGCGGCCGCGCGTCATTTGTGCGCGGTCCGCGCCAGACCCTCAGGGGTATTTTTGTCCGGTTTTTCCTGTATAGTATAAATAGAACATTTTACTTTTTAGCAGTAGTTTTTTTTGGAAGGCGGTTCAAGAGCAGAGAGCAGCTGAACTCGTGTTACCCTATTATCAGCCTATTTTGGGCCATTTCTTCTAGTTTTAAAGTGGAATCAAGTAGATTAACATTGTAGTTAACTATTATGTCAATTTCATCTATTATTTCTTTGATTTTTGTTACTACTATGTCTAGCTAAACCCATTAGCTAGGGTTGTGGCTCAACCCTAGTGTGGGAAATTGATGGGTGTGATTGTTTAGTGCATGAATGATGTTGGGTGTTTGCTATTTGGATTAATCTTAAGTTTTCACTAAGATTTGGTGGTTGCAAACACTAAGTCTAGCTTAGTGGGTCTTGACTCTTCTTGAGAAAGAGAGTCTATGACCTCAAGATTAACTCCAACAAGGAATCGGGATGGACCCATGAGAATGGTAGTCCCAATTAACGGGTTAAACCTCGAGAGAGTAATTACCCAACTTGAACCATAAGTTGCTTGGGAAAATTAGCCTACCCAATTGGTCTCGAGAGAGTCAATTGGGACACTCTCTACCGAGAGGTGTGAGAGTGGGTGTAAAAGGTGCAACGGTTATAGCATAAGCCCCATATTCGTCATTCTTGCATTAGGAATTTCTACCCGTTAGTGGACCACCTAGGTAAATGCTGCATCCCTAGTGCTTTTATCTATCTTGCATACAATTTAGAATCATAATTTTAGCATAACCTAGTTTTACAACTGTAGTTGATAAATTGTAGCTCTTAAACAAAAGAAAACCAAAAATGTTAGAAGATCAATTATGAGCTAAAACACTATCCTAGACCATACAAATACTCGACTCCAATTTGAAGTTCCCTGTGGAAAATCGACCCCGATATCGCTATTGGGTAAAAGTATTAGCGCCCACTCATCCTTAGGTTGAGTCTGTTGCGATCACTTTTTGGCGCTGTTGTCGGGGAACTTTACGGTGTTGACTATCTGTGTAGCTAGTATTGTGTTTTGCTTCTCTTTCCTTCTTATTTACTAATTTTGTGTGTTGATCAATCAGGTACCATGGCTCTTAATGCAAATGACCCTCTCGTCAATGTGATAGCGGGGGAGGAGGTAGAAGATCTAGAACAAGATGAGGTCTTACCTCAACTTCCACGGAGAGGCCGGAATGTCAATATAAATGCAAATGAGAACAACAACATTCCAGACCCTCCTCCGCAACCGCCGAGAGTGGCTCCCAGAGTTCTACCAAATCAAGGATACGCCAGTGCTATTGTTCCTCCCCGAATCCGGGCGGGGAACTTTCAAATCACAAATGTTATGCTGACCTTGCTCGAGCAACGAGGTTATTTCACGGGTGCCTCCGATCAAAATGCCTACAAGCACTTGAAGGGGTTCGTGGATACTTGTTGGGGTAGCAAGCAGACAAACGTGTCCGAAGACACGTTGAGATTGAGGCTTTTCCCGTTCTCTCTTCGGGGTAAAGCATTGGATTGGTTAGAAAGGCTCCCCAATCATTCTATCACAACATGGGATGAATTGGCAGACAAATTTATTGCCAAGTTCTTCTCTCCAAGTCATATGGCGGCTCTTCGGGATGAAATTCTAGCTTTCAAGCAGGAGCCAACAGAACCTTTGCATGAAATATGGGAAAGATATAGAACAATGGTGAAAGAGTGCCCTAATAACGACATGACCGAGGCTATGATTCAACAAACTTTTTATCGGGGCATCAACACCACAAATCAATGCATTGTGAACCAATTGGCCGGAGGGAATTTTATGAAACTTTCTTACCAAGAGGCATGTGATGTACTTGATGAAATGGCCGACACCTCTTCGGCATGGCAAAGCCGAGCAAATGTGCCACAAGGTGACCCCACGGTCATCCATTTGCACAAGGAATTGCACGATCATGGCCAAGCTATAGCCGAACTTACAACAACTATGAATCCGCAATTGCAACAAGTCCAAAACCCGCGCCAAGTCAATGCAATGGAAGGTGTTTCTATGTTGAAAAGGAGGCAAAGAGGACAACAACCTCAAGGTAATTGTGAACAATATGACAACAACAATGATGGTGGTGGGTATTCGAATGAAGGTTTTGATGACCAAAGTGAGGAAGTCCAATATGTCAACAACTACCAAGGGAATAGAGGCAACCAAGGGAATCAGCAATGGAGACCCCAAGGTAATTGGGGCAATCAACAAGGCGGCAATTGGAATTACAACAACAATCAATGAGGCAATTGGGGGAACAATAATTCTGGGAATCAAGGAAATTGGAGCGGGAACAACAATTGGAACAACAACAATGGTGGTCAAGGTAATAGGGGGCAAGGCTATCAAAGGCTCCCAATGTATCAACAGCCCAATAACCCGCCTCTGTTCCAATCTCAAGGGTCGAGTTCGTTGGGCAATGACATAAGTCGAATAGAGAGCATGTTCGAACAAATGATGAAAAAAAGTCAAGATTCCGAGGCCCAATTAGCTTCGCATAACACATCTATCAGGAACTTGGAAGTGCAATTAGGCCAAATCTCTCAATCTTTAAATACTCGCCCAAAGGGTGCTCTACCAAGTGACACGGTAGTAAGCCCCAAGGGAGGGCACAACAATCATGTGATGGCAGTGACAACACGAAGTGGACGAGGCGGTGATGTGCATGCCTCAAGAGATAACCGAGTTCCGGTAGATGAAGATGAGTTGCAAAATGATGAGACCCCGTTGGTAGTTGAGGATGTTGTCGAACCAAGTGCAAATGATGATGGGAGAATTGCAATTGATGAGGGTGAGGAGGAGACTCAAGAGGCCGTGAACCCGTCTAGGGAACACGTCATTGATATGCCCGAACCGGAGGTGCCAAAAGACAAGGCACCCTTGCCTAGACCTCTTCTGCCCTACCCTCAACGGTTGGCCAATCAAAAGGGTGACAACCAATTTAAGAAATTCATTGAAATGATGAAGAGTTTGACTATCAACGTGCCTTTGGTGGAGGCACTCGAGCAAATGCCGGGATACGCAAAGTTCATGAAAGATTTGGTTACAAAAAAGAGATCAATGGAGTGTGAGACAATCAAGATGACCCATCAAGTGAGCGCAATTGTGCATTCTATGGCTCCAAAACTTGAGGATCCCGGCGCATTCACTATCCCATGTACCATTGGAAGTGACGACTTTGCAAAAGCCCTTTGCGACTTGGGGGAAAGTATCAATTTAATGCCATATTCGGTCTTCAAGACCTTGGGAATCGGATAACCTCGTCCAACCTCTATGAGGCTTCAAATGGCGGACCGATCAATGAAGCGGCCTTTGGGAATTATTGATGATGTCCTTGTTCGTGTTGATAAGTTCATATTGCCAACCGATTTCGTGATCTTGGATTGTGAAGTGGATTTTGAGGTGCCTATCATTCTTGGGAGGCCCTTCCTAGCTACGGGAAAGGCCTTGGTTGATGTGGAAGCGGGAGAATTGACCTTCCGTGTTGGTGATGAAAAGGTGGTGTTCCACGTATGCAAATCAATGAGGCAACCAAATAGCAACGAGGTGTGCTCGTTTGTTGACATTGTCACGGCAGTGATAGTGGATGACACAAGCGCTATGGCTAATGTTGAGGACCCACTTGAGGCCGTGCTATTGAACATGGATGTTGATGATGATGCTAGAAGGGTGGAGTGTGTGAATGCATTACATGGCATGGGCTCATATTCTTATGAACCGAGGAAGTTATCTCTTGATCTTGAAAATCGCAAAACTCCTCCCACCAAGCCATCTATTGAGGAGCCACCGGTGTTGGAGTTGAAACCACTTCCTCCTCACCTCAGGTATGAATTTCTTGGTCCTAATTTTACTTTGCCGGTTATACTTTCTTCTTGCTTGACTAACGTGCAGGTTGAAGCCACTTTGGCGGTTCTTCAAAAGCGCAAGCGGGCAATTGGATGGACCTTGGCGGATATTCGGGGTATTAGCCCCGCGTTTTGCATGCACAAGATAATATTGGAGGATGATGCTAGGCCGTCTCTTGAACATCAAAGGAGACTCAATGAAGTCATGCAAGAGGTGGTTAAAAAGGAAGTCATCAAATGGCTTGACACCGGTGTGGTGTATCCAATTTCTGATAGTTCGTAGACTTCTCCAGTACAATGTGTGCCAAAGAAGGGAGGAATGACTGTGGTGACTAATGACAATAATGAACTTATTCCAACTCGCACTGTGACGGGTTGGTGGGTATGCATGGACTACCGGAAGTTGAACAAGGTGACTAGAAAGGATCATTTCCCATTGTCGTTCTTGGACCAAATGCTTGATCGTCTTGCAGGTCGGGCTTTCTATTGTTTTCTGGATGGGTATTCAGGCTATAACCAAATTCTCATTGCCCCGGAAGACCAAGAAAAGACAACTTTCACATGTCCTTATGGCACATTCGCCTTCTCTCGAATGCCATTTGGGTTATGTAATGCACCGGCGACTTTCCAACGATGTATGATGGCAATCTTCACCGATATGGTGGAAGACATTTTGGAGGTCTTCATGGATGATTTTAGTGTGGTCGGGGACTCTTTTGGTGATTGCTTGCAAAACTTGGATCGTGTATTGGCCCGATACGAAGATACAAACTTGGTTCTCAATTGGGAAAAATGCCATTTTATGGTAGAAGAAGGCATTGTGTTGGGTCACAAAATTTCAAAAAGAGGGATTGAGGTTGATAAAGCGAAAATTGAGGTTATCTCGAAGCTCCCTCCCCCTACTTCTGTCAAAGGGGTGAGGAGTTTTCTTGGACACGCGGGTTTCTACCGAAGATTCATCAAAGACTTCTCTAAGGTAGTTAACCCGTTGTGTAAATTGCTTGAGAAAGATGCCAAATATGTGTTTGATGAGAAATGTATGGAGGCTTTCGAGCTTCTAAAGCAAAAGTTGACGACTACCCCCATTATTACCGCACCAAATTGGAGCTTGCCCTTTGAGCTCATGTGCGACGCTAGTGATGTTGCGGTGGGGGCGGTCTTGGGCCAAAGAATCAACAAGATGTTCCATCCGGTGTACTACGCAAGTAAGACAATGAATGAAGCTCAAAGGAACTATACGGTCACCGAAAAGGAATTGCTTGCCATTGTTTTTGCCATGGAGAAGTTTCGCCTATACCTTATGGGGGCCAAAGTGATTATTTATACCGATCACGCCGCCCTTAGGTATTTGATGACGAAGAAAGATTCTAAAGCGAGGTTAATGAGATGGGTGCTTCTTCTTCAAGAATTTGATTTGGAGATCATTGATAGAAAAGGTAGTGAAAACCAAGTGGCGAACCACTTGCCTCGATTGGAGGAGGAAGGCAGGCCTTTGGATGGCCTTGAGATAAATGATGCTTTTCCGGATGAACAACTCCTCTCGGTTTCAATGCTAGACATGTCATGGTTTGCCGACATTGCCAATTACCTTGTTACCAGTGTGGTTCCGTATGAGCTCTCTTCTAACCAAAGGAAGAAGCTCAAGCGGGATTGTTTGGATTACTATTGGGATGAGCCGTATCTTTTTAAAATCTGCACCGATGGTGTAATTCGCCGGTGTGTTCCTGAAGAAGAGCAACTGAGTATTGTGGAAGCTTGTTACTCTTCGCCCTATGGTGGCCATCATGGCGGGGCAAGGACGGCGTCTAAAGTGTTGAGCTGTGGTTTCTATTGGCCTTCGTTGTTCAAGTATGCCGGTGACTTTGTGAAAAGATGTGATGAATGCCAACATGCCGGAGGGATTTCGAAGAAAGATGAGATGCCCCTTAACACAATTCTAGAGGTTGACATCTTTGATGTTTGGGGGATAGACTTTATGGGACCATTTGTAAGTTCCTGTGGCAACACTTACATCTTGGTAGCGGTTGACTATGTGTCGAAATGGGTTGAGGCCATAGCTTTGCCAAATAATGAAGCTCGAAGTGTGGTGGCATTTTTGAAAAAGAGTATCTTCACGAGGTTTGGCACTCCACGTGCCATAATTAGTGACGGGGGTTCTCATTTTTGCAACCGGGCTTTTGACTCTCTGATAGCCAAGTATGGGGTAAATCACAAGGTAACCACCCCTTATCATCCTCAAGCGAGTGGCCAAGTTGAGGTGTCCAACCGTGAGATTAAGAGTATTTTATCCAAAACTGTCAATGCAAATAGGACTGACTGGTCGAAGAAATTGGATGATGCTCTTTGGGCTTATCGTACAGCTTTCAAGACGCCGATTGGTATGTCGCCGTATCGGTTGGTGTTTGGGAAGGCTTTGTCATCTTCCGGTAGAATTGGAACATAAAGCTATGTGGGCGCTGAAAAAGTTGAACTTAGAATGGGATGTAGCTGCAAATCTTCGGGTGGAGCAATTGAATGAACTTGATGAGTTTAGGTTTCATGCTTACTCCAGCTCGTCCTTGTATAAGGACAAGATGAAGTACCTTCATGACAAGTATGCCAGAGGGAAGGAATTCAAAGTGGGTGATATGGTTCTTCTTTTCAATTCCCGGTTGAGGTTATTTCCGGGCAAGTTGAAGTCCAAGTGGAGCGGCCCTTTTGAAGTGGTTGGGATAACTCCCTTTGGTGCCATTGATCTCAAAAATAAAAATGGTGAAGTCTTTCGAGTCAATGGGCATCGCGTCAAGCATTATTTGGGAAAGATTGATGACAGCCACGTGGTAGCGCGCATTCATTTGAAATTACTGTGATGGTAACATGCGTCGTGTCGCGACGTTATATCAGGCGCTTCGTGGGAGGCAACCCATGTCTTTTTCCTTTTCTTTGTTTTTCTGTTGTAGAGTAGGATTTTTGAGCTGATAATTTGGGAAGTGTTGCAGGGATTATGTTGAACCAGTGCAGGGAAGAAGTACAAAAAAATGATCAGTCCATGGAAATTGCCCCATGCGGCCGCACATCAAAGCAGTGCGGTCCGCATGGGCTTGAGCAACAGTGAGTTCATCCTCATAAAAAAATTCAACGCGGACCGCGTCCTTTTCTGTGCGGTCCGCGTGTGAGAAGCGGGAATTACCAAGTCTCTGATAAACTCCCACGCGGCTGCGCATCAAAGCAGTGCGGTCCGCGTGGGCTGAGTAGTCAAAATGTGACTAAAAGAAAACCAGCGCGGACCGCGGCCATTTTTGTGCGGCCGCGCTGGTAGGTAAGCTGAAAGCCCCAGGGTTTTTCTATAAATAGAAGCCTTGGGCATCATTTGAACCTTTTCGCAAATTTTCATCTGGAGCTCTAAATTTTCACTGTTCATCCGCACTCCCTGCTCATTTAGTCGATTTTTCACTAATCCCTGGTAACAAATCTTGTTCATTTCATGCATAGCCTAATTTTTTGTTTCTTCTCATTACTCTCTACTAGTATAACTTCTTATTTTCATTTTTTCTGTTAGTTTGGATTTCTATTGTTTAGTGAGGCTTGAGGGGCCGCTCTATATCCTTTGCTTATTTTTTATTTTTGATGTCTTATTTGGTAGTTAGCATTGGGGACAATGCTAGCTCTTATTCATGGGGGTGTGGCCCTACTATTTGGATTAACTGTCAGGATGACTGTATATATTATTTTACCTTCTTTTAATTTCTATACATTAGTAGTGGATAGATGGTTTGTGTATAACTGTTCATTCCAGATGATCTTCAGAGTTTATGTATATATTCATTTCCCCCTGGTTGTATATTCTACTCCCCGTTTGTACATATTCATTAGGTTTTCATCTTGATTTTCTATTTTTTGTTTTAGTTGCAAAGTTAGGCTCGTAGCCTTTGTGTTTTGTTTTGGCGTTTGCAATAAGCCCTTGGTTTTCTTAATGTCACGGTTCTTTCCAAGGGTAGATATTGTGCGAACCGGGTGGCTCTTCCCAATGATAGATGGTGTGACAACCTTTTTAAGGGTTTGAGTCCGTTTTTGATTTTTCTTTTCTTTTTTGATTTTCAAGTTTTTGTAGTTAAGGATACCTCAGGCAAAGCCTCACTTGGGCCTAACACATTTGCCTTTGATCCTATGGTCGAAGACATTATGTTGTGTTTAGGATGGTGAAAGTTGTGGCCTTGAGACTCTTGTGTTGACCAAATAATCATCACGTGGTCATTTTGGGCCATGGGGTGCTTGAATCATATCTAAGGTTGTTGTGGGCCCTCAACTCCGTCTTAGGCAACCATTGAGTGTGTGTGGTGAGAATTCGAATCGCGAGCCCAAGTACCGAGCCGATGGTCTAGAACTTGCCCTGAATGTTTGTTGAGGCGAAATCATAGGTAGAACTTGACTTGAGACGTGAGTATAGGCTCTCCTTGATCCAAAATGCAAAATTTGAACACTTTTCATGACCTACCAATGAAATAATCCCTAGTTCAACCCTTTTGAGCCTTAAATCTTTTTCGTTCATGAACCAAGCTAAAAACCTATACCCGTTCCTAACGAAACCCCCTCTTGGCACCCAAATCTTCCCTTGAGTAAATGGCAAATGTCTAAGTTTGGGTGGGAGAGATAGGAAGGGCATCAATGTGCTAAAAAGATGCAAAAGCAAAAGAAAAGGAAGGCAATGAAAAAGAGAAAAAGACAAAAAGAAAGACAAAAATGAATAAAAACCAAAAAGGGAATCCAAGGACGACAAAAAGAAGTGAAAAAGGTGTAGAAAAGTGATAAAAAGGAGAAAGGATTTGAATTGCAAAAGAAAGAGTGACAATGTGTCCCTCTAACCCCTTGAAAGAAGTGAACTACTCAATTGAGTCAAGAAAGTGTGCCAAAATAAATCAAAAGAAGGGCTTAAGGGAAGATTAAACCCATTTGAACAAAAACACGTCCTACCTTTACCAAAAGCCTTCACAATGACTCCTCAAAAGCCCTATATGATCTTGAGTTGAGGGAAGCCTACATTAGTGGATACTTACATAAGGGGCAAGCATATGGTACTTAGAGCCGAACTCAGGGCCTCTTCTTTGTGAGAGACGAGAGAGAAATCCATTCATCTCGATTTGTGTGCAAATACCCTAATAGGTGAGATTCACTCAGGGAAAGTCAAGGATGTGTGAGTTTGGGTTCCATGATGACCAAAGAAATTGAGAAAGGTTCCGTGATGAAATGTGTGAACTCTTGATGCTCTTGTGTCGCACTTGATCCACAAGTTTGCAAGTTTAAATATGTTGAGGATGCATTTGCATTGAGGGAAATTTCTAGTCCCAATTGATGCCTGCTGAGGTTACTTTAGGATAAACAAGAATTACTTGGTAGTTTTCCATTGAGGGGTAGGTCTCATTTTATTTGTTTGAGGACAAGCAAAGGTTTAAGTTTGGGAGAGTTGATAACTGCGATTTCTGCATGTTTTTTATACCTATTCTTACCTGAGCTTTGTGCATTTATTGCCATATAATAGTCCCAAAATGCTTACAAATGACACTTGATTGCAGGTTTGAGCGACAAGATGACAAATACTAAAGATCGGCTCAAAAAGGAGTGAAATCTGCCAAGTGTCAAGAGACAACTGAAAGGGGGGATCAAAAGGCCCTGCGTGGTCCGCACTATTCTGTCACGCGGCCGCGTAGGAGAGTTCAGAAGCTGGGCATATCCAAGTTCAACTTGCACGGACCGCACTGTTTTGCCACGCGGCCGCGCAGGAAAGTTCAGAGGCCATGATATTTTTAAGATAAGTTGTGCGGTCCGTGCCTCTTTTCGCGCGGTCCGCGCCCAGTTCCAACGCGGTCCGCGTCCCTTTTTGTGCGGTCCGCGCCTAAGAGAATCAGAGAAGCAATCACTCGAGACAAAAGCCCATGCGACCGCGCACCTAATTAGTGCGGTCCGCGTGGATGAAGTTCATGCGGCCGCACGTCACTTTTGTGCGGTCCGCGCCCCCAGTACCAGATGCAAGTAATGAAGACCCAGAGCCCTACGCGGCCGCGCGTCATTTGTGCGCGGTCCGCGCCAGACCCTCAGGGGTATTTTTGTCTGGTTTTTCTTGTGTAGTATAAATAGAATATTTTACTTTTTAGCAGCAGTTTTTTTTGGAAGGCGGTTCGAGAGCAGAGAGCAGTTGAACTCGTGTTACCCTATTATCAGCCTATTTTGGGTCATTTCTTCTAGTTTTAAAGTGGAATCAAGTAGATTAACATTGTAGTTAACTATTATGTCAATTTCATCTATTATTTCTTTGATTTTTGTTACTACTATGTCTAGCTAAACCCATTAGCTAGGGTTGTGGCTCAACCCTAGTGTGGGAAATTGATGGGTGTGATTGTTTAGTGCATGAATGATGTTGGGTGTTTGCTATTTGGATTAATCTTAAGTTTTCACTAAGATTTGGTGGTTGCAAACACTAAGTCTAGCTTAGTGGGTCTTGACTCTTCTTGAGAAAGAGAGTCTATGACCTCAAGATTAACTCCAACAAGGAATCGGGATGGACCCATGAGAATGGTAGTCCCAATTAACGGGTTAAACCTCGAGAGAGTAATTACCCAACTTGAACCATAAGTTGCTTGGGCAAATTAGCCTACCCAATTGGTCTCGAGAGAGTCAATTGGGCAAAATCACTCTCTCTACCGAGAGGTGTGAGAGTGGGTGTAAAAGGTGCAACGGTTATAGCATAAGCCCCATATTCGTCATTCTTGCATTAGGAATTTCTACCCGTTAGTGGACCACCTAGGTAAATGCTGCATCCCTAGTGCTTTTATCTATCTTGCATACAATTTAGAATCATAATTTTAGCATAACCTAGTTTTACAACTGTAGTTGATAAATTGTAGCTCTTAAACAAAAGAAAACCAAAAATGTTAGAAGATCAATTATGAGCTAAAACACTATCCTAGACCATACAAATACTCGACTCCAATTTGAAGTTCCCTGTGGAAAATCGACCCCGATATCGCTATTGGGTAAAAGTATTAGCGCCCACTCATCCTTATGTTGAGTCTGCTGCGATCAAGCGAACTGGGACTCACCTAGGAAATGCACAGTTCTCTCCAAATGAAAGCGAAATTAAGCAAACCAGGACTTGCCCCGACACACACGGGAACAACACGACGATGAGTAATGTTCCCCAGCGGAAATAACACAACGGGTTATAATTTCGACCTTGCTCGAAATAACACCCCTACGACCATCGGCCTTTGCCAAAAGACAAGTTCGAACTCGCTCGAATTTATAACGGGTTAAAATTTCGACCTTGCTCGAAATAACACCCCTACAGCCATCGGCCTTCGCCTAAAGAGAAGTTCGACCTTGCTCGAATTTACAACGGGTTATAATTTCGATCTCGCTGGAAATAACACCCCTACGACCATCGGCCTTCGCCAAAAGAGAAGTTCAACCTCGCTCGAATTTACAACGGGTTATAATTTTGACCTTGCTCGAAATAACACCCCTACGGCCATCGGCCTTCGCCAAAAGAGAAGTTCGACCTCTCTCGAATTTACAACGGGTTATAATTTTAACCTTGCTCGAAATAACACCCCTACGGCCATCGGCCTTCGCCAAAAGAGAAGTTCGACTTCGCTCGAATTCACAACGGGTTATAATTTCGACCTTGCTCGAAATAACACCCCTACGGCCATCGGATTTCACCAAAAAAGAAGTTCAACCTCGCTCAAATTTATAACGGGTTATAATTTCGACCTTGCTCGAAATAACACCCTTACGGCCATCGGCCTTCGCCAAAAGAGAAGTTTGACCTCGCTCGAATTTACAACGGGTTATAATTTCGACCTTGCTCGAAATAACACCCCTACGGCCATCGGCCTTCGCCAAAAGAGAAGTTCGACCTCGCTCGAATTCACAATGGGTTATAATTTCAACCTCGCTCGAAATAACGCCCCTACAACTATCGGCCATCGCCATATGAAAGGAAGGTTCGGTCTCACCCGAATTTACAGCTGGTTATAATTTATACCTCGTTTGAATATATGTCAGAAATTGACTCCACCCAAGATGGAGACTCCAAGTTCGACCTCGCTTGAATATACACGGAAAAATTGACTTCGCTTAAATTAGTAGGTCGAAATTCAGTCCCACTCGAGTATACAAGTCGGAACTGACTTCGCCCAAGATAGCGAATCTAAATTCGACCTCGTCCGAATTAAGGTTGGTTCCATCTGAGTTGGAAAATCAGAAGCCGATCTCGCCCAAACTCATAAGTTCGAATTTACAATCAAAAGAGTCAAGGACTCATCATAGTGAAAATCAAAAGATACACAAATGAAGACCAAACAACTATTTTATTCAAATGTACATGCGCGATAGCCGCACCTTACAAAGGACCGAAACGGGCCCTTGGGAAAATATGAAAACAACGAAAGAACAAAAAAAAACTAAGTACATAGGATGCAGCATAAGCTTCACTCCGCATCATCCCCACCGCCGTTCTCCCCAATATCATCATCACCATCAGAAGGGAGCTCATCCTCGTTATCAATGCTCTCCCCAGCCTCCGGAGTCGCAGGGTCATATCCACAGGTAGTGCGAGCCTCGCATGCCTTTGCCCGAGCATCTTCATAGGTGGTCTCTGGGACAATCCCCGCCTCCTACAAACCCTTGTAAATATCTCGCTGGGCCTTGGCGTGAACCCATAACTCGTATAGGCGGCGTGGGACCGCGACAGAGGCAGACTCGACCTGGTCCAACAGTTGTTCTTTCTTGACCTCGAGTGCCACGACCCGGTCTCCTAGGCTCGAAGCCTCCTGGTCGATTTCACCAATACGCTCCTCGAGCTGCACCTCTCTCAGCGTGGCCATAGCCATCTCAGATTCCTACTCAGATTGGAGGATGCGGATAGTGTCCTCCAGCGCCGTTGCCTTCGCTAGAGCCGATGTCCGAGCCTCCCCGACGCTCTCCATTTCGGCCACTTTCTTTTCTAGCTCGGCCAACTTCCCCATCCATTCTGCGCTCAAAGCTTCGACTCTGGTAGCATTCTGCTCGAGTTCGGCTTGTAGAGACAACACATTCGCCTGAAGGTCCTCGCACTCCGCGGCAACCCCTTTGCCTACCTCAAGCTCCTCATCTTTGGTACGGAGCAGCTCCTCGAGCTCACTGCACCTGCAGATGGACTGCATCAGCTTCTGATCCCTTTTCTCTAACTCTTCCCTGATGGATTGGGTGCCAGTACCCGCCCTGAGTCGCTTGTGCATCTCATGACATTTGTTGCGATACCGCTGATACTTTTCGAGCATCTTTAGAAAAATCTCGCCCCGAGTCTCGGCCCTACGAGCACTCTCGATCTCTAGCATGTAAGACTAAAAACAAAGAGAAGAAAGAAGTCGGTAAAGACCAAGGTCACAAAACAAAAAAAAACAAAAAAAAGGAACTTACCCTTAGGCCCATCGCGGCCACACCACGTGACAATTCAGCGTCGCTGACATCCTGAAGAGCTTCGCTTTCTGCGGCAGAGCATAGAAGGTCAAACTGCGGCACAAAATCCACCGTGTCTCGCAGAAGGTTGAGATCCGACGGAATTTCTAGAATTCGGGAAGGGCCTCTCGCTCTTACTACAGTTCGGGTAAATCCCTCCTCGAATATCCTAATGTTATTAGGATCGATGTCGGATTCAGACTCCTAATCATCAACCATGACGTTTTTCCCCTCTCTTCGGCTGAAGAAGAAGTACGGCTCTATCGGGATGTCGAGGGGCTGCCCAACACAACAACAACAGCCTTGGGACTCCGTCTCTCCGCCACATCAATCTATTGACCGCTCATAACAGGCGTAGCTTCTGTGGCCGGGTTGGCACTATCGCCGATTTCGGGAACCGCTAAGGCAAGGTCGCCCCTCGAAGATGTTTCGGCTTAAGGAGCCACTTACAACACCACATGTCATCTCTTCGACGGGGACTCTCCACTACCAGTGCAAGAAGATTCGCCCGTTGAGCGGACAGCAGGAACCGGAGTCTCTGGTTGAGGAGTAGCCTCCGCACACATGTCTTTGGCCGCAGGCACAGATTGTGAAGTAGCTATCGTCGTAGGTCGGGCAACGGCCCTTGGCTTAGGCCGGGTAGGGGGCGCCAGTTGAAAGAATACGAGCGTAGGAGCCCTCGTCCTTCGCACTTTCCCTATCAACAAAGAAAGACAATCATATAACGACAAGGTTAAACCATGAGGCAAAGAATAAAGAAAAATTGTAGCGAGCCGACTTACCAGTGAGAGGCTTACACCCATACTTTCATGGAAGGACGCCCACTCACGAATCCTCATTGTATGGGGGAGAATTGCCTCACCCACTTACGGATATCATCAACTAGTAGGGAGGTAGTCTCTCGGCTGCAAAAACAAAAACAAGTCCTTAACAATATCACCTAAGGGAGAACGATCGACGACCTTCTTAAGAGGAATCACAAAATAAATAAAGGAAAACTCACGAGCGAAGTTCCACATCTCTGGAAACCCTGTCGAGTCCGCCACAAGGTGCTCTGTCCGCACTCAGAAATAGCTTTCCCAAAAGAGGCGATTAGCCTTATCGTACATCTTCACCACGAAACTCTTGGTTCCTCGATGGTGCATATGTATCATTGTACCCCGAAGAAAATAAAGGGCAAAGATGTGAAGCATGTGCCCCAAGGAAATCCCTCGTCCGACAAGCCCCACATACTTGATAAGCATGCGGAAGAGTTTGTACGTGTACGGAGAGAGTTGAGATGGGCACACTTCGTAGAAGCGGCATAAGTCTATCACCAGAGAGGGGAGAGGAAGTGTGTACCTAATAACGAAGGGGTACACGTAAAATGCGCAGTATCCCGGGCGGTGCAAATGTATAATGTCTTTCCCCGCCGCTAGTACCATTTCGATATGAGCAGGGATTCCCCACTTGGCCTTGAGCGCCGTAATCATCACTTCGTCCATAGTGGAAGGGACAAGCTCCGGTTCATTTTTGGCAAGGCTGTTAAAGTCAGTCCTCATCTTCCCCGTGCAGGGAACTATCTCATCCACTATCGGAAATCCCTCATCTTCCACACCTCCACCCCCTCTTCAAGAAGGGGAACATCATTTTCCGGCACCAGAGCTTCAACAAATCTATCAGTCTAAGAAGAAGTACCAGCCATTTGTCTGTCTTGATCGAAATAAACAAGAACGGTGAAAGAAAAGGGAGAATTATCATTTCGAATTTTGACGAAAGCAGAAGTGTGAAAGACCGAAGAAGGTGGGAGTTTGTAAAATTCTCTCAAGTAAATTGAAAAACATAACAATCAAATGAGGGATTCCTCTTATTTATAGGAACGCAAATGTCCTTAGCGGGAAACCCGAGAGCCGCCAATCAAAAAGCTGAAAGGGCATGGGAAACGATACGGTGCCTGGGAAATGTGCGTCATAATGACGCATAACAGGTATTCATGTTATCCTGAATCGATGTGACGATCCAACTCTGAACTGACGTAACGACCCAATAAAATCCTTGAAGCATCACGTCGCCACCTCGCCATAAGGACCTCATCCCCCGCAAAATGCTCAGATTTCTCCTAACTCTTGAATCAACAGAATCCGCCCATCGAGCTCGCCAAAAGTGACCCCAACGGGCTGAGGGACTAACTGTATGGGTCAAAATCTGACCACCAAATGGCTATCAATTAAAGAATGGTAAGAGATCGACCAAGCCATGATCGTGCCCACAAGGCGTAATGGCGACGAGTATCTCGGCCACTGCCGAGATCGAGCCGTCAGAAGGTTTATAAAGCAGAGCATAACACTTGGGCAAGGGAGGGAGAGTACATTCATGAGAGAGTATGCTGGTTAAGAATTGTTGGGTAAAAGGGAAAATTGATAGTATATATAAGGAGGAGCTGGGAATAAGAAGGAGGATAGCAGAGGACATGGAAGAGACCTCCAAGGAACAAAGGAAGAAGTCTAGATTTTTGGTTACAAACCTTTGTAATCTCCATAGTTGGATTAATAAAGCTAGATCTCATAGTTATCAACGATATTCCTTCGCTATCTTCTTTGCCTTTACAAGTACGGAACATTATATCAAAGATGTAAGCTTATTATTTACATTTAATGTCTTTCAATCATTCTAAGAAATGTTGTATAAACTAGGTCTCTTTGATTTTAATACCCATTATGCTTATATCTAAAGTCGATTATGTTTGGCTAAGATTTATCCTCTATTTTATCATTAATTGATTTAACTAAAAAGCTTAACTCTTTTTGGTTAAACAGGAGGAGATAGAGGAAATAAAATTAGATAATTCACACATATTTAATTCATGTTTAGAAGATGGAAATGTATGTGACGAATATTCAGCTATTTAGATTTAGAAGTAAGATAGATCTTTGTGGTCCGACCCTTTCCCGGACCCCGTGCATAGCAGGAACTTAGTACACCAGGTAAAAAATATTAAATTACCTTCAAAGGTTAGCATGATTCTTATATTAAATGAGCGAAATAGACCTAAAATTATGTTAACGGAATATGCGAAATTTCTTTTATATCTTAAAATTTAAGGGTAAATTTCACAAATGGTCATATAATTGTGACTTTTTTTCACCAAAGTCATATAATTTTGTTTTCTTACACAAAAATCATACAACTTTCACTAACTTACACAAAAATTATAGTAACGGAAGAACACAATTTTTCGATAGTGTTTTCTTATTCCAGGTTTTTTTATTTTTATTTTCAGTCTAATAAATAATAAGCCAATAACTAAGTCATTTTTGACTGTTTATCAAGGAGTATTTGATTACAAATATTGATAAATTTGTTAGCATAATCATCACATATCTACTAGAATTTTCTAAAATTTAAATAAAAAGAATTTTAATATTAATCATTTCCTAAAGCATTTTTGAAATCTTAGCATCTCGAGAGTACATGGAATGAGAAACTAATTAAAAGGCTAATATATATGTTTTTGTTATGAAACAAAAACTATAAAGTAAAGACAAGTATAGAGAGAAACTAATATATTATTCGAATTCAAACTGATGTACATAATGAACTGAAATCTCTTCTATTTATAGAAGAAAGGAAGTTGCTCTATAAGCAGCTACTACAAGCTGCTGTGTAAGCTGCTACTACAAGCTGCAGTGTAAGCTACTATAAGCTTATGTGTAAGCTGCTACTACAAGTTGTTGTGTAAGCTGCTACAAGCTGTTGTGTAAGCTGCTGCTATACCAGATATGGATAATCTTCTACTGAGAGCAATATTTATCCATAACAGAGTACTGAATGGATAAGCTTATTATATCCGGTATGGATAATTTTCTACCGGGGGTAATGTTTATCCATAACCAGGTACTGAAAAGATAAGCTTATTATACCCGATATGGATAATCTTCTACCGGGGGTAATGTTTATCCATAATTGGGTACTGAAGAGATAAGCTTATTATACCCGGTATGGATAATCTTCTACCGGGGGTAATATTTATCCATAACTGGGTACTGAAAAGATAAGCTTATTATACCCGGTATGGATAAACTTCTACTGGGGGTAATGTTTATCCATAACCGGGTACCGAAGTGATAAGCTTCTTCAGGAAGCTTATTTCCAATATAGTACTAAATAGATAAACATATTTACGGTGGAGTCTCATATGGATAAGCTTCTTCAGGAAGCTTATTTACAACGGAGTACTAAATGAACATCCATAATATAATATATTCATAACACTCCCCCTTGGATGTTCATTAAAAGATAATGTGCCTCATCAAAACCTTACTAGGAAAAACCACGAGGAAAAAAAATTCCAGTGAAGGAAAAAGAGTACACATATTTAGTAATACGCATTGTTAGGTGCCTCATTAAAAACCTTATAAGGAAAACCCCATGGGAAAAAACCTTAGTAAGGGAAAAAGAGTGCATCGCGTATTTTACTCCCCCTGATGAAAACCTTGTTTCAAATATTTGAGTCTCCGCATTCCAATCTTGTATACCATCTTCTCAAAAGTTGAAGTTGGCAAAGATTTAGTGAATAAATCTGCTGGATTATTACTTGAACGGATTTGTTGCACATCAATGTCACCACTTTTCTGAAGATCGTGTGTGTAGAACAATTTTGGTGAAATGTGCTTCGTTCTATCTCCTTTTATAAATCCTCCCTTTAATAGTGCTATGCATGAAACATTGTCTCCGTATAATATTGTGGGTATTTTATCACATTCCAACCCACATGTTTCTCGAATGAATCACTGATCTCAATCATATGCATTCCCTGCTTGCCGGTTTGAAATCGAACTTTATGGGTATCGGATAAATAACCTGCATTACCAATATGATCTGCACCACTTTTGTTAGCATTAGCAAGATAAATAAGTGCACCATCTACACCGAGATAGAGTATTTCAGGACCAAGGAGTTCCTCGTCCTCTTCTGGAGGTCGGAACAAATCCTTATTTACTTCAAGTGATCGAACAACCATTGGTGTACTCAATGGGTGCGCTTTGTCCATGTAAAAGCGTTTTAAGACCCTTTCTGTATAAGCAGATTGATGGATAAAGATCTCATCTTCTAAATATTCAATTTGCAGACCAAGACAAAGTTTTGTCTTTCCAAGATCTTTCATCTCAAATTCTTTCTTAAGATATTCAATTGCCTTTTGGAGCTCTTCTGGAGTTCCAACAAGATTTATGTCATCAACATAAACAGCAAGTATAACAAATTCTGATGCCATTTTCTTTATAAAAATACATGGACAAATAACATCATTTATGTAACCTTCTTTCAGCAAATATTCACTAAGGCGATTATACCACATGCGCCCAGATTGCTTTAAACCGTACAAAGATCTTTATAATTTGATCGAGTACATTTCTCAAGACTTTGAATTATATGCTTCGGGCATTTTCAATCCTTCAAGGATCTTCATATAGATTTAGCCAAATAAGTCATATAGGTTAAGACTTGTATCTAAATGGTACGACATCTTCAAGTGTCTGGACTGCTAGTCCGATCCTCACAATCGTTTACAATATTGTGCACTATATTGTATTAAATGTATCGTCGACGATCATTTTGTGTCAGTTCCGAAACGACATAACTTGTGGAGATCTCATCACTTTCTTTATTTTCAGGTACCTGAACTTTTCCGGGAGTTTCATGAAATGTTATGTCGTGGGCTCTTCTAGAGCATATTTCCTCCTCATTATGATCATTTTGATCATTAGCTCCTACTATTTTTCAAGGATTGTTACCTTTGGAACCGATTGGTCTACCACGCTTCATGCGTACAGTAAACTCTATCCTTCAGGGACTTTAATTTTAATAGGAGCATTTGCAGCTGAAATATGATATTTAATTTTGGATCAGCAAATGCTTCTGGCATTCGACTTGAATTATCTTCTAAGTGAGGATCATGATAATTCGATTCATATAACATATTTTTCAACTGTTTATTCCATCCCCCAAATGTTAGAAAAACTAACATATATCCCCAATCATCTTTGGGAAACATATCTTTGTGTATTATGGTAGAGAAATTAATCATATACCACGAAACAAAAGATAGTAAAAATATTTGGTTTCTGATCCTAAACCAATTGTGAAGGGAGGACTTATCATATATTGTTGATCTGATGCATACAAGTGCTGCTATATGCAATTTAGAAAATCTTAGACCAACACATGAAACTTTGTTCTCATAAGCAATGGTTTAGACATTAATAGGAGGTATTCAATGCTAAACCAGCTTGGATATAAACCAGCATTATCAAGATGAACTGTCTTGATTTCATAATCTGAAAATTATGCTCTTAATCGAGAAAAGCAATTCCAAATGCCAAACTGCAGGTTGACAATAATTACACATGTAACCATCTCATATATGCACCTATAAGTGGTTCACATGATAGGTGAACGGGCCCATATTCACCTTTTATATATTTCAGAATCAGGGGTCTTAGTCCCAACTTTAGCTGGTATAATCAATTCATTATGAGAACAAGCAACACATGAGAATTCCTGAAGAATCTTCTAGTTCTTTAGTATATGCTTATCTGAATTCTCAAATAGCTCATTTAAAAATGGCAAATGAAAACTTCAAGTTTATCATGTCATGTGTTATCTCTTAGTAAACTTCTGGTTTACTATGGCATAAACTTTTGCTTTAGTAAACTTCTGGTTTACTGTGATACATGATATAGTACAAATTAAAGAATAAGGCAGGTAACTTCTCACATACATATTATTTTACCCCCTATGATTGTGGAAACATGAAGATTATCAATCTTCCAATCATTTGTAGTCTCAATATGATAGCCATTTGTATTAGTAAACTTCAAGGTTTACTACAACATATGTTTTGACCATAATCATATAATATGAATGACATATTTGTATATAAGCTCTTCGAGAGCCTTAATTTATTATCCACAATCTAATATTTATCTGGCACTACTGGTGTCATGTATTCTTTAGGCAAACATTTAGCTCTTCAGGAGTTATTGATACATTTTGTACTATCAAATATTGCTCAGACACTGCTGGTGTCATGAGAGAAAATCACAATCAAATAAACAATGTAAAACAATTGTTTAAGCACACGAAAACTCTTCTTCATAATATTTTTCCACTTCAGGAGGCAATTTCAACTGTGTTACTTCTTCAGGAGCAAATTTAAAATACGAAATATTGAGTATATATTCTCTCAATTATATTAACTCTTCTGGAGGTGAATTGTAATGTATTCACATCAAGAGCGCGTTCATATTTACCCGACTTATTAGTATTGTCACATTCACTTCAGGGAATGGATTAATATTATCAAAAGTTCTCATCCTTCAGGAAATCGAACATAATTATCTGAATGCGCATTAATCACATCAAATTGTGATGCCTCAACCTCTTTTAAAATATTTACTACTTCAGGAGCAAATCGAGACGTGCATTTAATATAGAGAATATTTATGTAGCTTATCTTCAATTGTAACTATAGAAAGCCTAAATTATCACTTCTGGTGATCATAGACATATACCACTTCTGGTGGTTAACAAAATATAATTACAATGAGATATATGAAATATAACTACTTCTGGTGGTTGTATATTTCTTGCAAACTCTGCTAGAGTTTAAGTTGATCTAATAATATTATCCATATTCTTTAAAATGACATAAATAAGATATATTATAGTAAACATCATTATCAAATCATAATTTTTCTTTATGTACAACAATTACATAACCATACTATCTATTACAAATAACAAAAATTAAAATATTTACATTTCTACAGATTCACCACCGATTACATGACTTGTTTCTCCTTCTGGGAGTGCAAAGTAATCAGCTACATCCAAATGCATGAAGTCTAAATTATCTTCAGAAATAAAATTTGCTTCAGCATTTTTCTCTGTCTTCTTCAGGGAGGCTTGATAAAGCTCAACCAGGTGCTTTGGCGTACGACAAGTACGTGACCAGTGCCCTTTTCCTCCACATCTATAGCATGCATTTTCTACATTTGGCGCTTGCACCGCTTCATGCTTTTGTTCCTTCCTTTTCCACTGCTGGTGGTGAGGAGGCTTCTTTGGTGCATTATTATTACCATGATTGGGGTTTCTTCCCCGACCACGGTCATGACCACGACTGGGGCCACGACCTCTTCCACGTTTAGCTTGGTGGAAGTTCGTCTCATTCACTTCAGGGAATGGACAAGAACCAATAGGTCGGCTTTCATGATTTTTCATTAATAGCCCATTATGTTGCTCTGCTATAAGAAGATGTGAGATAAGTTCAGAATACTTTTTAAATCTCATCTCTCGATATTGCTGCTGCAGGAGCATATTCGAGGCATGAAAAGTGGTGAAAGTTTTCTCCAACATATCATGATCAGTAATATTATCACCACATAATTTTAATTGGGAAATAATTCTGAACATAGCAGAATTATACTCACTGATAGATTTAAAATCTTGTAGCCTTAGATGAGTCCAATCATAACGTGCCTGTGGAAGAACGACCATCTTCAGGTGGTCATATCTATCTTTCAAATTATTCCACAGTATGACTGGATCTTTAATAGTGAGATATTCCATTTTCAGGCCCTCATCAAGGTGATGGCGTAGGAATATCATTGCTTTGGCACGGTCTTGGTTTGATGCCTGATTTTTATCCTTGATGGTGTCTGCCAGACCCATCGCATCAAGATGAATTTCAGCATCAAGCACCCAAGACATGTAGCTTTTGCCCGATATATCCAGGGCTACAAATTCAAGTTTAGAAAGATTTGACATTATTTAGGAAAAGAAAGTTCTTACCTCAGATACTTTCAAAATATTTGCTCGAGATGGTAGAGCTTCGTGCTGATAACGTGTTATGAAACAAAGACTATAAAGTAAAGACAAGTATAGAGAGAAACTAATATATTATTCGAATTCAAACTGATGTACATAATGAACTGAAATCTCTTCTATTTATAGAAGAAAGGAAGCTGCTCTATAAGCAGCTACTACAAACTGCTGTGTAAGCTGCTACTACAAGCTGCAGTGTAAGCTACTATAAGCTGATGTGTAAGCTGCTACTACAAGTTGCTGTGTAAGCTGCTACAAGCTGTTGTGTAAGCTGCTGCTATACCAGATATGGATAATCTTCTACTGAGAGCAATATTTATCCATAACTGGGTACTGAAAAGATAAGCTTATTATACCCGGTATGGATAAACTTCTACTGGGGGTAATGTTTATCCATAACCGGGTACCGAAGTGATAAGCTTCTTCAGGAAGCTTATTTCCAATATAGTACTAAATAGATAAACATATTTACGGTGGAGTCCCATATAGATAAGTTTCTTCAGAAAGCTTATTTACAACGGAGTACTAAATGAACATCCATAATATAATATATTTATAATTTCTCGTTCATATTGCTGTGCCCCTGATGGTTCACACCACTGTGTCCGTATGTCACTGGTCCCAAATTGAAACGGACAAAGGAGTTCATTTGACGCACAGCTGGCAGTTCAAAAAATGCCTAGATA
Organism: Nicotiana sylvestris; assembly: GCF_000393655.2. NCBI lineage: Eukaryota > Viridiplantae > Streptophyta > Magnoliopsida > Solanales > Solanaceae > Nicotiana > Nicotiana sylvestris. The sequence goes on along the minus strand of NC_091060.1, from coordinate 125,677,839 downwards.
ATTTATGGACTATCTACTCAAGACTCTCAAGCTTGTTAAATTCACCTTGGTCTCTTTTGTATGTAATTTCACTTAACTATAAGGATTGTGGTGGATATAAAATTCAAAGGAAATTTAAATAAAGGACCAATAACATTTAAATTAGACTAGACCCCACATCCACAATCAGTCGCCTTCCAGCTACGGTTTTCATTCTACACGTGTCTGGTTCAGGAGATTTTGTTCTAAAACATTGGCAGATGCGGATACCACCACGTGGCTCCTATGTAGCTGACAGTTCTCTTAACTTGCTTCGCTTTCCCGTCAAATAAATATAAATATAAATCATAAATGGCCAGGTGGGTGACTGTTTGGTAACTTTGTTGTAAAACGGCGTTAATCAAGGACGTTAAAGCTAACCCTGATTGGTGGCTTTGACCGTGGTGGGTTATTTCTTACTATAGTTTATCTTCGTCGTTGGTCGGCACGAAAGGGTCCCAGTGGGCTCCACGCAGGTGGGTCATTTTCCGTGTGTGGCTTCATCAAACTCTGTTGCCTGTTGGGTCTTGAGTTGTGGACCAGCCTATTGTCTCATGGTTCGCATGTGTGCTTCCTAGTTGAAAAGCATGGCCTTTGAAATTGAATTACCCGGTTATGTTCTCAATTCTTTATTTCTTTTAATTTTACTATAACAGAATTATTGAGAAGTTACAAAAATTAGTATTGTTGATATGAAGTAGCTAGCCAGGTCTCTATAATAGTAACTAGTAAAAGTTGGCCCCTTGGGTTGTATATTGTAAACTTTTAACATGAATGTCGACTATGTGTTAGTCTTTGATATTGTTTAGCTTGTGTTTGTTTTTAGTTGTCTTTGTTTTAAATTGCTAATCTAATTTGGATATTATAAATACTCTTATAATTTCAATTTGTTATTCGTTTGATACTAAAATTTTGTAGAAAACTTGAAAATATGAACTGTACATTCTTATTATATTCTCATTTCTAGGGTATTTTGACTAACTTGTTTTCCCCAATGGCTTCATTTCTCTCATTTATTATAAGTTATGAAGATTGTATTATTTTTAGCAATTTAAGATCTTCTTTTAGATTGTTTTTGCCACAATAATTTTTAGTGTCGATCGTGTCAGCTTTCCTTCTTGTTTTATTTTGAATTAGACAAATATTTAATGGCAGCAATCTAACATACCAATAATATCAATCACCATAATATAAACAATAATATCATTTTAATTGTAAACATTACATATTGATGCTTGAATTGAGGCTTTAAAAAATATTATCATCTAAAAACTTTTATTGTACATTACATAAAGAATGCAAAGGTTTATCAATGCGGTTGTGCTCACAAACTAATCAATTATCCGAAATTTATTTTCTATTTCTAAATTACTTTCTTAAGTTAGAGCTATGGAGGAAATGCTTCAATTTTTTTAATAAGAAAATCTCATTCCATGTGTTTCATTCAAATAAATGGCTACAACATAAATATATTCTATTTGCTTAATTTTTAAACTTGTCTCGAATATTAATAAATCGTATTTACAAACCTATTTGATATTCAAGAACCACAAAATATTGGATAATTGAAGAGAAATTATTAATTTTTTTACTATCTCAGCAAAAATATATGAGCAGCAAATGTGATAATTTCAACATGTAAAACAAATAAATTTATTGATCTTTTATAAATGAATATGCAAACCAACTAACTAAGAGTAGGTATTAAATTATTTCACAATGAGTTGTTTGATCTATGTCTCTACTTTGATTTTTTTATGCTCTAAATTTCAAACAAAATGAGATATTACAAAAGGGGACATGAGTACCTCTCTCTCACCCTTTTTATTGTTATTAGTCGTAGGGTACGCGCTTTGCGCGTGAACCTCATCTCAATGGATACACAAATTTTAAAAAATTACATAAGTATTATTAAATAATATATTTGAGTTATAGAATACTAATTAAAGAAAAAATATAAGTTGTTGAGAATGATGAATATTGATCCTATTTAGCTAGATCAATAGAAGAATAAATTTTACCACACAGAAATCCTCTGATGCCTCTTTTGTATTTTGAAATACCAAATATTAGGAAAATAATTAAATAATTATTCATAAATATTAGAAAAATAATTAATGACTATTTTATCTAGTGCCAACTCTATTTTTAAAGGGTAAAAAAAATGAACAATTCTTCGCTAATGACTACCTCATATCAATAAATATATATTTTTAAAAATTATGTAAAATATTATTAAATAATGTGTTTGACTTATAAAGTAAAAACTAAAGAAAAAAGTATAAGAATCATGAAAATAACAAACGCTGATCTCATTTAGCTAACTTAATTTTAGAAAAAATCTGGCTACATAAATCCTCAGACTTTATTGTGACTTATATCGGAATATGTTATAAAAATTATTGTTATTTTTTGAATTAATACATAAAAAATAACATAAAAATTTTATCAAGATTTTTCAAACAAAACAAATTAATAATTTGAATATTTAAACTTATGGGAATGAAAAAGTTCGCCTTATAGCTCTTAAAAATTTGTTAAGCGATAATACAAAATCTAGAAATTACTATAAAATGACCAACCTTAATATTTTATAATAAAATAAAATATATAAATGATATATATGAAATTATTATTTATTCGAATAACTGAAAAAAGAATAACGGTAGTTCGTTTACAATGGCGTTTGTCTAAAGTTAAGTATGTTTCCGTTCTTTGGTTAACGAAGCAAATTTTAACCTATGCTAAACCTTAAGTTGTCTTTGCCTTAGAAAAGGAAATGGTTTGTTTTGATTCTTAAATGTTTATAGTATAGATGAGTCGTAGCTACTAAATATTAGGACTAATTAATTATGTAAAAGTTTAAAAAAAGAAATATTTAATATGCAAAATTCTAATTGATTTCAAAGTCCTAAAATTTAGGAAAATAATAAAATGACTAATTTGTCTAATGTAAAATTAAAATTTTAAAGGATAAAAAGGGCGAACTAAGGACTTTCGTGCTTTTGATATAGTATAGATTTTTAAAGTTTTAACCACTTTAAGCTCAAATAAATAAACTTTAAAATAATAAGAAAAATATTCTCCAAAAAGGAGCTTTCATTTTTTTTTTTAGTTTTGATCCTCGTAAATTCTAACCATAAACCCTAAAGCTTAAAGTTGGAAAAATGAGATATTTAGAGAAGAAAAACATATTTTTAAATAGTTTTGTTTCACTTTTCTTTTTTCTTCTTAAAATGATCACTACATTATATGTTATTCATACCTTATCGATCTTTGTATCTTTAAATTATTGGACCTGACGTATTTATTCTATATCATACAGATTTTATTTCACTTTTTATTCTATATTACATCCATTAACTCATTTTAATATTTTTTTATTTGCTTACTTTTCTTTTATATATATTAAATCCCCTCCCAATTTAGGAGGATCATTACGTAGAGTTGGTTTAACTGTTGTATCTTACCTTTTGTTTTACATTAGATTTATAAACTTCTCTTTTACATTTTTTTTGGCTGTAGTATATTACCTTTTTTTTGTTTTACATTAGATTCATTAACTCACTATTACATTTTTGTTGGTTAAATTATTATGTAAAACTGGTTCTTTGGGATATTATCTATTTTAGCTTTATATGTTTTATTCACCGTCTACTTACGTGCTAGCTATAGCATACTACTACTTATTTTATTTAATTTTTGTATTTTATAGAATTCTTACAACTTTGCAAGTCCTATGATCCAACCCCGAGAAAACCAAGGAAGAAAAATATTAAAAAGAACTATAATTCATGTAATAGGCCACAGCTGCAATAAAAGAGATATGTGTTAAAAGTTTAGGTAGGACCCACGCTTTATTATACCTTTGAGAACTACACAATAGTTGTGGAATGGGAAGTTTGATGGGCCCATATTTCGTACTATAAAATTGTAGCCGAAACGCTAAAAAGGCAATGATAGCCTTGTGAATGTCAGACAAGCATGTTAACCTTCTTCTCATCTCTTTAATAGCTAGAAGAAGAGCAATTGCTTATATACCCATAAAAACCTCTTCCTCTTTCAATATGGGATAATGTTGCTTTTTTACTTAAAATTTCACTTAAAGTTTTTATTTTCCTCAATTTCCCATTCACCCTCGTTTAAGCATTTAATATACTTAAAACCCCAACAATCTCCCACATGAATGGGGAATGGCTATATCACAGAAATATGCATGAAAAACTGTGTGATTCGCAACTCGCAAGCAAGGATTAATTGCATCTGGATAAGTAGGTTTCCCTTTGAACTTTCCGTAGTGAACTGATGTCGAATATACTCGGTCAATCGGTAGATTTGATATCTTTGAGCCGTCGAACTTTGGTGTATACCTAGACAACCATAAGTCACACAACCAACCCTTAACCGTCTTTGGTTCTCATTGTTGTGTTCGTTTCAGCCATGAACACCGCCTGATTTCATAAGTACGTAGAGAACTGGCCTTACAAAGTTCTCCTTGAAGCGGCTAACACTTCACACTTACATAGGTGATTCCTAAACATGTCATCCTGTAGTTACACTATTTGATATACCCCGTATCAAATTTAGAAATCATTAAAAAGCCTTAATGCTTTATCCTTAGTACTGAACATTGTCTCATCACGAAAATGGACCAAAAGTTTAGTTAACAATGTTGAACCGTCATTAATGACATTGTTTGATCTCCTTGAACCTAGATCTTGGGATCTCCAGTCTTCTAGGTAGAGTTACCGCCACTATGACTTGTTCTCGGCCATAGTACCATTTCCCTTGATGATTTCTCAACTACCTCTCTAGTTAGGCCTTTTGTAAGTGGATCCGACACATTATCACTTGACTTTACATAGTCAATCGTGATAATTCCTCTAGAGAGTAATTACCTAACGGTTTTATGTCTTCGTCGTATATGACAAGATTTACCGTTATACATAACACTCCAAGCCCTTCCAATTGTCGCTTGACTATCACAATGTATGCACATTGGTGCCAACGGTTTGGGCAAAAATGAAATGTCATCCAAGAAATTCCGGAGCCATTCAGCTTCTTCACCGGCTTTATCTAAGGCTATGAACTCAGCCTCCATTGTAGAGCGGGCAATACAAGTTTGTTTGGACGACTTCCAAGATATCACTCATCCACCAATAGTGAATACATATCCACTTAAGGACTTGGAATCAGTTGATCCGGTGATCCAATTTGCATCACAGTATCCCTCAATGACCGGAGGATATTTACTGTAGTGCAAAGCAATGTCCCAGATATGTTCTAAATATCCCAAAACTCGTTTCATTGCCATCCAATGAGATTGACCTGGATTGCTCGTGTATCGACTCAATTTACTTATAGCACAAGCTATATCTGGTCGTGTACAATTCATAATGTACATGAAGCATCCCAACACACGAGCATAATCCAATTGTGATATGCTTTGGCCTTTGTTATTTACTAATGCAAGATTTACGTCAATTGGAGTCTTTGCAACTTTAAAGCTCAAATGCTTGAATTTTTCAAGTACTGTCTTAATATAATGAGATTGTGACAATGCTAGACCTTGGAGTCTTATGGATTTTAATCCCCAGAATTAAATCAGCAACTCCCAAGTCCTTCATATCAAACTTGCTAGTTAGCATACGCTTAGTAGCATTTATGTTGGCAATGTCATTACTCATTATCAACATATCGTCCACATATAAGAAAACAATGACTATGTGATTTGGAACATTTTTAATGTACATACATTTATCTTAAAACCATTTGACAACATTGTTTGGTCAAATTTCGCATGCCATTGTTTGAGTGCTTATTTTAGTTCGTACAGGGACTTAACAAGTCTACAGACCATCTTTTCTTTACCTAGAACCACAAACCCTTCAGGTTGTTCCATGTAGATTTCTTCCTCCAAATCTCCATTCAAGAAGGCCGTCTTAACGTCCATTTGATGAATTTCAAGACCATACACTACAACTAATGCTACTAACATCCGTATGGACGTAATTTTTGTAACTGGAGAGTATGCATCAAAGTATTCAAGACCTTCTCATTGTCTATACCCTTTGACTACAAGTCTTGCCTTGAATTTATCAATAGTGCCATCATCTTTCATTTTCCTCTTAAAGATCCATTTAGAACCCAAAGGTTTATTTCCAGGAGGAAGATCAACCAATTCTCATGTATGGTTGTTCAATATGGATTCTATTTCACTATTGTAGGGGTGTGCATTCGATTTATCGATTCGATTTTGACCCGTATCAATAATTACTTATCGATTATCGATTTGTAGATATGCTTATCGTTATCGTTTTAATAAGGTTTCGATTTTTTCGATTTCGATTTATCGATTTTTGGGGCTTATCGATTACACCAATAAGAAAATTTGCGGGATTCCACGGAAAGTATATTGTTATAAACACACCTAACTAATATGGACAAAAAGAAGCTAAAATAAGACGAACACCGTTTATAACATAAAAATTGTGTCAACAAGCACATGCAACGAAACTAAAAGTACGTCGGAGTTCATTTTCTCTACTGGGTTTGTAGTCGTAAAGTTTATGGATATCTTTGGACCATTTCTGTACAAATATTATTATTATATAAATTGAGACAAAAAAGTATATTTTATATGTGAATCTCTTTTTGATAAGGATATGCCGAATTAAGCTTGTAGAAGACTTGTAAAGATTTTCCTGCGCATGATTTTTGTATCTAGAAAACATATCTTTTATATAAAAATATTTTTCCTGTAAGAAAGTTAAATTTTTGACGAAAAATATTTTCTTTAAAAAAAGCATTTAAACGACATAGTAGTACAAAAGTTCAGAGAAGCAAAAAGACGATGTGGTAAATAAAAAGGTACAGTGGGTGAATCAAAGTGAGTTGTCGATGAATTTGCAAAGACTAGTGACAAAAAGACACTATCAAATTATCAGATTGGGAAGGGATAGGACCTACCCCTTTGTAGACAATAGACAAACGCACGTGAAAGTTTGGTTTTTTGTCTCAGCCTTCAATAGTATAAAGCAGATTTATTATATTATCGGTTTATTGATAAACCGATAATCGAAGAGGACAAAATCTAATCGATAACTCGATACGAAAAATTTCAAAATCGAAATCGAAATCGATAAACCGATAACAAATAATCAATTCGATTTATCGATAAACCGATTCAAATGCACACCCTTACACTATTGACTGCCTCTTTCCAAAATAATGATTCCGAAGAAGACATAGCCTCTTTAAATATTTGAGGCTCATTCTCCAATAAGAAAGTCACAAAATCTGGTCCAAAGGAAGTAGACGTTCTTTGGCGTTTACTACGTTTTGGATCGTCTTGATTAAATGTACTTTCTTTTGTTTTTTCCCGAGGTCGTTTAGATCCTTCACCAATCGACTCACATTCCTTTTTATACGGATATATATTTTCAAAGACTCAGCATTATCTGATTCTATAATCGTATTATTATGAATGTTGGGATTTTTTGATTTATGAACCAGAAATCGATATGCTTCGCTATTGGTCGCATATCCTATGAAAACATAATCAACGGTTTTCGATCCTAATTTTACTCTTTTGGGTTTAGGAACTTGCACTTTTGCCAAACACCCCCACACTTTAAAATAATTCAAGTTGGGCTTCCTTCCTTTCCATTTTTCATATGGAATGGATTATGTTTTGCTATGGGGTACTCGATTTAATATTCGGTTAGCCGTAAGAATGGCTTCCCCCCACAAGTTCTGTGGCAAACTAGAACTTATCAATAATGCGTTTATCATCTTCTTTAATAAATAATTCTTTCTTTCTGCAATCCTATTGGATTAGGGCGTGTAAAGGGCCGTTGTTTGATGAATAATTTCATATCTAAATATATTTGTTCAAAAGGAGATTCATATTCACCACCCCGATCACTTCTTATCATTTTAATTTTCTTGTTAAGTTGCGTTTCAACTTCATCTTTGTATTGCTTGAATGCGTCTATTGCTTCATCTTTACTATTAAGTAAGTAAACATAGCAATATCGAGTGCTATCATCAATAAAAGTTATGAAATACTTCTTTCCACTACGTGATGGTATTGACTTCATATCACAAATATCTGTGTGAATTAAGTCTAAAGGATCTGAATTCCTTTCAACTGACTTATAAGGATGTTTAACATACTTAGATTCCACACATATTTGACTTTTTGATTTATCGCATTCAAATTTAGGCAATACTTCCAAGTTAATCATTTTTCGCAAGGTTTTATAATTGACATGACCCAAACGTATATGCCATAATTCATTTGACTCAAGTAAGTAAGACGAAGTTGAAATTTTATTATTATTTTCAACAACCATTACATTCAGCTTGAAAAGCCCCTCAGTGAGGTAACCTTTTTCCTACAAACATTTTGTTCTTACTTATTACAACCTTATGGGAAACAAAAACACACTTAAAATCGTTCTTAACAAGAAGTCCAGCAGAGACTAAATTCTTCCTAATCCCGGGAACATGAAGGACGTTGTTCAAAGTCACCACCTTGCCAGAAGTCATCTTCAGAAAGATCTTCCCACATCCTTCAATATTGGCGGTTGCAGCATTTCCCATAGAAAGCGTCTCTTCGAGCCCAACATGAGCATATGTTGCAAAGGCTTCCTTAACAACACAAACATAGCTAGTGGCTCCAGAATCAATCCACCACTCCTTAGGATTTCCCACCAGGTTGCATTCAGAAAGCATGACAAACAAGTCATCAACATCTTCATGCTTTTCAACCATGTTTGCTTGACCCTTCTACTTGTCTTTCTTCGGAGCACGACACTCTGTAGATTTGTGCCCAGTTTTCCCACAGTTGTAGCAAATTCCATTGAACCGCTTCTTGCTTGGGTTGCTTTTTGGTCCAGAAGTCTGCTTCCTCTTTCTCTTATTTTGAGAAGTATCCTCAACAATGTTTTCTCCCATTATTGTTGAGTTTTCACAGCCTCTCTTTTCAGCAGCTTTGTTGTCCTCTTCGATTCTCAACCGAACAATGAGATCTTCAAGGGACATCTCCTTGCGTTTGTGTTTCAAGTAGTTTTTGAAGTCCTTCCACAAAGGATGCAACTTGTCAATCATCGCTAATACTTGGAATGCTTCATTGATGACAAGATCTTCAATGAAAATTCTGTTAGGAAAAATACTAAGATTACTACTTTCAACATCAGTATTAATTTGATTTATACCTTCAACAAGGAGATTATGAATAATCACTTGCAATTCCTGGACTTGGGTAATAACAGACTTACTATCTACCATTTTGTAGTCCAAAAACTTGGCGGTAACGAATTTCTTCAACCCGACATCTTCAGTTTTGTATTTCTTTTCAAGCGCAGTCCATAATTCTTTTGACGTCTCCATGTCACTGTAGACATTATGCAAATCGTCCTCCAATCCGCTAAGAACATAATTCTTGCACAGAAAATCAGAATGATAAGAAGTGATAGGGGTGGTGAATATGAATCTCCTTTTGAACAAATATGCTTAGAATATAGAATTATTCATCAAACAACGACCTCTTACACGCCCCAATCCAATGGGATTGCGGAAAGAAAGAATCGTTCATTAAAGGAGATGATGAACGCATTATTGATAAGTTCTGGTTTGCCACAGAACTTGTGGGGGGAAGCCGTTCTTACAGCTAACCGAATATTAAATCGAGTACCCCATAGAAAAATACCATCCATTCCATATGAAAAATGGAAAGGAATGAAGCCCAACTTGAATTATTTTAAAGTGTGGGGGTGTTTGGCAAAAGTGCAAGTTCCTAAACAGCATTTGTAAAATAATTCTAGAAAATATAAAATAACATAAACAGAAATATCAACGAAACAAAAATTAATCCGAGCCCACTGAATTCACAATGTTTCCTTAAGGAATTTAATCCCCTTCTAGTACCCAAGGTTATGGATTATTTCCTCCCAGGATAGAACGAATTACACACTGGTATAGTGATACTTCAAACCCCAGTGTTTCAGCGAACACAAAGTTCGGTAGCAAATCACACTTACTGTTGCTTTCTTTGAAGTTAAAACAATGCAGAAGAAGGAGGAGAAACACAGAAAATCGTATGGAAATTCTGAGAGAATGGACTTGTATTTATAGCCAATGTTGGGCTGAAATCTGAAGAGGTGCAATTCTTCAAAATGGCTATTTATACAAAATGGCCACAGCATAAATGTCATAACATAAATGGCTATTTACTCAACAATAAAGAGGGAAAATTGAAGGGATAGTTAATGTTCTGTTACCAAAACAGAAAACAGAAAAAGGGATTGGATTTTAATATTAATATTCTTCGATTTAATATTAATATTTTGTTATTAAAACTAATATTTAATAACATTTATGTTAATATTTACTATTAACAAATAAATTTGGTCTAAAAAGTTAATCAATCAATCGATCATTTGACCAAATCCAAATCTGAAGCCGAAGCGAAGCCGATTTGAGCGAGCGATGACGACGATGGCGCGAGGCTTGCCTTCTTCTCAACTCTTTAAGATCTAGAAGAAGAGCAATTTCTTATATACCCATAAAAACCTCCTTCTCTTCCAATATGGGACAATGTTCCTTCATCAAGGGGGAAACTTAAAATTTCACTTAAAATTTTCATTTTCCTCCATTTCCCATTCATCATCTTTTAAGCATTGAATATACTTAAAGCCCCAACATAATTGATATAAAAATACATAAATTCAAAATGCATTAGAAATCTAACCTCCTTTAAAATTGGATTTCAACTAGGTTAATAAAGTGGCACTTTGTTAACACGTAAAAGAAGTCAACTAATTTCATTTTTCAATGTTGTAATTATTTGACAAAAAAGTATTAAACCTTTTGTTAAACTTATTAATGATGAAATAAAGGATAAATCTTAGCGAAGGATAATTAACTCTAGATCTAATTGCATTGAACAAGAGAGTAAGATATGATCAAGCTTATAAACTTCATAAGATATAACATGATAGGCTTACATTCTTGACATATAATCCTCTAACGCAGCGATTAAGACAGAAAAGATAGAATGCCAAAGATGAGGACGAGATCTAACTTTATTAATTCAACAAACATGATTATAGAGATTTGTTTTTCCCTATCTAAACCCTTTCATGGTTTTCTTCTTTTCCTCTCCTTCTGGGAGAGGAAAAAAAAACCCCTCTCTCTTGTCTTCTCACCTCCTATATATATTGCCAGTATTCTCTTTTGTGCATCGGTCCTTAACCAGAGTGCCTTCATCCTTTGATTGTACTTCACGTTGTCTCCCTTAGCTACCATGACATTTTCTTCGCTATACGGGCTTCTTGATGGCTCGATCTCGGCGGTGTATTCGTTGTTATTACATCTAGTGGGTACGACCACGACTTAGTTAACCTCTTACCATTCCTGTTAGTGTTAATCCACTGTCACGACCCAAACCGATGAACCCTATCCTCCATCTTAGATACAATAGTGGGAGCATACCTAACCAATAAATCAAACTGAAGACTGTACTCCCGAACACTCATGTTACCCTGTCGAAGGGTCAAGAACCTATCAACTCTGGCATGCCTAAGCTCTGGTGGCAGATAATGACAAAGAAAAGCTTCCGTAAACTCCTGCCATACTGCTGGAGGGGCATTCTCACCTCTGGACAACTCCCAAGACTCGTACCGATTAACTGCAACATCCTGAAGTCTATAGGAAGCTAGCACAACTGATTCAGTCATAGTGGCCTTTATTACCCTCAAAGTCCTTTGCATTCTATCGAAAAATACCTGAGGGTCTTCATTTGGATCTACCCCAGTGAATACCGGAGGGTCCAAATTAATGAAATCATGAACCCTCGCACTGACGGACCTATCTGCATGACCAATACCTACTTCCTGACGTCGAGCCTGTGCAGCTACTAATCGAGTTAATAACTGAATAGCATCTCTTATATCCTGACCCGGTGTATCTGGCTGAGGGGCTGAACGTATAGGGGTGGGCGCTGGAGCTGGTGCCCTTTGGGGCTCTTCTGGAGAGGGCGGGGTATATGAAGTCTGAGATGGAATCTTACTATGAGACTCTCCCCGAGCCCTGGTAACTTGTGGCGCTCGACTAGTAGTCTCACTAGCCATGGACTTTCCCTTCTGGACGGCTGTAGTCTTCGAAGGTATCGCTGAAAACATAACATATTGTTAGGAACATGAATTCTTATATGCACGATCTAAGATAAAAAAAGATGATAACATCCTATATGTCCTATAGCCTCCTGTCTATAAGTGTGGTGCACAACACACTCATAAACAAGACTTTACTCTATATGGTCTATAGACAATCCTAGGACAGAATTGCTCTGATACCACTTTTGTCACGACCCAAACCGATGGGCCGCGATGCGTGCCTGAATCCTACATGTCGAACATCCTTAATCATGCGTTTAAGATATAAACGTGAATAACATACGTGAGGAAAATCTATCCAAAAGACATATGTACATATATGCGGAATACAGTGGGCAAGCCAACAAGGCTGCTATAAACAACTATATACCCAAAACTGAAAGCCGACAAGGCCACATACTATCCAACTATACATAACTGTCTACATATCTCTAATAGAAATACAACTGTACAAAGACGGGACTGAGCCACGTCATACCCATACCCATATATATATATAAGCATATCGTCCAAAATTAAAAGCAGCTCCGGATCAAGTAAGCACGCCAATTTTCGCTGACCAAGGATCCTAAGAAGGGGGATCGTCGGCTTGCCTACCTGTACCTGCGGGCATGAAATGCAGGCCCTAGTAAATAGGGCGTCAGTACGAATAATGTACTAAGTATGTAAGACATGGAAATCAGTACATAAAAGACATAGATGAAATATAGAATAAAGAAATCCATCTGTAAGTCTGAATAACTTTGTAAATTCTGAAACATTTATAATGTCATGCACGTGCATATAAATGTCGTGTCTTGCATAGGTATAGGTGTACATAGCATCATCAAGCCTCTGAGGGCATCCCATCATATCGTTTCGGCCACTGTGGGGAACATCATCAACATATACCAACTGATCAAGTGGTGGTGCGTATATAACGCCCTAACTTTTTCTCATATCCCATATACATATACATACATATATATATATATATATATATATATATATATATATATATATATATATATATATATATATATATATATATATATATATATAAATATGCGTATATAAATTCCATCTGGTCATGGGTCAATGTACATGTATAAATGAATGCAATGCATGAGAAGTACATCAATAAAACCTCTCGGAACATCATAAGACTATTATGCATCTGATTAATATCATGAAGTAAACTTTATCAACTTATGTATTTTCTTAGACCCATGAATAGATGATAGAACAATAAGACATATGGGAATTCAAGAACATAGGCATCTCTAATACTTCTATGAATAGAGTCATTTATGGAAGTTGTGCATTTGCTCGTTTTGTTTGTATCGTATGGATCATGCCAAAAGAAAATAAGGGATAGCCTTAACATACCTGGAGTAGGAAAAAATTCGTATGATATTCTTGGAAAAGGTTGCACCGTATTCCTTTAGAACCGCAAAATTTTACGTTGCTAAGGTGCTAATAATTTCTCATCGGAATTGATTTGGTCGTAAGAATTTTTGTTGGAAGCTCGTTAGATTTAAGTTTTAGCGTATGTTTCTAAGAGATTATGAATTAGGAAGAAAGGTTGTATAAATAAAATCAAATGAGACCAAGTGAAACCAAACTTTGTATAAAGGAAACCAAACTTGTATAAGTCTTATACGTAAGTGTCATTATGCCTTACTTTTGGTGGCCACCTAAGACAATATGCCTAAGAGTCATATGTCTTAGTAGTGTCTTGCTGCCACTAAGAGTCATATGTCTTAACCAATTACCCACATAATTAAGAATTATCTCAAATTACTTAAAATACTACTCATTTTTAATATACTTTATACATCATACTATCATGGTCATATGCTACCTTGTATGGTACTGGTCCATAAATATCGGGTATTATAGTTCAAATAGTATTTTATCCCAAATTGACCACCTTCAGCGAAACTCATTTTCTTTAATTCGTGTATCTTTTACCCTCCATAGCACTTACTTATCGCTTGCTATAAGTAGCATAAATACGTTAACCTCAAGATAATCTCATCCCCGAGTCTACATCGACTAACTGATGACAAAATTTTAACGTATGAAAATGCGAGATGTAACATCCACGTATGGTCAGATTTTGACCCATACAGTTAGTCCTTCCGCCTGTTGGGGTCACCTATTGGCGAGCTCGATGGGCGGACCCTGTTTGATTCCAAAATGGAAAAATTTGAATGCTCTATGTGAGGGGTGAAAACCTCATGGCGAGGTAGCGACATAATGCTTCAAGAATCACGTCAGATCGTTACGTCAGTTCAAGATTGGACAATCACGTCAGTTCAGGGTATCGTCAATATTCCTCATGTGTCATTATGGTGCACTTTTCCATTTATTGTGTCGTTTCCCGTTGCCCTTTTTGTTTTCTAACTGGCAGCTCTTGGTTTTCCCACTTAGGACATTTATATCCATATAAATAAGGGGAGCCCCTCATTTGAATGCTACGTTTTTCAATTGCTTAAGAGAGAATTTCACAAGTCTTCTCCTCTTTACTTAGTCTCTCATATCTCTACTTCCGCTAAAATTTGCAGTGACAATTGTCTTTCTCATTCATCATCTTTGCTTCTTTCGATCAAAGAAAATAAATGGCTGGTACTTCTTCCTACTTTGATAACGCTTTAGGTGCTCAGGTGCTGGAGAATGACGCATCCCTTCTTGAAGAGGTAGCGGAGATGGTGGAAGATGAGGGATTTCCAACGATGGATGAGGTGGTTCCCCGCCCTGGGAAGGCGAGGACCGATTTTAACAGCCCTGCCGGGGATGAACCAAAGCCCGCTCCTTCTATGATGGACGCTGCAGCGATCACGACGTTCAAAGCTAAATGGGGGATCCCCAATCATATTGAAATGGTACTGGCGGATAAGGAAATAGTGCATTTACATCACCTGGGCTACTGTGCGTTTTACACTTACCCCTTTGTAATCGGGTACAAGCTTCCCCTTCCTTCTTTGGTGGTTGATTTCTACTGTTTTTATGAGGTGTGTCCGGCTCAACTCTCCCCGTATACGTATAAGCTCTTCCTCATGCTTATCAAGTACGCAAAGTTGGTCGACCGAGGAATTTCTCTAGAGCATATGATCTACCTTTTCGCCCCCATTTTCTTCGAGGTACAATGATTCACATGTATCATCGAGGAACCAAGAGCTTGGTAGTGAATATGGACGACAAGACCAATCGTCGCTTTTGGAAAAACTACTTTTACATCCGAACGGAGCATGTTGTATCGAACCCGACGGGGTTCCCTGAGACATGGAATTTTGCTCGTATGTTCTCCTTACTATTTAATTTGTGCAATTTTTCTTAAGATGGACACCGTCTGTCTCCTTTTAATGACTTCATTGAGGATTTGCTTTTGTTTTTGTAGCCGGCAGACTACCTCCCCCGTTTGTTGCCGATATCCGTGAGTGGGTGAGCGTAGTTCTCCCCCACACGGTGGGGTTGGTGGGTGGGCGCCTTTCCATAAGAAGTTTGGGCGCAAGCCTCTCACTGGTGTGTTGACTCGTCGTGGTTTTGCTTTGTTCATTGTTTTATAGTTTCTTCGACCTTGTCATTATATGATCGAATTCCTTATTATTGATAGGTCAATGAGGAGTGAGAAAGACGAGGGCTCCTCCGCTCGCCTTCCGTCAACCGGTGCCCTCTGCTCGGCCTGCACCAAGAGCTACTGTCCGTCCTGTGCCCGCGGCTAAAACCGTACACAAGGAGGCTACTCCTCAACCGGAGACTCCGGTTCCCGCAACCCGTTCAACGGGTGAATCTTCCCGCATCGGTAGTGGAGAGGCTCGTAGAAGATGTGAAGGTTAGTTTTGGAAGGGGCTTCTTTAGTCGAAACACCCTCGAGGGGCGACCTTTTTTCGACGACACCCGAGACCGATGGTGGTGCCAGCTTTAATATGGAGGCGATGCCCGTTGCTAGTGTTCAAGGGGCTATTGTGGCAGAGAGACGGAGTTCTGAGGCTGCTGTTGTTGTTCTGAGCAGGCCATCGTCATCTTGACCAAACCGCACCCCTTCTTCGGCTAATAAGAGGGGGACAGAATCGTGGTTGAGGATTATGAATCTGAATCCGACATTGACCCCGAGGACATGAGGATGTTTAAGGAGGGCTTTACCCGAACTGTGGTAAGAGTGGAAGACCCTACTTGAAATTCCGTCGGACCTCAACTAGTTACAAGACATGGTCGATTTGGTGCCGTAGTTTGATCTCCTATGCTCCGCCGCTGATAGTGAAGCTCTTCAGGAGGTCAATGATTCTAGATTGTCACGTAGTGTGGCCGCGATGGCCTTAAGGGTGAGTTCCCTTTTGCTTTCTTCGTTTTGTGACCTTTGATTTTACACTGACTATTTCTTCTTTATCTTTTTGAGACTTACATGCTGGAGGTCGAGAGTGCTCGTAGGGTTTAGCTGCGGGCTGAGATCTTTTTGAAAATGGCCAAGAAATATCGGTGATATCGCAACAGATGTCGGGAGATGCACGAGCAGCTCAGAGCGGGTGCCAATACCTAGTCCATCAGGGAAAAGTTGGAAAAAGAGATGAGGAACTGATGCGGTCTATCCGCATATGCAGTGAGCTTGAAGAGCTGTTTCATGCCAAGGACGAAGAGCTTGAGGTGGGCAAAGGGGTTGCCGCGGAGTGCGAGGACCTTCAGGCGAAGGTGTCGTCTCTACGACTTGAGCTTGAGCAGAATGCCACTAGGGTCAACGCTCTGAGTGCCGAATGGACAGAGAAGGTGGCTGAGCTAGAAAAGAAAGTGGCCAAGATGGAGAGAGCCGAGGATGCTCGAGTGTTGGCTTTGGCGAGGGAGGTGGCCCTAGAGGACACCATCCGTGTCCTCAAGTCTAAGCAAGAATCTGATAGGGCGATGACCATGCTGAGGGAGGCACGACTCAAGGAGAGAATCAGTGAGCTTGATCGGGATGCTTAGAGCTTGGGAGACCGAGTCACGGCTCTTGAAGTTGAGAAGTTGTAGTTACTAGCTCAAACCCCTCTCAAGAGTCTGCGTCGGCTACTGATCCTCACCGTCTGTATGACCTATGGGTCCATGCTAAGGCCCAACGTGGAATATACAAGGGTTTGTGGGAGGCGGGGAGTGTTCTAGAGGCCCCATTTGAAGCTGCTCGGGTGAAGGCACGCGAGGTTCGTAATGCCTGCAGTTATGACCCTGCGACACCAGAGGCTGGTGAGGTCGTTGGTACTGAGGATGGGCTTCCCTCTGATGATGATGATGCTATGGAGAACAGTGGTGGAGATGACGCCAAATGAAACTTTGTCGCATCATTTGTACTTAGTTTTTTTTGTTCTTATGTTGTTTAGTTCCAACTATTTCTTGAAGGCTTGTTTTGGCCTATTGTAAGGTGTGGCTGTTGCGCACATACATTTGAATAAAATAGTTGTTTCGCCTTTGTTTGTGTACCTTTTGACTTTATTTTTCTTTCTTCCCCGTTTCTTTGCTTTCTTTATTGGGGGAAGATCTTTGGATTTCTCCGTGGCGAGACCCTGAACTTTTAATTGGGAATCTGAATTTGCCTGGATCAAGTTTGAGTTAGATTTCATGGTGTGGGTTCGAATGTAGTCACCTCTGATCTGCAAGTTCGGATGAGGTCGACTTCTGATTTTCCGACTTGGGCTGAATCAACCTTGATTTATGTATTCGAACAGGGTCGAACTTGGACCTGCCAATTTAGGCAAAATTGGTCATGACTTATATATTCGAGCGAGGTCGAACTTAGAGTTGTCAACTTCGGCGAAGCTAGTTTTGACTTATATATTCGAGCGAGGTCAAACTTTCCTTTTCTTTGGCGATAGCAGATGGCCATAGGATGTTAATTCGAGAGAGGTCGAATTTTCCTTTCCTTCTGTGATGGCCGATGGCCGTAGGGTGTTAATTCGAGCGAAGTCGAAATTGTAACCCATTGTATATTCGAGCGAGGTTGAATTTTCCTTTCGTTCGGCGATGGCAGATGGTCGAAGGGTGTTAATTCAAGCGAGGTCGAAATTGTAACCCGTGGAAGATTTGAGCGAGGTAGAATTTTCCTTTCATTCGGTGATGGCCGATAGCCATAGGGTGTTAAATCGAGCGAGGTCGGAATTGTAACCGTGGTAGATTCGTGCGAGGTCGAATTTTCCTTTCGTTCAGCGATGACCTATGGTCGTGGGGTGTTAATTCGAGCGAGGACGGAATTGTAACCCGTTGTAGATTCGAGCGAGGTCGAATTTTTCTTTTGTTCGGCAATAGCCGATTGCCGTAGGGTGTTAAATTCGAGCAAGGTCGGACTTGTAACCCGTTGTATTACTTTTATTGAACATTATTCGTCAATGTATTATTTATGCATGCGTCGGGGTGAGTCCCGGTTTGCTTAATTTTGCTTTCATTGGAGAGTACCGTGCATTTCATGGGTGAGTCCCAGTCCGCTTAACTTTGCTTTCATTGGAGAATACTGTGCATTTCATGGGTGAGTCCTAGTTTGCTTAATTTTTCTTTCATTGGAGAATAATGTGCATTTCAGGGGTGAGTCCTAATCCGCTTAATTTTGCTTTTCATTGGAGAATATTGTGTGTTTCATCGATCTATCGCTCAGTCCTCTATTGTGGAGATTATTTCTTAATAGTTGACCAATGGTGAGTCGTTTCTGTTATTCATAGTATGGTACGGCTTAGAGAGCTTTGCTCAGTCATCGCTTGCGAGATGATATGGTACAGAACCTTTTCCTGGTGTGTTTTGGTGGCATTCGTCCCTTGTTTCCGTACCTGTGAGAATGCACGTGTTCCTGTTCTGAACCAAAGAGAGCGTGGTAAGTTAAACCCAAATGAAATTACTTGTTACCTTGGCCTGGTAAATCGGTGAGAGGGGTAGCGGCGCTGTGAGGTCACTCGCTTTGACTCATGCTCGAGTGACGGTTTCAGATTTGGCAGCCGTGTTCGGCTTCGTCGTCAGTCGCGTCTAGGCCTCTCGTGGGTTGGACTTACCATGACCATTGGGATATCGAGACCGAGTCCCAATCTGATCCCGTCCGATATGTGCAAACAATAAGGGAGACGTCATACCTTGCTCATAAATCACACAGTGTGCGTGGGTATGAAAATAAGGAAGGATATGCACGTTATTTCAAAGAATCACATAGTAGGCTATCATCCCTTCCTAAGGGGTGGAAGTGCAGGACGATATATATAAGGTGAATACGTTAAATGGGATTGCAGTTGTGTTAAGTGCATAGTGATTGTGATCCTACTTTAAACATGAATGTGACGTGCCAAACCTATCGCTACAGATGAGGCGTGGGTTTTGCACAGATATCGGACATAATATCTATTTCGTGCAGGGATCTGAACTAGATTGGTTCGGTTATCTCAAAGGCTTATTTATCACTTTTTCGAGTTGGTGTTTACACCGAGATGGCAAGGCTATAACAATATGGAAGTGATACTTGGCTGGTTTTAGATCTTAAGGAAACTAAAAATTTGGCTAGGAAATCCCCACAGTCGGTGCCAAATTGTTTGACCAAAAAGTATTAAATCTTTTTTTAAACTAATTAATGATGAAATAAAGATAAATCTTATCCAAGGATAATTAACTCTAGATCTAAGTGCATTGAACAAGAGAGTAAGATATGATCAAGCTTATAAACTTCATAAGATATTCAATGTAAATGATATGCTTACATTCTTGACAGAATAGATAGAATGCCAAAGATGAGGACGAGATCTAACTTTGTTGATTCAACAAACATGATTACAGAGATTTGTTTTTCCCTATCTAAACCCTTTCGTGGTTTTCTTCTCTTCTTCTCCTTCTAGGAGAGGAAAAAAAAGCCCCCCTCTCTTGTCTTCTCACCTCATATATATATATATATATATATATATATATATATATATATATATATATATATATATATATATATATATATATATATATATATTGTCAGTATTCCCTTTTGTTCATCGGTCCTTAACCAGATCACCTTGTCTCCCTTACCTACCATGACATTTTCTTCGCCATACGGGCTTCTTGATGGCTCGATCTCGGCGGTGGCCGAGGTATTCGTTGTTATTACATTTAGTGGGTATGACCATTGTTGATACCCGATTTTTTCCATAATATTTCAAACTATGCCTGTGCATCAATTAGTATTTTCCGTACAATTTCTGCATTTTAAAAAAAATATTTTTAACTAATTTCTCCGAGCATTTATTTTATAAAACAATCATTAAATTGCATCACAAAATAGTTTTTTAATAATTTTTGTGGCTTAATTTTATCATTTGCATTCGTATTAAGTTTCAATTATTTCACAAATAGTCACATCTGTATTTTAGGATACAATTGCAATTACTTTGCAATTATAGCTTATGCATGCATTATTACATTATTTTACCAGAAAATAGCCTTTTATATTTTTAAAATATTAAGTAATTACTTTAAAATATTTCCATGCATTAAAATCATTTTTTATAATTTATTAACCATTCTTTAAAATTGTTTTAGCAATTAATTTCATATTTAACAAATAGCCCCTTTTCATTTAAAACTTAGCCTATTAACTAGCCCAATTTTAACCCCTTAAACCAGCCCAGAAACTCCAGGCCCAATACCCATCTGCCCCAACCCAATACGAGGCCAAATCCTAGCTATTAATCATTTTGATCAACGATCCAGATTCACCCTTTCCTAAATTAAACCTAATGACCTCTCCCTAAACCCTTCATTCCTCTCCTCTCTCACGCCGACATCTGATCTCTCTTCTCTCAAATGCTTTCAAGTCCTAATCCTAACCCTAATCGCTATCACCGGCGAGAACTCTCATTTATGGAGATTTTGAGTGTTCTCCGACCACTGCCGGCCTTTTATACCCTCTGGTTGTTGATTACATGGATCCCCAAAGGAATCTCAAGGAGATTCAATCTGTTCCTTCGTCTGAAGTTTTTTTGCAGGCCTGTATAAGGCCATCCTTGTTTGTGAGTGCTGATTTCCTTCCGTTTTAGGTTGGAATCTATTGCTTTTAATCAAGTTTCTTTCATCTCAGCTGTTTCTGAAAACCCTAGCTCTATAACCATTCGAATCCGTTCAGATCTTTGTAGATCTGAAAGGGTTCGAGTATTATCTATCATTTTCCCTTGAAGATCTCCTATTTTGGTTAACTATTTCGATTCCATTTGCTTTCTTCTGAGATTAGGGTTCGCCCTAAGTGTTTTTCAAAAGGGTTTTTTCTAACTTGTCAGTGTTTAAACTAATTGTTTCTTTACCATCTTGACTGATTCTCGTGTACATACTTAAAGCCTAGATGTTCTGTTTGTTGCATGGATTTTCTCCAATTTTTTCTCCGTTACTTGTTTATATTTGTCAACCCAATGCACTGATTGATTTCTACTAAGGATTTGAACCGGTTTTCCTGTTAAAACCAGTATTCTTTGGGATCTTTGCTTAGTTGATTTCTATTAGGGATTTGAACCAATTTTTCCCGTTAAAGTCAGTATTCTTTGGGGGTTTGAACCAATTTTTCTCGTTAAAGTCAGTATTCTTTAGGGGGTTTTTACTCACTTTCCTTATTTGTGGCTTGTAATTAGTGTTATTTACCTTATTCCGACTGATTGAATAATTTATGGTCAATTTATGATTTTGTTACCTTATTTAAGCCCCAATCAGGGCTGGTAATGGATTCTCTCTGTCCTAATGTGACCTTCCCGGATTTGTTTGTGCAAATTAATGGGGATTAGCCCCAATTAACTGGTTGATTATATTTACCTACTTTATTTGTAAACCCTAGATCATTGTTTATCTTATTTGTTTCATCTCCCTAAGGGCTATATATACACCCTCATTCTGGTTCTTAAACACGAACAATAGTTCATCTACACTTTCACACTCTCAAAAGCTCTTTATTCTCTTCTGTTACTTGTAATTTTTACTAATCCAGCCGGCTGCAAGCCAAGGCTGGCTACTTGCACCATCTTTGCTCTATACTCTGTATTCTCTCCTTAACTGGTATGTCCTGATTCAATTCACATTCCTAAACTATGTGTTTTCTTTGTTACTGCAGTTCATTAATTGTGATTTTCAGTTCTATTTGTTATTATATTCAATATGCAATCAGCATGCCTAGATTACTGTATCACACAACATGTTTAAGTTTGTTCTGTTAAAAGCTATAACTAGTATACTGTCTAGCATGCCTAATCCTGCTTTAGATAATCGCATGAATCCTATTTGTTCACTAGTATGTCCTAACTGCATTGTTTGTTTACTGTCTCACCCAGCATGCCTGAATTCTACTTGTTCTATATGTGATTAGTATTTCTAAAACTTTGAATGCTTCATGAAGTGTTTGTCTAGTGTGTTCATCTAAGTCTTACTTACTCTACCTCACTAATGAGATCTTGCTAAGACATCTAGCCCTTTCAAAGGTATTCTAGTCATGTGTATTGGTAGTACCTAGGATTTATGTGTTATCAACCTGTCTTTATTGTGATCTTTGTAACTAATTTGTCAACTACCCAACCTCAATTGCATATCTGCTTGCTGATACACTAGGTTGTATTCTATGGATCCCCCAATCCCTCTCTCCCTCTATGTAGAGTCTGTTTGCCCAAAATACTTTCTGAAACTGTATGTTCTGTGACTTGCTCCCTGATCTCAAAATGTTCTTCATGTTTTTCTCAAATTGTTTTCCACCCTAACTATGTACTAGTTTTAGAAAATATTTTCATTCCAAAGGCCCTTTTGCTACTGTTTATCAAACATTTTTCAAATCATCATGCACTCTCACTTATTCCTAAATTACTAAATCCTGCCCCTCTGGTATGTGTATAAGGGTCTCTCTGAACTCTGACATATCAAGGCTAGCGCTTCCACACTACACATAAATCAGTTCTTATTTGAGAAAGATCTAGGTGTGAGCACTTTCTGGGATCCTTGAGGTCCTTAGGGAACTCTAACATACCTAGACATGAATTTGGCTATGGAACTTTGGGCATTTGAGACTAGTGAAGGCTTGGTACACCAGGATGATTTTGGGCCTGCTTCAGGCTCCCTATAGCTTAACTTTTATTCTATTAATGTAATTTATATTCAATTCTTGGTCTGTAATAATTATTGTAAACAAACAGCGGAGTGATTAGTAAAAAAGGGAGGGTAGTTGTATATTGTGGGTAAATTGGGTAGATAACATGGCTATAGGGTCCATTTCAATTCAAATGTGTTTCTTAGATGACATGCCTATAGGATCTGCTTTGGTTTCAATGAATTCTACCTATTCCATTTCATATAATTAGATATTATGCCTATAGGGTATAAGGTAATTAAAGTTCAGTTTTCATTACAGCATGTATTCAAATTCGTCTCCTTAGAAACCATGCCTATAAAATTAAAAATCAGTTTTAATAAAAATCATGCCTATAGGGATTTCACTTTGGTCAAATAAATTCTGCTTGCTTCACCTTATGTTTAACTAGAAATCATGCTTATAGGATCTAAAACCAGTTTAGTTAGACCAAAAATCAGTTTAACTCTAAACTCATACTGATAAGTTTTGAATTGGTTTAATTAAATAACTTACTCTTTTCGTGTTAATCAATATCACTAGAAAGCATGCCTATAGGGTTCAAATTTCCCGTTTAAAATCGTTTACTGTTTACTACATTCCTAATCAATAATAGATACCATGCTCATAGGACATCACTATTATATGCCTAAACAAGCCTGTAGGACGATTAAAAATCCTGCAACTGCAAAACTATGTTTTGTTATCTGTGATTGCTCATAATAAACATGGTCTAAAATCAGTAGGCAAGCTGAATAGTTCTTTGATGCTTTGGTCCAAATTCAGTACTGCATACTCTCTGCTCACCTCAATATCATGTTCTAAGGCCTTCTCTTAAATGCCTGAAATTGTTTGTGGAGGTAAATGTGAGCCTTTAATTGTTCTCCTTAATGCAGTCCTAACTGTTTTGATTGACGCCTAGATTTTTCTCCTTTAAGTACCTTAGGATGGTCTAGGACTCCCTAAATTAGAGATCCTAAATACCTCCAGGGCCACAAGGAAGGGGCGGGTAGTGAACACAGAGGGTATCTTTAAAGGTTTCTAGAACGCTTTAGGCTATGACCAAGGGGAGGGAATTGGGTAGTAAGGATATGATAACTACGTGCTAATATCACGTGTAGCCCCTCATTGAGGAGTGATTATTGGGCATTGCGTGGGTATGATCTTGTAGACTAACCAACCTAGGACCCCGCTTTCCCAACTCCCTTTGTTTAAATGAATTTACCTTTCTTTACATATGTGCAAATTGTTCAAACCCTTTTCCCTTATTTTCATTACTTGAATCATACATGTACTTAGAATGTCAAAAACATGCCTTTATTTGCAAATATGTGTTAAAATTATTTATTTGTTAAAATGACTAATTCACATAGTTTAAGTTCGGTTGGGACCCACCATTGTGAACCGCGAGGGGTGCCTAACACCTTCCCCTCAAGGTTATTTCGAGCCCTTACCCTAATCTCTAGTAATGCAAACTAGTTACGTGAGTTAATTGCTCTGGGTGCCCTAACGCACCATAATCCGTTAGGTGGCGACTCTTTAAATACCTGATTCCCAAAAGGATACGAGTTATTTCCTCCATGAATGTCGAAACCCGGACTTCCTCGTCAAAAAGGGAAATTTGATGTGTTAAATTTAAAACTCTTAAGCCAAATTGAGTTAAAGTAGATAAGTTATATATACTTCATATTTGCACTAGTAAATTGTAAATTCGCTCAAAAGCATACTATAGCTGGGAAGAATGTTTCTATGTAGTTGAATATGGCACAAAAAAGGGTTCGTACCAAGCCACCTTTCAAAGTCTACGAGGAGGAAAATTTATTAGCATTGAAGAAAAAGAATATACTTTTCTTATAATACCCTCATCATAATGTAATTTAATGAAAACTAATTGAAATGATTATTTTATGCTTTAAAAGCTTAAGAATGCTAAAAAAATAGTTTAAGGGAAACATTGCTCAATGCGCAATAATTTGAGGGGCTCCTTTAGTATAACAATAAGGGTAAGTTTTACCTTTTATTTTCCTTTATTTTGACCATAAGCTGCTTTTTTCAACACAAAAAAATCAATTTTTTGCAAATTAGTGAAGAAACTAATATAGTCTAACGTTGAAATTGCAAACATAGGTAGTATGGGACTGTAATTGCTAATACAAATAAGACTACAGCAAAGAAAACCGCAACAGTAAGTGATACAAGAAAATAGTTAGTAAAGCAAGGATGGGGAATTAGTCAAGCTACATGGATGCATGAGCTGGCAAAATATCTAGTAAGAGTATTAGTTAGCTAACAACAGTAGATTAGCATTAGCAATAGTAGATTAGTATTAGCAATAGCTACTTAGCTCAATATATTGGGACCTATATATATATCCCCTTGTATTACACTTTATGGTATGCAAAAATAATAAATGAATGAATATTTCTCTCTCTATATTCTCTTTCTCTCTTGATCTCTTTTCTCTGTCCCTCTATTCCCCTGAATTCCTATTCTCCTCTAATCTCCTCCCCCTCTTCTCTCTTCTCTGATTTTCTCTACACCTCAATAAAAATAGTTTGGTATCAGAGCTCGGTAAATTATGGGCCATCGAAAAGCAGTGAATGTGATAACTGGCAATCCAGCTATGGATTTACAAAAATAGTACTAGAATCTGAGAGCTCGACAATTAGGGCTTCGAGTTGTGATGGAGCAAACGCAACAAGAATTGCTCAAGGATATGGATCGGAAGCAAGCAGAGCTTCTCCAAATACTTAGTTCACTCAAACATTCAATTGATAAAATGCATTTACACCTACAGTCGAAGGAAGTGGCTGAGAATCATAGGTATATTCAGAAATTGGAAGTCAAATTGAGCAAAAAATGGGTAAAATCTGAAGAGTCATATGAATACTACTGCAAGTCGTGCTCTGTTTTTTGTTCTAGTTGGAGGTGCTATCGCCTAAAATATGAAGATCTCTCCTTGTGTTGGAAGTGCTTCAAAAATGGTAAGTTTAACCTTGAAACTTCTCCTTGAGATTCTTTCCTCATAGAGAGTGCTGAAGTTTTGGAGAATATGTGTTTAAATGTGCTTTTTATGGAAAATGAAATTTATAATGGTATAGACTCTTTGGAAGACATATTTATGGCTGAACTTATCATGGAAAACGAGAGTTGGAATATTGCTCACAAGGTGCTTGATAAAATGTCAAAACATGTTTATGGTGATGTTGAGAGTAATTTAGATGCTTTAGACGACACCTGCACTTTTTTATTGAAGCTAGGGGAATAACTTTTGCTCACAAGGTTTCCCATGAAATGACAGGAAGAGATCATATCAAGGTAGTGCATATATTTATAAGAAATAAGAGTAAGTTCTCTCTTGTTTTAGGTGGAAATGGGATGGTTGTTCCTGTATGGGATCCAGGAATAGGTTTGACTACTTTGAAGTTAGTTGGTCAGACAAATGGTGTTAGAGAAAAATTGACGGATTTTTCTATCAGATATTGCTTGCCTAGATCTTCTGATAATATGAGGAGAGTGTGAGATACTGGATGACAGTGGTTTATGCATCTCAAGGTTGTGGATATTGAACTAAGAAATATTGACTGCTGGGAAGAAGCTCTAATGGCACTTTGCTACAGGCTGCCTATGGATTTGATGGAAGCTAGTATACTACAGATGGGAAAAAAGAGGTGGTTTGATAATGTTTTTAGGGTAAAAGTCACTAAATTCACTGCCTCGTGGGAAGATAGAGCGAAACATGTTCTTGTAAGCAAGATAGAAATTATTGCACTTAAGTTTGATATGGTTCTACTGGCATTCTGCTACAAATGGCATATGGTTCCTAAACTTCAAGAAGCTAGTTTTAGACTTTTACCTGGTATTATAGTGGCTTTTGTATTGGAGATTTGTTGAAAATGCAGGTTATGGCCATACCTGAATCTACAATCACAGAGGGAGCAAGGCTATGTGGTACTGCCAAAATTACTAGAGTTGCTATAAACTTTAACAAGTTTGAAATAAGAAAGCACACAGGTTCCGAGCTTGCACAGAAGGTCGTGGGGGCTTAATACCAACTATATAGATACTGGTTTCTTTGGTTTGTATGTTGCTGCAAGGCCTGCTTGTTTAAGTAATTTGGCTCATTGCATTATGCTTGAGATCAGCAAATTGTGTTACCAAATTCTGGATGTTGGTTTTACCCGTGCTTGTATCCAGTTGGAATCTTCTCTCAAGCAACCTTGTTGGATTGTACTACTCAATGCTACATATTCTTGGTGCCTTTTGATCCGGGTGGATATTCTCACCCTTGAGGACAAGGGTGATCTCTACGGGAGGGTATTGATACAAGAAAATAGTTAGTAAGCAAGGATAGGAAATTAGTCAAGCTATATGGATGCATGAGTTGACAAAAATATCTAGTAAGAGTATTAGTTAGCTAACAACAGTAGATTAACATTAGCAATAGTAGATTAGTATTAGCAATATCTACTTAGCTCAATATACAGGGACCTATATATATCCCCTTGTATACACTTTATGGTGTGCAAAAATGATAAATGAATGAATATTTCTCTCTCTCTCTCTCTCTCTATATATATATATATATATATATATATATATATATATATATTCTCTTTCTCTCTCAGTCTCTTTTCTCTGTCCCTCTATTCCCCTGAATTCCTATTCTCCTATGATCTCCTCTCCCTCTTCTCTTTTCTCTCATTCTCTCTACACCTCGATACTAATAGTTTGGTATCAATATGGGCCTGGAGGCCTAATATGGGGTAAGTGCACATATAATCATTTCCAGAAATGCTATTTAGAGATTAACCAACACTTATTTTATCCTATAATTTAAAAATAAAAATCTTACCTTCAAGACAATTCAGGATAATTTTTGTCCTGAAAAATTAAATTGGAAAATTAAAATTCAGGATGCATTGGCTAATTCTTAAATAGCAGCCCTTCATAGTGGCTACCTGGTATCATTTTTACCCTAATTTTGGTCCATGGGCTAAAGCGAATAGAGCTATCCAATCAAACCTGGAAAAACCCATATTGGGAGTCTGGGACACGGCTAGGCCCAATACTGGTAATCAATATTTTACTTCCAATTCTTTTGTATTTTCCCTTTCTTGGTTTCAATACTTATATTAGTCTGGGTTTTTTGTTGAAAGTATATTATAGAGAAAACTACACTCTATAGCCCCTTAAAATTTTAATAGCCTATGCTTTTACCCACTTACACAAAATGGCTTTTCGGCTCAATTTATTTGCAACTTGTAGCCATTATCTATTTCCAATGCATTTATCTTTCCAAGACAACATTTAATCCTAGTCTTTTTATCTTTCTTTCATTTTATCCAATGCACACCTTTTTATCTTTCTTTCATTTTATCCAATGCATAGATTTTTTCCCCATTACCATTTTCATTTCTATCCTCTTTCTTTCTCTGTGTCTTCTTCGTCTTCCTTTTATCTTTTTTTTGGTTATTTGTTTTTCATTTTCCTTTCCTTCTCTATATGAAACAAATGACCAACGTGACATTCCAAAGATAAACTAATGGTACTCCTACCCACCCTCCCTCCCAAAAATAAACACACAACTGCAACATCTTGTTATTTCAGCCACGTATTTTAGCCAACACCTCCAACAACCACGTGTACTTCCTTGTCCCCTTACAAGACAAAACTTCAACTGCAAATGGTTGTTCACTTACTGAACTAGTTAGTTCCTTATTATCTATATTTTTTCTCTTTATTTTTTTCACTTCTCATTGGAAAGATTTGTTTGAGTACCCAGAAAAATCACAATTTTTTTAATTTAATTATTAAAAAGATTTACTCAATTACGATGCATGATACAAAAGTGGCAGCAAAAGTCGTGGGGCTTTTTAGTCAAGTTGTTGCTTCTTCTTCTTCTTCTTCTTCTTCTTCTTCTTCTTCTTCTTCTTCTTCTTCTTCTTCTTCTTCTTCTTCTTCTTCTTCTTCGGTCATAATAGTATTTTGTGAGTGAAGAACTTTTACAGTGATTATCGATGGTGGGTCTGGATTTAATGGGGTAGTTAGATGATACTTATATATAACTTTTTTTATATATATATACAATGTATTAAATATTTTATATTCACATTGTATAAATTTTGTATATAAGTGTATCTTGTATTTTTAGTGTATATTACAAAAATTATATATATATAAAATGTATAAAAATTATATATATATATATACTATTACATTGTATATATTTTGTATATAAAGTGTATCCTTAATGTATCATTAGTGTATATTCATCATATAGTGACAGTCTATTTTGTATATATTTTGTATAGTGACAATTATAAAATGTATAAAAATTGTATATATACTATTACATTGTATAAATTTTGTATATAAAGTGTATCCTATATATTTTAATGTATCCCTAATGTATCGTTAGTGTATATTCATTGTATAGTGACAGACTGTTTTGTATATTTTTTGTATAATGATATTCTATTTTTGTATATATTTTCTATAGTGACACTCTATTGTATATAAATGGTATAATGATAGTCTATTTTGTATAATTTTTGTATAGTGACAGTCTATTTTGTATATATTTCAACTTTATGCATAGTTATCTCCTCTCATCTTCCTCTCATTAAGAGACCAGCCACCGGCGTCCATGGCCTCACAGTCACCGAAAATGGTAACAAGATCGCCGGAGTTTTAAAGTTTCAGACAATGATCTTCAAAATATTAACTTCATATTCACAGAAGCTATAAGAGAAAATTAGAGAAAGAAGACAAGGCCATGAGAGTCGTGGTTGATGGAGTTGCTTCTTCGACGACGAGGACACCGACATCCATGGCCTCACAGTCGCCTAAAATGGTAACCACAATATTATAAAAACAGTAAAAATTGTGAATCAATCAATTAATTATGTCACAAAACACAAACTAATGGAGATTTAGAAAAACCAGCACAACATTGAAATTGAAAAAAAGCACAGATCATCAGATCCAACATAGTATTCTGCAAAACACAACATTCTCATAGCTCATCAGCATTTTAAATGTGTGGTCCACAACACGATGCATGCTTTCTTATCCATAATAGATCTGAGTTCATAAGTTTGCGATGACAATAAATTGGGATCATAGCATATTTGCATTCAAAACCCAGATATAGCCCAAAATCATGAATTGCAAACAAGAATTAAAATATAAGATGAAAATTACAATGAGCTTTCAGATTTTTCATAACCGAATAAAGGATCCAAACCCCGAAATACAAGAAAAGGGAGACGAGAGAAACGAAAGAGACTTTTTAGAGAGAGAGAGAGGGAGAGAAAGAGAAAAGCGCTCATGGCCTCACAGCCATGGGTTGCTGGCGTGAGAGAGAAGAAGAAAGATTGTAAGGAAGATATGGATGGGAGGCGACTGCTACTAGTTGTTATTGTTTTTAGGCTATGAATTGTATGGGTCAATTTGTGTAAAAATTGTGTGGGGTAGCCACTTTTTAAAGTGGTATTTACTTTTTATCCAACATTTTTAATGCTTAGCAATAGTAGCCACTAGTCTATTAAAATTAATATGAAAAGGTTGTGCTACCCTTTCTTCTATCTCTTTCATGTTAGGGAGAAGAATTGTGCCGCCATCTCACAAACGGCGACTGACGCAAGGTTCAGAACCTTTATGCCTAGACAATTGCTATCGCAGTGCTTTAGAAATGGGAAAATAGCATTTTTTTTTATCCTTATGTTATTGTCTTATTCTGATTTTGGCCCCTGCGGAAATAGCATTTTTTATCCTTGGTGCATTTTTTTTATAGCAGTGCTCATTTTTTTTTGGTTCCTTTCATGATTATTCGTGAATTTTATTTTCTTATCTGATCTTGTCGTCTTAAGTTAGTATTAGAGCCGTCAATATGGGCTTGGCCCGTTGGGCCAGCCCGTGATTTAGCAGGGCTGGGCTAGAATTTTTGGAGCCCGTTTAAAAACAAGGTTTTTAAGCCCGGCCCGAGTAAGCCCGTGGCCCGTGAGGCTTGACTGAGGTTGGGCTGGGCCGGCCCATGGGCCTAATAAAATATTTATTTAAAATATATAAAAAATAAAAAGTATACTGCCTTTAGAGGTGGAAAGTCAGAATTGGATCTTTACTAAGAGGAACCAAAACTTGATCTTGAGAAGTTTCAAGAGATGATGTTGTCATGTATTAGATGGACCATTCTAGAAAATATCCCGATCTTTCAATGATGGTGCGTGATGTACTTAGCATTCTTATTACCATTGTACCATCAGAATAACCATTTAGCATTGGTGACGTATTCTTACAAAGTACAGAAGTTGCATTTATTATGAAAATGTCCAAACACTTGTTACTACTCGAAATTGGTTGCACACGTTTTTCCGAACTCAAACTGGTAATATTTTTTTTATGTGAATTTAAATATTATTAATTTTTAAAATTTAATTATTTTTAATATTTAACTAATTAATATTGCATATGAATTGTTGATGAAAGTGAAGATGTTAAGACAACCTTGTCACAAACGGATTCAAATGTATTTGATGAAGATGATGTGTTGGATATCTCATAAGCATCATGAACGTTCTCTTGAATAGTTTGTTTTAAGTTTTGACTTTTAGTGAATGAAATATAGTCCTGTCTTTTACTTTTTTTAGTATTTATTGTGATATATTGGAACAATATAAAAAGTTATTAAGTTTTGCGAATTTTTCCCAATAAGATATTTTTTAACTTTTAAATAATTATCTTTTTTTAGGTCAGATTTAAAGAAAAAATATAAAATTATATTTTTAAAAATGATGAGCCGGCCCGTGGGGGACCGCGACCCACATAGGGTTGGGGTGGGCTGACCATTATAAGGCCCATCAAAATGGTGGGCTAGCCCAGCCCAGCCCATCAATTGCTAAAACCCACGTGGGCCGAGCTGGGCTAGCCCGGCCCGGCCCATATTGACAGCTCTAGTTAGTATGACTTTCATTTTAATAAACACCAACGTCTCTTTTTGTGCGCAAAAAGTTTCAAAGCTTTTCAAATTCCTCTTCCGCTTTGATCACCTTCGCTCTTCTCACTGTTCAACTTCTGCTTCTTTTTGTTTAGAGCTATCCGGTAATTGTAGTTGTGTTTTGCCAATGAATATTTGACAGTATTAAAGTGTGGTTACAAAAGAAATATTTAAAGAAAGAAATAAACTAGAAATATTATGGATCCTGAACTTACAGTTCCAAGTTCAAAAGTTAAGGACACTTGGTCCTGAACTTCGAGTTCCAAGTTCAAAAGTTAAGGACACTTGGTCTTGAACTTAGAATTACAAGTTCAAAAGTTAATGACACTTGGTCCTGAACTTAGACTAACAAGCTCAAAAGTTAAGGACAATAGGTCCTGAACTTAGATTAACAAGCTCAAAAGTTAAGGACACTTGGTCCTGAACTTACAGTTACAAGTTCAAAAGTTAAGGACAATAGGTTCTGAAGTCCTGAACTTAGACTAACAAGCTCAAACGTTAAGGACAATAGGTCCTGAACTTACGCTAAGAAGACAAGCTCAAAAGTTAAGGACAATAGGTCCTGAACTTAGACTAACAAGCTCAAAAGTTAAGGACACTTGGTCCTGAACTTACAATTACAAGTTTAAAAGTTAAGGACACTTGGTCCTGAACTTAGACTAATAAGCTCAAAAGTTAAGTGCAATAAGTCATAAACTTAGACTTACAAGTTCAAAAGTTAAGGACAAGTAGTCCTTAACTTAGAGTTACAAGCAAGAACTTAAGGACAGGTGGTCCTGAACTTCGAGTTCCAAGTTCAAAAGTTAAGGACATGTAGTCCTGAAGTCCTGAACTTAGAGTTCCAAGTTCAAAAGTTAAGGACATGTTCAAAAGTTAAGGACATGTAGTCCTAAAGTTCTGAACTTAGAGTTCCAAGTTTAAAAGTTAAGGACATGTAGTCCTGAAGTCCTGAACTTAAGTTCAAAAGTTAAGAACATGAGCAGAAGGGTATTTTCGTCCGGGCAGTTAAAATTTATTAAAGCAGTGGCTAAAAACTAAAGACATTTTAAACAGTGGCTTAAAAGTAAATACATATGTTATTAGTGGTTAACCGTGCACTTCCCCCTCAATTTGTGGCTATATGTTTGGCCCGATGGGCTATAAATGAATTTCTCTCTATATTATATTACCTACATAGTTGTAGAATTATAAAGCTAAAGTATTAATGTTATAACTATTGACAAAACTTAAAAGTAGTATATCAAACACATGCTAGGATGCATATAATACATGAATTCACAGTTTGATGTGAATTAAATCTAAATTCTCTTAATCTCATTCCTGAATTTATTATCAAGACATTATTAACACAGCTAATTAAATATTACTCCAACAGTTACATTTCAAACCAATGTATTTCACTAGTAAGAGCCGAACCTAACCATTCCTTCTTGTGTTAGAAAATTAATCCAAAACATGGGACTTGATAAAATTGCAGTGATCACCATGATCATCTCATTTCTCAGCTGTACTGAATCAACTCGTCCTCCATTTTCATGTGACGCGTCCAACCCAGTTACCAGAACATTTACATTCTGTAACATATCATTACCCATACACCAAAGGGTAGAGGATCTAATTTCACGGCTGAATTTGGACGAGAAAATATCACAACTGGGTAACACTGCACCCGCCATTCCTCGGCTAAATATCTCTGCTTACGAGTGGTGGTCGGAATCGTTACACGGCCTAACATATGCAGGAGAAGGGATGTCCTTCAATGAAAGCATTACAACTGCAACTCAGTTCCCTCAGATCATTCTTACTGCTTCTACTTTTGACGAACATCTCTGGTATCGAATTGCTCAGGTATTTAATTATTGGTCAGCTATACGATAGATTATCCAGGTTATAATGTTGGTGATAATCTCAGGGATTATAATCCTGAAATAGCCAGGCTTTTGAACCAAACGACCCCTAAATATTTAAATGAATATATGTAGTGACTAGTGAGAAAATGAATATAGGATCTTACTATTAGTTGAATGTTCGTTGTCTAAAATGACGTTTTAAAAGAGATGTCATATAGTATATAAATTGAAACGAGCGAATATTTGTATACCATTTACTCCCTATTTGATTAGGAAACAAATTGTTTCTGCAGAATGATTATCTTGATGAAATTATTTACTGGTGTTTGATACTTTTATTGCCTCAAAATTTATTTCTAATCAAACAACAGAAACTATGTAGGAAACACCTTCTCCATAACACGAGTTTGGAGAAGAGCATTTTAGAGCGTGTCAGATAGGTCTATAAGAAGAATTATTGAGTATTAGATTATTGGAAACAGATATCAAGTTTTGTAAAGAAATTCAAGAAATAATAAAAACGTAGCGCCTGATATTAACAAGTTCTTTACAGTAGAATGTTAGAGTAAACTTAACACCTAGTACTGATATGCTGTACATTTGCCTAGGCAATTTCAAGAGAAGCAAGAGCAGTATACAATGCTGGTGAACTAAAAGGAATGACATTCTTTGCACCGAATATAAACATTCTAAGGGACCCAAGATGGGGTAGAGCTCAAGAGACGGCTGGAGAGGACCCGATGATGGTAGGAAAATACGGAGTGGCTTATGTAAGAGGACTTCAAGGAGATAGTTTTCGAGGTGGGAAGCTAAAAGATGGGCATCTTCAAGCCTCAGCTTGCTGTAAGCACTTTACAGCTCAGGATTTGGATCACTGGAATGGCCACTATCGTTTCACTTTCGATGCTCAGGTCACTAACTAACCTGGACCTTTCTTACCTGATATTCAATGTTTGTTCTGTTTAAGGATTATATTGTACATAACTTTCAAATTTCCTAGGTCTGGGAATTGGTCCTCAATGTAGATGCCAAAAATCCTGTATTTCAGGCTAATTTTATTTGTATGCTGAACGATTTGGAACATAACAATGTGGCAGATCAACTAGCTAAATACAGAAGCAAGATGCAATAAACTACTAATATAGTATATCCTATTTGTTTGTCTTAGATGTAACGATCCTATATCACCTACTATGTTTTATCATTGGTTATTTCATGTACTGATGCTGCTTCATAGTATATAGTATTAATCACTTCTGGAACCAAAAGAAAAAAAAATGCAAACAGATGAGAAGTTTCATATTGTTATCTAAAACAATGTGTCATTCAAGTTACAGCGCAGGATATGGCAGATTCATTTCAACCACCATTCAAGAGTTGCGTGGAAGAAGGAAAAGCCACCAGTCTAATGTGTGCTTATAGTCGTCTCAATGGTGTCTCTAACTGCGCTAACTATGATCTCCTGACTAAGACTGTCCGTGGACAATGGGGTTTCAACGGGTAAAAAGTTTACTTAGTTAGATAAGCAAATGGATATTTGTTTCTACTACATTCAGGGTTTCACTGAATAATCTAAGATGAAATATGATTCCAGCACCACAAAACTAACTGCTCTCTATTGCTGAAAAGTTCCATTGTATCAGATTGCGATGCAGTTAAGGTTATGCATGATCACCAGGGATACACAGTGGAAGATGCAGTTGCAGCTTCTCTCAAAGCTGGTAACTGATCCTTTCTCTGCTTTAATTTTGCTGTAAAAAGAATGAATTTCTTGTCTGTTACTGAAATTGGAGTAAAACGCGTTTCAAATGCATACCATATCTAATTAGAACTTATTTCACTCCTTATTGTTAATTAGCAACTTCAATTGGAATGTTCAGTGATCTCAACATTCCTATAGTCTAAAGAGATAATCTCCAGTAGTTGTTTCTTATATACTTATATTGAACTTATATACTGGTGATAACGCTTGCATTGCTAAGATACTTTAATTTTACTATTATAGAAACAAGCAACAACTTGTATCAAATGACATATTTCTTCACAATATGTGGATAAAAGGTGTGATTTATAAGTTCTCTCAATGCTAGGCCAACTTAATTGATCACAACTGTTTGACTTTTTCCTTGTCAACTGAAATTCAGGTATGGATGTAAACTGTGGTTCCTGCGTGAGAACCAACGCAAGATTAGCTTTGGAGAAGAAGAAATTACAAGAATCCGATATAGACAGAGCTCTTCTCAATATCTTCTCTATTAGAATGAGGTTAGGACTATTCAATGGTGAGCCAAGAAAATTGGAATATGGAAACATTGCAACAGCAGAGGTTTGTAGTAAAAAGCACCAGGATCTATCCCTTGAAGCAGCAAGAAATGGCATTGTCCTTTTGAAGAACTCTCCCAAACTCCTTCCACTTTCTAAGATCAAAACCACATCACTTGCTGTAATAGGTCCAAAAGCAAATGATGCTGAATTACTTTTAGGTAACTACGCGGGCATTCCATGCAAGAATGTTTCATTACTCCAAGGATTTCAGCACATCGTGAAAAGCATACACTACCATCCGGGCTGCAACTTTGTCAACTGTACTTCTGCTGCAACACATGAAGCAGTTGATGTTGCTAAAAAGGCACAGTATGTTGTTTTAATAATGGGATTAGACCAGCGTATGGAGAGGGAGAGCTGGGATCGCACAGAACTGGGGCTGCCTGGCCAGCAAGAGACTCTTATTACAGCAGTAGCCAAGGCTGCTGCTGAACCTGTTATACTTGTGTTGGTAGGTGGAGGTCCTATTGACATTTCTTTTGCCAAGAAGAACCCGAAAATCGGAGGCATCTTGTGGATTGGTTATCCTGGAGAGGCTGGAGCAGCTGCACTAACACAGATCATTTTTGGAGAACATAATGCAGGTCAACTTGAGCATCAACAATCTTAGTATTTACTACTATAAGTAATATTTTGTTGGAAAACTTGTTTAACATGCAAGATCACATGTAGTTTTCAGGGGGCAGGTTACCAGTGACTTGGTATCCCAAGGAATTCACAAAAGTACCAATGACAGACATGAACATGAGGCCTAACTCAACGACTGGATATCCAGGGCGAACATACAGATTTTACAAAGGGCCAAAAGTTTATGAATTTGGATATGGCCTTAGTTACACAAGTTATTCATACAAGATTGACTCTGTCAATCATGACAAGCTCTACTTCAATAACCTAAAGACAGACAAGGCAAGAAAACATGGTTCACTACTTAATGTAGCAGTTTCGGATATTGGATCAGAGGCTTGCAAAAAGGCTAATATTTCAGTTAAGGTTGTGGTGGAAAACAAGGGAAAGATAGCTGGTAAACACCCTGTATTGTTGTTTCTTAGGCATTCCAAGGTGAGAGATGAGGTTCCAACAAAGCAGTTGATTGGATTCAAGAGTGTACATATAGATGCAGGGGAAAAGACCAAAATCAAATTTGTGGTGAACCCTTGTGAACACTTCACTAGGGCTAATGAATATGGTATATCAGTAATTGATGAAGGCAAATATTATCTTGTTGTGGAAGATAAGAAATATCCTGTTACTGTATTCATATGACCCTTTAGATCACATATACGAGTCCTAATAACTAGTTAGTTAATGTGGAATTGTAGTGTTCATCTCCTTTCTTAGTCCACCTCACCTACTTGTATTTTTTATCTGAAATTTTATATTGGCTTCAGTTGATTTTAGTCTCTTAAGCAGAATAAATGTTAATTTCTTCATTTTAATTGTCTCTGATTAGCTGCTATTCAGTCTTCCTAAAAGATTATTTGAGTAAGGTGGATAAAGATATAGTTGGCCTGATAAGACAGTTTCTATGTGACTTTTCATTTCATTTGTTTGGAGTCGGAAATCTGTCTTTGACTGAGTAAGCATCTTGGTAATGTTTTGGAATACAAAAAAATATAACTTAAATTTTTTTTTTTAGAAGTTGATAATTTCATAATAGACTTTATAGAAGAAACACTAACGTGGGACAAGAGGAAAAAAGAAAATAAAAATAAAAATGAGGTATGGTGATCTTGTCTACTTATCATTTAGATGATCACAATCCAATATTTTAGGTTAAACTATTCAATCTATAGCAATTTTGGCCAAGCTTCTCAAGAGGCCAAAAGTGTTTTTTTTTCCCAAAAGCACTTTTTTTTCCTAACTTGAGGTGTTTGGCCAAGCTTATTTGGGGGAAAAAAAGTGCTTTTGTGAAGAAGCAGAAAAAAATAGCTTCTTTCCAAAATCAGAAGTAGAAGCAGTTTTGGCTTTTCTTCTTACCTAAAATACCCTTAACAAAATATAGTATATACCAAAATAACCCTTAAACCTAATACTTAGGATATTAATTTAATAAATATTTCTTCTTATTTTTAGGAAAACTTTTTAATATATAGTGACTTTAGGGATGAATGCTTTTATATTTGTTGAAGGAATTTTAATATATTTAACTTATATTAAAAGAATTAAGTACTTTTTAATTTTATTTTCATATTTTACTTGAATAAAATGAATTTTTTATTAATTATTGCATGTAATAACAAAATTTTGAGATTATTTATTTACTTATAATATTAATTATTAAGTAAATCTATTCATGTCCTTATTCGTAATTTGACACTTAAAAACACTTTCTAAAAGCTTGGCCAAACACAAATTATTTCTCAAAAGTACTTTTCAGACTGATTAGCCAAACATAAACTGCTTCTCTACAAAAGTACTTTTTTCAAAAGCACTTTTGAAAAAAGCACTTCTCAAAATAAGCTGATTTTTCCAGCTTGGCCAAACAGGCTACTATTTACAAATCTTATTGGACTTCAAGGAAATGGATCTCTTCAGAAGGGATAACGAGCTTTAACTAGGACGTGGGGTGGACACATTAACATACGTAGGATTTTCTTTAAATCATTTGATTTCGAAATCCACATTTATAGGACTCGAACGCAGACATCTGGTTAAGAATGAATAGATACCAACCATCGTACCATACTAAATCTGTCAAACGGGCTGAGTTGGCCCGGTTCCAGACCGGACCGAACCAGACAGGATCGAACCGGACCGATGGTAAAGGGGCGGGGCAGGGCTGGGTTTGGAGGTGAACCGGCCTGTGCCGGTGACGATTTGGATACCGATTAACCGGACCGGTCCAAACCAGTAATGTCTTGTCAAGCTTGAACCGGTTAATCGGATCAGCCCGGACCGATCCAGATCGATTCAACGACTAGTTTTGATTTTTTTTTTTAATACATTTGATCGTTAGCAACGGTCAACTACCGTTTTAACCGTTGTCCAATGACTTTTAATTGCAAGAATAGCATTTTTTGGGTTTATTTTAAAATTTAAAATAACACTTTTATTATTTACTAATTTAGCACTTTGAAAAACTATAAATAGACCTTCTCCCCTTTCTTCTTCATTTCTTCACTCATCTCTCAATTCTCATACCTAAATTCTCAATTGTCATTCTCTCATGCTTCAACTAAATTGCTATCAACTATTTGACTCTAAATTTTTGGAATTTTATTTATGGTATTATTTGAAGTTTGAACTTTGAACAATTGAAGTTTATTTGTGGTAACGTAAGAGTTGCGAAATTTAATTTCAAGACTTCAAAAATCATCTAGTGTTCAATTTATTGTGAAATTCGGTGCACTCATTCCAACTCTTTCTCTTATTTAATATTTTATTGCACATTTAATTTTTATTAGTAGTTAAATTTTCACAATATGTTTAATGCTGCAAAACGAGTTTGTAATAAGGTTGTTAATCGGGGTAATCGAAAAAATAGAAAAAGAGGTGCTACTACTTCTGGTAGTGATTTAAATGATTTTACACATATTTCTGAAACATCACCTGATAATAATATAGATTATGAACAATTACAAGAAGATTACGACATATAAGATAATGAATTAGAAATTGAAAGCGAGACACAACCTACACCTAGCAGTGTTGGGGTTGGTAGCATGGGTGGTGGTCGTGGCACTAGTAGTAGACCATCTGTGGCTCTGACTACTAGTCATCGGAAAAGGAGAAGTAAAATTTGAAAATATTTTGAGGAAATAGAGGATTCTAATAGAGTTAGATACAAAATTTATAAAGATGATTTTAAACATAAGACTGGAGGAAATTTAGGGGGACTGGGATCCTTAGTAGACATACAAAAATTACTCATACTATAGAATGGGGGTCTGATTTAGATGTAAATCAAGGAACTCTAAACCCTAGTAGTGGAGGACTTTTGAAATATGATAAAATGAATGACCATGAGGAGTTAGAAAAAATGATTGCTTTGAGTTGTCTACCTTTTTCTTTTGCTTCTTCATCATATCTTATTATGTATATTCAAAGGATTTATAATCCTTTATTTAAAAGTATCCTAGAAGTACTTGTAGATCTGATATCTTTAGGCTTCATGGACAATATTAGACATATATACATTATTTGTTTGATCACCTTCCTTGTAGAGTTTCTTTAACTTCTGATATTGGCCATGATGTTAATGGAAATGATTATTTGACAATTACATGTCATAAGACAGATGATAATTTTTGTATGCAAAAACGTATTATCGCTTTTTAATATGATGAAGATCAGAGTCATACAATTGGTTTTATAAGTACTACTATTTGCGAAACTGTTGTATTTTACAATCTTAATAAAAAGTATTGTGTATGTCTTCTGATAATGCTTCTAACAATAATGCCGCTATTTCAATACTAAAACTGCATTTGCAACCACCACTCGATGATATCTTTCATGTTAGGTGTGCATGTCATGTTTATAAATTAATTGTTAAAAGTGGTATTGATTTATTTTTGACTAAGATTACTCATGTTAGAAGAGCAATTGGTGTTATTTAAGAAAATAATAGACAATCTAGAATTAGAAAATTTAAGACTAAGTAAACCAAACATAACCTTAACCCCAGATTCATACCAGATGAAATTGTTACTAGATGGAATTATACATACTTATTTTTAAGATGTTGCTACAAATATAGATTGCCTATAACTGAAGCTGTTAATGTGCATTGTACTGATCCAAATCGTTTGTTAACAACTAATACTTGGGAGGCCATTAATGATGTTGTTAAATTTTTATATAAAATTTTATAAAGCTATTGTTGAGTTTTCTGGAGCTTATTACCATACTATTACTATGGTTTTAGTACATATAGCTGAATTTCTCTTCACTCTCTGATTTCAAGAAGAAAGAAAAATATAAGGATGCTGTTGAAAAAATGCAAGAAAAATTCAAAAATTATTTCTTTCCAATTCCTCATATCTACTTCATTGGTGTTGTTTTAAATCCTTCTATTAAGATATCTAATTGTCATCAATTAATCAATGTTTTATATACTTATATGGAGATTGAACCAACTGAATATATATATATATATATATATATTGTTGTATGAACAAGCTAAATGATTATTGATCTTTATACTTCAATACCACACAAGAAGGGGAGGGGGGATGATTTGTATGATGTCCAATTTTCACATGCACAGAGTATAAAAGGACCTGGTTCTTTTATGTGTTCCTTATACTACTGTTGCGGAATAATAAATGCGGAAAGTAAAGAACACAAGTATTTTTACGTGGGAAAAAACACCATGCTAGGTGAAAAAATTACGACCTACTACCCAGTAGAATTTTTCCCAACACTTCACTAAATTATTGAGCCAAAAATAGCATTTACAAAACTTTTTGTAAACCTAAGGATTACCTCTAACCCTTTGTGGCAACCAGCCTCTAGTTGTTGCGACAACTTCAAGTTAACCCTAACTTGAATATAATACTCAGTGTACCTAATACAATTGCTTCTAGATAAAGCTGAAAGGTACAACTCAAAGCTCTACTACAATGAAACTAGAATAAAAGATAGTCACTTGGAACTGGTTCTTCTATCTGGTTCATGTAGCTTCAGGTTCGCACACTTGAATCACACAAGAATTACTTGCAAAATGCCTTGCTATTTTGCTCTCAACTCTCGTTTAACTTCAGCGTTTGTGCGTACCTGTAAAATGAGAACATCCTGAAATATATAGACTTAGTAGAATAGGAAATAAATAGAATTTTAATGTTATATTCTTCCTTGGTGGAAGAGTTCTAGTTATCTTCAACTTCTAACTCCTCCCTTATCTAGAATAGAGTTCTCTTCGAGTGAGGAGTCATTCTCCTTATCACTTATGCAACCTTTGCGTTCAGGAAATATCAGATATAACCACTTAAGCTTATCTCCTTCATGTACATGCCTTGTGCTCGAATATGCTCGTGTCTGTGTACGCTGTGTATGGACCTGGTTCATGCTTGAGTTCCTTTGTCAATCATCAAAACAAACTTCACTCCAATAAATTCTCCCTTTTTTATGATGACAAACTTTGTGCTTTTCATAAGCATAAGACCCGTTTCAACTCAGCTCAACATCAACACACTGTTAGAACACTTTCCAGTTTAAAGTTACAAATCATCAAGGACCAGGTTCATTAGGTTATAAACATCACAGTCCAAAGTAAAAAGCACAATCTATCTTTCCCCTTTTGGCATGATCGAAAAGTTGCATAATTATGTTAGATAACCAGATTTTAATAGATATCATCCATGGCCACTGGGGCTACTTCAAATGTAATCGTGGAGTCAAACATCATTTTTCAATCTAATGATATTAGCCATCTAAGAAGCATCAACAAACAGTTAGAGCACAAAAACAATTGAATATCATTGATACTAGTCATCCACAAAGCATAAAGCAAAATAAAGATATTGGATCATGAGCAAAAAAAGAACAAAAAAATTCTATCCGGGTCACTGATTTGTCTAACTAAGCTAGGAAGATTTCAAGGCCGGGAAGGATCAGGTTCTTGGTTTCTGGCTTGAAGTAGCTTCAACATATCCCTTTGGAAAGATAAAAGGAATATCATATTCGCAATTGTATTTTTTTTGCAAAATAAAAATATGATGTACAACTCGCCTTTGTTCTACACAACATTTCAATCATAAATAGATGTACTAATATTAAAACATGTTAAGTGGTTTAAACTATTAATATCACTCATCTGTAGTTTAGCAACTGTTTTTGGATTTCATTGATTTTGATCCAAACGGTATATCACGTTTGGTTAGGCGAAAAAGAAGTCGACACATTTGTTCTGTTGCCACCACAAGAGCACGTCTCCAGTGATATGACAAAAGCCGCCGGTCACAGTCACAACATAGAAATGTAAATAATTATCAGGCCACCTAATGTTTTCAACTTTAAGCCTTCACACCATTTAAGGATTGCAACTTTAGTTATTCGCAAAAATAGCCAAGTTTAGATAAAAGGAGCGTCTCCTATATATACTAGTACTAGGATTAAATTGCTTAAGAAGGGAACATTCGTCTACATTAACAGGAAAAAAAATAAAAATCCGTAAAGGTGATAGCCAGAAACCAAAATAGGTAGTACTGTACTACTTTTGTTTAAACACTTTTCAATTAATAGAGTGATGTTGACTAATTTTAAAAGCTAAAGTACTACATTAATTCATCGTTTTAACTCTTTTTCATTATCCAACTAGGATTTAAAGTTGTCGGGTGTCATAATTTACTTTAATATATATTTTGTAATGACTAATACGAAATTTGTTAGGAACGTTAAATTGATTTTTTTGAGTTGATTGGGGTCAACCTAATAGGTATTTTTTATTTGAAATTTACATCTCAGATTTAAAAAAACAAACATGATTAGAATTTTAAAATAGGATCATACCTTTATTATAATAACATAAGTAAAATCAATATTTTCACTGGAAAATTACATCTTTTCTGTATATTAAAAATTAATTTACACAAGTAAGATAACATCTTCAAAAAGAGAATTACATTGATCAGAATAAGAAAATTTTTAAAAATATTTTCCATAGATAAATTATACCCCATAAACATAAATTAGATAAATTACAATTTATCATAAATTAAAATTATAAATCACATATTCTTTAAGAAATGCTTACGAAATTATAGTAAAGTGATTTAAATTATATCTAGCAAACATCGCATAACACAAATTTTTATGATATGATAAAAAGATGAAAAAAAATCTGATCTCAATCCAAAATTCTCATTAAGACCCAAGTTTTTTGGATTTGAAAGGAGAAAACTCATAAATTTAATTAAGAGGACTGCTTATTTTATACTATAATTTTAAAGTTTAGGAGTTTCTTTTTTGAGTGTTCTTGCTAGAGATCACATACAAAATAATAGAATAGAGAAT
This sequence comes from Nicotiana sylvestris, assembly GCF_000393655.2. Classification (NCBI taxonomy): domain Eukaryota; kingdom Viridiplantae; phylum Streptophyta; class Magnoliopsida; order Solanales; family Solanaceae; genus Nicotiana; species Nicotiana sylvestris. Next base: position 125,633,457 of record NC_091060.1, on the reverse strand, counting down.
AAATAATAATAAAACGACAAATAGAAAATTTGATGGTAACCGAAAAGGGAAATGACTGGGATAAAAGGAAATAAAAGAACAAAGAAAAGAGAAAGTCATACAAGGTTCAAGATAGATTCAACTTGAATCTTACACACGAGAAAAGCTTTCAAAAAAGTCTACCAGCCATGGCACTTTTGTCTAGTTTACGATTGCGGGTGACACGATCAGATAATTAACCTAATTTAAGAAAATCTCAACATAGATATATAAAAAAATTATCATCTTACCGGGTGCCATGCCACCCTTCTTAAGGGGTGGATCCGCCCCTGTCCAAGTTTGAAGTCAATTGTAGTCGTGAAGCTCTCTTAGTCTCACGCCTAGAAGCGAATCCAAAATTTAAATTCTACAGGTTAATTCTTTAAAAAATTTCGTATTAAATAATTATGTATTTAAAGTTATAGGTTCATGTCTACAATTTAGTAAATTTTTACAAATAAATTTATACTCCGTGTCAAAAGTTATAGGTTCAGTTGAACGCGTATCCATAATAGTATGCATTCGCCCAAGGGCGGCCAAGCAACTAAAGCAAGGGCTTTAGGCCCCCAAATTTTTCTTTTTGTTTTCTATCTGTGCTCGGTATTTGTATTGAGATACTGATTAATCTAGATTCATATTGCGTAAGGCCTAGTAAAACGGAGAACACATTTTAACAGGATTTTTTTCATCACAAGGCTCGAACCTGATACATCTAGTTAATGTAAGTTAGATCATATCCACCTCACCACAATCTTTAGATGTAGGGACTAATTATATTGAGTATTTCAAAATAAAAAAAAGTGTAATATTTTATAAAAAGTAAAAGTAACTCTTAGTTTAGTATTAACGAAACTGTTAGAGCGAAAATTGGATAAAGAGAATCATTCCCCCTAACCCTTACCGTGTAAATTTTTTAGTTACTTAAATTTTTCAATGACATCATTATTGATATGCCTATATTATTCCTCTCCTTTTTACATTTCTAACTAAAAACGTGCTATAAACTTTTAGAGTCCATTTTTTCAGAAAACAAGTATTACATTCTTATATTCTCTTTCTTGATTTCTATAAAAAGCTTAAGTTTTCGATAAAAAGAAAAGATTTTTTTTTATTTATAAAAAACAAGAGGTATAGAGTACTATTAAATAAAACTATATTGCGCATTATTTTTGCTTTTTCTCAAGTTTCAATTGTATCAACAAGTATATTGGAATATCAAAAAATTATTTATATATCTAGTATCAATTTCTTGAATCTAATTCTATTATCTTAGGAGAGATTAAATTATTTATAAAAAATATTATTAACAAATTTATATCTCAAAAAATTAAAAAAAGTAAACTTCAAATAAAAATATAAATAAACATTTTTTTTCTAAAATATCTCATATTAAAATTATCTTGTTGAGCATCCGCCCCTGCCCGCACCCACTACCAAATTCAGATAATGCAAACATGTGCCTAACAAATCTTGTATATTCTAATTATAGAACCGCATTAAAGTCTGTTGTGAACAAGGAGTAGAATAAAAGCACCACGGATCAAATTCATCATTGGCTAAATTAAGTAAAGTGGTATCTTTATTTATTTTTAATTTTATCCACAAATATATGAGCGAGAAGAAACACCATTAAACATACAAATGGGACACCCAATAACTGATCAAGTTGTCACCTTTATCTTCTTCATCTTCATTTGTATGCTCTTTATCAGCACTGAGTCAACTCAGCCACCATTTTCATGTGACTCGTCAAACCCAGTTACCATTTCATTTCCCTTCTGTAACGCCACCTTACCCATTCCCCAAAGGGTAAATGACCTCGTGTCACGCCTTAAGTTGGAGGAGAAAATATTACAGCTGGTTAATGCGGCACCGGAGATACCTCGACTCGGTATCTCCGCCTATGAATGGTGGTCGGAGGGTTTACACGGCGTTTCTAGGCATGGAAAAGGCACGCTTTTCAATGGCACTATTAAAGCTGCCACCATGTTTCCTCAGATCATTTTAACGGCTTCTACCTTTGATGAAAATCTCTGGTATCGTATTGCTCAGGTACTTTATTATATGTTCTTAATTGAGTCCGGAACCAAAATGTGGTTAGGTGTAAAAAAAAAGATTGACATTTTTATATATAGCGCCCAAATACTGGGCGCTATACATTAACGTTAACTGTGCCGTTAATGTATAGCGCCCAGTATTTGGGCGCTATACATAGAAAGCTGACACTAACAGGTATAACGCCCAAATACTAGCGTAGCGTCCAGTATTTGGGCACTATACACCTTTTTCCTGGCCCCACCAATAATATAGTGCCCACTTTTTGGGCGCTATATATATATAAAAAAAATTCCCGGCTAGCCATTTCCTATATAAAGAAGTTAGGATTGTATAGAAATTCATTCAAAAGGTGTATAGCGTAGAAATTTCCGGGCTAGCCATTTCCATACTCTTGTTGAAACATTTATTGTTGTTAAATTCTCCAGCATTTTTTCGTTATGTCTGAAGAGCGTAGAATAAGAGTTTTATTATATTGGGGGGGGGGTGAAGTTGTGATGGAGAATAACTCCGTGGGTTACAGTTTACCTGTTCAGTGTCATGTTAAATTGCCACTTACAATTGAGTACGATAAATTGATATCGTTGTTATGCAAAAAAATGAGTGTGAGGAAACGTTTAGTTATACTTAAAGTAACCGGAAGATATCTGTATTCCGTCACTTCACAAGAGGTTGCTTTTTACTCGGAGTTTAACATCGACGATGATGAAACTTTGAGTGATTTTCTGAGGACTCCGGATGAATGCCGGGAATTTCTTGTAATCACAATGTTGGAGATGTACGTGAAGGTCGAAAACGTTCCAAAAAACGAGGTTGTGCGTAGTAAAGATAACCCCCAGTCATCGGGTGGTTATTCTAGAGCAGTTTTTGCCAGACAGGTTCCGGATGAAAGAGTTTTCCTTGATTTAAACTTATCATCGCCGACGAATGAGCAGCGAGAAAATAATTTATACCCTGCTTTCCATAATTCACAAGACGAGTGGTAAACTTCAATTTTTATTTGTGTTAATTATGTATATTTTTGGTGTATTGAATTTGTATTAATGCTCATATATTTAATAGGGGGTACCGGCCGGATATGAATTTTACAAGTGGCCTATCCGGTAGTCATCACCTAATTGAAAACGTCCATCATGGAATTTCATCACATTACGACTTGTAAGTGAAGTGATATAGCCATATGGAAAGCATTTATTAATTCAGTAGCTTATATTTTTGTTGGTTGTGCAGTGAAAACGAGCAAGTTGAACCACCCGTACTCACTCAAATGCCCGAAAACGACGTATTACATCGGGATCTGGCAGATGCACAGAGTGAGAAACAGAACAGTGATTACGATAACAATACCGATGAATTCGGAGACGAGACACCCTTTCCTCGTGAGGATGGTGATGCGTATGATGAGGAGGAAGGACCTGATTTGAAGAGAGACCCCCCTAGACGAAGAGTGTACGAGTACGAAGTGCCATTTCATTCAAGGGAGATTCCTTACATTGATAGCTTGCCAACCGTGCCGGATGTGGAAGCTCTCACAAGGGATTTTGATGAAATCCGGACAGCAATGTGCGATGAGTCTAGATCAACGGTGCTTGCAAAGGGGATGCTTTTTCCTGATAAAGCGCGCGTAAGCAGGGCTTGTAAAATGCACAACGTAAAAGAGTGTTGTGAGATGCAGGTATGGGAGTCAAGTCCGATGGTATACAAGGCTGTTTGGCGCAGGTGGTTTTGGCCATGTAATTGGATATTGCGTGCGACCAAGAAGAAGACAGGTATGTGGAAAGTGGGTAAATACATTCCCACTCACACATGCGAAATGGACACATTCAACGGGAATCACTTCAACTTGGATATTGACTTGATTTCTCTTGTACTTATTCCGCACCTCGAAGCGTCCATAAGGTATAAAATCAAAGAGTGCATTACATCAGTCCACTAGGAATATGGCCATACCATTACAAAAAGAAAGGCATTTCTCGGGCGCAAATGAGCGTTTGAAATTGTCTACGGTAATTGGGATAAGTCATTTGCATCTCTGCCAAAGTACATGGCCGCACTGCAGCACTTTAACCCCGAGACAGTTGTTGAATGGAAGCTTGAGCGGAGTCCGGGAACACCAGAATACATATTCAATTACGTGTTCTGGGCGTTTAAGCCAGTAATTGATGGTTTTTCGCATTGTCGGCCCGTAATATCCATAGACGGAACTCATGTCTATGGAAAGTACGATATCAAGCTATTGATAGCTGTGGCAGTGGATGCTAATGGACAAATATTTCCTCTAGCTTTTGCTGTTTGTGCCAATGAAAGCACAGAGACGTGGACGCTGTTTTTGAACCACCTGAAAGAGCACGTTGTCAAACAGCGTTCAGGTATTTGTCTAATATCTGATCGGCACGGTGGTATATTAAGTTCTGTGGAGAACTTGCCTGCATGGCAAGAACCTTATGCATACCACCGTTACTGTGTGAGGCACTTTAAGGCCAATTTCCAGAAGGCACATCCCAACAAGGATCTACATGATTTGATGTGGATGGCAGCAACAAACCACCAACAGCATAAATTTCGGAGGCATATGGATTCTATCAAGCAAAGAAGACGAGGCAGCCTATTGTTGGTTAATGCGACATCAATAGTGGGGCAGCGGGTATGGGAGTGGGGGACCAAGAAGAAGAAGATATAAAATATTGAGGAAGAAGAAGCAGAATGGTCGTCTTGAAGAAGACGGCTCGTTTTTAAAAAAAAGGGATATAGCGCCGGGTATTTGGACGCTATACCTGTTAATGTCAGCTTTCTATGTATAGCGCCCAAATATACTGGGCGCTATACATTAACGGCACAATTAACGTTAATGCATAGCGCCCAGTATTTGGGCGCTATATATAAAAATGCCATCTTTTTTTTTTTACACCTATTAAGGTGCCATTTGTCCAAAAGAACCACATTTTGGTTCCAGACTCTTCTTAATTTGTGGGCTGTCACCATATATATATATATCTGTTGAAAGCTCCAAGAAAGATTTCTTCAATTTGTTAGAGAATTCAGGTTCTTGCATGACAGTGTACAGGCCTGCAAGGCGACAACAAAAAGTAACCATTATATTAATTGCCTGATATGGTAATCTAGAAAATAACCGATTAAATTGCACTGCTAGTAACAAAATACTTTACACTTTCATTGTATATAATTTGAACTCTTTAAATTTGATACTGCTAGTGCTTTTAACCGGTTATAACATGTTAGTTACCATCTTTTCTACTCTTTTGGTACGAGGGATAAGGGATAGTTAATTGCGGGATTAAATTTGAGATGAGTTTATTCACGTTTGGTTAGGATAAAATCAGGGTATAACTTATCCTGGAATTAGTTATCCCGCAATTGTATTATTATTTTTATCCCTATGAGAGGGTGGGATAACCACAATTGTACACTCTGAGTTTGTAAAATATTTTTACACTATAATTAACGTCGCTTAAAGAGTAGTTACAGATGACTTAATGATCTTACAATTGTATGACATACATTAAAATTATATTTACTTGAAAGTATTGGTTTTAAAAAGTTGGACAAATTAAAAATTATAGGACAGAAGTAGTATGTTTTGCTTGATAAAAAAGGAAAACATAGTTTGTTGAGCTTGTTTCTTTATATGTAGGCAATTGGAAAAGAGGCAAGAGCAGTGTACAATGCAGGTCAGCTAAAGGGGATGACATTATGGGCACCAAATATAAACATATTTAGGGATCCAAGGTGGGGAAGAGGGCAAGAAACACCAGGTGAAGATCCCATGATGGTGGGAAAATATGGAGTTGCTTATGTAAGAGGACTTCAGGGGGATAGTTTTGAGGGTGGGAAGCTTCAGGATGGGCATCTTCAAGCCTCAGCTTGTTGTAAGCACTTCATTGCTCAGGATTTGGATAATTGGTATAACTTCAGTCGTTACACCTTCGATGCTCGCGTAAGTCTTAACTAACTGTGATGCTGTAGTCTATTGATTTGTTAGGATTATATTGTTGATATCTTTCATATGTTCAAGTTTGTTTATGGAAGAAATTTCCATTTTTGACATGGTTTGACATATGGACGATGAATATGTCACACGGCTTGCATGTGAGAGGACATGTTGCAGACATAGAGTAACTGAAAGTAGCTTTAGATGAGACAATTCACACAATGCAATTAACTTTTTAGATGAGCTGGTGTTCGCAAACTAATTCAACAAGAATGTTTACAAGCATAGTGTCAGCTAAAAGCTCTTCCTTTTTTCCCCTTTAAATTTCATGTAAAAATTGATGCACAGGGAATTGGTTAATGACATTCTCTTGTGGATGTTAATACACAATTAATTAGCACATGCATCTGCAGATTGTGTTATCCATTTTCTCCCCTTGAAGCTTTTATTTCTATGCTAATACATGGAGCTATTCAGGTCATGAAGCAGGATTTGGCAGATTCATATGAACCACCCTTCAAGAGTTGTGTCGAACAAGGGAAAGCCAGCAGTCTAATGTGTGCTTACAATCTTGTTAACGGGATCCCAAATTGTGCTAACTTTGATCTTCTGACCAAGATTGCCCGTGAACAATGGGGTTTCCAAGGGTAATTTACCAAAAAGAGAAGAGAGTCTTGAATTATGTGTTATTTCATCCCTGATTGAAATCTAACTGCATATCTCTAAATCTAACTGGTTATTGTTATTTAAAGGTACATCGTATCAGATTGTGATGCAGTTGCTATTATGCATACTCACCAAGGTTATGCTAAAGAACCAGAAGATGCAGTAGCTGCTACCCTTAGAGCTGGTAACTGATCTATTTTCTGCTTCTATTACTTGCTGTTAAGACAACAATTTATTTTAAAAAATTAAAATATAAAAAAATTGCTTAGCTTGTTTGTGAAATCGAAGACTGAAGCCTCACATCAATTATGTCTTTGCATGCTTTGTCCCCAAGTATTAAGTGTGACACACTATGCCTGCCATTAGAGAAAGTTTATTACTATAAAAAACGTTCTCCATTGCTTATGTTTTGAAAATACAGGACCATTGGCATGCTCATAATTTGGTCCATTCTGTCCTGAAACAGAATAATCTTTTTGCTGATGATCTGTGCATTACTATAATTGGCCAGCTTTCTTTCCCCTATTTATAAAATAGGTGTATATCTGCTAGTTCTTTATTCCAAAAGATCTTCTCTCTTTCAGCTTTTTGGTACTATTAGTCGATTTTGAGATTGTTCTGGCGTAGCATTTACATGCTAAACCATCTATGATTGTGATTTATGAGTTAAAATACAATACTTTCTGTAGTCTACTCTGAATGTAGCAAAGATGAAAACTAACATGCATGGCTCTTCTTGTTAGTGATTAAACTTGTTCTAGTGGATGTAGTCAAATTTTACTTGTAAGACAAAATAATAATAAAAAAGGAGAATGTAGATTAAATGGTGCATAATGCAACAATATCTTGAAAAAGATATGAAATTTCTTTCAAATTTACGTGAACATCATTGACGGAAACTAAATGCGGTTTCGTTCTTGTCAATGAAATTTCAGGCATGGATGTGAATTGTGGTTCCTATTTGAAGTCATACACAAAATCAGCTGTAGAAAAGCAGAAAGTAAAAGAATCTGACATAGACAGAGCTCTTCACAATCTCTTCTCCATTAGAATGAGGCTAGGACTGTTCAATGGCGACCCAAGAAAACTGGAATATGGAGACATTTCTTCAGTAGAGGTTTGTAGTCAACAGCACCGGGCACTAGCCCTCGAAGCAGCAAGAAATGGCATTGTCCTTCTAAAGAATTCTGCCAAACTCCTTCCACTTTCAAAGATCAAAACAACATCCCTTGCTGTAATAGGTCCCAAAGCAAATGATTCTGAAGTACTTCTAGGTAACTACGAAGGCTATCCTTGCAAGAATGTTACATTACTCCAAGGACTTCAGGAGTATGTTAAAAACACAATGTACCATCCGGGCTGCAATTTCGTCAACTGTACTTCTGCTGCAATAGATGAAGCGGTTGATATAGCGAAAAAAGCAGACTGTGTTGTACTAATAATGGGATTGGACCAAACTCTTGAAAGAGAGAAGCTTGATCGCACAGAATTGGGGCTACCAGGTATGCAAGAGAGTCTCATTACAGAAATCACGCAAGCTGCCTCAAAATCTGTTATACTGGTTTTGATGTGTGGAGGTCCAGTGGATGTGTCCTTTGCAAAAGACAACCAAAATATAGGAGCCATTTTGTGGGTTGGTTACCCCGGTGAGGGTGGAGCTACTGCATTGGCCGAGATACTTTTTGGCGAACACAATCCAGGTGAAGTTCAACTTCAATACTCCTCTTAATTGTTATATATTGCTGGAATACTTGCTAAACATGCAAGATTAAATTACATTTCAGGGGGTAGATTACCAGTCACTTGGTACCCTAAGGAATTCAACAAAATATCAATGACAGATATGAGAATGCGGCCTCTATCATCCACTGGATATCCAGGGCGCACTTACAGATTCTACAATGGGCCAAAAGTTTTTGAATTTGGCTATGGTCTCAGCTACACTGCTTATTCTTACGCGTTCGCCTCTGTAAACCAAGACAAGCTGCATTTCAAGAACCCGAAGGTCAATAAGGCAACTGAAAATGGTTCTGTTCTGAACATTGCTGTTTCAGAAGTTGCATCAGAAGTATGCAACAACGCGATGATCACAGTTAAAGTTGCGGTGAAAAACCAGGGAGAAAGGGCTGGTAGGCACCCTGTATTGTTGTTTCTGAGGCACTCCAGCTCAATGGATGAGGTTCCAAGAAAGACTTTGATAGGATTCAAGAGTGTGAATTTGGAAGCAGGGGAAAGTACTCATATTGCATTTGATGTAAAACCTTGTGAGCACTTTACTAGGGCTAATAGATATGGTTCATTGGTTATTGATGAAGGGAAATATTTCCTTCTTGTGGGAGATGAGGAGTATCCTGTTACTGTGTTTGTATGATCTCCCAGATCTAAATTGTCAGTTAGAATTAAGTTAACGTATCAAGTGAAATTAAAATATCATGGCAGCGTTATTTACCTGTTCTCTCTTTCATCTTTTCCTGTTCAGAATTTGTTATTTGAGGTTCCAAGTTTCCCAAACAAATCTCCATAATAGCGCGAACAATCTTAGGGAAAAGATGATATTAAGGATGATGCTTGAAAGTTGATCTCCCTAGCTAATATACTAAATCTGTCAACATGTATGATAACAAAAGTTCTAATTTATAATCCAGTTCAAGATTTTGTTTAGTAGTTGTTCGTTAAATACCACACCCCTTGGGGTGCAGCTGTTTACATCAGACCGAATACCTTGTGCATCAGACTGCCCTTTTTCCTTAAATATCTTTCAGGTTAACATTACATTTGGTTGGAGCAAAGGTTGGAGGAGTAGAGGTATCACTTTCACTTACCTTCCAATCATGTAACAAATAAATAAACCTACCTACCGTATTTCCTCTCCTATACCCTCTCAAAACAGACATAATATTAATCAGTTCTAAATTATAGATATATATCTCTAAATCACTTGTTCTCTTTAGTATGTCGAGATCAATTAATGAATAAAAATCCGGTATAAAGTTTTCATCCTTATTTTAAATTCTACTCTACTTTAGAAGAGTGATCCCTCCTAATGTATTAACGTTGAATCTTCATATCCGAGAATTTTCTTTACCCTCTCCTCTCCTTATGAAGATAGTGTAAGTTGCACTTCAATTTTCGTCCGAGAATAATCAGGTTAAAGCATTGTCAGTCCCTATCCTTTCAACTGTAACATCAAATTAATTTAATTTTAAGCTAAAAAGATGATGGACCAAAATTAATTGGTGGGGTGCCTATGGATTGTCATTATCTTATACTTACTCGTGTAGCTTCCTCCGCCAACTACATGAAAATAGTCTTTGAACTTACTCTTAATTATTTTTTCAAGCTTTAGGTTTCGGACTGTTGGATCTCTCTCTATGGGGTAATAGAATAGTACTTCCAAAGCTAAAATATAGTTTGCGATTTTTGTATAATTCTACTGGACCTGCTCGCTAGACATTTTAAAATGTGTCCAAACGCAACATCTTTCAGTTATTTATGAGAATCGCATGACAGTTTTAAGGGAGAGATAAAAGGAAAAATATCATATCATACACATAGAAAGTTAAAGATGTGATACTTTGTTTACATAGTTTAGGTGCGATGTTAAAATCATATTAAACCATAAAGTTTGATATAACTTTCTGTGAAAGAAAAAGAAAATGTCCTGTGTAACCTTATCTAATATTTTCTTTGTTCAGATATTATCTTTTTACTATTATTGATTTGTTTCAAAAAGAATAACATATTGTTATATTAGAAAATAATTTAACTTTAATTTTCTGTAAATAATTTAAAGCTGTTCAAATATTACGATAGTAGATTTTAATTTTTTTTTTCTTAAACTACCTACATAGTCAAATTACCGTACTAAAGTGTGAAATGAGGTGCTTTAGGAGAAGCTTCTTCGTGCATCAATTTTTAGAGAAGCATTCACAACCAAAACTTCAATGATTAAATTAAGGTCTAAAAATAAATAAATCCTCTTCACGTTACCTTTTTAGTGAAACTTATTTTTTCATGAGAAGGTAAAGACACGGCAACTTTTTTCCTAATTTTTTCATTTTTAAACTTACTATATAATGCCGTAAAATAAACTTTCAATCGTTAAATTGTTCACGGTGTCTTTTACAAGGTTGTTAACAGTTGATCATCTGATTCCATTTCCAAATTTAGGTTGGAAACAATTAAATCTCGTTTGGTCTTATTTTCCTTTATCTTTGTTCAGAAAATTTGAGAAGCTATTTAATTTTTTAATTCGACAAATTTACTACAGTAGTTATTTGGGATTTCAGTAAAAGAAAGAGAGACGGAAAAACGTAAAAAAAAAAAAAAAAGGATACAGGAGGCGGTACTTATTTATTTTAAATTTTAAAAAAAAAACAAAAAAAAACAGAGGAGGGTAGATTGCACCTTTCTATGCAACCTACAAAAAAAAAAAAAAAAAATTAAAAAATCAACTCAAAAGCTAGTGGGGGAAGAGGGGGGGGGGGGGTGGGGAGGGTGGGGACGCAATGCTCCCGACCTGCTACCAATCGGCCAAGAGCAAACTAAACATAAGGCATTTTTTTGGATTAAGAAATAAAGATATGTATTCTTGTTAGTGCCAAACAACAAGCAGTTAAACTAATAGCCTGTTTGGCCAAGCTTATAAAATCAGCTTATTTTGAGAAGTGATTTTCTCAAAAGTACTTTTTAAAAAAATGCTTTTGATGAGAAACAGTTTATGTTTGACTAATTAATTTAAAAAGCACTTTTGAGCAGTAATTAGTGTTTGACCAAACTATTGAAAACTGCTTCTAAGTGTATTTGTCTCAAAAGTGCTTCCCAGAAAAGTGCTTTTGGAGAGAAGCTATTTTTTTCTGCTTCTCCTTAAAAACACTTTTTTCCTTCCAAGCCAGAAAAAACACGTTTGACCAAAAAAAAAAGCTTGGCCAAACAAACTATAATATTGGTTGTGAGTTGTGACTATAAACTAAACCAAACAATTAAATTAAAGATAAATGGTCGCCCTTGTCAACTTCCTTTCTTGATCCCTTTTTCAAGAGCAATATGAGACTTTTTTTCTTATATGTGGAGTGTGAATTTGGATAAAATTAAAACAAGACTTTTTGCCCAAAAATACTTGTTTAAGGACAGAAATTACTCACCATAATATTGCTTCAAAGAGGGATGCCAGCTCTCATGTTATTCAATATTCCGCCCAAAAATCTGAGATGTCTTTTTATAAGAATTTTCAATTTTTGGGCAAATCCCTTATTTGGTTTGCTCTGATTTATAATGTTTTAAATTTGGTTTAGTGATTTGAATACCATATGCAAGTTTTAGCTTTTTTCGTATCTAGAATTACACACATAAGATGAGTGATGTAGTAGCTTTTGCTCAAATTATTATCCAAAATGTTCGTAACATTTGAATTTTTTTAAAATGTAGAATAAGTTATAGTCTAATTATTTAAAAATTCAAGCCACACTAAACTCACTAGATATAATGCACAAAAAATGTAGCATCCACCTAACAAGTAAAAACGTAACCAACAGAAGCACCCAGCTTTGCGCGGGCAAAAAATTTAAAGAGTCGTGTCTTAATTATTCATTTCCATCTACTACATTAATTAGAGAGAACTGTAAAAGAAGTATGAATTTATACAATTTCTGAAAATTAAAAAAATGAGAATGTTCACCGTGACGTTTTAACAAACAATGGAAGTGGTCGAGGATTCTGTCTTTGGTAAAGGGCCAAAAAGTCATTTCATTAGGATACTTTTATTCTTCTTTTCTTCACAGGTACCAAATAATTAATGAAGTTAGTAATATGACTAACTTAAAACATAAGTACAAAGTAACAAACATTAAAGTGCTAATTAGTTTCTTCTTGCCCTTATAAATGTGTTTATCGGATTTAGGCATCCGAAATTGACTTGTTTGATTAATCAAGTTTATGGCGGAAGTAAGGTTCCATAAGAAGGTTCTCTATTGGCACTTATCAATGTTCAGAATTTGAAACATTTAATCATCGGCGAAAAATACTCAATTTCTTTTATTTTATTTGGCACTATTAAATTTTTTATAATCTTAAGAATGACACGTTTATATTTTTTAAATAAATTTCTTTTATAGGTAAATAAAAGCTATGACGTATTTAAAAATTTTAATCATATAAAATAAATTATAATATGCTTAAACGTATAAATTTGAAGTCTTAGTAGTAATTTTATGTGGAGTCAAATTGAGAAGAGGGAGTACTAGTTATAAATATAAATATGCTTACCTATCTAAACTCTGTCACTTGCTTTCATTTCAACCTTTTCTCTCTACAATGAAACTTGACACTTTAGCTACACTCCTATGGCTAACACTCATTTCAACAACTGAGTCAACTCAGCCACCTTTCTCCTGTGACTCGTCTCTTCCTCTAACCAAATCCCTAAAGTTCTGCCAATCAGCTCTTCCCATCAGTGTACGTGCAAAGGACCTTGTCTCTCGACTAACACTAGATGAAAAGATTTCCCAACTCGTTAACTCTGCTCCGGCGATTCCAAGACTCGGTATTCCGGCTTACGAGTGGTGGTCGGAGTCTCTTCACGGCGTTGGAGCTGCCGGAAGAGGTATTTTCTTCAATGGGAGTATCAATGGAGCCACCAGCTTTCCTCAAGTTATTCTCACTGCTGCTTCTTTTGATGAAAACCTTTGGTATCGCATTGGCCAGGTAAGAACCAATACAAACTCAGTTTGTTTAGTTTAACTTGCATAATGTGAATAAAATACTTTAGGTAATTATCCATGATATTATATATAATAGGATTAATAACCTGAAAAATAATGCACAACTTATTATATACAAGTTAAATCTATTATTTACTTCACTTTTCTAGGCTTGTGTGTGTGTGTCGGCAGATCTCGAGATCTTTATAGTGTATCGAAATTCAATTATTGATTGATAAGTTATCCTTTTTCCAAATGAGTTACTTAAAGTTTCTATTTTTAAGTATAACGATTCTTTTAAAATTCAGGAAAAGAAATTATAAGCAGTCCATCTTCAATTTACTATATCTCTTTAAAATTTTCTAACTTGTATATAATATTTTCTCAAATCTCTTAATTAAGGTCTGGTTTAGATAAAGTCATGGTGATATATATATGTATATAGTGAAGTTTCGAATGAATGATTTCATATATATAACACAAAGTAAGGTGTCATTGAAATGAATTCCAATTTATCCTCAGGTGATAGGAAGAGAGGCAAGGGGAGTGTACAATGCAGGAGAAGCAGTAGGGATGACATTTTGGGCACCAAATATAAATATATTTAGGGACCCAAGATGGGGAAGAGGGCAAGAAACAGCAGGGGAGGACCCAACTATGACTGGTAAATATGCAATACGGTACGTGAGAGGAGTACAAGGTGACAGTTTTGAAGGTGGAAAACTCAAGAAAGGTCACCTTCAAGCTTCTGCTTGCTGCAAACATTTCACTGCTTATGACTTGGATCAATGGAAAACCTTGGATCGCTTTAGTTTCAATGCCATTGTAAGTACTCTTTCCACTTACTGAATTTATTATTGTTGTTGTCTATCTCTCGCTTTATTACTGTTTGAACAATCTATCATTATTTATTCAAAATAAAAAAATATGGTATTACTAGTATTTTTTTTATGTAACTTTAAAATATGTAGTTTTGTAGAGGAATATATAGTTTAGCTTTTACCCTCTATGACCAATTAGTAATCAGTAACCAACCATTGGTACTGTTTTCCAAGTTTGGAACACTTTCTTGTCTTGGTATATTTTGTACCTTTCCAAGGATAGAAGCAATAGTCACGGGCTTTTCTTAATTAATTTAACAACCCCGAGATGGGTTTTTGATCTTGGTGCCTTGTCTGACAGATTTTTTGTTATAAAAGAACCTGGGAGACACTTGTATCCCGTTTGTCACTACTCTCCATAAACTTTTATCCAAATATTTAACTTAATCAAAACAAGATTTTTAAACTCTTTCGAAATCGTGTGATGCTCACTTGCTTGACGTGGATGACAAATCAGCATCCACATCAGATTCTATGCCAAAATAATATTATTTAACAAAATTTTAATTTCATAAACAAAAAATAAAATAAAAAAAGCAAAAAATAAAATAAAAAAAGCCAAAAATTAAAATTAAAATTAAAGAAAACCCCTCCTCCCTTCTTCAAACTCACCCACTCAACCTTCTTAAAAGAATAACCCACCTGCCATGGCTCCTCCACCATGAGTACTACTACTTCCTTCACTCCTTTTTAAAAAAAAGTTATCTATCCATGAAATTTGAATTTTGACTTATTCTTCTACCTCAATTTGGAAGGGCTGTGAAAAAAAATTGAAAGCTAAAACCACCGGAAAAAATGAAGGAGTCATAGAGAAAGGGAAAGACATGATAGAAGAAGAAATACATGCAAAGGAGAAAATTTAATGAAAGAAGGGACGAAGAAAGATAAAGAAAAGGGGAAGGGAAAGCGAGAAAGGGACTGCCAGAATAATAGTCGGCCAAATTACAACCTTTTTCCGTCTATCTCTGTTTGTGCTCGTTCTCAGCCCTTTGTTTTTCTGTAACGTTCTTGTTCTTGAATAATCAAATGGTCTTAAGAATCTACAGATCCTCTAAGAGCTTCGCTCCTTACGTCAAAATCATTAGTAGGTTGCTTGACTCGTTTTGGCTTCTATTTCCCTCTCGTCACTCTTTGAAGAAGAAGAAGAAGGGGGGGGGGGGAGAGAACGACGAAGGGTGAAGGGGTTGTAGAAGGGGGCAGAACGAAGGGGGATTATTTATTGATTTATTTATTTTTATTTTTTAATAAAGAAAAATCATCGGCTCACGTAGCTAATGTGCGAGTAAATCACTCATTTTGTCCACCCCAGCCATATCAATACCACTTAAGCTCGGTTAACGGTCAGAAGAGTTTAAAAATCTTGTTTTAACTAAGTTAAAGTGTCTGGATGAAACTTTATGAAGTATAGGGATCGAGAAATCGAAACAAATACAAATGCCTCCCGGGCTATTCTGCTCGTAAATTACTGGTCTGAAAGAGAAGAGTGTTCTAATATTTTGGTATTGTCGGTCGAGCGGACTACAAATTTTTCTTACCGACTGTTATAAATAGTGTTTAAAAAAAAATTCTTAGTAAACTTTATGAGACACTTTTTTGGCTTTTCTTCTTTTCATTTTCCATTAATTCTTGCGTACTTAGTGGGGTGGATTAGGGTCGTTGTAGGACCATTTAGAAAATAGACTAAAAAGTGGGAGTCCCCAAAAAGCTAACTATTCTTTGGCTTCTTTTTAGGATAGGATTCACACTTTTGCTGCTTAAATCAGATATTTGGTCCCTGAGAAATGAAGTATGTAAATCTCCAACTTTTGGGAAAAGAATGAAGCATGAGAATGAGGCATTTTACACGTTGTACCTTTATTCTTTTTGTCACCTATTCACTTTAAGATTTAAGGAATCTGCAATTTTTATATGTAATCTTGTACTGCAATGTTTAGATTTCTTTTTTCTTTTTTTGTCATCCTGACCTCTGGTATTTTTGATAATTAATTAGGTGACCCCTCAAGATATGGCAGATACATTTCAGCCCCCTTTCCAAGATTGCATACAAAAAGCACAAGCTAGTGGAATAATGTGCTCTTACAACAGTGTTAATGGCATTCCAAGTTGTGCTAATTACAATCTTTTGACAAAAACGGCTCGTCAACAATGGGGTTTTCATGGGTAATTCTGAAAATTAAATTAGTAAACGTTTACTTACTTTTGTAATTTTACCTACGTGTCCATTTTTTAACTCGTTTGAATATGATAGGTACATCACATCCGACTGTGATGCAGTGCAAGTTATGCATGACAATCACAAGTATGCCAAGACACCAGAAGATGCAGCTGCATTTGCACTTAAAGCTGGTATGGTTGTACCCTGGAAAACTGTTTTGCTTCGTATGTTGTCAACTTTCTTCATAAGATAGATAAAAAAAACTAAAATTGAAGCTCAATCGTCTCATGTACCTTTTAATTATTTATTGAATAAACTGATTAAATTAGTCTTTGGGACAAATCGATATTTTACAAAAGAAAATTTGAAAACAATCCACGTGCTCTCTGGTCTGTATTGGGCCTACGTTGGAAATTATTGGAGATGTGGACTAGCTATATATTTGGGCCCAGAGTAATGGCCTTGTGGGCTGAAAGGAAGGCAAAATAAAGTCCAAATTTATAGCAGAAGGAGACTTCTTTTCTTTGACTATCCAATAGTGAGTCCTACTGATTTTGTCTTATCCTTATCAATGAAAGGGACAATATCCAAATCGTAATACATTTCTACAAAATAATTCTCTCTTGAATAATATAAAAAAGTATTTATATGATAAAGAAAAAAAGAAAAATAATAGAGAATCATGTAGTAAGACATGAAGAGGCACTAGGCCCAAAGTATTTATTAGAACAGGCCCAATCAATTTAGCCAAGGATAAGTAGGATAAATTTCTCTGTAAATAATATAAAACTAAAAAGGGCAGATATCACTTTTAGCGCTGCCTGAAACTATTTACATCTGGTAGCCGCAAAAGTCTATAAAATTTATATGTATTTTTGTATATAGCATATCGAAATGTGTATATATAATAAAAAAAATACATTTTTTGACTATTATTTTAAAGAACGGCTATATGGCGTCATTTTTTCAGCTAAAAAGACAATATTTATTTGTTATGCAATATAAATTAACCTAGTAAAAAATACTAATATCAAGCTAATGGAATGGACTAACCATCTTGTTTACAATGTGATGGGAATTGAAATTTCACAGGCATGGATGTAAATTGTGGGGATTACTTAAGGAAATACACAAAATCAGCAATAATGCAGAAAAAGGTTTCAGAAGCTCATGTAGACAGGGCTCTTCACAATCTTTTCTCTATTAGAATGAGGTTAGGACTATTCAATGGCAACCCAACAAAACAGCTCTTTGGAAACATTAGTCCTAACCTGGTTTGTGCTCAACAACATCAAGAACTAGCCCTTGAAGCTGCAAGAAGTGGCATTGTCTTGCTCAAGAACACTGGCAAACTCCTTCCTCTTTCCAAGGCTAAAACCAATTCCCTTGCTGTCATTGGTCCTAATGCCAACAGTGCTTATGTTCTTCGTGGAAACTATGACGGTCCTCCTTGCAAATCTATCGAGATTCTTAAGGCATTGTCGGGTTATGTGAAGACAGTGCAATACCACCCGGGCTGCTATGCAGTTAACTGCACGTCTGTTGCCATTGATCAAGCTGTCAACGCTGCAAAGAATGTGGATTACGTCGTTTTGGTCATGGGGTTGGATCAAGGTCAAGAGAGGGAACAATTTGATCGCGATGACTTGGTGCTCCCGGGGCAGCAAGAAAAACTCATTACTAGTGTTGCTAAAGCTGCAAAGAAGCCTGTTATATTGGTACTACTCTCTGGAGGTCCAGTCGATGTTTCTTTCGCGAAAATCAACCCCAAAATAGGAAGTATTTTGTGGGCTGGCTATCCTGGTGAAGCTGGTGGACTTGCTTTATCTGAAATTATATTCGGTGAACATAATCCTGGTAAGAGTTGATCAGTGATCACTTCTTCTTTTCTTTCTCTCTATAAAACATGCTTGATGTTAATAACAAAGGCTTTTCTTATATGTCAATGTATAGGAGGTAAATTACCTATTACTTGGTATCCTCAAGACTTTGTCAAAATACCAATGACAGACATGAGGATGAGACCTAATCCAGCAACAGGCTACCCTGGTAGAACATATCGATTCTACAAGGGTCCCAAAGTTTTCGAGTTTGGCTATGGTCTTAGTTACACAACCTATTCCTATGAGTTCAACTCTGCCACTCCTAAAACAGTTCAGCTAAATCAATTATCAACCACAAAGACAGTTCAAGATTCGGATTCAATCCGTTACGTGTCTGTGGAAGAAATGGGAATAGACAACTGTGAGAAGGCAAAATTCTCAGCTCATGTTAGTGTCAAAAACTCAGGGGAAATGGATGGTAAGCACCCCGTACTACTTTTTGTGAAGCAGGACGACAAAGTTCAAAATGGAAGTCCTGTAAAACAGCTAGTTGGATTCCAGAGTGTGAGCTTAAAGGCAGGAGAAAATTCTGAAATTGTGTTTGAGATCAGTCCTTGTGAACATCTTAGCAGTGCTAATGAGGATGGATTAATGATGATAGAAGAAGGGTCTCGTTACCTTGTCGTTGGCGATGCAGAACACCCCATTAACATCATGATCTGAAACCAGATTTTCTTGGTTGCAAGAGTTAATTCTTTTCTTTACCTGTCTTTTCTTTAGCTGAACAAATAAAAAGTTGAATTCAAGAATCCTCTCTAATAGACTTGGAGGAGTGGACATGTTGCAGCAACAGCTAAAAATAGAGATATCAATTATTATCAAGATAAATTTGAGCTATTAGAAGGGGAGCCTTGGCGTAACTGGTAAAGTTGCTGCCATGTGACCAGGAGGTCATAGGTTCGAGCTGGAAAATAGTCTCCTGGAGAAATGGCTGTATATAATAGACTCTTGTGGTCCGGCCTTTCCCCGAACTCCGCGCATAGCGGGAGCTTAGTGCACCAGGCTGCCCTTTATAAATTTGAGCTATTATTCCCTCTTTGATATATTGCAAGATATGTATTTTATTCTCTACCTTTTTGAAGAATCAGAAAGTTTTAGAAAAGTTCAAGTACCAACCACAAGGATTACCTGATTTTAGTTTTACACATTTACACAGCAGTTTCTTGTTGAGTTGAAAATGACAATTTGGTGTATCCTTAATAAATTATATGCCAACAATGTAGAAAGCAATAATAGATGACAAAACAATCAAACACAAATTTTCCTCAAAGGAACTACAGTTACAGCACTCATGTCGGATGTGAAAGCAGCAATGACAAAACCATGATTACTGGTGGCATGTATTTTAGGTGTTATATGTATGAAAAGGATTGAGCATCGACAAAATCCATGTCACTGTTCCCTTTAAAGTAATAATATATCAGAATTAAGGTAGTTTTGTGTTCTAAGAAAAAGGATCAAGTTCAGAGTAGATTGTTTGAAGAGAAAAAGGCCAAATTTGCGCCCTTATAATCCAAAATTGACCAACTTTGACCTTTATTACACTTTTGCTCTAGTCTCACTCCCGTCATTATGAAAATGTCTCCTTTTTTACCTTGACCCCTGATGGAGCTTCAGCCCGAGGATAATTTTAAACCATAATAAAAAAAATTGAGTGGTAAAAGTGAACCTTTTTTCTTAATGAATTTGACACGGGGAGTTCACTCGTTTCACATTAAAGCTCGTCAATAGTAAGGGCAAATACAATACTTTTTCCTAACGGCAATGATATGAATGAACCAAAAGTTTAGCTGAGGGGGAAGTTGCTTAATTTCAGATAATACAAAGGCAAATTTGGACCTATTCCCTTGTTTGAAGTTTTTGCCTCTTGCTTTACATGTTACAGCATAGATGATGAGACTACTACTAACACAAAGTTCAAAAACAAGACAGAAAGCATAGTCCAAACATGAACAAAGAGGAGGACAAGAAACAAGACAAGAACCATTAAAATCTATTGAAGGCATTAACAATCACATGCATGCATGCCTTAAACGTTTCACTTCCACTTCCACACATGTATTGAATTCTATATGGCAAAACCATCAAAGGAAATGTTAGTTATTTGGCAACTCTATAGATACTTCTTCCATTGCAGTAAATAAACGCTTGAAATATTGATTTCCATAACTTTATCTTGTCCTTGTATCTTCAAAAGTTTCTTTTCTATTCACTCTAAGAATTTCTACAAAAGTAATTGAAAGATTTTCCGATACTTTTATTTTATTGAGCTTTATGTATTTATGTATTAGTAGTGATTAGTTGTAACTAATACATTGGTTAGTTAGAAGTAGTTGTGGCATGAGGTGAGACACACATGTGTCTATATATACATGTACATATCTGGAACCTTCTACGCATAATGTGAATATACAATACATTTTTTGTAGCTCTCTCTGTCTCTCATTTGTTTTCATGGAGCTCATCATAGAACTCCATTGTCACTCACCTTGAGCTCTCATCATCTTGATATGGTATCAGAGCACGGGAGCTCGTAATCCCCGAAATTCCCGATTTGTATATCTACATTTTTGTCTTTGCCCTAATTTCTTTGATAATTTTGATTTGCCCTAATTTCGAACAAAAATCGCGCAAATCAGCGATTTGCCCTCAATTGTTCACATTCTCTCGTTCGATTTCACCTCTGTTCTACTTTCTCTCGTTCAATTTCATCTCCGTATTTTTAGATGGCAATTCTCGATCAAAGTGACCTAACTGATGTAAACACACATGCAAGTGCAGCTGCGGCGGACGGTGGAGTTGCTAATGCTGGAGTTGACATTAACAACCCCCTTTACCTTCATCCTTCTGACAACCCTGGGGCTATGCTGGTTTCTGCACCTTTTAATGGAATTATATATCGCCTCATGGCGGCGTAGTGTTATGCGGGCCTTATCCGTTAAGAACAAGCTTGGTTTTATTAGTGGGGAGTGCAAACGACCGAATTCTCAGTCTGCCGATTATCGCCAGTGGATGCGATGTGACAATATGGTCACTTCATGGATCTTTAATTCCCTTTTAAAGGACATCGCAGATAGTATTGAGTATGCAAATAACGCTGTTGAATTATGGATAAAATTGGAAGATCGTTACGAGAAAACTAATGGTGCTAGACTATATCAAATCCAGAAAGAGATAAATGATTTGACTTAGGGAGCTCTCAATATCACGAACTATTACACCAAAATGAAGAAACTTTGAGAAGAATTGAGTAACCTGAGTATGAAAGCATAGTGCAATTTCTAGTGTAATTGTGGTTCCAAGGAAAAATTATACAAGGGAGAGCAGGATAGGCGCTTGATCCAATTCCTTATGGGACTGAACGAGATGTACATAGTAGTGCGTGGAAGCATTTTAATGATGAATCCTCTTACTTAATTAGCACAAGCCTTTTTCTTACTCATTCAAGATGAGAAACAAAGGGAGATGCGACCCTCTAATCAACTAGTTTTAGAGTCAACTTCTCTTCACGTGAATGCACAGGGATATGCCAATTCTAATACTCAAGGGAATGCTAACTTCAGAACAAACTATCGTGCAAATAATTAGTCCATTAGAGCCAGAATTTCACTTCCTTTTTACAATATTGCAAAACTGTAGGACACACTAGAGATAGATGTTACAAACTACACGGATATCCCCAGAACTACACTCCAAGTCCTAAAATTAATACCAAAGGGAAGCGTATCATGGCTAATGCACATGCCCCACCTACTGAGGAGTTGTTTGTTTAGGAAGATGGTTCAAGGTCATAGGACAAGCAACACAATGTGGTAACTATTGGAATCACAAAGGAGCAGTATGGTCAGTTAGTAAACCTGCTTCAGCAACTTCAAAGTATCAATGTAGAGGACTTTGCTGACACTCACCTGAGCAGTGAAGCAGTCAATTTCGCAGGTATTATGGATTTCTCCTCTTCTGTTAGTAATGGCAATTCTCATTGTAAATGTTTCAGAACTATGTTTGACACATGAATAGTGGGTTCTGGTGCCTCACACCACATGACATACAATAAATCTCTTTTCCTTAAAACTAAACCTTTGTGTTATCCCCTGTTAGTTGCACTTCCAGATAGTTATAAGGTCAAGGTGACAGAAGTTGGTAGTGTTGCACTTACATCTCAAATCACCTTGCATAAAGTTCTCTTTATCCTTGCTTTCAAATTCAACCTCATTTATGTCTCCTCTATGACTGCACATCTAAACTCTCTGATTGCCTTTACTGCTTCTCATGTCTGCTGCAGACCCCTTCAATAAAGAGGCCTCTGGTGATTGGTAAGATCAAAGGTGGTCTGTATCTCTTATGTTCTCATTGCTTGGATAATGGTAGCTCAATTTCTAATGTTTCCGTTACCTTTAATCTACTTCCTCATTGTGATGTAAATACTCCACAGCGTCAATCTCTTTCACATGTAAATAGTTCCACTAATAATAAGAGACAATCCACTACTTTACATTCTTTTAATTTTTCTCAATGCTCTCCATACCTCATGATAATAATGTAGATGTGTTGGCATAACAAACTTGGGCATATCTTTTTTGTTAAAATGAGAACAATTTCTACTATACCAGTCATCCTTTCTTCTAAGCAATCTTTCCTTTACCCCATTTAGCCCATGGCCAGGCAGTCCAGATTGCCCTTTCCCCAAAGATCCAGCATTTCCACCAATCCATTTGAGCTTTTACACCTGGATCTGTGGGTTCCTTATCATGTTCCAACCAATAGAAATCAGAAATACTTACTCACTATGGTGGATGACTATAGTAGAGCCACATGGACTCACCTACTAAGTTGCAAGAGAAATGCACTCCAAATCATCCAAGCCTTTGTATCTCTAATTAAAACTCAATTTTAGAAGTCCATTCAATTTATAAGATCTGATAATGGACTGGAATTCACTTGTGATAGTAGCCTATATTATACGATGTAGATGCTATTGATGATATAAGTTAACCATACGTTATTGATGTTTTAAGCGCTAAATAATAATAAAATGCTCTAATTGAGGTTTTTATGCTTTGCACGAACTACTCCGAGTTTGGAGGAGGATATAGAGTATTTTGGAGTAAAAAATGTAGATACAAGGTCAATCGAGAAGAGCCCTGATGAAAACGAGCAAGAAAATGTGAAGAAAAACTGGGCAACAATCCACCACGACCGCGGTAGGGCCGCGGCTGGAACGCGGTGAAAGAAGGCAAAAAATAGAAAGGTTTAAAATGATCGCGGTCGTGTTGCGGTTGTCCACCGCGACCGCCATTGATCTGGAAAAGGCCAAAAAGTTTAAGTGCTAAAGTGTAACGCGAGGGAAACTTATCCTATCCCTATATAAACTCAACAAACTCTCCCAAGTCAAGAGGAAGCTTGTTTTTAGAATCAATTGGAGGAAAGAACAAGTGTGAGAAGATCAAGACACCGTTAGAGTTTTTCATTCTTTTTCTTGTTATCATTATTTTGTGAATTATGAATGATTTTATGGTTTTATCTTGTTTTACCATAAATAGCTTAACATTTAATCTAGGGTTGAAGGAACCAATTGTTAGATAAAGTTTTGACTCAGTTTTGTGATAATCGAGCCGAGTTTATTATATGATTGTTCAACTATGTTTTGTATGGTAATTAATTGAATATGCCCTTGATTAATCGTGTCTAGCTGCCTTGTGTTTCTTGAGAAAGAATACTAGGTCAGATTGTTGTTGAACAACAACACTTTTGAGTAATTGAAGAGATTCATTACTTGAATTTAAAAGTGGGGTTAGAGATAACGAAACTTTGGTGAGATAATTCAGAGCTGCATAAATTATCAGCTAGAGTAGTTCGAGAGAATGCTCTAGTAAACTATCATAGTTGATCGAGAGATAATTGCGGTAACCCATAGCTCATAATCCTCATAGAGTATTACGGCGAGATTACAACAAAAAAGTTAAGAATTAAACTAGTAACTGGGGAAATCAATACCCTAGATCTTTTTACCATTGAATTATCTTTAATTTAGAATATTGTTAGTTTTAATATTATTTTACTTTAGCTAAGCAAATCCCAATATTTATTGATAAAAATCTTGCATCCGGAAATTGTTTGAGCTTGTACTAGCATCGCTAAGAGTTGTGATAGACAGGTTAGTTCCCTGAGAATTAAACTCCGTACTTGTAAACCGGATTATATTTACAACGACCGCTTTTTCTTTTAAGGCATAGTTGGGCGTGATAAAATTTTGGCGCCGTTGCCGGGGAACTAACGATGTTATTTATTGTAACTTTGAAGAATTGCTAGGATTATTAGTTTAGATCAAATTTCCATTCAAATTCTCATGGTTGAACTCTTCAGTAACTCAGGTGCATGCCTAAAAGCTCTTTGAGAACTGGTGAACTTTTTGAAGGACTCTCAGATCCCGAGAAAGCATTTCGGACATTGAACCGAGCTAACAGGAAGAGCAAACAGCTGCAACAAAACGAACATATTGAAATCGAAATGGGTGACGTAGATAACATCAATAGGAACATCAGGAATGATCAAGATGACCCAAACGTCAGAGTGGTGGCACCTTTTGTGCCAGAAGCTGCACTTTATGATTGGGCACAACCAACAGCTGACAACCTGGCCACCGCTATTGATGTGCCCCAAATACAAGCGGAGACATTCCAGATCACCAATAATATGTTGCATCTTCTGCAGAATAAGGGATTGTTCTCCGGGTCACACATTGAAGACCCTCAACAACACCTGAAAAATTTTCTGTCGATTTGTGTGACCCAAAGGCAGCCAAATGTGACCCCAGAAGCCATCAAGTTGTTACTGTTCCCATTCTCTGTGACTGGGGAAGCTCAGACTTGGCTGAATTCGCTCCCAATAAATTCCATTGCCACTTGAGAGGAATTAGTAAAGTAGTTCCTGAACACGTTTTACCTGCCCAACAAGACTGCAAGACAGATTGATGAGATATTGTAATACAAGCAGCAACCCACTGAGACCTTGCAGGAAACTTGGGAAAGATTCAAAGGGATGCTAGTGAAGTGTCCCCACCATGGATTCTAGAACAGATGCTAGGCCAGAAATTCTACATGGGGTTAGCAGACAATTTAATAGCCAATGTAGATGCTTCATCTAGGGGTGCATTTCTGAGCAAGACATTCACAGAGTGTAAAATCCTTCTTGACAAGATGTCCCAGAATTCGGGGTGGATGACGAGAGATACGACCCTGACACCAATAGTGCATTTAGTTCCTCTTGACCCAAATAATTCACATGCATAGAACATAGCCACACTCATGACTCATATGAGTATACTGATGAAGAAGATTGACGAGATGGGTACAAAGTAAGTGCATATCGTGGACACAATAAATGGAGGACTGTGTACACCTTGCATTAATCAGTCTTATGTGTGTTCATGGAGTGGAGAAGGTGACAACCAAGGATTAAGAGAAGATATGAATTATGTCAATAATTTTGGGGGTCAGAGGCAAGAAGGACAACAATGGAGACCAGCACCCAACCAGCAGTACAGACCGAACATGCCACAACCTGAAGGTATGCATCCCCAAGGCCAAATGATGCCATATCAGAGACAAGCAGCACCAGCAACAGTTGACATATCAGCCACCTCATCCACAACAGGTTGGCAACATGGTATATATCAGGGGTATGCTGTAATAACTCATTGGAACAAATGGTAAGATGCAGGAAAAGTTGGCAGTGCATGACTCATGGATAAGTTCATATGATGTTTTTGAGTTAGAATGTATGTTTGATTTGGAGCCCCGAGGGCTCGAGTGAGTTTCGAAAAGTTTTGAACTATAGAAATTTGCAGGTTTTTGCTATTCAGTGCACAGGGATTTTGTTCTTCGCGTTCGTGTGGTCCCACTTGCGAACGCGTAAGGCAAATATCCAAGGTGCCTGTTTCTTTCGTGAACACGAAGCCTGAGACGCGAACACGAGGCTGGGGGGGAGTACCCTTCGCGAACGCGTCCAGGTACTCACGAACGTGTAAGGCAATTAGCTTGGTGGAGGGGGTTCTCACTTGTTCTACGCGAATGCGGCCACTGCCCCGCGAACGCGAAGGCTCGAGGGACAAATCTCCGTGAATGCGTAGGTCACTAAGGCCTAACTCATCACGAATGCGACAGGCCTATTGCGAATGCGACAGGCCTATCGCGAACGCCTATCGCGAACGCGACAGGCCTATCACGAACGCGACAGGCCTATCGCGAACGCGACAGGCCTATCGTGAACGCGACAGACCTAACGCGATGAAGGCCTGTCCAGTGATTTTAAAACAGAAGCAAAAAACGGGACTTAACCAAAATTTCATAACTTCTTCTTCCAAACTCTAAATTGGGCGATTTTCAAAAGGGGATTTCACCACCAATTCATAGGTATGCAATCTTAGACTCATTTTCTTCAATTTCCATTAGCACCCGAGGGCCCGGGTGAGTTTCGAAAAGTTTTTGAACTATAGAAAATTGCAGGTTTTTGTTGTTCAGTGCACAGGGATTTTGTTCTTCGCGTTCGCATGATCCTACTGGCGAACGCGTAAGACAAATATCCCAAGTGCCAGTTTTCTTCTTCACGAATGCGAAGCCTGAGATGCGAACGCGAGGCTGAAGGGGGAGTACCCTTCACGAACGCGTCCAGGTACTCACGAACGCGTAAGGCAATTGGTCTGGGGGAGGGGGTTCTCACTTGTTCTTTGCGAACGCGGCCACTAGCCTGCGAACGCGAAGGAACGCGAGCCCAATGTCACGAACGCGAAGGTCACTGAGGCCTAACTCATCACGAACGCGACAGGCTCATCACGAAGGCGATGAAAGCCTGTCCCGTGATTTTAAAATAGAAGCAAAAACGGGACTTAACCAAAATTTCATAACTTCTTCTTCCAAACTCCAAATTGGGCGATTTTTGAAAGGGTATTTCACCACCAATTCATAGGTATGCAATCTTAACTCATTTTTTTCAATTTCCATTAGCACCCATTAGATTTCTAGGCTTAAATCATATTCTTAAGGGTAGCAAATTAGAGATTTGGGTAGAGTTAGGGCTTTTTGTATATTTGGGATTTAGACCTCGTTTTGGGGTCAAATTTTGGAACGAATTATATATTCAGGCTCGTGGGTGATCGGATTTTGGTCCGAACCTCTTGTTTTGACCAAGCAGGCCCGGAGTCAATTTTTGACTTTTTGGGAAGAATGATGGGAAAGCTATAATTAAGCATTAGAATTAGGTTGTTTAGCATTTATTGATGTTATTAATTCGATTATGTCTAGATACAATTGATTTGGGGCCAAATTCAAAAGAAAAAGCAGTGTTTGAGGCTTGAGTTGGCCATGGAAGTTCGAGATAAGTATTTGGTCTAACCTTAGCTAGAGGGATTAGGAGTTGTGTCCTATTTGCTACTTGTTTCTTGTTGAGTACGACGTATAGGCATGGTGACGAGTATCTATACATTGGTGTCGAGCATGACCGTGAGTCTTAAATTGTAATTTATTGTGTTCTTGAATAATACTACGGATGCTTAAATTGATGATTCTCTGTATTGAGTAAGGATAATGATTGTTCTCGTGGGAATTACTTATGATTGAGTATTGGTGTTAGCTGAGGTAGTTAGATGTTGGAACAAGTTTGGTTATAGCTGTTTCTCCCTTGCCGGAATGTATTTACTGATATTGTCGATTCCCTTGCTGGGATAGTGTAGTTCTTTATTGATCCCTTACCGGGACTCTTCTTATGATTGTTATTGATTGTATATATGGATAGGGTTGCGCGCCGCAACAATGTTATATTTGGATCGGGTTGCACGCCGCAACAATATTATATGTGGATCGGGTTGCACGCCGCAACAATGATATAAATGGATCGGGTTGCACGCTGCAACAATGATATAAATGGATTGGGTTGCACGCCGCAACAATAATATAATCGGATCGGGTTGCACACTGCAACAGTGATAAATGATATGGATCAGGTTGCACACCACAACAGTGTTGTTATGTGTTGGGATTGGGTTGCGCGTTGTAACAATTGATGACACAAAGTGTTATAGATTGGTTACAAGTTCCTTGTTTCTTTGCTGTGAATTCTAAGTTGTCCTAATGCCTTTTTCTTGATTTACTATTGATATTGATATACCCCCGCAGCATGTACCCCTTTCCCATCTTTACTTTTTTATTTCTATTTTATTTTCCACTGTATATTATATAACTACACAGGTTTATTTGGTAGTCTAGTCCTAGCCTCATCACTACTTCGCCGAGGTTAGGCTAGGTACTTACCAGCACATGGGGTCGGTTGTGTTGATGCTACACTCTGCACTATGTGCATATCTCAGAGCAGCTCTTGGACCATAGCATTTGGGTGGCTGCCTTCAGTCCAGCTAGAGATCCCGAAGTAGTCCTGCAGGCATCCGCAGGCCCCGCGTTCTCTTCTATCTTATTATGTATTCTGTTTTCATTGTTTCCGAGACAAAATATACTTTTTTTCAGACTTTTGTTGTAGTAATCATAGACAGTCTGTGATATTGTGACACCGGATTCTGGCTAGAGACATATGTTGGCATTATAGTACT
The DNA here is from genome assembly GCF_000393655.2 of Nicotiana sylvestris. Taxonomy (NCBI): domain Eukaryota; kingdom Viridiplantae; phylum Streptophyta; class Magnoliopsida; order Solanales; family Solanaceae; genus Nicotiana; species Nicotiana sylvestris. Next base: position 125,604,555 of record NC_091060.1, on the reverse strand, counting down.
GGCTTGGGTTATTTAATCATATTAAGTCTTCCGCTTGATTTTATTCATCGTTAAAATTTCAATGTTGATTACCTGTTAATTCAAATTGTAAAAAAGGGGCTAAAATGAAAGAGTTTGTGATTATTTATATCGTGGCTTGCCTGGCTTCTACAATTAGGCGCCATCACGACTCCCGAGGGTGGGAAATCCGGGTCATGACAAGTTTGTATCAGAGCTCTAGGTTACATAGGTCTCACAATTCACGGACAAGCTTAGTAGAGTCTGAGGGATCGGTACGGAGACGTCTGTATTTATCCCCAGAGGCTACAGAGTTAGGAAAAACTTCACATTTGTTCTTTCCTGTCGTGCGGTTTGGTTTCTCAATGCTAATTGAATTTCTACTCTGTTCTTTCGCAGATGGTGAAAACACGCACTTCCTTATCCACCGAACAACAACTTGAGCCCCCAGCAGTAGCTCCCATGAGGGGCAGAGGGCGAGGCCGAGGCCGTGCTAGAGGCCGAGGTAGGGGCAGAGCTCAGCCTAGAGCAGTACCATCACCACCACCAGCGGAGCCTCAGGTTGACTTTGATGATGAGGTTCCGGCCCAGACAGTTCTGGTGGTCCCATCTCAGGTCCCAGAGGGGTTTATTGCTACCCTAGTACTCCAGGATGCTCTGGTCCATCTAGTGGGCCTTATGGAGAGTGTCACCTAGGCAGGCTTGCTTCCTATAGCACCAGCCGTCTCTCAGGCTAGAGCAGGAGCCCAGACTCCTGCTACTTGCACTCCGGAGCAGATGGCTCCCCAATTTGAGACTCTAGCAGCTCAGCCAGTTGGAGTAGTTCAGCCGGGTGTGGTAGCTCAGACCAGTAATGGAGCAGCTATGTCTACCTATGCCATATGGAGATTGGACACGTTCACCAAGCTCTTCACTACTACTTTTAGTGGTGCATCTTCTAAGGATCCCCAAGATTATCTAGATAGCTGCCATGAGATTCTCAGGAACATGGGGATAGTAGAGACCAATGGGGTCGATTTTGCTACTTTTCGCTTGTCGGGATCTGCCAAGACTTGGTGGAAAGATTATTGCTTGGCTAGACCAGCCGGATCACCAGCTTTGACTTGAGAGTAGTTTACTAAGCTATTTTTGGAGAAGTTTCTCCCCATCACTCAGAGAGAGGCCTATCGGAGGAAGTTTGAGCGTCTCCAGCAGGGTTCTATGACTGTTACCCAGTATGAGACCAGATTCATTAACTTGGCTCGTCATGTTCTTATCATACTTCCCACCGAGAGAGAGAGAGGGTAAAAAGGTTCATTGAGGGACTTATTCAGCCGATTCGTCTTCAGATGGCTAGGGAGACAGGGAGTAAGATTTCTTTTCAGGAGGTGGCCAATGTGGCCAGAAGAGTGGAGATGGTTCTGTCATAGGGAGGTGGTCATGGGTTGGACAAGAGGCCCATCATTCAGGCAGATTCAATGGTGCCTCTTCTGGAGGCAGGGATTCGTATGGTAGATGCCATCCTCCTAGGCCTTTCAGTCAGCACTTCAGGTTTCTCACGGTGCTTCAGGTGGTCGTGGTTCTCATATGTAGTATTCTAATCAGCAGCCTACAGTGCACTACCAGCTCCTATTAGTGCACCATTGCTCTAGAGTTTTTGGGGTGGTCATTCAGGTCGCCAGGATTAGTCTCAATTTCCTCAGCCGTAGCACTCAGGTGGATGTTTTGAGTGTGATGAGTATGGTCATATTAGGAGGGTTTGTCTGAGATTGGTGGGTACTTAGTCGCAACGGCAGGGTTCTCGTTCTATAGTTCAGGCACTAGGTGTTCCACATCCCGCCCAGCCAGCTAGAGGTGGGGGTAGAGTTGCTAGAGGTGGAGGTAGAGGTGCTAGAGGTGGAGCTCAGACCGTTAGAGGGGGAAGCCAGCTAGCTGCAGGCCATCCCAGAGATGTAGTCCAGGGTGGTGGGGCCCATCCCCGATGTTATGCTCTTCCAGCTAGGCCTGAGGCTGAGGCTTCTGATGTAGTTATCACAGGTACTGTTCTGGTTTGTGGCAGAGATGCTTCAGTTTTATTTGATCCAGGGTCTACCTACTCCTATGTGTCATCTTATTTTGCACCATATCTGGTCATGCCTAGTGATTCTTTGAGTGCCCCTATATATGTGTCTACACCGATGGGTGATTGTATTATGGTAGATCGAGTCCATCGCTCTTGTATAGTTGTGATTGGGGGTCTTGAGACTCGTATAGATTTGTTGTTTCTAGACATGGTTGATTTCGATGTCATACTGGGGATGGACTGGTTATCACCTTACCATGTTATCTTGGATTTGCCATGCCAAGACGGTGACCTTAGACTTGTCGGGTTTATCTCGTTTAGAGTGGAGAGGGACTCTTGGTCATTCTACCCGTAGTGTTATCTCTTATGTAAAGGCTCGACGTATGGTCGAGAAGGGGTGTTTGGCCTATTTGGCATATGTTCGTGATTCTAGTGCCGAGGTTCCTTCTATTGATTCTGTGCCTGTTGCTCGTGAGTTCCCTGAGGTATTTCCTTCAAACCTGCTGGGTATGTCACTCGACAGGGATATTGACTTCTGCATTGATTTGGCTCCGGGCACTCAGCCCATTTCTATTTCGTCGTATTGCATGGCCCCGCCTGAGTTGAAGGAGAAGTTGCAAGACTTGCTTGAGAAGGGTTTCATTAGACCCAGTGTTTCGCCTTAGGGTGTGCCGGTGTTGTTCGTTAAGAAGAAGGATGGAACGATGAGAATGTGTATTGATTACCGGTAGTTGAACAAGGTTACAATTAAGAATAAGTATCCACAGCCGAGGATTGATGATTTGTTTGATCAGCTTCAGGGTGCCAAGGTATTTTCAAAGATTGACTTGAGATCTGGCTACCATCAGTTAAGGATTAGGGCATCCGATGTCCCTAATACAGCTTTCCGCACTCGGTACGGGCATTATGAGTTCTTGGTGATGTCATTCGGGTTGACAAATGCCCCAGCAGCTTTTATGGATTTGATGAACCGAGTAGTCAGGCCTTACTTGGATTCGTTCGTAATAGTCTTCATTGATGATATTTTGATATATTCCCACAGCCGGGAGGAGCACGAGCAACATCTTCAAGTGGTTCTTCAGACTCTGAGGGATAGTCAGTTGTATGCTAAGTTTTCTAAGTGTGAGTTCTGGTTGAGTTCAGTTGCATTCCTGGGTCATGTTGTGTCAGCAGAGGGTATTCATGTTGATCCGAAGAATATTGAGGCAGTCAAGAACTGGCCTAGACCAGCATCACCTACAGAGATTCAGAGTTTCTTGGGGTTGGCAGGCTACTATCGTCGGTTCGTGGAGGGGTTTTCGTCTATTGCAGCCCCGATGACCATGTTGACATAGAAGGGTGCCCAGTTCAGGTATTCGGACGAGTGTCAGGCGAGCTTTCAGAAGCTCAAGATAGCTTTGACTACGATACCGGTGTTGGTTTTGCCCACAGGTTCAGGTCCATATACCGTTTATTGTGATGCATCTCGTATTGGGCTTGGTTCGGTGTTGATGCGGGATAGTAAGATCATTGCTTATGCTTTGTGGAAGTTGAAGATTCATGAGAAGAACTATTCTTTTCATGATTTGGAGTTAGCAACCATTGTTCACGCGTTGAAGATTTTGAGGCATTATCTGTATAGCTGGCATGTGAGGTATTCACGGATCACAAGAGTCTGCAGTATTTGTTCAAGCAGAAGGAGTTGAATTTTAGGCAGAGAAGGTGGTTGGAGCTATTAAAGGACTAGGATATCACCATCTTATATCATCCGAGAAAGGCCAATGTGGTGGCCGATGCTTTGAGTAGGAAGTGAGCCAGTATGGGCAGTCTTGCTTATATTCCGGTCGATGAGAGGCCGCTTGCTTTGGATGTTCAGGCTTTGGCCAATCAGTTCGTGAGGTTGGATGTTTCTGAGCCCAGTCATATGTTAGCTTGCACAGTCGCTCGTTCTTCTTTATTGGAGCATATCTGTGATTGGCAGTATGATAATTCCCATTTGTGTGTCCTTAGATACACGATGCAGCACGGAGGTGCCAAGCAGGTTACCTTAGGTGATGATGGAGTTTTGAGATTGTAGGGTCGAGTTTGTGTGCCTAATGTGGATGGTCTTCGAGAGTTGATTTTAGAGGAGGCCCATAGCTCCCGGTACTCTATTCACCCGAGTGCCGCAAAGATGTATTAGGATTTGCGGCAGCATTATTGGTAGTGGAGAATAAAAAAGGATATTATTGCATATGTGGCTCGGTGTTTGAATTGTCAGCAGGTTAAGTATGAGCATCAGAGGCCTGGTGGTTTGTTCTAGAAGATTGAGATTTCTGAGTGGAAGTGGGAGTGGATCACTATGGACTTCGTTGTTGGACTCCTACGGACTCAGAGGAAGTTCGATGCAGCATGGGTTATTGTTGATAGGCTGACCAAGTCAGCATATTTCATTCCTGTGGCAGTCTCATATTCTTCCGAGAGGTTAGCTGAGATCTATATCCGGGAGATTGTTCGTCTTCATGGTGTGCACGAGTCTATCATTTCGGATCGGGGTACGCAGTTTATCTCACATTTCTAGAGAGCAGTTCAGCGAGAGTTGGGCACACGGGTTAAGTTGAGCACAACGTTTCATCCTAAAACAGACAGGCAGTCCGAGCGGATTATTCCAATTTTGGAGGATATGCTCCGAGCTTGTGTCATTGACTTTGGAGGCTCGTGGGATCAGTTTTTGCTTTTAGAAGAGTTTGCCTATAACAACAGCTATCAATCAAGTATTCAGATGGCTCCTTATGAGGCTTTATATGGTAGGCGGTGTCGATCTCCAGTTGGATGGTTTGAGCTAGGAGAGGCTCGGTTATTGGGTACAGATCTGGTTCAGGATGCCTTGGACAAGGTCAGGATTATTCAGGATAGGCTTCGTACAACTCAATCCAGGCAAAAGAGCTATGCCGATCGCAAGGTTCGAGATTTGGCTTTTATGGTCGGTGAGCGGGTATTGCTTCGAGTGTCACCTATGAAGGGCGTGATGAGATTTGGGAAGAAGGGCAAGCTTAGCCCTAGGTTCATCGGCCCGTTTAAGATTCTTGATCGAGTGGGAGAGGTGGCTTATAGACTTGCATTGCCGCCGAGCTTATCAGCCGTGCATCCAGTGTTTTATGTGTCCATGCTTCGGAAGTATCACGGCGATCCATCCCACGTGTTAGATTTCAGCACTGCCCAATTGGACAAGGACTTGTCTTATGAGAATGAGCTGGTAGCTATTCTAGACCGACAGGTTCGTCAGTTGAGGTCGAAGAGTTTTCCTTCTGTTCATGTTTAGTGGAGAGGTCAGACTAGTGAGGCATCGACCTGGGAGTCCGAGTCTGATATGCGGAGCTGTTATCCCCATCTTTTCCCCAACTCAGGTACTTCCTTCTTATGTCCGTTAGAGGACGAACGATTGTTTTAGAGGTGGAGAATGTGATGACCCAAAAGGTCATCACTTGTTTTCAAAATTAATTTTGCGTTTCGAGGTCTTAAAAAACTCTTTCATCATCACCTTGATTTGCGTGCGTAGCCAGAAAGCTATTATGTGAAAATCTATGAAAATGTTGAAATTTTAAATTAAATTGCATTTAAGTTGACTCCGGTCAATATTTTTGGGTAAACGGACCCGGACCCATGATTTGATGGTCCCGGAGGGTCCGTGGAAAAATATGGGACTTGGGCGTATGCCTAGAATCGAATTCCGAGGTCCCAAGCCCGAGAAATGAATTTTTTAAAGAAAATTGTTTTCTGGAAATTTCTATGAGTTTTGGAAACGAAATGCATTTAGAATATGATAGTATCGGGCCCGTATTTTGATTTCGGAGCCCGCTACAGGTCTTATATGTGAACTAAGATGAGTCTGTGAAATGTGGTAAGAAACGGAAGTCGTTTGAGGTGATTCGGATCCGTAGTTGTGAAAATTCATACTTTGAAAGATTTGAGATTTTTCTTTGATTTCTATGCTAAATTCGTTGTTTAAGAGGTTATTTTGGCGATTTGATCGCATGGATAAGTTCATATGATATTTTTGAGTTAGTATATATGTCTGGTTTGGAGCCCCGAGGGCCCGGGTGAGTTTCGAAAAGTTTTTGAACTATAGAAAGTTGCAGGTTTTTGCTGTTCAGTGCACAGGGATTTTGTTCTTCGCGTTCGCATGATCCCACTGGCGAATGCGTAAGACAAATATCCCAAGTGCCAGTTTTCTTCTTCACGAATGCGAAGCCTGAGATGCGAACGCGAGGCTGAAGGGGGAGTACCCTTCACGAACGCGTCCAGGTACTCACAAACGCGTAAGGCAATTGGTCTGGGGGAGGGGGTTCTCACTTGTTCTATGCGAACGCGGCCACTAGCCTGCGAACGCGAGCCCAATGTCACGAACGCGAAGGTCACTGAGGCCTAACTCATCACGAACGTGATAGGCCCATCACGAATGCGATGAAAGCATGTCCTTTGATTTTAAAACAGGAGCAAAAACGGGACTTAACCAAAATTTCATAACTTCTTCTTCCAAACTCCAAATTGGGCGATTTTTGAAAGGGTATTTCACCACCAATTCATAGGTATGCAATCTTAACTCATTTTCTACAATTTTCATTAACACCCATTAGATTTCTAGGCTTAAATCATGTTCTTAAGGGTAGAAAATTAGGGATTTGGGTAGAGTTAGGGATTTTTGTATATTTGGGATTTAGACCTCGTTTTGGGGTCAAATTTTGGAACGAATTATATATTCGGTCTCGTGGGTGAATGGGTGATCGGGTTTTGGTCTGAACCTCGTGTTTTGACCAAGCGGGCTCGCGGTTGATTTTTGACTTGGGAAGAATGATGGGAAAGCTATAATTAAGCATTGGAATTGGGTTGTTTTGCATTTATTGATGTTAATAAGTGAATTATGTATAGATACAATTGATTTGGGGCCAAATTCAAAAGGAAAAGCGGTGTTTGAGGCTTGAGTTGGCCGTGGAAGTTCGAGGTAAGTTTTTGGTCTAACCTTAGCTTGAGGGATTAGGAGTTGTGTCCTATTTGCTACTTGTTTCTTGTTGAGTACGACGTATAGGCATGGTGACGAGTATCTATACGTTGGTGTCGAGCATGACCGTGAGTCTTAAATTGTAATTTATTGTATTCTTGAATAATATTACGGATGCTTAAATTGATGATACTCTGTATTGAGCAAGGATTATGATTGTTCTCGTGGGAATTACTTATGATTGAGTATTGGTGTTAGCTGAGGTAGTTAGATATTGGAACAAGTTTGGTTATAGTTGTTTCTCCCTTGCCGGGACGTATTTACTGATACTGTCGATTCTCTTACTGGGATAGTGTAGTTCTTTATAGATCCTTTGTCGGGACTCTTGTTATGATTGTTATTGATTGTATATGTGGATCGGGTTGCGCACCGCAACAATGTTATATTTGGATCGGGTTGCACGCCGCAACAATATTATATGTGGATCGGGTTGCACGTCGCAACAACGATATAAATGGATTGGGTTGCACACCGCAACAATAATATAATCGGATCGAGTTGCACAGCGCAACAGTGATAAATGATATAGATCAGGTTGCATGCCGTAACAATATTGTTATGTGTTGGGATCGGGTTGTGCGCCGCAACAATTGATGACACAAATTGTTATAGATTGGTTACAAGTTTCTTGTTGCTTTGCTGTGAATTCTAAGTTGTCCTTATGCCTTTTTCTTGATTTACCATTGATATTGATATACCCACGCAGTATGTACCTCCTTCCCATCTTTACTTGTTTATTTCTATTTTATTTTCCGCTGTATATTATATAACTGCATAGGTTTATTTGGTAGTCTGGTCCTAGCCTCGTCACTACTTCGCCGAGGTTAGGCTTGGCACTTACCAGCACATGGGGTCGGTTGTGCTGATGCTACACTCTGCACTATCTGCAGATCCCGGAGCAGCTCTTGGACCATAGCATTTGGGTGGCTGCCTTCAGTCCAGCTAGAGATCCTGAGGTAGTCCTGCAGGCGTCCGCAGGCCCGTCGTTCTCTTCTATCTTATTATGTATTTTGTTTTAATTGTTTCCCAGATAGATTGTACTTTCTTTTCAGAATTTTGTTGTAGTAATCATAGACAGTCCGTGATATTGTGACACCAGATTCCAGGTAGAGAAGTATGTTGGCATTATAGTATTGGCCTGGGTTATTTTATAAGATTAAGTCTTCCGCTTGATTTTATTCATCGTTAAAATTTCAATGTTGATTACCTGTTAATTCAAATTATAAAAAAAGGGCTAAAATGAAAGAGTTTGTGATTCTTTATATCATGGCTTGCCTAGCTTCTACGAGTAGGCGCCATCACGACTCCCGAGAGTGGGAAAACCAGGTCGTGATAGGGAGAGATTTTGATAGGGAGCAAGAAGTTGCTCAATCCAGAAGAGAGACTACACCAGCCACTCCAGTTCCATTAGAGATAGATGAATCAGAAGAACTCACTGAAGTGGTGGTTGAACAGACTCAGGTTGATAAGGGTAAGGCTAAAGAATGTGAATAGGTTGCAGAACGGGTGGTACCTCTTGTGCCATAAAATTCCAACAAAGAACAACCAGCAAGCAGTGGACAAAGAGTGATGCCTGCACCATTCCCTCAGAGACTGGCAAAACAAAAGAAAGAAGATCAATACAAGAAATTCATGAAGATGCTTCATCAGATTCAATTAAATATCCTTCTGATGGATGCTTTGAGGGAAATGTCTAGCTATGCAAAAATGATGAAGGACCTGATGTCATGAAAATTTGACTTTTAGGACCTGTCCACAGTAGCTCTGACACATATATGCAGCGCGGTAGTGACAAGACCCATGGATCAAAAGATGTCTGATCTAGGTAACTTTACTATTCCGTGTACTATTGGGAGTTATGCTTTTGCAAAAGCATTGTGTGACTTAGGAGCCAGCATAAACTTGATGCATTTGGCAATATATACAAAACTAGGCAATAGCAAAGCTAGACCAACTTTGATGATGTTGCAACTGGCTGACCGCACGGTTAAAAGGCCGACGGGGATTCTTGATGATGTGATAGTACAAGTGGGGAAGTTTGTATTCCATGCAGACTTTGTTTTTCTAGATTTCCAGGTAGATGAAGAGATACCCATCATTCTGGGGAGGTCATTCTTAGCAAGTGGGAGAGCATTGATTGATTGTGAAACTGGGGAATCAAAAATGAGGTTGAACAATGAAGAAGTAATATTCAACGTTCAACAATCCATGAGGAGACCTAGTGAATTTGCAAATTGCTCACTAATGGAAGCTGTGGATATGATCCTGCATGAAGATGATGAGACCCTAATGGGATCCTGCTTGACAAATTTAGAGGAGATGGATGGTGAAGGGTTGGCAGAGTGGGTCATGGCACTCAAAGGCCAAGGATTCTGGAAGAGGGAACCTCAGTTCAAGCCCCTTGAATTAGAAAAAAGAGCTACACCACCTGCAAAACCATCAATAGAGGAACCACCACAGCTGGAGCTGAAACCGCTTCCAGCCCACCTCAGGTATGCTTTCTTGGGTCCCAATTCTACTTTGCCTGTTATTATATCATCTGGTTTGCTAGCTGTGCAGGTAGAACAATTACTGCAGGTGTTGTAGGAATGAAAAACTACCATTGGTTGGACCATGGCAGACATAAAGGGTATCAACCCGGCCTTCTGCATGCACAAGATTCATTTGGAAGAAGGGCACAAACCTTCCAGGGAACATCAATGAAGGCTGAACCCGAATATGAAAGAGGTAGTAAAAAGGAGGTAATCAAGTGGCTGGACGCGGGCATCATCTTTCCTATCTCTGACAGCAATGGGGTAATCCCTTTCCAGTATGTACCAAAAAAGGGTGGAATGACAGTTGTACAAAATGAGAAGAATGAGTTGATCTCAACTCGTATAGTCACAGAGTGGTGGATTTGCATAGATTACATGAAATTAAATGCAGCCACCCGAAAGAACCATTTCCAATTACCCTTCATTGACCAGATATTCAACAGGTTAGCTGGGCGTTCCTATTTTTTTCTTGGACGGATACTCGGGGTACAATCAGATCTCAATAGCCCCAGAAGATAAAGAGAAAACGCTCTTCACATGTCTGTATGACATCTTTGCCTTTCGGAGGATCCCCTTTGGACTTTGCAATGCATCATCCACATTCCAGTGGTGTATGTTAGCCATTTTCACCGACATGGTCGAAGATATTATGGAGATGTTTATGGATGATTTCTCTGTGGTAGGGAATTCATTCGAAGATTGTCTTCACAACCTTAAAAGAATTCTCAAACGATGTGTGGAGACAAATTTGGTATTGAACTGTGAGAAGTGCCATTTTATGGTACAAGAAGGCATAGTGTTGGGGCATAGAGTGTCCAAAAAGGGGATTGAAGTAGACCATGCAAAAGTTGATGTGATTGAGAAACTCCCAGCACCCACTTTAGTGAAAGCAGTGAGAAGTTTCCTTGGGCACGCCGGATTCTACAGACGGTTCATCAAGGATTTTTCAAAAATTGTCAACCCCTTGTGTAAGCTGCTTGAAAAAGACCAGCACTTTCTATTTTCTGATGATTGCGGGTTAGCATTTGAGGAGCTAAAGAAGAGATTGGTGATTGCACCCATCATTGTTGCACCCAACTGGGAGCAACCATTCGAGCTGATGTGCGACACTAGTGATTACGCTATAGGAGCGGTTTTGGGGCAGCGCAAGGAGAAAATTATGCACCCAATTTACTATGCAAGCGGTACGCTTAGTGGTGCACAGCTGAACTACATGGTCACGGAAAAGAAAATGCTCGCTATAGTGTTTACCTTCGACAAATTCAGGTCATACCTGATTGGCTTGAAAATTATTATTTATACTAACCACGCAGCCATTAGGTACTTGATAGCAAAGAAGGAGTCAAAGCCCTGCTTTATTCGCTGAGTTTTGTTGCTACAAGAATTTAACCTGGATATTCGTGACCGAAAAGGGACAAACAACCAAGTAGTAGACCACCTATCAAGGTTGGAAGGGGCATAAAAGAGAACGGAGGTTGAAGATATCATTGAGACATTCCCGGATGAGCAATTACTTGCTGTGACAATGGAGGAGGCACCATGGTATGCTGATATTGCTAATTATTTAGCATTTGGTATTGTACCTCATGATCTCTCCTCAATTCAAAAGAAAAAAAAATTCCGTGATTGTCGGGTGTATTATTACGATGAACCTCTATTGTTCAAAATATGTGTTGATAACATGATCCGGCGGTGTATCCCCGAGCAAGATCAACCCTCAGTTTTGCAGGCTTTCCATACTTCGCCATATGGTGGGCACTTTGGAGGAATTCGGACAGCAACAAAGGTGCTAGAATCAGGCCTGTATTGGCCCACATTGTTCAAGGATGCCCATGATTGGGTCAAAAGCTATATGAATGTCAAAGGACGGGCAACATATCCCATCGTCATGAGATGCCAATGACCACAATCCAAAAGGTGGAAGTGTTTAACATGTGGGGTATCGACTTCATGGGGCCTTTCGTCAGCTCATACGGTAACAAGTATATACTGGTTTTCATTGACTATGTCTCCAAGTGGGTCGAAGCAGTTGCTCTCCCAACCAATGATGCGAAAGGGGTGACCAGTTTCCTAAAGAAAATCATCTTCATATGTTTTGGCACCCCCCGAGCCATAATCAGTGATGGTGGCTCTCATTTTTGCAATAGAGCATTCACACGCCTGTTGGAGAAGTATGGAGTTCTCAACAAGGTAGCCTCACCATACCACCCACAAACAAGCGAGCAGGTGGAAGTGTCCAATAGATAAATCAAAAGTGTCCTCTCAAAAATAGTGAATGCAACAAGAACTGATTGGGCAAGGAAGTTAGATGATGCATTGTGGGCATACCGCACAGCCTTCAAAACTCCAATTGGTATGTTACCATACAAGTTGGTATTTGGAAAGGCATGCCACCTTCTGGTTGATCTCGAACACAAAGCACTGTGGGCATTGCGGCAGCTAAACTTAAACATGGAGACAGCGGGCACCAACAGAGTTAACAAGTTGCATGAGCTTGAGAAATTCCGGTTCCAGGCATTCGAGAGTGCTAAACTATATAAAGATAGGATGAAACTGATGCATGACAAGCATATCTTGAATTGGAACTTTGAACCCGGAGAATTAGTGTTGTTATATAGCTCAAGGTTGAGGTCGTTCCCGGGTAAGTTGAAGTCCCGATGGTCTGGACCGTTTAGAGTGGTGCAAATGTTCCCAAGTGGAGCTGTGGAGATCTAATCTGAAGATGGGACGAACAAATTCACAGTGAATGGGTAGAGGTTGAAACGTTACCTTAGAATGACTGAAGAAAAAGGGGACAACGTGGTGATAATATTGGAGGAGCCCCAATACACAAATGAGGAATGATGATATGAGCCTGCATCGTGTCGCGACGTTAAATCAGGCGCAGCGTGGGAGGCAACCCATGTTTTATTTTGTTTCTTTTTCTTTTGTTTTGATGTTGTACTTGATGTGTATGAAACTAACCCTTTTATTAAAAAAAATTGAAAGCTCGTGACCGCGACCGCGGTGGGACCACAGCGTGACTGCGGTGAATCGCGAGTATTATGTCTTACCCTCCTTCTTTCACCGCAACCGCGGTGAATTCGACGATTCTGCTGCCCAGGTAAGTCCCATTAACTTTGTATTTTTTTTTTCTTTTTCTTCTTTTTCTAGTCTAAAGTACCCCCCTCCCCCCCCCCTCCACTTTCCCTATTCTTCACTCTCACTCTAAACCGTAACCTCACGCCCCTTTCTTCTTCTTCTTCTTCCCATCTCTCACAAACCCACTTCTCTCTCTCTCTCACACACACACACTTCTGCCTCTCTTCTTCTCAACTTCCATTACTCTCCACTTCTACAAGAACCAGGTGTGTCATGCTTTCCATCTCTCTTCTTGTACCCTTCTATTTTGCAATTTTAATGCTTGAATTGTTGTAGTATCTATAGTTAAATTTTTGGTTTTCTTTTCTTCTTTTTAGTGGGTAATGTCTAAAATGTTGTAGAGAAGGGCATGGTATTGTTATGTGAAGTTAATTGTGTTAGGGTGGAGTTATGAAGTGATAATGGTTGATTTGGGGGGAGAGTTTGTACTTTTATGGGATAAGTGTGTTAAAACATAGTTCCATGCACACCAGGTGCTTGTTGAATTGCCCCAATTGAGCTGTAATAGCTAATGTGACCATGGTAGTGGTGAAATCTGAGTAACCACCCAAGGTTCACACAACTCAAACTCTCACTAATAGTAGCCTCTGTTTTGTCAGGTACAATGCATCAGTCAAGGAAAAGACGTGCCACAGGTTCCTCCGCTAGTGGACTAAGAGGTTCATCCAGAGCTCGAGCTTAGGCTAGTGCGGACCAGTTTGACCGCACTCGGTTTGTCTCCAAAGCGGCTCAAGATAGGTTTAATGCAAAGACATACAAGAAGTTGTTTCCTGAAGTATACATTGACAGGCATGCCTTGCAAATTGAATGCTCAAGTATTTATGAAGAATTGGGGAGGCGTTAGCTAGACATCTTCTTTAATAAACCGGAAGAGGGCAATGTACTAATGGTAAGGGAATTTTATGCGAACTGCCTGGAGCATGTTGATAGGGTTGTCACGGTAAGAAATACCTGGATGCATCTCTTGAGGTCATCCGCCGAGTGTACAGGTTGCCGGTCTTCATTGGAGAGACAGATTATTACCAAGCTTATCAGCACAAACCTGTCTGGTGGTAGCCAATTTTTCAAACAATCTATGTGGCTAGCCGGGATCCAATATGGATAAAACCGAGAGTTACCCTGAACTTCAAATCTCTCACTTGGGGAAGCTAAGTATTGGCTAACGATCATCAACAGTCGTTTGCTACCATCTAGCAACACCACCGATGTTAATGGTCCAAGAGCAGTAACGATTTTCTGTTTCGTCAACCACTACGATTTTGATGTGGCCTGGCTCATTCAGGATGAAATGTTCATTCGCTATCCGAAAATACTCAAAGGGTTCTACTTCCCTTCCCTGGTCACCAAGTTGTGTCGTGCTTCACGAGTTCCTAAAAATCCCATAGTAGATGGGAAGTTGCCATTAAAATCCCCATTCAAGGCTAGCAAAATCACAGTTGGGAAAGAGCAGGCTATGGCAGATGATGATGATGATGCCGATGATGATGATGATGAAGGAGCTATGCATGTTTCTGCCCCACCAGGGAAGAGTGCTGATGAGGCGGGCCCATCACAGGCTCACCAGAGTATCCGGATAACTGCCTTGGAACAGGATATGGCTAGCCTACGCATTTCGATCACTGACCTGAGTGCTAGAGTTGACACTTTGGCCTTCTCAAAATGCTAGGTCAGAGAAAAAGATCATGGGCTGGCTTCGGGCGTTAGGACGAGCATGTCACCTCGATCTTGTCACCGTCTCCAATCAGGACTAAGCACTAGGAAAGTCCCCTTACCTTACTCTGCATTAATTTCCTTGACATGGGGACATGCCAAATATTTATGTATGGGGTGGGAGACGGTTGTTGTTGTTGTTGTTGTTGTACAATTGTATAAATTTGTTTGGTGTTTTTGTTGTTTGGTGTTTTTGGTTGCCGTTAATTAACTTCGACTTGGCCCGAAGATGGACACCTCTCGATGGATCTCTTGAGGGACTTAAGTCGAACAAAAAAAATTCTTCTATTTAGTAGTGTATCAACTCCCCCTTGATTTTTCTTTAAACCACGGTTCTTTTCCAAGGGTTTCTATTTGAACTGGGTGTAGTTAGTTTTTTCTTCTTTTTTTTCTTTTTTTTAGTGTAGGAATTTTTGGGCGAAGAATAGAAATAGGATCCCTTAACTCCATGATACCTTGAATAGAGATTGATTTAATGTGACACTTAGGCTCATTAGTTGACTCTAGAAATAAAGCCTTAAAATGTGTGTTCTTGAGTTGGCTTAAGCACCTTGAGCATAGTGTCTGATAGTCCTAACTGAATTGAGTCATGTGCCATGTATGAGTGGGGCTTTGTGTATTCTATGCTAACACTCAATGCCTATAACTTTCCATGTGTGTGTACGAAGCGAAATGATAGTCTTCATTGGTCTGGAAAGTGATATAGGCATTTCCTTGTTGAACCTATCTATATATATTTTCACCCATCTGATTGTGTATATCCTAGTTAACCCCTTTGAGCATGTAAGCTTGTTTCTTTGGCAACCACATTACAAGCCTTAACCAAGTTATGAATTATCTATCTTTTTGAACCCTATCAGCTCTTAGAAAGACTTGAATTGTAATGAATATGGAAAAGTTAAAGTATGGGGTGGTTGGTTGGGATTTTGAGTGGAGCTAATGAAATAAGGAGAAAGGTGCACTATGTTGAGAAAAAAAAATATAAGAGCCACTTGAATTGAAAAAAAATATAATATTTTCCTTGCTAAGTGGTGAATCTTGATGTAAAATGTACTTAAAGAAATAGGGGGTTTAACTCAATGATGTAAAGGTGGAATGGAGGTTTGACAAAGGTATGGGCTTAAAAGTGAAAGATGTATTGAAGTGCTTATGGAGGTGTAGTCACTATACCCATATGTATCCTACTTGTCCCATAGCCAACATTACAATCAAATAAAGTCCTACTTGATTCTAGACCAAATGAGCTCGATTAGTCGGGTATTATACTATGGGCAAGCCTATGGTACATTGTTTGTGGCATAAGAATTTCTTCCTAAGGGTGAGTGGAATCTTACGTATTTGAATTCCTCAGTGTGTGAATTACAATGACCATAACGCAAGTCTCTTTTGTGGTGAGTAGGCACGTGATTCATGAAGGGGAGGTAAGTCTGGACCTTTGACTGAGAGTGTGAAAGCCGGTTAGGGACATTACGTGGCTAGAGAGAGAGTCCACTCTTGAGGTTATGATATTATGCTAAGGTAGTCTATCTATGTGAATTATTCGTAGTATAAGGAGTAGGGAAGTGACCCAATGATGATTAGGCCTATAGAGTATGGTCTTGTTGCTAGAGGACTAGGAACAGTTTAAGTGTGGGGTGTTGATAGTAGCCTATATTATACGATGCAGATGCTATTAATGCTCTACGTTAACCATACTTTATTGATGTTTTAAGTGCTAAATAATAACAAATTGCTCTAATTGAGGTTTTTATGCTTTGCAGGAACTACTCTGAGTTAAGAGGAGGATATAGAGTGTTTTGGGGTCAAAAATGTAGATATAAGGCCAACCGAGAAGAGCCTGGATGAAAATGAGCAAGAAAAGGTGAAGAAAAACTGGGTAACTGCCGCGGCGGGAACACGGTGAAAGAAGGCGAAAAACAGAAAAGTTTAAAATGACCGTGGTCATGCCGCGGTTGTCCACCGCGACCGCGGTAGATCTGGAAAAGGCCAAGAAGTTTAAGGGCTAAAGTGTAAAGCGTGGGAAACTTATCCTAACCCTATATAAACTCAACAAACTCTCCCAAGTCAAGAGGAAGTTTGTTTTTATAATCAATTGGAGGCAAGAACAAGTGTGAGAAGATCAAGATACCATTAGAGTTTTTCATTCTTCTTCTTGTTATCATTATTTTGTGAATTATGAATGATTTTATCTTATTTTACCATGAGTAGCTAAACATTTAATCTCGGGTTGATGGAACCAATTATTAGATGAAGTTTTGACTCAGTTTTGTGATAATCGAGCCGGGTTTATTATATGATTGTTCAACTATGTTTTGTATGGTGATTAATTGAATGGGCAATTGATTAATCGTGTCTAATTGTCTTGTGTTACTTGAGAAAGAATACTAGGTTAGATTATTATTGAACAACACTACTTTTGAGTAATTGAAGAGATTCATTACTTGAATTTAAAAGTGGGGTTAGAGATAACGAAACTTTGGTGGGATAATTCAGAGCTGCATAAATTATCAGCTAAAGTAGTTTGAGAGAATGCTCTAGTAAATTATTGTAGTTGATCGAGAGATAATTGCGGCAACCCATAGCTCATAATCCTCATAGAGTATTACGGTGAGATTATAGCAAAACAGTTAAGAATTAAACTAGCAATTGGGAAAATCAATACCCTAGATCTTTTTACCATTGAATTATCTTTAATTTAGAATATTGTTAGTTTTAATATCATTTTACTTTAGTTAAACAAATCCCAATATTTATTGATAAAAATCTTGCATCCGGAAATTGTTTGAGCTTGTACTAGCATCGCTAAGAGTTGTGATAGATAGGTTAGTTCCCTGACGATCCGACTCCAGACTTGTAAATCGGATTTTATTGACAACGACCGCTTTGTCTTTTAAGGCATAGTTGGGCGTGATCAACTTGCACAGAAGCTACTCTATTTTTTCAGTCCAAAGGTATAATTCATCAAAATACGTGTCCTTACACCCCACAACAAAATGGGGTGGTAGAAAGATATGGGATGGTAGAAAGAAAACACAAGTACCTTCTTGAGACTGCTAGGGCCCTACTTTTCCAATCAAAATTACCTTTGAAGTTCTGGGGAGAATGTATCCTTACTGCAATCTATCTTATAAACAGGTTGCCCACTGTACTGCTCAAAAATAAGTATCCTTTTGAACTTTTATACAATAAGAAACCATCCTACTCACATCTAAGATCCTTTGGGTGCTTATGCTATCCCACTGTACCTAAAGTACACAGAGATAAACTTGAACCAAGGAGTGTTCCCCATATTTTTGTTGGATACCCTTTCAGTAGCAAATGATATAAAGTATTGAATCTCACCACTTACAAAATTTATGTTTCCAGAGATGTTGTTTTCCATGAAACTGTCTTCCTTTTGCTAGTCCATAGTCACATGTTTCTCCTTCTCCATCCTTTGTTCCTTTCCTAGACTCTCTTGACACCACCAATACTCCACTTGTTCCTCATCCTGACTCTTTTCCTTCTCACTCTCCTGATTCCTTTCCTTCTTCCTCTCCTGAATTACAATCCTCCCATGCTTCTCCATCTGTATCTCCACCACCTGCTTCTTCATCTGAATCTCCACCACCTGAGCATGCACCTACACTTAGGAGATATCAGAGAGAACATCACCTGCCTTCTCACTTACAAGACTATGTTTGCTTTATCCCCAAGTTAAGCTCAGACATTCCTGCTACCTCATCCTCATCTCTTGCTGCTTTATTTTCTTTGCATCATATTTCACCTGAATCCCTAGTTCATGATAGTCATTCATTTGTGATGAATGTTTGAAATATTAATGAGCCATACTCATATGAGGAGGCAACACTTAGCCCAGCTTGGCAGGCTGCTATGACTCAAGAGTTTGAGGCACTGCATGTCAATCATACCTAGGATTTGGTTCCATTACCTTCAGGAAAGAAGGCCATTGATTGTAGGTGGGTTTACAAGGTGAAACACAAAGCAGATGGGAGCATTGAAAGGTTCAAAGCAAGACTAGTAGTCAAGGGGTACACACAACAAACTGGTGTGGACTATACTGAAACTTTCTCACCTGCTGTGAAGTTAACTGCAGTTAGGGCTCATATTGCCACTGCAGTAAAGAGGAAGTGGATCATTTCTCAACTTTATATCAATAACGCTTTCCTCCATAGGGACTTGCATGAGGAAGTCTACATGGAAATTCCCCCAGGCATTGAGGTGCCCACTCCATGTGTTGTTTGTAGACTGAACAAATCTCTCTATGGGTTGAAGCAAGCTAGTAGGCAATGGTATGCCAAGCTAGCCGAGGCATTATACTCCAGAGGCTATGTGCATTCCCTCCATGATTATTCCTTATTTTGCAAAAGAACAAACTCCTCCACTATGTACATAGATATCTATGTTGATGATGTGCTTATCATAGGGACAGACATGGAAGAGGTCAATCAGTTGAAAAGTTTCCTACATAATACCTTCAAAATCAAAGATATGGACAAATTACATTACTTTCTGGGCTTAGAGGTTATTTATAAAACCGATGGGGTTCTCATCTCACAAAGAAAATTTGCTCTTGATCTCCTCAAAGAATATGATTGTATGTCCTATAGTGGACTGTCATCCCCCCTTGATCCCTCTATTAAGTTGCAGGCTAAGGTTGGTGCTGTCTTGAATGACCCCACATATTATATGAAGGTGGTTTGAAAGCTGAACTTCCTTACTAATATCGGGTTGGACATTGCTTATGGAGTCCAACACCTTAGACAATTTATGCAGGACCCCAGGGAACCTCATCTTAAGGTTGTTTTTCACTTGTTACGATATCTAAGAAGTGACCCTACACTAGGAATCTTCTTCTCTAATGATCCAGACTGCACTACTCAGGCCTATTGTGACTCTGACTGGGCTGCTTGTCCAGACTCCAGAAGGTCAGTCAGTGGCTACATAGTTCTCTTGGGAGATAGTCCCATAAGTTGGAAGTCCAAGAAACAAGAAACTGTCTCACTTTCTTCAGCCGAGGCAGAATATAGATCTCTCCGAAAAGTTGTTGATGTACTCACTTGGTTGTACAGATTACTCGAGGAGCTGGATGTCCCATTTCCAAAGCCTATCACTATTTTTTGTGATAGATAATCAGCTCTCCATATAGCTAGAAATCCTATTTTCCATGACCAAGCACATTGAGGTGGATTGTCATTTTGTATGAGCCAAACTTCAAGAAGGGTTGATCAATTTGACTCATGTTCCCACTCATGCTCAAGTGGAAGACATCCTCTCAAAGCCTTGACTGGAGTTAAACATTGTGGGGTTCTCAGCAAGTTGTCAGTGCAGTTCTCACCTCCAACTTGAGGGGGGGATTGAGCTTTATGTATTTATGTATTAGTAGTGATTAGTTGTAACTAATACATTAGTCAGTTAGAAGTAGTTATGACATGAGGTGAGATACACTTGTGTCTATATATACATGTATATATCTGGAACCTTCCACACATAATGTGAATATACAATACATTTTCTGTAGCTCTCTCTCTCTCATCTTTTTTCATGGAACTCATCACAGAACTCCATTGTTGCTCACCTTGAGCTCTCATCATCTTGACAGAGTGCCCATTAGAATATTACCAAATATCTCTTCGGTTCATATTATCTGTCATGATTTTCTTATACACATTTCTTAAGAAAAATTAATTAAAATGAGATTTTGACTATTTTTACCCTTATTTATATCTTAATATTTAATTTTTCTTTATTGATATTTGAACAAAGTTATCTATAATCAATTGTTTGTATTTTGGAGTTAGAACTTTGCCATTGCACCAAGATAGCGACGAAAATCTTTTTTTACTTGAAAAAGTTCCTAAAAGTTAGTCAAGGCGTGTGTGTCGAGGTTAACACTTCTGATATATGAATCATACTTTATGCATCCTACTGGACACCGCACACACTTTTTACTTTTTAGTATAACGAAATACAATTTATTTAAATCGGTGTAAAGAAGAAAGTCTATTAATGATAATTCTGTAATGTAATCCTAGTTTGTTGGCTCCCTCTCTTTCCTTTGTATTGGCCACTTCTTTGAGAACATGAATAGAAAAGGGTTTTATTGTGAGTACCATACTAGGTCTTATTGCATAATTATCAAGTGCAGTACCTCTCTGTTTCACGATTCCTAATCTTAGAGCAGTCACAATATGTGTCAGTACTCTAGCCCTTTGTTTAATGCTTCCTCTATTAAGACTCTATTTTCATTTGAATTTTACTTTGTGTTTTGTACGAAAATACTATTTTAGATGTTTAGTTTGTGACTTAAACATATTTTCTATGTATTAAAATGATAATCTTAGCAAGTTGGATAACGTTTTGATGAAACTTTTTAGTATAAAAATTGATACAAGGAGTGTCAAAGGGGCGGTTTGAGTTAATTTTGGGCAGGTCAAAATGGGTTGGGCGCGTGAATGACCTGTCCAAAAGTGACTTGGGCTGAGATACTGGGCTAAAATTTGGCCATTGTCCGTCTCATCCAACTCTTATCAAGCTTTGATTAATGTGTGTTATTTTTTAATGAATTGCTTATTTATCAAATAAGACTTTATTCTTTTGTTAGATGAGTTGGTCAAAATGGACAGGTCAATGAACGGCCGAACCTTGAGCGACTTGGATGGGGTAAATGTATTTGGGTTTAAATTGCCACCCATAATTCATACTAAAATCTTAGGAGTTGAGATGATTGTGGCTGCATCACTTTTTCCCAATCCAACTTGTTTTGATTTGGCTCATTTACTGTTATAAATTTTATCAGTTGTTTTTCTTCAGATCATTCCTTGACAATTGGATTGAAGTACAAATATACAACGTAGTTAACTTGATATATTTAAAGCTTTTTGTCAAGATCTCTGAAATTCTTGTAGGCCGCACATTGGTGGAGAAAGTGAAAGGAACCTCCTCTCGAATTAAATTTCTTGTGTAGAGAACTTAAACTTATTATACATTTTTTGTACAATCCCTTTAGAATTTGATTTCAGATGAGTGCTATATATATATATATATATATATATATATATATATATATATATAGCTTCCACCATGTGTTCGATATCTGAGGCTTCATATAATTTGGATTCGCATCACATAAGGCTCATTAAAGATAAAAACGTTGGCTTATCCATCCCACCACAATCTTCAGCCGTTCATATATGCATCTTCAAGTTAGTTACAGAGAGATGAAGGGGCTACTTCAACTCTTTAGTCGAAAGGAAAATGAGATCATACAATCAGTTGATTGAGCTGAAACACAATAGCATAGTTATTGCATATTCACCAGGTTGATTCATTCAACGATTTCTAAGGACAAAATATAAGTCGCTTTATTTGATGGAAATTCTGTATACTTTATATATAGGCTGGCTATCTTTAAATTGGCCATCGAAAAGAAGTAGTGCAAAATTCTTTGAAATTAATAACGTAGCAGCTATAAGTGGAAAAACAAGCACCAAACTTTTCTGTCACTTTCATTTTATTACCAATAATATATTGCTGTTTTTGTAGCTCTTCTTGAGTAGGACCAAACTAGATGGTCCACATAAGCTTGATCTACTAATACTATATATCTTCTCATTACAAGCAGAGAGTATAGTTGCATTGCAATATAAGATAATTAAATTTATGGAAACAAACACCTATTTTCATGTGGTAAACTGCAAGAAAATGAACAAGTCAAAACGCTTTTTTCTCTAGGAAGGATGCATCGTGGACTTTGATTGTTTTAATTCTATTAAAACTATTGCTTATGGAGAAGATTCTGAAGAATATTTGATAATATACCAAACTACCCGTGCGTTGTGTCTTCAACTAACAAAAAGGATAAATTACAAAAAGAATTCAGGCATGTTATTTGCAAGGCAAATAAGGCTTACGCTTCTTTTTGATAACCGTGGTATTCGAGTCACCTTACGCGTACATCGACTAATTTTATGGAATACAAGTTATATTTATTTTGGTTCTCAACAATTATTCTTTCTATTATTTTGTTTATGTTAGAGTAGGTATCAAGAATAGCTTTGATTTCATACACAAAAAGAATCTATACAACTTGGGAAAGTGGTTTAAAATTCAAACATATAGTTAAAACCCACACCTGGTTATCTTCAAATTTCGAATATTTGGTTATGTATTTAATTTTTACAATAGCAAGATAATTTAATTTATATATTGCTGTAGTTTTACCAATTGTAATAGGCCACTTTATTATGTTTTATAGGTAATAAATTTATATTGCTGGCTTAAAATTAACATTCGAGTAACGGGATATATAGTTAAAAGTTTTTTGCATTATTTGTATATAAAAGTTAAACTTGTTAGTTATTCAAATTCAGAACGCTAAGTCAAGATTATGTCTAAATACATTTGGCTTAATTAATACAATATCCCTACAAAAATTTAACTTATCATCCAACTGTAGCCTGCTATAATGCTCGGGAATTAAATGCCAATCATATTGGTATAAGTTGAAAGTGAAGTCCGGTTGTCTATGGGGTTTCCAACTGTATAAAGAGAATATTCACCACCACACTTTTCTGTGATTATAATATGATAAACAATTGTATTGTACTTTTCTTTTTTAAATTCTATGGGTATTCTGTTGCAGAAGTGACACTGGAATAGTTTAAAAGAAGACAATTTCTTAATTTTGTGAACGTCTAAAAAGTTCAATCCAAATTACTCCTTGATAAAACAACAGAATTTTTAAAATTATCTTTGTATTCAATCTCGACATGAACAATCATTATATATATATATAGGCGTAATGACTTGCTGGTCACTTAAACTTGTAGAGCTTTTGAAAGCGGATACACAAACTTTTGTATTTCTCATTTAAACACTCAAACTCGTGAAATCTATAATTAATAAACATATTTTACCCTTGACCTTATGCGCGTGTATTACACATTCGCCAACGTGTCCATCCAGTCAACAAATGACCAATGAGACTGGTACACATCAAGGGCGCGAAATTAAACCCCAACCGATTGGGGTCCCCCCTCTTTTAATCAGTACACCGACAAACCCTCCCCCACTTTTCGTCTCTTTTCCTCTCTCTAACCAACCCTCCCCTCTTAAACCTAGGTTAAGCAATGGCTGAAAATTAGTCACCCCCTTCTAAAATAAATCTTAATCACTCCAAAACCAACCGATTGGGGTCCCCCCTCTTTTAATCAAAAGCTGATCGAGCTTCGTTTGGTCTGAGCTTTCGATTTCAGTCACGTTATAGGCTCTGAAGGTTAGTTTGTTTCTTTTGATGTCGTTTTCTTTTTTGTCTTCTAATTTCTTGTGAAATAATGTGGGTTATGTTTGATAGTGAAAGCTATTTTTGTCTGCATGCATAATTTTTCATCTGTTATAGTGGAAGCCATTTCGCCTTTTGGATTTTATATTGGGGATTTTATATTTGGGGAAACACTCAAATATTCACTCTTTTTTAGGGGTTTTGTCTTTTTTATGACTGATCTGACATTTGAGGTTAAAAAATTAGGGCTTTTGTCTGCATGCACAAATTATGGGATTTTATATTAGGGTTTTGGGAAAACAGTCGTATGTTCACTTTATTTTAGGGGTTTGTCTTTTTCATGAGTGATATGATATTTAGGGTTAAAAAATTAGGGATTTTCATGAGTGATATATAGATGTGGCCATCAACATAGAATCCAACTGTTGAGCCTCCTGTAATTACCAAGATGCCTGGTAGACCTAAGAAAAATAGAAAAAGAGCTCAAGATGAACCTAAAAAGAAGTTTGGTAAGAGATCAAGGAAAGGGACATCAATGACATGCTCTAATTGTAAGACAATACGCCATAACAAGAAGGGGTGTCCTATCCTGGTAATGTTCAATTTGTTTCTGATTGTGTCTTGTACTTTGGTTGTTTCTATATCTCATTTTATATTTTAAAAATTTCAGAAAGGACAAGGATCTGGAACAACATGAACCAGTAATGCTGGTGCTACTCAACCATCACAGGCTGCTCAAACAACAACTCAACAATCAGGTCCTACAAGTGATTTTGGAACTACCAGGGCCAGAAATACTCAACCATCAGCTGTTGCAAGTGCATATGTAAGTATTCATTTTTTACTTTAGTTAATCTATATTAGGACCATAATTTTTAAATTAGTAGATAGTATTTTACCTTACATCAGGATACTGGAAGTATGAGATCAAGAATTTCTGAGGATATTATAGCTAGTGTTAGAGGAAGGCCAAGAGGTAGTGGACTTCGAGGAAGACCAAGAACTACTGGATTGGTATATTGTTTAATGATACAGGAACAGTGATAGAAAGGGTAAGATCATTAAGAATTTGGATTTTTATTTATATATTAGTAGTTTGGGTACTAATTTGGCTTCCTATGCAGTGTGGAGCAAGAGATAGGGTACATTCTGCTCCTACAAAAGTAGTGGATGCTGGGCAGACCAATATCGATCTTGGATACAGTGCACTTGGACTAAGGTGGCAAGGAAGAAATGCTATATCACAAAGGCAACTTCAACAACAGTTGAGGAGAAGACAAACTCAAGCAAGCCTTAGCCAACCTCAAGTCCATTCTTCATCTCAGCCAAGCCAGTCTCCATGTCCAAACTTGAGCCAATCTCAGCAAAACATCAACCAATCTCAACCTTGAAGACGACTGAATGTTTGTTTTTGTGATAACTTAAGTCGGTTAGTTGCAGAACTTAATTTGTAGGTTAACTTAAGTCTGTTTAACTATGACTTTTCTTTTGGAACAATGTTTAAACTATTTCTGCTACTAGACAGCAGTTCAGTGCTAATTTTGTCAACCAAGAAGGCTGATCGAACTTGGTTGTTTATATATGTGTGCTTGTTTATGTTAAAAAAACTTTCATTCCACAAAAAATACATCATTCATTCTGTCATTAGCATTGTACATAGGGTTATGAAGACACTCATTAGTGCTAACTACACTAAGAAGAAAATTACAATTATTAGTGCTACTACAATAACTAAAGTTACAATGATCTTCACCCTCTTCCTATGCTGTAGTCGATCTCTCTCTCTAATTCTTGATAACAGCCCTGAAATCACCTGTTTATAGTGATATAGAAGAGGTGGGTCAAACCATCTAAAAAAATTACAAGAATCGGCTCGACCATAGTTTGAGCACATATAAAACCTTCTTCATGGATTTGTTGGCTTCCAAGTGATGCAAATAAGAGCTTCAACTCCACAATGACAAAATACAGGACTTTGATTCATTATCACAGTCTGTAAAAAGAAAAAGAAATTAAAGAAAGCTTCGGATTTTAAGAAATATGAAGGAATGAAGTTTCAAATGCATATAATAGAGAGATAATGTGTTTTACATTGAAGGAATAAGAACCCACTTAAATAGGCCCCATTTTGACCTTTGGGCGTTGGGAAGGGGGCTCTCACGCTCCTAAACGTCATGACACTCACGCAGCAGGCTGACTAGGACCAACTGACGCCACATGGGATGGGTCAACGATCAAATGTGTTTATTAGTTATAGGTTTCACGGGTTTGAGTTTTTAAATGGGAAAGACAAAAGTTTGTATATCGGCTTTCAAAAGCCCTACAAGTTTAAGTGGTCAGGAAGTCATTTCGCCTTATATATATATAAATATATATATATATATATATATATATATATAGAGAGAGAGAGAGAGAGAGAGAGAGAGAGAGAGAACCTTTGAGGCTTTTAACCAAGTTTACTTGTAAATTTATTATATTTATGCACTAGAATTTAGACACTTATCCCTCAAGTAGAAATCGGAAGGTGAATTGTGGGTGTGTTTGGTTGGAAAGGAAAATGTTTTTGACATTTTCATGATAGAAAATATTTTCATGGAAAATGGGTGGGTTTTATCATTTTGTTTTTCCTTGCTTGGTTGGTGAGTTAAATTATTTTTTTTGCGAAAAATAGTTTTTGGTTAGATAGTAAAAATAATTTTCTATGCTACTCTTCTCACCCCTTTCCCCCAAGTCCCCATGTTTCATGTGCTCCCCTCTCCCCTCCAAATACCCAATATTTTAAGGACTCTATTTTCTTCAAACAATTTAATTATTCTTCTAAAAATTCACACAAACCCAAAGAAACTAATGTGCTGCTTTAGTTTTTTTATGCAAAAACAACGTTGAAATTTGTGCTTCATGACTAAAAAAAAAAATACTCTTTTTTGGTTAAAAAAGAAAGTGCTCTTTCTACAACATGAAAATAAAGTACTCATTTTGTTGAAATGAAAGAAAATATTTTTTTCTACATTATGAAAAGAAAGTTTTTTTTTTGTTATAATTAAAAAAAAATATTTTTTTAATCATGAAAATGAAATATTCATTTGTTGAAATGAAAAACAGTAGTGTATCTATATTAACATGAAAAGAAAGTACTATTAATAATATTTTTATATAGGGTAGGGGTGTTTTGATCTGGGCTGGGTGGGTTGGGGGATGGTGGAGATGTGCAATAGGGTGGGGAAGGTTGAAAAAGAATTTTGAAAAATATTTTCACTTTTGTTAATAGGAAAAATATTTTCCTCCAATTGGAAAAAAATGAGTTCACGAGGAAAATGTTTTTCAAAACATTTAAGCCAATCGATCATGAAAAAATTGAAAAATATTTTCCTCTGTGCCAAACACATCCTGTGTCTCCTAAATATTAGGAATAAAATGTTTTAGCCAAGAGAGGATCGTACATGTCAATATTATATCTCATTTTAGAAGTTCCTCTATAATACCTAATCCGATGGTAGAAGAAAGAAGAGTCACATTTAATCTCCTCCTAAGATTTAATGATTTTATATGAACATACCAAATTGATAGTTTATGACTCTATTGGATAGTTGTAAGTCCCGTTGTTAAGATTGATTACGATAATATGTTTTGTTTTTATATTTTGACAACATAAATTGATTTAAGTTATAACCTAATGAGTCATGTAATTATACTCTGCTTCTGTCACCTGATTAGTACAACTATCAAAAGTCTTTCTCTCTCACTTAACAAGATTCATTTTAATAAACCCTAATCTTTTACGCTTTTTAACCAGTTGCTTAGTTTGATTGCTTCTATTCCCTTTCTTCTACTAATAACTATATGCAAAGCATATTTTGTTGGCTAAATAATGGAGTAGTATTTGATTCTTGTATAGTACTATTCCAAAGTGGTACATACTAGTAGTTGTTAAAAGGGGAAAGAAGAAAAGGAACCATTAGATGGTAGAAGCAATATTTACTCATCCCATTCCATCCTACCCCCCCCCCCCCAAAAAAAAATACACTTCAATATGTAGATAGAAAAAAACAATGAATATAGGAGGAATTTTAGCATAAAAAGTTCTTATGTTTGTTTAATTGGCTTATCTTTTTGTGAAACTACTTAGAAAGAAAGATGTGCTATCATATAATACTGGTTCGAGAATTTGAATTTACTAATAACTTTGTATGATTCTTGCGGGAGAAATTCAATAACCAGATTTACAGCGGTCATTCAAAAAATAGCCACAGTTTCAAAAATAATCGAAATTTAGCTATTTTCATGTAAAGATAAATCTGAACGAAAACACTGTTCAAAATCCAGAAAATATTCCAACATAAAATACTGGAATTCCAACATAATATACTGGAGTTCCAGTATAATATACCGGTCCAGCATAATATGTTGGAAGTTCGTATACAGTTGTTCCAATCTCCAGTATATTATGCTGGAACTTTTCGTGTTGCAGCAAAATAGTGACTATTTTTCAATAACTTTGCAAACACTGGCTATTTTTAAATTACCAGTCCGAAAACTGACTAGCTCGTGCTATTTACACGATCCTTGCTGAAAGATGATTCAGTAACATGATGCATTAACAACAAAAGGAAACAGTTTGAATGATAATTAATTGGTGATACTAGTCCAACAATTTTTCTTAAGATGTTAATTTAAACTATCGGACAAGAGATATAGATCATAAGATAAAAAATCTTGGGACATAAGGTTTCATAGAATTTTATTTCTGAAAAGAAAAGTTAACGTAACTTAGCTTACACAATGTCAATATTAAATCCTATGTAAGTTAAATTTAGTATTTTTGCACCAAAAAAAAATAGTATTTAGGTAATTATATAATTTTATGCGCTAATGATATAAAACGTATTTGCATAATCATATCATTTAAAAGAAAACTGCATATAAGTATCTCTATGAATATAAAAAAGAAAATTTGTATTATTTCAGAGAAAACCAAATTACACGGAGTATGTAAGCTAAAACAAAAATAATAGCACGTGCAGATTGTAAACTCCAATATACATTAATGTTTTGGTGAGAGGCAAATAGGAAAATAAAATATGAACTATTTCTCATCCTACCAACTATTCCATATGATATTATTTTCAACATCTCCAACAATATTATCCTAATTTTCATAGATTTTTCAATTCTTAAAGATCTTACCTATTTTCTCTAGGAAAATCTAGTCTTTTTTATTAATCTAATTAATAACATACCAAATAATGAATGGTAAAGAATTTTGAACAATAAAAATCTCTTATTTATTTAACTTTCTTATCTTTTTTGAAGCTAATTTGGAAGAAAGATATGCTATCACGAAATTGAGTATAATATTAATCCAAGAATTTGAATTATTGATAACATTGTATGTCTCCATGCTAAAAAGATGATGCATTAACAAAACAAAAAACATCAAATGACAATTTATGATACTAGTGTAACAAATTTTCTTAAGACGATTTAAGCTACTGAACATAATGTACATTACAGAAAACACACACAATTTAGATACAAGATTTCGAATATTTTATTTCTGAAAAGAAAAAAAGATTAATATAAAGTAACTTAGCTTACATCACACGATATTCAATATTTAGATTAGGGAAAATGCATAATTACCCCCCTAACTTATACCCAAAGTTCCAACTACACACTTTTTCTTCACGGGAATCCTAGTACCCCCCTAAACTAATTTTTACCTTAATATCTTGGACCTTTTGTGCTGAGCTAGACTAGAACCCCAGTTAAAATACATGCGGTGTAGACACGCGCGTTATTAACCGATGGGCCCCCCGTTCCATTCCCATTTTTATCTTTTTTTATCTCTTCATTAAAACATAACTATCTGAGACCCAAAAAATTTCCCCCATTCTTCACTGTACTCTTCGATGCTTTAACCAAATCATCAAGACATAAAAAAAATTCTTTGTTCTCTTGCAATTGGAAACTAATAGATCGAAAACAAGTATAAAACCCCATTTTAATGGTTCGATTCAAGGAATGGGAGGTCAGATTCGAAGGTTAAACAAGAATAATGTTCTAGGGTTTTTCGTGTATCGATTGAAGGTCATATTGGAAGGCTAAGCTTTTTATTCGTCACAATCCAAGAGAAAAGGTTAGTTCTTTACTACATTTAATTACTTTTGTGTTAGTTTAGGGTTTTAAAATGTTTTAAGCCATTGCGATTTTGTGATTGGCGGATTAAATTTGAGGTTTCTTGTCTGCATGCTAACCTCAGAGATTCGATTGTGCATGGGTTCAATGAAATTTTTTGTTTTTTATCAAATAAGTACTTTTCTAATACTAGTATCTACAATTTGTCGAATTCTGCTGAATTTTGTTTTATTGATTTTTTTTTGCTTTGTTTGCATATAGGTATGAGTGAGTTTGCTTTAATCACTTTAAGACTATATTATGGTGGGGTGTTAGAGTTTGGAAATGGGGAACCAAAATATGTTGGTGGGGTAATGAGTGAATATTTGGATGTTGATGTGGATACCCTATCCTATTTTGAGTTGAAGGATTATATTAAAAAATTAGGGTACAACTCAAGTTGTAAATTTAGTATTTGGCCACCTAACTGTGGCATTTTAGGAGATATTGAAAATGACAGGGCTCTTTTAGCAATTGGTAAGTCTTTACATATGGGGCTGTTTTGGAAGTATATGTGCATATGCGTGAGGAGGAATTTTGTTCAGCTTTTAATAAAGGGGCTGCTTTTAATGGTTCTGCTGCTCCTCCAAATACTACTGCTCCTTCAAACACTATTATTGCTCCTTCAATTAATGTTGCTCCTACTCCAAACAATTCTGCTCCTCCACACACTTCTCCTTCAAATACAGTTGCTTCTGCTGATACAATTGCTGATCCAGCATTCACAACAGCTGCACTTTCAGATCTAGAATCTTCTCCAACTGAAGATTACTCAAGTGAAGATGGATCTGATGAATCAACTGAAGATAGTGTTGATTCTGATGAAAGTGACTTCTTTGGGGGGGATGATTATGGCAATGATGTACATGAGGAGTACATAGAGATTGGGAAGGAAAGTAGGTCATTTCAAAGGAGAAAAAGAAAAGAGAAAATTGTTGTTGATACTAAAGATGTACCATGTGGTAATGCTGGGCCAGATATTGGTTTTGATGAGACTGAAATAGGTAAAAAAAGTGTACAAGGCAGGGTAGGTGGTGATGAGCCATATTATTCAAGTTCTGATGCTTGTCACTTTGAAACTGATGAAGATGAATGTTGGGATGAAGATAGGGAAGACAAGAAGGTAAAGCTAACAAAAAGGCGATCCAAATCTACAAAGAGTGTGAAGTTTGATAAAATATGCAAAAATATTGTATGGCAGTTGGGTATGATCTTTGAGAGTGTTAATGACTTTAGAGATGCAGTAACCAGGTATGCACTACAAAGAAGAGTTCTGATTGAAAAGTATGTAAATGAACCAACTAGAGTCAGGGTGAGGTGCACCAAGGATAACTGCAATTGGCTTTTGTTTGCAAGTTTGGATAGTATAAGTAATAATTTTGTTATAAGGACTTACAATCCAGTTCACAAGTGTGAGAGGGCCTCCGGAAATTATTTGTGCAATTCTAAATTCTTGGCCAAGATCTTCAAAGATAGAATAACTGAACAACCAAACATAAGAGTCTTCAAGTTGCAAGAATTAATTAGGAAGAAATTCAAAGTTCATGTTGGTAAGACCACAGCCAGGAGAGCAAGAGCTAAAGTACTGCAGCAAATAATGGGTGACCATAAAGTGGAGTTTGGTAGAATTCTGGATTACAGGGATGAGTTGTTAAGGACTACCCCTGGGAGCACTTGTGTTGTGAAGCTTGGTAAACCGGATGAACTTGGTAGGCCAGTGTTTGTAAGTTTTTACATCTGTTTTGAGGCACTAAAAATGCATTCTTGTGGTGTAGAAAATGCATAGGCTTGGATGGTTGTTTCCTGAAGGGTGTAAGTAGGGGCAACTACTAGTTGTTGTGGCTAAGGATGGTAATAACCAAATGCTTCCACTTGCTTGGGATGTAGTAGAATATGAGAAGAAAAGTACATGGTCATGGTTCTTAACTTTGCTGAAGGAAGACTTGTGATTGGGTGATGGCACAAGCTTCATTATGATCACTGACATGCAAAAGGTATATTTCATGTCATAAGCAATTTTGTGTCTCATTAGCTTCACTTTCCTTCTTTAAAACTGACTTATATTTCATTTATTATGTTTCATGTAACTGTAATTTACAGGGATTGGATTCAACAATTAAGGAATTATTTCCATCTTGTGAACAAAGGATGTGTGCTAGGCACATCTTAGCTAATTGGTCAAAGAAATGGAGAGGGATCCAAAGGAGGATCTTATTCTGGAAGTGTGCCAGAAGCACTTATGAAGTTGAATTTAAAAAAAAATCTGAAAACACTGTCAATGCTTGGTAAGAACATAGTGGATGATCTACTATGCTATGAAA
Source organism: Nicotiana sylvestris (assembly GCF_000393655.2). NCBI lineage: Eukaryota > Viridiplantae > Streptophyta > Magnoliopsida > Solanales > Solanaceae > Nicotiana > Nicotiana sylvestris. The sequence goes on along the minus strand of NC_091060.1, from coordinate 125,572,337 downwards.
AGGAGTATTGGTGCAATGTGTATTTTAACTGTGAAGTCAAGTGTGATACAGTGGAGATGCAATCAGTTCTGTTATTATCTTAATATAAGTGAAGATGCAATTAGTTCTGTTATTATCTTAATGTACCTTAAACTAATTAAACTATTTTTTATATAGCCTGGGCTGCCAAGTAGCGAAATAGTGTCCACTAGATCATCAACAAAGATAACAAGATCAGCTGATGCTACTGGTGATATTGGTTTCAAACCCACTAGTGAACTGAAATGGAAAGGAAAACAAACAATTGTAACAAGAAAACTTCAAGAAATTAGTCAGAGATCGAGGAATGCTGGTTCACAGCCCCAAGAACCATGGAAATTATAGTGTTGATAGGGCCTGATGTGTGTTTTTTGTTATGAAGTTGCGGGTACTTTTGTTGTTATTAATGCCTGGATCTTGGCGTACTTGTCAAAAACTAATATTTTGCTCCTAGAAATGGTACTCAAAGTATTATGTTGGAAACGTTTGTTTTGTTATTATATTATTGGTATTCAAATGTACTATTGAAGTGATTTGTTGGAAGTTATAATAGTTCTCTTCATATGCAATTGGTTTGGATGTTCTGAAGTCGTGGGCAGTGTTGCTAATACAATACCAAAGTGATGTCTCATTACAATACCAAAATGAAGTACACAACCAAACCACATCTAACTTACCCTATCCGAGACATCAATACCAAAATGAACTTCTATTACGACTACAATCAAAATGATCTTATATTACTACAACAACCAGCTACTATGGCAACTCTATTTGATTTTTCTTCAAGTTGCCAACTTGGATTAAGCTGCTAACAAACACAACAACTATCAAAACCATAATATACTAAATGATTTTTCCACACAAGTTCTTTAAGATGGTCGTAATTTTCTTCTAACTCTTTGATTTTGTTAACCAATCTTGGAAGAATAAACTTTGATCTTTCATCAACTCTTTTGTTGTCTCTTCATTTGAAAAACTTGCAATTTGTGGCCTGAAATTTAAAGAATTCAATAACGACCCAATTAACATTAATTTTCAAGTTAATCGATAGGTTTAGAACATGAACACATACCTCATAATGAGGACAAGACCAAAATCATCTTCCGAGATTCCGATCTGACCAAGAAGTTTGCATTTGCAGCAAAATACCATGTTTGCATCGCACTTCAGCATTGAGCATTAGATCATATTCGTCCATGCACAATTTATTCAACTTGATGTTTGCCATTCCTAACCCTAAGATTTTATAGACCGAAATTGGGGAAGAAATTAAAAAATCCTTAACAGAAAAAAGAGTCAAACGGAGGAATTTACACAAAAAATTCACTTACCTCTTCAAACCAAAGAAAATTGGAAGTCAAAACCCATCTTCAAAAGTATTGAAAATGGCTGATGATCGCGGCGAACTCAACCTTACACAACGGTAGGAGGAGCGGGCGCTAATACTTTTATCCGAATAGTGGTATCGGGGTCAATTTCCACAGGGAGCTTGGAATGGCGTTGCGTATTTGTTTAGACTAGGAATGCGTGTTTGCTCCTAATTGTACTTCTACCATTTTTTGGGTTTTTGTTTAATCACTACTATTATCAACTACAAGTTTAAGCTAATTTATGCTAAAAGGGTATGTTCTAAGTTGTGATTAATATAGAGAAAGGCACTAGGGTCGTGGCATCACCTAGGTGGTTAACTAACGGGTAGAGGTTACTAATAATAGATTGACATATTTGGGATCAATGTTATAACCGTGCACATTTGTACTCACTCTCACACCTCTCGGTAGAGAGAGCGATTTTGCCCAATTGAATCTCTCTTGATCAATTGGGTAGGCCAATTAGACCAAGCAACTAGGGTTCAAGTAGGGTGATTACTCTCTCGAGGTTTAACCCGTTAATTGGGACTACCATTTCTCATGGATCCACCCCAATCCCTTGTTGGGTCAATTCTGGGGTCATAGACTCTCTTTCTCAAGAAAGGTCAAGACCCACTAAGCTAGAATCAATGTTTGCAACCATCAATCCTTAATTAAACCATAAAATTAACCCAAATAACAAACACCCAATATCAATCTATCAGTAAGAAGCAACACCCATTAATTACCCACACTAGGGTTGAGCTACAACCCTAGCTAATGAGTTTAGCTAGATATAATTAAAGCAGAAAATGAAGAAATAGAAGATGAAACAACCATATTAATTAATTGCTAATGCTAAACTACAATAATCTATGATGAAACTAAGCTAAAAATGCCCAAGATAGGCCAAAACATAAGTCTCACGAGTGCAGCAGCTGTCAGTTGTACAAAACGTGACCTAGAAAAGGTAAAATGTTCTATTTATAGTGGGCTGGAAAAATTGGACAAAATTGCCCATGCGGGGTTAGTGCGGACCGCACAAAGATGGCACGCGGCCGTACTGGTTGCTTGACCTCTGAATCTTGCTCTCTAAAAATGGTGATGCGGACCGCACAAAGTTGGGGTACGGACGCATGAAAACTGGCGCGGACCGCACAAAGTTGTTGTGCGGCCGCATGAAAGGTTTTGTAGCTTCTCTGAACTTCACTGATGCGGGCTGCATGACCATAGAGTGCGGCCGCATGGGGGGGAAGCGCGGGCCGCATGAAGTTGGACGCGTCCGCGTGGTTTGCTTCTGGAATATAATACTCTCTGAACTTATTGGACGCGATCGCATAGCAAAATTGTGCGGCCGCATGAGTGAGACGCGGCCCGCATGAATTGGGACGCGACCGCATGGGGCATGGCTTGTAAGTTCACAGTCTATGAACTTCTATGGTGCGGCCGCATGACATGATGGTGCGGTTCGCACCAAGTTCTGAATGTATTCACTCTACTGATCTTTGGCACTTGAACAAGTTTCACTCCAATTTGAGCCGATCTTTGACAATTTGTCACTTTATAGCTCAAACCTGCAATCAAGCGCAATCTGTAAGCTTTTTGGGACTATTTTGTAGCAATTTACACTCAAAGCGCAGGCAAGTATGTGTATAAAACATGTTAAAATCCTACTTATCAACTCCCCCAAACTTAAACCTTTGCTTGTCCTCAAGCGAACAAAACAAAACCCACCCCTCAAAGGCAACATCCAAGCAATTTCAGCTTATCCTAAAGTAACCTCAACAAGCGTCAATTGGGACTAACAATTGCCCTCAATGCGAATGCATCATTAACACTTTTAAACTTTGAAAGCTTGTGGATCAAGTGTGACACAAGAGCTTCAAGAGTTGACACATTTCATCAAAGAACTTTTCTCAATTACCTTGTCCATTGTGGAACCCAAACTCAAACACCCTCAACTCTCCCTAAGCGAACCTCACCTTTTTGAGTATTATCACACAAACCGAGGTTGATGGATTTCCACTCATCTCTCTCAAGGAAGAGGCCACAAGTCCGGCTCTAAGTACCATATGCTTGCCCCTTATGTAAGTATCCACTAATGTAGGTTCCCTTCAACTCAAAATCATGTAGGGCTTTTGTGGAGTCATTGTGAAGGCTTTTGGGTAAGGGTAGGACATATTTTTGTTCAAGTGGGTTCAATCTTCCCTTAAGCACTTCTTTTGATTCATTTTGGCACACTTTCTTGACTCATTTGAGTATTCACTTCTTTTTCAAGGGGTTAGAGAGACACATTGTCACCCTTTTTCATGCAATTCAACACATTTCTCCCTTTTTACTTTTTCCACACCTTTTTTCACTTTTGTTTTCCTTGAATTCCCTTTTTGACCTTATTCAATTGGGTCTTTCTTTTTGTCTTATCTTTTCTTTTTCTTTTTGCTTTTATACCTTTTTACCATATTATTTTCTTTCTTGTCTCCCCCCCCAAACTTAGACGTTTGCCATCTACTCAAGGGAAGATTTGGGTGCCACGAGAGGGTATCGTTAAGAACGGGTATAGGCTTGTAGCTTCGGTTCTTGAAAGAAGAAGGTTCAAGGCTCAAAAGGGTTAACTAGGGATCATTTCATTGGTAGGTCATGGAATTTTTCAATCTTAGCATTTTGGATTAAGGAGAGCCTACAATCACTTCTCAAGCCAAATTTTACCTAAGATTTCGCAACAAACATTCGGGGCAAGTTCTAGACCATCGGCTCGGGACTTGGACTCGCAAATCGAATTCTCACCACACACACTCAAGGATTGCTAAAGATGTCGAGTCAAGGGCCCACAACGACCTTAGTTACGATTCAAGCGCACAATGGTTCAATACGACCACGTGATGACTGTTTGGTCAACACAAGAGTCTCAAGGCCACGACTTTCACCATCCTAAGCACAACATTATGTCTTTAACCATGAGATCAAAGGCAAATGTGTTAGGCCCAAGTGAAGCTTTGCCTGAGGTATCCTTGACTGCAAAACTTGAAAATCAAAAAACGAAAAATCAAAAATGGACTCAAACCCTTAAGAAGGTTGTCACGCCATCTATCATTGGGAAGAGCCACCCGGTTCGCACAACACTCTACCCTTGGAAAGAACCGTGACATTAAGAAAACCAAGGGCTTATTGCAAATGCCAAAACAAAAAAAGGTTATGAGCTTTCTATGAAGCTACAAACGAAAAATTTTAACGAAAATAAAAAAATCTGAATGAATATGTACAATAAGGGAGTAGAATATACAACGGGGGGAATGAATATGTACATAAAGTAGAAATGTAACTAGAATGAAAAGTTATATACAGGCCAACTATCAACTAGCAACATAAGCTAAGAATCAAATAAATATGTATAGTCATCCCAAATGTATCAACCATCAAAATACAAAATAGTAGGGCGCACCCCCACGAATAAAAGCTGGCATTGTCCCCAATGCCAACTACCAAAATAAGCATATAAACGGAGAAAGGATATAGAGTGGCTCCTCAAGCCTGATCTGTCGTCATGGGCTGATTAGTGGTCCCCTGGTCCTCTGTACTGACGGGAACCTCAGACTGGTTTCCGGCCTGTTGCTGCTCTGCTGCTGGGACAGGGGCCGGGTCATGGACCAGCTGAACATCTGGTGGAGCACTGGAAGTATCCTTATGAACCTGTGCTACCTCTATCACAACACCCTCAGTGCTAGGAAGCTTCCTCTTCTTCCTTGGGTGCCTAGGCTCTTCCTCCTGTTGTGGCTCCGGTACAACTACTGATGGTGGAGGTGCTGAATCATCAAAGAACAAGTCTAAAGGCAGCTGGTCTGCCTTTAGCTTGTCAACCTCAGCTCAGAGCTCCTTCACCTCATCCTTGGATGCCCAGGATTTTCTCATCTTTTTATGTTCTCGGGCAAGCTCATTTAGAGCTTTGCCCTGTGCATCAACTGCCTTTGTCAAGGCAGCCTGAGTAGCCAAAATCTTCTCCTGGTTGGCCAGGAGTGTCTTCAATGTCTCCTCAATGGACTGAGGAATCTCAACTGTGGATGGAACAGACTGGGCCGCAACTATGATAGCCAAAGTGGACAACTTGGATGTCGAGACTAACATCCAGTTGTTCAAACTGGCCAATGTCTTTGCTAATTGTTAGGCTGTGAGGGGGTTAGATTTGGAGGTGGGAACCACTGGGCCAGTTGAAGAACTGGTACCCGCAGAGGAGGATGAGATGTCCGGAACAGTAGTGGAAGCGGGAGTGGGTGGCTCAACATAGGCTTCTACCGTAATTGGCTCCTCAAACTGGCCAGTCGGGGCAGAGGTGGATGCTTTTCCCTTCTTATCCCCCTTCGAGTTGTCCGGCCCCTGAATATTAAACCATGAGAACGGGGACACTGGCCGGACTTCAACATCGAAGGGGTATTTTTTTACCTTTGCATCTTCAAAGTACATTGTGAGGGTGTTCGGGTAGGGGTAGTTTCTGTCCGTATCAATGCCAATGGATGTGATCACACTGTACATAACATTCCCCACATTGATGGGGAAACCTGCCATGATGGACGCAATGAGAACCTCTCGGGCGATTGGAATGGTTTGGTCATGGGATGAAGGGTCCAACTTGTTGCATACAAAAGTTAACCATCATCTCACCTCAAAATTAAGGTCCTTTCTCAGTATTTTCTTCCCCACCTGAATCCATTCCGGAATGGTACCCGGCTGAGCTAAGAACTGTGCCACCCAAGGACGAGCTTCCTCTTTCAACACTAATTTCTCTCTGTACAAAGCGTCATCCTCCTCGTTGAAACCCAAATATTCGTTCAACGTCTCTGCCGAAAACACTATCGTCTTATCCCGCACTTTGGTTGCAATTGACCCTTCTTTGGTATGGGCTACATTATAGTAGAATTCCTTCACCATATGTTCATTTGCATCGATCAGCTTATCATTAAAGAAATCCCACCCCACTCTAGTAAGAAATTGATCATAGACTCTGGGAATGTAGGGTAATAAATCCCGGGTGACTATTCTTCTTTCTGGAATCAACTTCTTCTTTGGCCACACTTCCCGAAATTTATGAAAGGCTACCTCGCTGACAAATTTGTCCTACCATACAACTGGGTTTCTACTTCTTTCAATTCCCCCAACTCTAGGTACCCCACTGTCCGGGACCTCCTCATCATTCTTGTTTTTGTCTTCTACACTTTCCCCGGATTCTGAAGCTGTGGGGGAGATGGAGTATTTGGTACTGCCTGCTTCTGAGCCCTCAAACGACTCAGGTTGTATAACAATTGGAGCTTTAGCAGGGCCCGCGGGGGCTTTCCACGAACCCGTTGAGAAATCCTGGGAGGGGAGGTACTCACTCCCCGACTGCTCTTCAGCACTCACCACCTGTTTCTTGTTTTTAGCTTTGATTGGGGAGTGAGTTTCTTCAATTTAGCTTTACCTCCCCGGGAGGGGTCACCTCCTCGTCCGGGCTGTTTAGCTCCACGACCTCATTGTTTAACCATTTTTTGCACACAAATAATTCTAACATTGTTAGTTCAGGCAGTTGCAGAGTTTAAGTACAGAACAGAAACACAGATAGAGAATAGCTGACAGCAGTGCGGACCGTACAAACTAGGCATGCGGACCGCACTTACCAACTTTGGAATTCAACACCTCTCTGATTAGGGATCATGCGGACCGTATGAACAGGGTGCGCGGCCGTATGGGAGCCAACGCGGTCTGCACAAACTGGTCATACGGTCGCATTGGCCATAATATTGAAAAGTGGTGCCCTCTGAACCTCACCCATGCGGACCGCGCAAACATGGCATGCGGCCGCATGGAGCATGGCGTGGACCGTACAAACCCAGCATGCGGCCGCGCTGAGAGAATCAACCTTTGGGCTCAAGGTTTACGCGGACCGCGTAACAGACTGATGCGGCCGCATGAGGTATGGCGCGGACCGACAAACAGGGTGTGCGGCCGCGCTGAGCTGAAAATACAGGGGCAACTAGGGCTTTAATTACTGGGCTCAAATCTTTCATGTTTTAGCATCCTACTTTGTCCCTACTCATTTATAACATGCCCATCATTTCAAAGAGCAACAAGAACACTATAGAACTATTCTAATCATGAAAAAATGAAAATCAAAAAGAAAAATTGAAGAAGTTATGACTAGGGGAACATGTATAAAGTTTAAATTAATGCTAAGTAAAGAGTAATGTGAGATATATGTTACCAGGAAAGCAAAGAAATTCCGTTGACATTAACACTAAGAAGGATCTCTGAAGGTGAACAGTAACTTTTAGGGCTCAGGAGTGAATTTTGGTGAAAAGTTCTACTGAAGACCCTAATGATCTATTTATAGGAAACAAGGGGGGCCCATCACTTACCGTTCAGTGCGGCCGCGTGAACACGACCGCGGGCCGCACTGGGGTTTAACATTTTTACCTGAAGCTGCAGCGAAAGCACGCGGACTGCATGAAATGGGATGCGGCCGCATGAGTACTACGCGGGCCGCACAAAGTGGGACGCGACCGCGTGAACATAGTTCAGAGACTTGGCAATAATTTCTTTGGCCGGTGCGGACCGCGCAAAGTGGGATTGCGGTTGCGTCGGTCACTATTCAGAGACTGTTGTTTTACACATTTGTTTTTGCATTGGTTCAATCGCAATTCATGTAACATCTCACAAACCAATAGCTGAAAAATCCTAATCTACCACAGAAATCAAAAAGAAAGAAAAAGACACGGGTTGCCTCCCAAGAAGCGCCTGATTTAACGTCGCGGCACGACGCATGTTACCATCAAAGTCACTTCAAATGAATGAGTGCCACCACGGTACTGTCCTCAAACTTTCCCAAGTAATGCTTGACACGATGCCCATTGACCCGGAAAACTTCACCATTTTTGTTTTTGAGATCAATAGCACCAAATGGGGTTACACCGACAACTTCAAATGGACCACTCCACTTAGACTTAAGCTTTCCCGGAAATAACCTCAACCAGGAGTTGAAAAGAAGAACCATGTCACCAACTTTGAATTCCTTCCCCCGGGCATACTTATCGTGAGGATACTTCATCTTGTCCTTATACAAGGACGAGCTGGAGTAGGCATGAAATCTAAACTCGTCTAGCTCATTGAGTTGCTCAACCCGGATATTCGCAGCGACATCCCATTCTAAGTTCAATTTTCTCAAGGTCCACATAGCCTTATGCTCCAATTCCACCAGAAGATGACAAGCTTTCCCAAACACCAACCGGTACGAAGACATACCAATCGAGGTCTTGTAAGCTGTCTGATAGGCCCAAAGAGCATCATCTAGTTTCTTCGACCAATCAGTCCTATTAGCATTGACAGTTTTGGACAGTATATTCTCGATCTCTCGATTGGAAACCTCAACTTGGCCACTCGCTTGAGGATGATAAGGAGTGGTCATCTTGTGATTTACACCATACTTGGCAAGCAATGAATCAAAAGCCCGGTTGCAAAAATGAGAGCCACCATCACTAATGATAGTACGTGGAGTGTCAAACCTTGTGAAGATACTCTTTTTCAAGAATGCCACCACACTTCGAGCTTTGTTGTTGGGCAAAGCGATGACTTCGACCCATTTCGACACATAATCAACCACTACCAAGATATAGGTGTTCCTATAAGAACTCACGAACGGCCCCATAAAGTTGATACCCCACACATCAAAAATATCTACCACTAGAATTGTGTTTAGAGTCATCACATCCTTTTTAGAAATCCCACCGGTTCGTTGGCATTCATCACATCTCTTGACAAAATCACCGGCATCTTTAAACAAGGAGGGCCAATAGAAACGGCAACTAAGCACCTTAGAAGCCGTCCTCACCCCGCCATGATGGCCACCATAGGGAGAGGAATGACAAGCCTCCAAAATACTCAATTGTTCTTCTTCCTGGACACACCGGCGAATCACACCATCGGTGCAAATCTTGAACAAATATGGCTCATCCCAATAATAATCCAAACTATCCCGCTTGAGCTTCTTACTTTGGTTAGAAGAGAGCTCATACGGGATTATACCGGTCACAAGATAATTTGCCATATCAGCAAACCACGGCATATCATGCATAGACACCGCAAGAGTTGTTCATCCGGGAACGCATCATTGATTTCAAGGCCGTCAGAAGGCCTCCCCTCTTCTTCCAAGCGGGACAAGTGGTCCGCCACTTGATTTTCACTTCCTTTGCGATCCACAATTTCGAGATCAAACTCTTGAAGAAGAAGCACCATCTCATCAACCTTGCTTTTGAATCTTTCTTGGTCATCAAATACCTAAGGGCGACATGATCGGTATGGATAATTACTTTGGCCCCCATAAGGTACGGTCGGAACTTTTCCATGGCAAACACAATAGCTAGCAATTCCTTCTCGATGACTGTATAATTTCTTTGAGCTTCATTCATCGTCTTGCTTGAGTAGTACACCGGATGGAACATCTTGTTAATTCTTTGGACCAAGACCGCCCCTACCGCAACATCACTAGCGTCACACATGAGCTCAAATGGCAAGCTCCAATTGGGTGCGGTAATGATAGGGGTTGTTGTCAACTTGTGTTTTAGTAGCTCGAAAGCCTCCATGCACTTCTCATCAAAAACAAATTTGGCCTCCTTCTCTAACAACTTGCACAACGGATTAACTACCTTAGAGAAATCTTTGATGAACCTTCGGTAGAAACCCGCGTGCCCCAAAAAGCTCCTCACCCCTTTGACAGAAGTAGGGGGAGGTAACCTTGAAATGACTTCAATCTTGGCTTTGTCAACTTCAATACCTTTCTTCGAAATCTTATGACCCAATACAATACCTTCTTCTACCATAAAATGGCATTTTTCCCAATTGAGGACTAGGTTTGTATCTTCACATCGGGCCAACACTCGGTCCAAATTTGTCAAACATTCCTCAAAGGAGTTTCCCACTACGCTAAAATCATCCATAAAGACCTCCAATATATCTACCACCATGTCGGTGAAAATTGCCATCATACATCATTGAAAGGTCGTTGGGGTATTACACAATCCAAACGGCATCCTCGAAAATGCAAATGTGCCATAGGGACATGTAAAGGTCGTCTTTTCTTGATCTTCTAGGGCAATGAGAATTTGATTGTACCCCGAATACCCATCTAAAAAGCAATAGAACTACCGACCCGCAAGACGATCAAGCATTTGGTCGAGGAACGGCAACGGGAAATGATCCTTTCGAGTCACCTTATTAAGCTTTCTATTGTCCATACAAACTCTCCATCCTGTCACCGTCCGAGTAGGAATCAACTCATTGTTGGCATTGGTTACCACAGTCATCCCGCCCTTCTTCGGTACGCATTGCACCGGAGAAGTCCATGAGCTGTCAGAAATAGGATACACCACACCGGCGTCAAGCCACTTGATAACTTCCTTTTTGACCACTTCTTGCATAGCTTCGTTGAGTCTCCTTTGGTGTTCAAGTTAGGGCCTCGCATCCTCCTCCAATATGATCTTATGCATGCAAAAGGCGGGGCTTATGCCCCGTATATCCGCTAATGTCCATCCAATTGCCCTCTTGCGCTTTTGTAGAACCGCCAAAGTGGCGTTAACCTGCACGTTAGTCAAACAAGATGAAAGAATAACAGGCAAAGTGAAATTAGGGCCCAAGTATTCATACCTGAGGTAAGGAGGAAGCGGTTTCAACTCCAACACCGACGGTTCCACAATAGATGGCTTGGTTGGGGGAGTTTTGCGATTCTCAAGATCCAAAGATAACTTCCTAGGCTCATAAGAATACGAGCCCATACCATGCAAAGCGTTTACACATTCAACTCTCCCAGCATCATCATCAACATCCATGTTCAAGAGAACGGCTTCAAGTGGGTCTTCAACATTCACCATTGCACTTGTGTCATCCACTATCACCGTCGTGACAATGTCAACAAACGAGCGCACCTCGGTGCTATTCGGTTGCCTCATAGATTTGAATACATGGAACACCACATTTTCATCACCAACACGGAAGGTCAACTATCCCGCCTCGACATCTACCAAAACCTTCCCAGTAGCTAGGAAAGGTCTTCCAAGGATAATTGGAACCTCAAAATCCACCTCACAATCCAAGTTAACAAAATCGTCCGGCAATATGAACTTATCAACACGAACAAGGACGTCATCAATAATCCCCAAAGGTCACTTCATTGACCGGTCCGCCATTTGAAGCCTCATAGAATTGGACGAGGTTGTCCGATTCCCAAGGTCTTGAAGACCGAATATGGCATTAAATTGATACTTGCCCCCAAGTCACAAAGGGCTTTTGCAAAGTCGGCACTTCCAATGGTACATGGGATAGTGAATGCACCGAGGTCCTCAAGTTTCAAAGCCATAGAATGTACAATTGCGCTCACTTGATGGGTCATCTTGATTGTCTCACACTCCATTGATCTCTTTTTTGTAACCAAATCTTTCATGAACTTTGCATATCCCGGCATTTGCTCGAGTGCCTCCACCAAAGGCACGTTGATAGTCAAACTCTTCATCATCTCAATGAATTTCTTAAATTGGTTGTCACCCTTTTGCTTGGCCAACCGTTGAGGATAGGGCGGAGGAGGTCGAGGTAAGGGTGCTCGAGCTTTGGGCACCACCGACTCGGGCATATCAATCACGTGTTCCCTAGACGGGTTCACGACCTCTTGTGTTTCTTCCTCAACCTCATGAACATCAATCCGCACATCATCTCTCACACTTGGTTCAACTACATCTTCAACCACCAAAGGTATTTCATTATCTCGTAACTCATCTTCATCCACCGTAACTTGGTTTCCTCTTGAGGCATGCACATCACCGCCTCTTACACTTCGCATTGTTACTGCTATCACATGATTATTGTGCCCACCCTTGGGGTTTACTACGGTATCACTTGGTAGAGCACCCTTTGGGCGAGTATTTAAAGACTGAGAGATTTGGCCTAATTGCACTTCCAAGTTCCGGATAGATGTGTTATGCGAAGCTAATTGGGCCTCAGAATCTTGGTTCTTTTTCATCATTTGCTCGAACATGCTTTCAATTCTCCCCATCTCGCTTTCGGACGAACTCGGACCTTGAGAATGAAAGGGGGGTGGATTGTTCGGTTGTTGGTACATGGGGGCCTTTGAAAACCTTGCCCCCGGTTGCCTTGGTTCCCGCCATTGTTCCACCCTCCTTGATTATTGTTGTTGCCCCAATTATTGTTATTACCATACCAATTTCCTTGGTTGCCTTGATTACCCAATTGTTGTTTTGGTTGTTGTTATTCCAGTTACCTTCGCCTTGTTGTTGATTGCCCCAATTACCTTGAGGACGCCATTGTTAATTTGAAGAGTTACCTCTATTCCCTTGATAGTTGTTGACATATTGGACCTCTTCGCTTTGATCATCATAGCACTCATTTAAATAACCACCACCATCATTGTTGTTGTCATATTGTTCACAATTATCTTGAGGTTGTTGTCCTCTTTGCCTCTTTTTCAACATAGAAACACCTTCCATTGCATTGACTTGGCGCGGGTTTTGGACTTGTTGCAATTGCGCCTTTGCCAACTGATTCATAGTTGTTGTAAGCTCAGCGATAGCTTGGCCATGATCGTGCAACTCCTTGTGCAAATGGATGACCGTGAGGTCACCTTGGGGCATGTTTGCTCGGCTTTGCCATGCCGAAGAGGTGTCGGCCATTTCATCAAGTACATCACATGCCTCTTGGTAAGAAAGTTTCATAAAGTTCCCTCCGGCCAATTGGTTCACGATGCATTGATTTGTGGTGTTGATGCCCCGATAAAAGGTTTGTTGAATCATAGCCTCGGTCATATCGTTATTAGGTCACTCTTTCACCATTGTTCTATATCTTTCCCATATCTCATGCAAAGGTTCCGTTGGTTCTTGCTTGAAAGCTAGAATTTCATCCCGAAGAGCTGCCATATGACTTGGAGAGAAGAACTTGGCAATAAATTTGTCCGCCAATTCATCCCATGTTGTAATAGAATAATTGGGGAGCCTTTCTAACCAATCCAATGCTTTACCCCGAAGAGAAAACAGGAAAAGCCTCAATCTCAACGCATCCTCGGACACGTTTGTCTGCTTGCTGCCCCAACATGTATCCACGAACCCTTTCAAGTGCTTGTAGGCATTTTGATCGGAGGCACCCCTGAAATAACCTCTTTGCTCGAGCAAGGTCAGCATAACATTTGTGATTTGAAAGTTCCCCGCCCGGATTCGGGAATGAACAATAGCACTGGCGTATCTTTGATTTGGTAAAACTCTGGGAGCCACTCTCGGTGGTGCCGGAGGAGGGTCTGGAATGTTGTTGTTCTCATTTGCATTTATATTGACATGTCTGCCTCTCCATGGAAGTTGAGGTAAGACCTCATCTTGTTCTAGATCCTCTACCTCCTCCCCCGCTATCACATTACCGAGAGGGTCATTTGCATTAAGAGCCATTGTACCTGATTGATCGACACAAACAAAATTAGTAAACAAGAAGGAAAGAGAAGCAAAACACAATTCTAGCTACACAAATAGTCAACACCATAAGCTCCCCGGCAACGACGCCAAAAAATTGATCGCGGCGAACTCAACCTTACACAACGGTAGGAGGAGCGGGCGCTAATACTTTTACCCGAATAGTGGTATCGGGGTTAATTTCCACAGGGATCTTGGAATGGAGTTGCGTATTTGTTTAGACTAGGAATGCGTGTTTGCTCCTAATTGTACTTCTACCATTTTTTGGGTTTTTGTTTAATCACTACTATTATCAACTACAAGTTTAAGCTAATTTATGCTAAAAGGGTATGTTCTAAGTTGTGATTAATATAGAGAAAGGCACTAGGGCCGTGGCATCACCTAGGTGGTTAACTAATGGGTAGAGGTTACTAATAATAGATTGATATATTTGGGATCAATGTTATAACCGTGCATATTTGTACTCACTCTCACACCTCTCGGTAGAGAGAGAGATTTTGCCCAATTGACTCTCTCGAGATCAATTGGGTAGGCCAATTAGGCCAAGCAACTAGGGTTCAAGTAGGGTGATTACTCTCTCAAGGTTTAACCCGTTAATTGGGACTGCCATTTCTCATGGATCCACCCCAATCTCTTGTTGGGTCAATTCTGGGGTCATAGACTCTCTTTCTCGAGAAAGGTCAAGACCCACTAAGCTAGAATCAATGTTTGCAACCATCAATCCTTAATTAAATCATAAAATTAACCCAAATAACAAACACCCAATATCAATCTATCAGTAAGAAGCAACACCCATTAATTACCCACACTAGGGTTGAGCCACAATCCTAGCTAATGGGTTTAGCTAGACATAATTAAAGCAGAAAATGAAGAAATAGAAGATGAAACAACCATATTAATTAACTGCTAATGCTAAACTACAATAATTTATGATGAAACTAAGCTAAAAATGCCCAAGATAGGCCAAAACATAAGTCTCAAGAGTGCAGCAGCTGTCAGTTGTACAAAACGTGACCTAAAAAAGGTAAAATGTTCTATTTATAGTGGGCTGGAAAAATTGGACAAAATTGCCCCTGCAGGGTTAGTGCGGACCGCACAAAGATGGCACGTGGTCGCACTGGTTGCTTGACCTCTGAATCTTGCTCTCTGAAAATGGTGATGCGGACCGCATAAAGTTGGGGTGCGGACGCATGAAAACTGGCACGGACCGCACAAAGTTGTTGTGCGGCCACATGAAAGGTTTTGCAGCTTCTCTGAACTTCACTGATGCGGGCCGCGTGACCATAGAGTGCAGCCGCATGGGGGGGGGAGGGGAAGCGCGGGCCACATGAAGTTGGACGCGGCCGTGTGGTTTGCTTCTGGAATATAATAATCTCTGAACTTATTGGATGCGACCGCATAGCAAAATTGTGCGGCCGCATGAGTGAGATGCGGGCCACATGAATTTGGACGCGACCGCATGGGGCATGGCTTGTAAGTTCACAGTCTCTGAACTTCTATGGTGCGGCCGCATGGCATGATGGTGCGGTCCACACCAAGTTCTGAATGTCTTCACTCTACTGATCTTTGGCACTTGAACAGGTTTCACTCCAATTTGAGCCGATCTTTGATGATTTGTCACTTTATAGCTCAAACCTGCAATCAAGCGCAATCTGTAAGCTTTTTGGGACTTTTTTGTAGCAATTTACACTCAAAGCGCAGGCAAGTATGGGTATAAAACATGTTAAAATCCTACTTATCAGCTGACATAATGGGGAAGAAGAACGTTTTATGTTTAGAAGAAGGGGTCTTCCAAATCAGCTTTGAGAACGACACGTGTCCATTTTAATAGGCTAAAGCCTTTTTATTTAATTTACTACACGCTTGGGGAATGTGTGTTCACGTTCCAGTCCAGCTCAGCACAAAAGGTCCAAGATATTAAGGTAAAAAATAGTTTAGAGGGGGGTACTAGGATTCTCGTAAAGAAAAAGTGTGTATGAAACTGATAAGCGCATCAGTCAACATTCGAGGACGAATGTTCCAAAGGGGGGAATGATGTTACACCCCAAGTTTTCATACGTGAGAGTACGTCGTAAGTCATTGATGTAAGCTCGGAAATGAGATTATATTTGGAAGAAAATAAAGTAAGTTAATCATGTTACCTTGGAGGTTACAAATATTTAAGATCATGAATAACGAGTACCAAGAGGGTTGGAAATCTTAGAAGCTAAACCAATTGAAGAAAATAAGTTTCGTCGAAAGTCGACAAGTTTCGAATGTTATAACATGTACTTTGGGGTGAGACTAGGGTTATTAACATGATAAGGAGGTTATTCTATGAGTTATTTTAGTCGTATGATATTCATTTTCTACATTTTGAAGGCAAGCAAGTTGTGGAACAAGAGTTGGCAAAGGTCATCACAAGTTACATTCAAAAATATGCTGAAATTTAAGTCAAATGTATCTGAGAATTTCTCCAAATATACTTGAAATCATGGGGTGTTCTACCTACCAAATTGAAGGTCTACAAGTCTAGTTTCTAATTCATTAAACCATTCATCAATACGACATAGGAGTAGATAGATATAAGCATTTTTGCGAGATCGCGCAAGCAGCTCCCAATGGGACCCACTTAGGCGGTGGTTGACCTACTTCAATTTATAAACGATTTGGACGCCTATTTTTGCTCATTTTTCAACTAAAATTCGTCTCCAAACTTCTCCTAACCCTCCTAAACATATACCACAAGGGTTTGAAGTGATTCCAAAGTGATTACACCATATTTCAACATCAAAACTTAGTTCTAGTGAAGAACAACACCTCTTTGAGGTTGTGTTGTCATTGAGGATTGTTGTGGGCTGTATTTGGATGAAATTCCAAGTTTTTGCTGCTGTCTAAGGTGAGTATAACAGCCTACTAATTGTGCTTAATCTTGCTTGTATGTTGGTTAAGTTGTTAGGATGATAAACTACAAGATAATACTTGGATTAGCTTAAGTCACTTCTATGGTGTTGTATTGCTATTAAGGGTTGTTGTAAACTGAATATAACTTGGATTTTAACTTGAAGTTACTGTATAAGGTATGTATATTGTGATCTTGCTTGTGCCTAAGGTTATCTTGATGTTGATTAAGTTAAATGGATGGGCTAGACATGAACTAGTGAATAAAGTTGCTAATTGAGGATAGTTGAAGTTGTGGATTATTTTCATTGTTATAAATATATGGTATAAGGCTGGAATCATTGATTAATGACTTCATTATCATGTTAATGATACTTTTATGTTGAAGTAAGAAGTCTATAAGGATTGATAAGGGGTATACAGATTCCAATCGGAGCTTGCCGCTCGTCGTAATGTAGTTGTGACTTGTTGTTGTTATATGGTGTCTTGATATTGATAATTATGTATTGATGGATTGCTCTGGTAATTGTTGTTGGTATATGGTATTGGAGGAGGCCCTTGTTACAAGGGAGATGCTGCCCAAATTTACGTAAACGAGCTACTAGCTTAAGTTATAGACTTAGCCTTTGCTCAGCACTGATTTTGAATCTCCTTATACTATGATAGATTGAGTTGACTTGTTTGAAGAGTTGCTTGGAAGGGATTAGGGACTCAACGGGTTTAAGGTATGTTAAGGCACTTTCTTCTTTCTTTTGGCATGATCTAAAGTGAAATGAATACGCTACTTCATAACGGATCTACTCCTAGCAACTAAGGTTGTCCATGTTGTTCTTTCCTTATAAAATTATTCTAAGCAAGTGTGTATGATCCTTGAATCCTACTAAGGTTCATATTGAGGGTATGGATGTCCATAGTGCTCTTAAGTCACTCCAAAAGGTTTAGAAGGTGATTCCATGAGTTGAGCATGCATTATATATATGTATCTATTTTACTCTACCGAGTCGCACTATAGTCGGCCGGGTACGGCACCTATTGTGCAACCACTGATCAGTTGGTTTACCGAGCTTCACGTGGCCGGGTATGATTCTACCGAACCTTATGATGGTCGGGTACGCTTTTACCGAGTCCTCTTTGAGGTCGGGTACGATATGATGATAATGATGCCCACAGAGGCGAATGTTTTAAAAAGTTTATGTATATATATGTATTATGCATTTCATATCAGTAACCCCCAAAGGCACTCTGATGTTACAGGTTGTATCTCCTTCATCTCTCTCTTTACATTACTGTTCTTGTTTATGCTTTCCTGCCTAACATACTCGGTACTTTATTCGTACTGACGTCCCTTTGCCTGGGGACGCTACATTTCATGCCCGCAGGTCTCGATTAATAGGTTGACAGTCCTCCTGTAGGCTATCAGCTCAGCGAAGGTGTTGGTGCACTTCACTTGCTCCGGAGTTGCCTATTTGGTTAGTATTCTTTGGATATGTATTGATTGATATGGCGGGGCCCTGTCCTGACCTTTATGATTTTATGTACTCTTAGAGGCTTCTAGACATATGTCAGGTGTATGGATAATTATATGGCCTTGTCGGCCTATGTTACGAGTTTACTAATAGTCATGTCGGCCTTATAGGCCCGTATGTCACATATATTAGTTTGTATATCATGTTGGGTCTTCATATGTTGACTATTCCCTTATGTTTTATTCTTGTTATCTCAGGACGAGTTTTCTAGCTCATTTACTCATGATAACATGATAAGAAAGATATGTTACGTTGGTACTCGGTTGAGTAAGGCACCGGGTGCCCGTCGCGGCCCTTCGGTTTGGGTCGTGACAGAAGTGGTATCAGAGCAGTTCTGTCCTAGGGAGTCTACAAGCCGTGTCTAGTAGAGTCTTGTTTATGGGTGTGTTGTGCACCACACTTATAAGCAGGAGGCTACAGGGCATTTAGGTCTGTCACTCTTTCTTCTTACTCTAGATCGTGCAGTAGAGCTCAGTTGTAAGAATTCAAACTCCTAAATTCGACTTTAGTCGTAATACAACGATACCTACATCCACAAAGACAGTTGGTAAGAGATTGCATGTGGATGTGGAAGAGTTGAGTCAGAGGAACTCGATTTCACATCATGCTTATGATGAGTAAATATGAGGTCTTCAACAGATCATGTGTGTACTAAGATGTGTATGCTTCTTAATAAGGAGCCTTAAGGCACGGATATCTATTCACGAATATGGTGAAAATCTATGAGGAATTCAGAAGCTAGATACAAGTTTTAACAAGTAAAAGAAGTAAAGTGAAGGGGTACGAGGCACCCAGATAATGAAGATTATCAATATTTTCAAATCAGGCAGAGAAATATAAGCATTTTGGTACCTTCATCAATGACAGAGGTAAGTACAATTGGCCACACCCATCTCAGTTATGTTCTATGGGAGCTAACAGATATTATTTAAGAGAAAGATGGGATATCAGGATCCAGTTGGAGTTAGAGTAACCCAAAAATTGTGGATAGGTTGTTATCATTAACTAACGTTTCCGAAAGATGGTGCAAATGTGGTAATAGATCTCCTTCTAAGACACCCAGATGGTGAACTCTAGAGTAGTACAATCAGATACGAATACTGGAATATTCAAAAATTTCAGAAGATAGGCAGTGGGATCCTAGAAGGGACAAATATTTACCTTAGTATGACTCTAGCCCCGAGTAAAAAAAAGAATGTTACGCATTCCAAAGAGCCAGTGAGATGAAGTTAGGGGAGCTTAAAGGGAAAGAACTTTTTGTTGAAGTTTTCAGAATAAAGTGATAAACAAAAAAATATTATCCGGAAAATAAGAAGAAAATAAATGAAGCATCATGAGTAAAATGTGATATATGGGTGATAACAGTTAATCAAAATATGACACGATGACAGAGTCTATAGTCAAGTGAAGGAAAATACAAGAGGTGACAAGCCTTAAGGCAATAAAAGAGTTAAGCCATAAAGTCATATTCTTATTTCGAGAAATGAGATGGTGACTTCACGTGATTACCAGGAGGAAAGATTAGACCCCAAAGTAATAAAAATCAGTATGGGATAGTGAACAAGATAAAACCAAACATGAATTAGGGATCGGAAGATTTGATAATTGTCGACATCGTGAGAATTTCAAAGATCGTGCCCCAACAATAATAGAATAGACAACAGACGAATAACCTTTAAAGGCCATTTAGGAAGTCGCTTACCTAAAGCAAGCACTCTGAGCAGAGTTAATCTTAAGGGACTAAGTGTGCCAGTTACCATAGGTGTCACCTTCGTGCGTAAGAAATTTAGTTATCCCTGGTACAGAAGGTTACCATAAGGTGATTAAGGTTCATTGATAATGTGAAAAGACGCCAAATATGAAAAGGTAAAACAACTATAGGTAGATCGTCGTAGTACTAAATCTTAGTACTCCCCTAAAGGGGGGAATATGGTGTGATATGATATTAAGTCGGAGTTAAGCGGTTCAGTTAACTATGGAATGGTAAAGAAAGAATGTGGTAAAAAGGAGAAAGGGATGATGTTGCATTTATTCAGTTCCTGCAGATATGTTGCGACTCCAGAACATTATACAAGCACGACACCGGGGAGAGGCAGTAAAAGTTTCCGGCCAGGATGTTATTGATAAATAAGTGCGAATGGACACTTGATACATCAGGAGCTAGTGGTGAGAGATAAGTTAAGACAAAGGATATATCCCAAGAGGGATTATGCAGAATAAATATATATATATATATATATATATATATATATATATATATATGAGAATGGACCAATGAGTAATTAGTAGTTGATTCAGGAAGAGCCCAGTTATGGCTAGATAAGAGGTCACAGATAAATCAATAGATCATGCAAGATAAATGTAGTGAACCGCATCATAGTGAATTCTGTCTCGCAGATACGAGATCGCAATCATTTGAAAAAAATTTCAGATAGGAGTTGAGGCAATTAAAGGTACCATTTTTAAGGTTTATAAAAATAAGAGAGAGTGCCACTAAGGAGACAATAAAAATTTGAGCTTAGAAGTAACCCTACGAGCACAAAGGCATAAATTTATGTAACTAAGGATTATTATGGGCGAGTAAGAATAACGAAAATTACCTTCGGGTGTACGATATATCAAGCTCGCAACTTTACAAGAGCCAGAAGGTCTCCCTAAGTACTACAATGAAAGACTAGCTGAGGAAATAAGGAAGAAGGTTTCCACCTAAGCATAGTGAGCTAAAGAGTAAATTATCCTGTAACAACAGTCTCACTACAATATTGTATACACTCCATAAGAAAGTGGCACCTATCATGGCTAATGAATGGTAAAAAAAAGCCATCAAAGGTGATGTTTGAGATCATATGAGGTACAGGAAATTATAGTATTCGTGGGCAAAAAGACAAGCCAAGTATTCATGCAACAAGTGATAGAACGACCAGCAAAAGTAATTGCTTACATTTAAGGACAACTGAGAAGGCACGAAAGGAAATTTATGGTGCTAGCAAGTTAAAGGAAGGTTGCGAGTAGTATAAATAGATCGGTGTAGGTCCTAAGGTAAAGTATTGTAGAGCAACAAGGTTTTAGGTAGATAGGAGTAAGGATATGAAAAGGTGAGTGAGAAGGTGACGAGAATATGTATGTCCTCGGGATTAAACCCATCAAAACAAGGGAGCTGATGATTTCCATATGTAATAAAAAGCTCGGTACAGCCTGAATGAACACAGAGGAGTCTGAGACTAGGTGCATTTAGAAGAGATGGAATGCTGCCCTGGCAGTAGAATAAGGGTGTAATTGTGATAGATAAGAGGATGATGCTTAGGCCTTTGATTGAGTAATGATTTAACGAGAAAGGGATTTCATTAATTGCACGGGATTAGAATACCCCCATAAGATGAATCGCGTTGGGATGCAATGAAATATGGTTATTGAAGTATAGTATTATCCCTAGGTGGATCAGGAAAATCACTTCAGATGTTCCCCAATAAGATGTGAGCCCTAGTGACAGTGTATTACGTAAGAGGTTGCAAGTTATCAGTGATAGATTATAGATCAACATTAAGGTGAATAAACAATAGATGGGTACAAGTTCCAAAGTATGAGATGAGATTTGTTTGTTATTCTTAAGATGAATAAAAATGAGGAAGCACTAAAGGACTTAGATTTATACATATAGGATAAGCAGCGAGAGAGTAACCTGGAGTTGGGTAGCAAGCCTCGGTAATTATAAAACGAAGTAAGTTTTATGGTATAGTATAACCTGCCTAGATGTAGTAAATCCATAGAGGAAAAAGAGAAGACGAGTCACAAGGCGCTCATACAAGGACACAGTCGTACATACTGCATGACATAAGGTAGCAAATGTTACGATGTTGGAAGAATTCCAACCACATGTCATGGCGTGACAAAGAGGCCTACAAGGGGGGAATGCCCAAGCATTTGGATTTATTCACAAAACAGTTGCTTAGATAGAAAGATGAGCATTAAAGTATTTGTAAGAGCCATAGTTTATGAAAGTGATAAGCGCATCAGTCAACATTCGAGGACGAATGTTCCAAAGGGGGAATGATGTTACACCCCAAGTTTTCATACGTGAGAGTACGTCGTAAGTCATTAATGTAAGCTCGGAAATGAGATTATATTTGGAAGCAAATAAAGTAAGTTAATCATGTTACCTTGGAGGTTACAAATATTTAAGATCATGAATAACGAGTACCAAGAGGGTTGGAAATCTTAGAAGCTAAACCAATTGAAGAAAATAAGTTTCGTCAAAAGTCGACAAGTTTGGAATGTTATAACATGTACTTTGGGGTGAGACTAGGGTTCTTAACATGATAAGGAGGTTATTCTATGAGTTATTTTAGTCGTATGATATTCATTTTCTACATTTTGAAGGCAAGCAAGTTGTGGAACAAGAGTTGGCAAAGGTCATCACAAGTTACATTCATAAATTTGCTGAAATTTAGGTCAAATGTATCTGAGAATTTCTCCAAATATACTTGGAATCATGGGGTGTTCTACCTACCAAATTGAAGGTCTACGAGTCTAGTTTCTAACACATTAAACCGTTCATCAATACGACATCGTAGTAGAGAGATATTCGCATTTTTGCGAGACCGCACAAGCAGCTCCCAATGGGACCCACTTAGGCGGTGGTTGACCTACTTCAATTTATAAACGATTTGGACGCCTATTTTTGCTCATTTTTCAACTAAAATTCATCTCCAAACTTCTCCTAACCCTCCTAAACATATACCACAAGGGTTTGAAGTGATTCCAAAGTGATTACACCATATTTCAACATCAAAACTTAGTTCTAGTGAAGAACAACACCTCTTTGAGGTTGTGTTGTCATTGAGGATTGTTGTGGGCTGTATTTGGATGAAATTCCAAGTTGTTGCTGCTGTCTAAGGTGAGTATAACAGCCTACTAATTGTGCTTAATCTTGCTTGTATGTTGGTTAAGTTGTTAGGATGATAAACTACAAGATAATACTTGGATTAGCTTAAGTCACTTCTATGGTGTTGTATTGCTATTAAGGGTTGTTGTAAACTGAATATAACTTGGATTTTGACTTGAAGTTACTGTATAAGGTATGTATATTGTGATCTTGCTTGTGCCTAAGGTTATCTTGATGTTGATTAAGTTAAATGGATGGGCTAGACATGAACTAGTGAATAAAGTTGCTAATTGAGGATAGTTGAAGTTGTGGATTATTTTCATTGTTATAAATATATGGTATAAGGCTGGAATCATTGATTAATGACTTCATTATCATATTAATGATACTTTTATGTTGAAGTAAGAAGTCTATAAGGATTGATAAGGGGTATACGGATTCCAATCGGAGCTTGCCGCTCGTCGTAATGTAGTTGTGACTTGTTGTTGTTATATGATGTCTTGATATTGATAATTATGTATTGATGGATTGCTCTGGTCATTGTTGTTTGTATATGGTATTGGAGGAGGCCGTTGTTACAAGGGAGATGCTGCCAAAATTTACGTAAACGAGCTACTAGCTTAAGTTATAGACTTAGCCTTTGCTCAGCACTGATTTTGAATCTCCTTATACTATGATAGATTGAGTTGACTTGTTTGAAGAGTTGCTTGGAAGGGATTAGGGACTCAACGGGTTTAAGGTATGTTAAGGCACTTTCTTCTTTCTTTTGGCATGATCTAAAGTGAAATGAATACGCTACTTCATAACGGATCTACTCCTAGCAACTAAGGTTGTCCATGTTGTTCTTTCCTTATAAAATTATTCTAAGCAAGCGTGTATGATCCTTGAATCCTACTAAGGTTCATATTGAGGGTATGGATGTCCATAGTGTTCTTAAGTCACTCCAAAAAGTTTAGAAGGTGATTCCATGAGTTGAGCATGCATTATATATAGTATCTATTTTACTCTACCGAGCCGCGCTATAGTCGGCCGGGTACGGCACCTATTGTGCAACCACTGATCAGTTGGGTTTACCGAGCTCCACGTGGCCGGGTACGATTCTACCGAACCTTATGATGGTCGGGTACGCTTTTACCGAGTCCTCTTTGAGGCCGGGTACGATATGATGATGATGATGCCCACAGAGGCGAATGTTTTAAAAAGTTTATGTATATATATGTATTATGCATTTCATATCAGTAACCCCAGAGGCACTCTGATGTTACAGGTTGTATCTCCTCCATCTCTCTCTTTATATTACTGTTCTTGTTTATGCTTTCCTGCCTAACATACTCGGTACTTTATTCGTACTGACGTCCCTTTTGCCTGGGGACGCTGCATTTCATGCCCGCAGGTCCCGATTGATAGGTTGACAGTCCTCCTAGTAGGCTATCAGCTCAGCGAAGGTGTTGGTGCACTCCACTTGCTCCGGAGTTGCCTATTTGGTCAGTATGCTTTGGATATGTATTGATTGATATGGCGGGGCCCTGTCCCGACCTTTATGATTTTATGTACTCTTAGAGGCTTGTAGACATATGTCAGGTGTATGGATAATTGTATGGCCTTGTCGGCCTATGTTTCGAGTTTACTAATGGTCATGTCGGCCTTATAGGCCCGTATGTCACATATATTAGTTTGTATATCATGTTGGGTCTTCATATGTTGAGTATTCCCTTATGTTTTATTCTTGTTATCTCATGACGGGTTTTCTGGCTCATTTACTCATGATAACATGATAAGAAAGATATGTTACGTTGGTACTCGGTTGAGTAAGGCACCGGGTGTCTGTCGCGACCCTTCGGTTTGGGTCGTGACAACCACATTAGTTTTGGCACTAATAATATAAAATAAATTTATACAAACATGTCATTTAAAAGGAAATTGCATATAAACATTTACGCTAAATATGAAAAAAAGCTTATATTATGTTAGAGCAAATCAAATTACACTAAATGTCTAAATTTTTACACCAACAATATATATAGCTAAAACAAAAATAACTGGCATGTGTCTATAGTATAGCTCCATTAATTAAAATAGATTGATGTTTTGGTGAGGGAAAGTTGGAAATTCAAATATGAGCTTTTTCTCTTCATACCAAACTATTATGGTAATTTTTTCAAAATTTCCAATAATATTATCCTAAATTTTCAATTCTAAAAGATCTTACCTATTTTCTCTGGATACTTTAATGTATTTTATTAATCTAGTTAATAATATACCAAAAAATGAATACTGTATAGGATTTCAAAAAAGAATCTTATACTTATTTAGTTTGCTTATCTTTTGGTGAAGCTAGTTTGGAAGAAAGATGTGCTATCACCAAATATAATATAATATTAGTTCAAGAATTAAGTTATTGTAACTTTGTGTGCCTTCTTGCTAAAAGATGATGTATTAATAACAAAAGGACAATTTGGAAGGACAATGACAACAATTTTTCTTAGGCGTGTTTAAGCTATCGAACAAAATATAAAATACGCAAAAAGACTTTAGACACAAAATTACGTACAACTTCATTTATGAAAAGAAGTTGGCATAACTTGTTTACACCATTTCGGTATTAAACATATATCTAGGTTAAATATGTCAATATTAATTATACACAAATAATATAAAATATATTTACATAATCGTGTTATCCAAAAAATTTGTATATAAACATATACACTACAATATGGAAAAAAGAGAATTTATATTATGTTAGAGCGCCAAATTAATTAAATTACATTGAGAATGTAAAAATTGTACACCATCAACTCATAAAACGAAAATAAAAATAATGACATGTGTCCATAATAACTCTATTAATATGCATTAGTTTTTGTTGTGAAGAGACATATTTGAGTTTTTTTCTCACACTACCTAACTATTCCATCATCATTTTTTCGGGATTTCCAACAAGATTATCTTAACTTTCGATAGATTTTTCAATTCTTAAAAGATCTTACCTATTTTCTCTAGGAAGCGTTAATCTTTTTTATTTATTTATACTAAATCTAGTTAACAACATATCATAAAAGATGAATGTTGTAGAATTTTCAACAAAAAGAATTTTATATTTATTTAATTTTCTTATCTTCTCGTGAAGCTATTTTGAAAGTAGCTATCAGGTAATATAATATTATACTAGTTTAAAGGATCACACAAGGAAATTTTTTGAATGACAATCTAAGTGTGACAAATTGTCTTAGGAGCTTTTAAGCTATCGAACAAAATATAGATTACACACAAACACGCAAAAAATTTATAACCTAAGATTACTTTCAACTTCATTTATGAAGAGAAGGTAACCGTGTTTGTACCATTTGATATTAAACGTTTAGGTTAAAGTTAGGGCTTGCGTTGTATGCACAAATTATATAAACATATTTATGTAATCATGTCAAATAGCATATAGACATCTATATTATAGAATATGAAAATTATATTATATCAGAACGAATCGAATTACACGAAATATGTACGATATTTACGCGATTAATGCATAAAATTAAAACAACATCATGTGTCCACATTTACCTTATCAATATAGTACTGATATTTTGATGAGTGGCAAATAAGAAAATCATATGAGCTTTTCCCCACCCTACCAAACTACCCCATCATAATATTTCCAAAATTATCCAACAATATTATCCCAATTTACCATAGATTTCCCAATTCTTAAAGATCTTACCTATTTTCTCTAGGAAAATCTAGTCTTTTTTATTAATCTAGTTAATAACATAACAAAAAAGGAAAAGAAATCAAAGGAGCCAAAAAACTAATCCCAAAGGAAACTCACTACTACGACAAAACTGATCATTTCTTTTCTTTTTTTGTAAAGGCCAATAAAAATCAAAATTTGAACATGAGTCTCGTTTACATGTACGCCTGTTAAACGGATCTGGACAGATCATCATGCAAAAGCCTTCCAAATGTCATATTTACCCTCCAACCTTTACCCCCAAGCTCCACCCTCCAATCTGGTATTCTCGTCATTTCACTAACGTAAATAAGCTAAAATTGAAGGGCAATTGCGTACATATAATAGTTCTTTTAAATAAAAAAGTGACGCCGTCGGATTAAGTATTAGTCGGAAATTTAAATAAACGGTGATCGGCGTTAAGTCCGGCCGGGCACATGGGCCCTTGTATTTTCCTATAAATAGCCCCCTCCCCACTCTTCTTTTTTCACTAGCATTCGTTCTCTCTCCCCTCTCTCTCTAAAACTCTGTCTCTCTCGACAGCTCTCTCTACAAATACAAAGCACACCACCAACTATAGAAAACTTAAGAGAAATTTATTTATTATTATTCTATTATTAAAATTTGTTTATTATTTTAATTGTTTTTTTCTTCTTTGACTCTTTCTAGATTTCGTGGTGCTGTTTTGAGGTACTTTTCCCCTCTCTCTCGCTCTCTCACACACACTCTTTCTCTCTCCACACAGTTTGATTACTAATTAAATTAAATTATAAAGTAAATAAAAATAGATCGAAATAATATATAGAAATAATAGATCGAAATAGAGACTAATGGCTTTGATCTGGGGTTGAATGAATATGATGAATTTGGGAATTTCTATGGTAAATGGACTAATGGGTGATATTAATTAATTTGTATAATAATTTTTTTGATTGGTTGTTAGATTCTTGGAAACCCTAACTAATTGGGAATTTGTAAAGATTGAATCTTGTTTGATGGCTTCTTTTGGAGAATCTTGGCTGGTAGAGGGTCAATCTGGTACTAATCTGAAAGGGGTGCTAGGGGTGATTTAGTTGGGTAATTAGTTGTTAGCTGTATTGTTGTTTATTTATTTTTTGTGTACTGAGTGCTGTTTTGTTCACATTGGTTGGATTTGTTATTGATGCATCATTTATATTCTGCTGTAGTGGGTAGCTATTTATGCCATTACTTAATTGTATATTTTAATATGTGGGGATGGAAAGCTAGGAGTGTTTATGTGTTATTGGAGCTATTTGATGAGTTTGTATCGGTGGATGTGGGTCGGTCGATTAATAGAGGTGAAAGATTGAGGATAGGGTCTCTTAGATATTGTTTTTATTGGGGGAATATGGTTTTATCTTATCTATGAAGTCATAGATATCTTGTAGTGCTATCAAAGAATGTAAACACACATTTTTTTGATGTATTAGGATATAGATAATTTACTAAATGAAAAGTCACGTGTGTAATAAATTTGAGAAGAACTCGTACTTCTTTCGATGGAATTTGTGTAATTGATCTTGATTTCCAGCTTTCCTGTCTTCTTAGCCTTGTAGCTGTTTTTTTAGAAGGGCCCGTAGTTGCTTTTTCTGTGTATTTGGTTGTTGAGGCTAATCTGTAATTGCTAGCGTGGTGTTTATTTCCAGGGCTTGAGCTTGGTGTTGAATTTTCAGTGTCTTCTGAGTTTTCTTTATTATTTGGTTGATTTTGAAGCAGTTAATCTTTGTGATAATGTAACATCAATAAGATTTAAGAATTTAACACATAGCTTATGTTTACTTTTTTCTTTTGATTTTCCTTTTTCTCCTGCAAGCAGAATTGCTGATTAAGATATTAATTTGATCATGCAGGCTGTAGCTATACGTTCCTGATTTATGATACTGCATCTGTAGCTGTGAGTGCTGACCGCTAAAGCACTTCATTTGCTTCATGTTTAGTATTCCAATTAGACGAGGATGATGTAAATCTTATGTACTTGGCTGGATTGCAAACCAAAGTGTTTGATGCTGTGACTTTTTTCCTTTAATCAAGTTTGTTGCTTTCCCCAAATTGCAGAGTATTTCTTGCTTTTAATGTTCTGTGGGGAATAAAGAAGTTAGAATATTTGCCCATAGCCCTTTGAGAATTAAATATTAGCGAGACGTGGTGGTATAAGCTTCTTTTGTTCAGTGTATATGCAATTATATTTGAGATGGGTTCTAAAGGAAGGCTGTTGTTTGATCTTAATGAACCCCCTTCTGAGGATGACCAGAACAATGATGGTGTCCTCTGTTTCCAGCCTCAGAGAGCAGTCCCCTCTTCTAGTACCAAGACTTCTGAGTTTTTGGCATCCTCTGTTGATCCTCCGGGGATAGTAAACAATCATGCTTTTTCCCATGCTTCTTCTGTTTCAGGTTTTCAGCCCTTTGTACGGTTGAAAGGTGCAGAGGCATCTAGAGCTCCTGAGGAACAGAAGAGTGCTGGGGCCTCAACTTCCAGTGGTGCTTCATTGTCTAAATCAAGTCAGGAACATGTATTGAAGGCTGTGCTCCAGCCAGATCTGAACTCTCTCGATATGCAAACTGCTGAAAAGGAAGAAGGTGAATGGTCTGATGCAGAGGGTTCAACAGATGCATATAAAAATTTGGGGATCAATGATAAGTTGAATACTGATGTTGATAAAGCTACGCATGAGAAATCAGCAGTTGAGCCGGTGAGTAATAGTGATAAAGTTGGCTCTGCTGATAATGCTTCTCAGGATAATGAGAAACGGAATGGTGAAATTTCCAATATTTCTTCTTTAGAATTAGATCCAGATACAAATGATAGGAAAAGTAATAGTAGCAGAAATTCTGAAACCAGTAATAAAGCTGATATCGCCATGGATGGTCAGGAGGATTCTGGCCAGGTGCCAAAGCATAGAGAGATTAGAGGTGCAGAGGCAATTCATGCATTAAAGTGTGCTAACAATTTTGGTAAGCGCCCTAAGATTGACCAACAAAAGGAAGCAATGTTGGGAAAAAAGCGCAGTAGGCAGACCATGTTTCTTGATTTGGAAGACGTTAAGCAGGCAGGTTCAATAAAAAGTACTACTAGACGGCAAAATTTTCCAGCACCTATTACTCGTATTGTGAAAGAGTCTCGTACCATTCCTCCACCTGCTGAAAAGAATGGGGAAAAGCACAGTCAGCAACTTGTCAAAGATATAAAACCAATTGAATCAACTAATGAAGGCAACTATCCTATGGAATCTAATGATTCTAAATCTGAATCAAGTGCTGATGTGAACCTAGCACCTCTAGGTCGTCCAAGACGGATGAATAGTTCGATTGACCTCACATCTGAGGCTCAAACATCACCTATGCCTAGACTGAGTTCTTCGAAACATCCCACAGATCTGAGACAAGGTAGAAATTCACAGGTCCCTGGTAGGAAGCAGCCTGCTCTGACAAGTCAAAGTTCCATGGATCCAAAATTTGGAGCCAAAAAACCTCCGTCCAAGAAGCAACCTATAGTAAGTAGCCAGTCCCAAGATACATCTGTGGAACGTCTTATTCGGGAGGTGACGAACGAGAAGTTTTGGCAACATCCAGGTATTTTCCAGTTCCACTTGCATTATTATTATCATCATTGTGGGTTATTACTGTGACTGTATCAGCACGGCTTCATGAATTTTTTCTATCTCGAACTTTTTATTCTTTTCTGTGCTTGTAAGCAATGTGACATAGCTTATGAACCTTTCCCTGATGATTCTTTTTTGGGTGGGGTGAGGGTGGGGGGTGGGGGTATGTCCAGTTTTCTAATTGGAGAAAGGCTCCAAATTAGGTTTTAATAATGAGCATTGGTCTTGCTGTGCCTAGTAAGGATAGTGATATGGTAGATAAGCATTTATGTTGTTGTAGATGTTTAGTTATTTCTCTTGTTAGAGATTAAGGATCAGAACTTGCATTTCCCTAGAATATTGTTAGAATGAGTGATGTGCAGATTTCTCACCTTTTCTTGTGCTCTGTTCGTGTTGTCAGATAATATGAAATCCATTTCTTTTAGGATTTACTTCAAAGAAGCAAGTATGTGTTCTTGCTCAGCTGGTCATTCAAGATTTGGTTAATCCTTTAAACTTCTTTTATGTTGTATTTTTCATTTTTCTGAGAATCTGAGTGGCCGGACCACACATCAGCTGAACATTTTCACATCTCTCTCTCTCTCTCTCTCTCTGTCTTGTATGATATGTGAGTTTCTCTATGAAGGTGTATGTTTATTAAATGATATATGCTTTGTACTGCCACTTTCTTCTAGGTTGGTATAGTGACCTATATATAGCATCCAGTTTTATGGAATGCTTGGTGAGTCAGGATTTACCGTTTTAGCTTATTGAGTGGTGGTGTTTGTATTACTCAGGCCCATGCATACCAAAGGGGATCCTCCAGCTTCATCTGGTGGGCATCTCAATCATCAGGATAGCTTGTGGGATGGAAGAATTTTTTGTCATCTCAAAGTTAGCTATATGATTTTTAGTGTTTTTTTCATGATCTCCATGGCTAACCTGTTCACATGTATCAGGAGAAAACACTGAATACATTTTTGTGTTAGCTATTTTTTATTTTTATTTTTAAAATGTGCTCTGATTTGCTCCTTTGAAGTGTCGTATTAGGCATGTTAGTAGTGAGTAGTGACTAGCATTGTACAGCTCCTTGAGTCTCATAGGGCTCATCTTTTTTCAATTTCTTATTTGCCTTGTGTCAAAAAGTGTTGTGGTGCATGAAGTGCCGTCATATGGTTTATTATTAAGGAGTGAACTTCTCTTCATATCAGATGAAACGGAGCTTCAGTGTGTTCCTGGTCACTTTGAATCTGAGGAAGAGTATGTTAAAGTGTTTGAACCTTTGCTCTTTGAGGAATGCCGGGCACAGCTGTACAGTACTTGGGAGGAGATGGCTGAATCAGGAACCCATGTGAAGGTCCATGTTAAAAACATTGAACGGCGAGAAAGAGGTATGTTAAGGCAACTTTATTTATACATTTATTTTGTTTTATTCTTTAACTCGGATATGAGGGACAACTTTTTTTAAATACCAAATCCATATTTGGGAAGCTATTCAACTTTTTAATGTCGCGTCTTTGCTTTTGAGCTACTCTGCAGGTTTGTTTTTTCATTTCAATCTCTAGGATTTCCTAGTTTCCCGTGTATCAAGCGAGACAAGATTTTACTGTATCAAGGATAACATAAGTGTTTGATTGGTCCATACATATAGGTTACTCTTAGAAAGGCTCCCTTCCTAATGAAAGAAAACACACACATACAAGAGAAATTCAAAGAGTGGAAGCTGTGGTCGGCCTAGCTGGAATTCTTTTCCTACCTATCTAATCGGCACTGCATTTTCTTCTCCACAGGATGGTACGATGTAATCCTTATTCCAGAATGTGAGTGGAAGTGGTCATTCAAAGAGGGAGATGTTGCAGTTCTCTCAACTCCACGTCCTGGGTCAGGTTGGTATTATAACATTTTGTTGGAGTGTATGTCAAATTTTCTGCGTTTCTTCTTCTTAATTTTAGTATGACTTCTAAACTTTGTATCGACGAAGCAGTCCGATCACGGAGAAGCGGAACCTCAACAGTTGGGGATGAAGAGCAGCCTGAAATAACTGGTCGTGTGGCTGGTACCGTGAGACGACACATACCTATTGATACTCGAGATGCTACCGGGGCCATCCTGCACTTCTATGTTGGAGATCCGTTTGACACCAACAGGTTAGTGACTAGGCTTTTAACTGCTTCCACCTTCCTTGAGTAATGAGCTAACAGTTTGGTATTTGTTCTTTCAGCAATATTGATAGTGATCACATACTGCGGAAACTACAACCAAGAGGCATCTGGTTTCTGACTGTTCTGGGTTCTCTAGCAACGACCCAACGAGAGTATGTTGCTTTACATGCATTTCGGCGTCTTAATCTGCAGGTTATATCTAAACCTAGCTCTTGCCCAGGATGCTTCTTCTGCTATCTGTTTGAATAACGAACTATGGTCTTCTGTGCAGATGCAAAATGCAATTCTTCAGCCAAGTCCGGAGCACTTCCCGAAATATGAAGAGCAGACACCTGCAATGCCCGACTGCTTTACGCCAAACTTTGTTGATCACTTGCACAGGACATTCAATGGCCCGCAGCTGGGAGCAATCCAATGGGCTGCAACACATACAGCTGCTGGAACTAATGGTATGACAAAGAGGCAAGATCCCTGGCCTTTTACTCTAGTTCAGGGGCCACCTGGTACAGGTAAAACACACACTGTGTGGGGAATGCTGAACGTCATCCATCTTGTTCAGTATCAGCACTATTACACAGCATTGCTCAAGAAACTTGCTCCTGAAAGCTATAAGCAGAATAATGAGAGTAACTCAGATAATGTTGCTACTGGATCCATTGATGAAGTCCTGCTAAGCATGGACCAGAATCTCTTCAGAACCCTCCCAAAGCTATGCCCAAAACCTAGAATGCTTGTCTGCGCTCCTTCAAATGCCGCAACCGACGAGCTTCTTGCACGTGTTCTTGATCGTGGATTCATCGATGGCGAGATGAAAGTTTATCGGCCTGATGTTGCACGAGTCGGGGTGGATTCCCAAACGCGTGCTGCCCAAGCAGTCTCTGTAGAGCGGAGAACTGAACAGCTTTTGATGAAGAGTCGTGATGAAGTTTATGGGTGGATGCACCAGTTGAGAGCTCGTGAAGCTCAGTTGTCTCAGCAGATAGCTGGCCTTCAAAGAGAACTAACAGTTGCTGCTGCTGCTGGTCGTTCACAGGGATCTGTCGGAGTTGACCCTGATGTTCTTATGGCTAGGGACCAAAACCGAGATTCTCTATTGCAGAACCTTGCGGCAGTGGTTGAGAATAGAGATAAAATATTGGTGGAAATGTCCCGCCTTCTGATTTTGGAAAGTAGGTTCCGTGGTGGTAACAATTTCAACATGGAGGAAGCTCGTGCTAGTCTGGAGGCTAGTTTTGCCAATGAAGCTGAAATTGTTTTCACTACTGTCTCAAGTAGTGGGAGGAAATTGTTCTCTCGTCTCACCCATGGTTTTGACATGGTAGTCATTGACGAAGCAGCCCAAGCCAGTGAAGTAGCAGTCCTTCCTCCTCTTTCTCTTGGTGCAGCACGGTGTGTTCTTGTTGGGGATCCGCAGCAGCTTCCTGCTACTGTTATCAGCAAAGCAGCCGGAACTTTGATGTACAGTAGAAGTCTCTTTGAGAGGTTTCAGCAAGCAGGCTGCCCAACTATGTTATTATCAGTGCAGTACAGGATGCATCCTCAAATTAGGGATTTTCCATCTAGGTACTTTTATCAAGGTCGCCTTACAGATAGTGAAAGTGTTGCTAATCTGCCTGATGAAAGTTATTACAAGGATCCTTTACTAAAGCCTTACATCTTTTATGACATTACACATGGTCGAGAATCACATAGAGGTGGATCTGTTTCATATCAGAATACCCACGAAGCGCAGTTCTGTCTTCGTTTGTATGAGCATCTTCAAAAAACTTGTAAATCTGCTGGTGTTGGGAAAGTTACTGTAGGTATAATCACTCCTTACAAGCTGCAACTTAAATGCCTTCAACGGGAATTCGCGGATGTTTTAAATTCTGAAGAAGGAAAAGACATCTACATAAATACTGTGGATGCTTTCCAGGGTCAAGAGCGTGATGTTATTATAATGTCATGTGTGCGTGCCTCAAACCATGGGGTAGGGTTTGTTGCAGATATACGGCGAATGAACGTTGCTCTTACTCGTGCAAGAAGAGCTCTTTGGGTATGTTATTTCGGTCTCCATTTATGCACATAATTCATATCCTCTATGTGCAAAGCTGCTATGTACGAGTTAATAATAACTTACCCTTTATTGTTTTTTTATGGGTAACTTACCCTTTATTGTTCTCTTTACAGGTAATGGGAAATGCCAATGCTCTGGTGAAATCAGAAGATTGGGCTGCATTGATTGCTGATGCCAAAACCAGAAAATGTTACATGGACATGGATTCTTTGCCTAAAGAGTTCTTGCTACCCAGGTCAGCTTCTCATGCTCCTCCACCGACCAAGATGGCTAATAATAGAGGTTACAGATCTTCCTTACGGCACAGAATATATGATACACACATGGAGTCCAGGTCAGGAACACCTTCAGAAGATGATGAAAAGCCAAATGCGTTACAGGTAAGAAATGGGAGTTATAGGTCTTCCAAGCCATCACAAGAGAACTCATTGGATGATTTTGATCAATCTGCTGATAAATTTAGAGATTCCTGGCAATATGGCATACAGAGGAGGCAAAATACAGCTGGAATTGGGAGAAGAGATCTGTAGCTGATGCCCGTGAATGTGTGCCATGCATCATGGGGACCAACCATTTTAGTTCCTGATGTTATGACTTGCTCCTGGCTGGGAGACTGGTTGATGGCATAGCTATGCATGCTGATCGTATGTGCAGAGTATGGTTTATTGAAAGGACTTCTTGGTGATGCGAGAATGGAAGACTATGGCAGTAAGGAAGCATTTCTGCTCCTATAGACTTGCTCCTCCTGGCTTGGACAGCTCTTGATGACGCAGCTGGTCCAGCTGGTCTTGTTTGCAGAATATGGTTTGAGGAAGGGAATTCTTGTTGATGAAGAGAATGGAAGGCTATGCTGCAACAGAGAGATATCCTGGTGGATTATGGTGGTACTTGGAAGATTTTAACAATTTGATGGGATTTTGAGCAATGGGGGCTCCCAGTCGTGGCTGAAGTTCTTTTGCTGATAGATTGTAAAGGTACTTGTTTGAAACTTATGATGACTTGAAATTCTTGACTATATAGGTACAACATTCTCATTTCTTTGAGATTTTCAGACAGAGCACTTAGCAACTTGTCATCAAAGCCTCCGTTGGGACAGAGAAGAAAGTTTATCCCAGCCAATGATCTTGGATACAGAGCCATTTGTGGCTTTAAAATGTGAATTCTTCTTGTCAGAACTAGTTACTGGTTATTTCTCTGTCAATGATGTATTACCATCGAGACTATCCCAAGAGTTGGAGCTCTGTTAAGTAGTATGTCTGACACTGGCGTCATTTGTGCCATGTTCTGAATTTGAGCAAGACAACTAGTCCATGGAATGAGGCCCGGGCATTAAGAGAACTGAGCTGACCGTGTGGGGAAATTGTTTCAGAAAGTTACTGAATTCATTTAAGGCTGAGCATGGAACTCCGGTGATATGGTAGCCTGTGAATTCCAACCATTACGAGCTGATGAACATGTCAGGATGCCGTATAGACTGAGAAGTGCTGTTATTTGGTTCCTAAATGTTGCTATGGAGGCCCTTGGCAGATCCTGGACTAGTTCTGTACATATTCTTGTCAAAAGCACAGTTCTTTTTATTAGGTTGTCTAATACTTAGGGATGTAGCAGAATTTCACATTTTTTTCCCTTCCCATAAGAAATTTTGAAGTTTATTTTTCATTTTTTCGCTGCGTTCTCCATGCTCGATCTATCTTTGTATGTTCACTACCTTGGGAATGAATGATATGTTTGTTGGTGATGTATGTGCATTCTTCGCTAGTAGTACTATATTCGGCGCCTGGCTGTATAGAAGGGTTCTGTTGGAGCACACCTTGATTGGTTAGCCTTAAAGGTTTAGCCCGAAGTCCTAACCCTAGTAATCTACAGGTCGCTCGCTAATCAATGAATTTTGAATTGTAATTTGTATGTATTAAAGTGCGGAGTTTGTTGTTTAATGAATTTTAAATTAATGAAGTTTGGGACATCTGTTTATCCTGATATCCAATAATTTGCCTTTTATACAATTTAAAGGTTCTAACATTTGTTGTTTTTTCTTACAACCTGGGCTTTATCATATATACACTATTCAACAGACTTCTTAGCAAATTCTATTTTCGCCTGTATTTAAAATAGTCCAGGTTTTTTAATATACTGCCGATTAATCACATCTATCAACGAAATTAAGAAAGTAGGATGGCCCTTTAAGTAAATTCTCTCAACTAGTAAGTAGCATTTTCTGCAAAATTCACCAATAATTGCTCTTAACTTCATGTACTAACTCTAAACTGGCATTGCTATTACTTAAACACAGTGGAAAAGTTTAATGTTTGCTAAAACTATTCCTAGAGTGGTTTGAGATTTTTTAAGAAAAACACAAACATAGTACTTACTATATAACATAGGATTTTAACAATTGACGGCAGCGAATATTAATAATGGGGGTATAATTTTGGTTAGCCATTACTAATCTTGACCAAACACGCGAACGCGAATCGGATATGACGATTACTTTGTGAATTATTTTTACTTTTTATGCTTCTTTCTTATCTTCTAAAAATTGTTATCTTTTATCTGTATTGATTTGTTTCGTAATCTTATGGATTTTTTTGGGTTAGATTTAATCATAACTCTTAAAGACTTTTCATACGCGAAGACTTGGGGGTTTGTGAAAATTTTAAGCGGAGGGTGGTTGATTTCATGACATTACCGGTCTATATGTGACTGCTATTTAAATGAGGACACACGAAATACTAGTCTCTTAGGCCCCATTTTGATTTGGTTTGAAAACAAAAAAAGTTCTAAAAATAATTGTGCGTGCTTGAATTTAGTATGGAAGAATTAGTTTTGACAAACTGTTGTGTTTACATTTGTGTTATAGCTATTTAAAAAATCACTAAATCCTAAAACATTTTAGGCACTGAAATTTGGTTTTTCAAAATAAATTTGGTATTAAACATCTCTTATATTACCATCAAAGTTTACAATCTGATAGTACTTGTGAGAGTTTTTCATGTTCAATGTTTTCACTATCTTCCTCCCATTCCCTCCCTTGATTCCTTATGTAATAAAAAAACATTTAAGAGAAAAAAACACGTTCCATATTTGGCATAAACCAAACCTATTGGTTTTGGGGTTTCATTTTTTGAATTTTTACATTCCTATGCCATATAGTAAACTATATTACCCTCAA
This sequence comes from Nicotiana sylvestris, assembly GCF_000393655.2. Lineage (NCBI taxonomy): Eukaryota > Viridiplantae > Streptophyta > Magnoliopsida > Solanales > Solanaceae > Nicotiana > Nicotiana sylvestris. Next base: position 125,534,488 of record NC_091060.1, on the reverse strand, counting down.
TGTTTAAGGTTTGATATAATTACATTTAGTATATCTAATTACCAACTATATACTATTATGTGTTTTAACCGTACATTAATGGTACCGTATATCCCTCCTATCATATTCCTCCAAATCCTCCACGTTTCTCTCTCCCAAACCCACACCCTCACCCACGTATTCCCCACACCCACATTTCTTTCCCATTATTTCCTCTGCTAAAACCATAGAAACATATGTAACCCCCACCATTAACGTCCAATTTCAAGCTTTTTCTTCTACAACTAGTCAAAATTAAAGTCAATTCTTCAAAGTTCATACACACATTTACCTTCAGCTTCAAATTTTCTCAATGAAGAAGAACAAACCTTCAAAGCACAACCCTAAAAAAGCTAGAGAAGCTGATATACCTTCTTTCGATTTGGGTGTATTATCACCACATTCACCCAAAAAGCATGGGAAATCTGCACATGCAATTGTAGATAAGAAGTATAGTCTTTCTCCGCGTCAAATCAGGGCTGAAGCTAGAACTAAACAAAAACATGATTTCGATGCTGGAGAATCTTCGAGACCAATCAAACAAGCGAAAAGGAAAGGAAAAGAGATAGTGTTCGATGATGATTTTGTAGAAGATGTGCCTATCAATAAACCTGGAAAGAAAGCGAAGGTGTCTCCCAGTTCAAAAACTCCCAAAAAGAAGAAAAATTCAAAAAAGCCCCTACTGTTAAATCTCCTAAAAATGTTCGAAAACAGTCATTGGTGAATGTAAGAATTTAGTAATTTCTTCACTAGTTATTTCGTTTGTTTTAGTTGTTAAAAATCTACATAATCTGTGTTTTTCTGCTTTGTAGATTATTTGTCTTCATTTTGAAGATTAATTGTAGCTATATTGATCTGTTTAAAATTGTAGATATTTTGTAGTTATTTTGTATATAAATTGCAAATGTGTCAATGTTCTTTAAGCACTGAATTAATATGAGATTATTTGTCTTCATTTTGAAGATTAATTGTAGCTTTATTGATCTGTTTAAAATTGTTGATATTTTGTATATTTTTTGTATTTATTTTGTAGATAAATTGCAAATGTATCTATGTTTATTAAGCACTGTATTAATGTGAGATTATTTATATTTTGTACAGAATGAACAGTTTTTTGCATCCCATAATGTTGATTATGGGGTGCTTAGATTCCAAACATTATGTGACTCTAGCATTCCTAGCCAAATTAAAGAGTTTTTGTCTCCAAATGGTTTGAAACTATTCGAGAAGACATGCTTTGGTTATTTACTGTCATTTCCCAATTTATGCATGCAAAATCAAGCTATTCATCTTCTTATGAAGTATGAATTGAATTCATCAGATGCTTTCTATTTTTCAGCTGAGTTAAAAGGTGAGAGGTTAAATTTTGGATTGAGAGAGTTTACATTAATAACTGGTCTTAGATGTCATACCGAGGTGACAGACTTTTGTTACACTACGAATTATGTCAGTAAGATAATGAACAGTTACTTTCCAAACAAGGTAAAAGTGGAGAAGACATACCTAAAACAGATTGTAACCAACAAAAGCTGGGTAAATGATAAGGATGCAGTAAAGTTATGTATTCTATATCTCATAGAATTCTTCATTTATCCTTTAGAGAAAGACCATATTAGGTTGGTAGATCATTTTAGGTTTTATTTGGTGGAAACCGGTCAGTACGAGACATACTCATGGGGTATTTAGTCTTACAGACAGTTGATTGAATCAGTTAGGCACAGGCTAAATCCTTTCGTTCATTCTTATCTCATTTGAGGATTACCACTAGCCATGAAAGTATAGTTGTATGAGTGTTGCTCCTCCGTCAACACTGATATAGCTACAAGGATTTCTAATTTAATCCCTCTCATACTTAACTGGTCAGCTAGTAAGGGTCAGATTTGGTTAGCTGCAATTGAAGACAGAATGATCAAGCCTGAATGGATGAAGGTAAATGGTTTTTATTTATGATTATACAATTTACCTACAAAATAACAATTTGTCTACATATTCTGCCTTAATCAAGCTAATTTATTTTTTTCTAATTCAGTTCACCAACATAAATGAATCACCTGAAGAGCTTTCAGTGATGTCTTTGCCTGATAAAGTTAAGTACATAATTGAAGAGGTTGAACATATTTCTGAGGATCCCAAAGTTGATGCTCCTCCATTGGAACCCAAAGAATCAATTGGAAAAGAGGACAAGGAGTCTATTCTTCATAAAATAATAAAGTCAAAAAAAGGTCTTGAGAAGGTAACATGTATTCCTAAACAGCATTGTGATGTACACATAATAGTGCATCTGTTCTTTAATGTATGTTAAGACATATTCTGAAGTTAACTATGTATTTTTTAATATGTAGGTCGATGAAAAGCTTGCAGATATTAGGAAAGATGTCTTTGAAGAACTAGGTAGCCTTCGAGTGCTAATAAATGTGTCAGTCAAGACTGTTTTGCAGGTGATAAACTGTCAAAATGATCAAGTTGATGCAAAGGTAACATTTGAATTTTATTCATATTAACAAAACTATTTATGTCACCTTTAAAATATATATCCTAACTAATATAAAACTTTCAGTTTGCTGGGAGTTCAACCAAAAATACTGACCAACCAAAAGACAAGAACAATCAGCAATTTCAGTTCACTAGTGGAGAACCAGCGCAGGCCAACACCAACAAAACAGGTATCTACAAAATAACTCCACTTTATCTACAATTATCTACAGAATATCTATAAAATATATACAATTTGTCTATATTATATATACAAAATATATACAAATAAATACATCATATTGGCACAACTCTACAGATTTATGTAGATCTTATAACACACCTATATATCTTCTTAAACTGTCAAGCCACTACTATCCAGTATGAATTAACATTTTTAATGAAAAAACAGAACATGTTGAAGGTGCACTTGGTGAAGAAAATCATCCAGCACGTGTTGATTTATATACACATTTTGAAGGTGCAGTTGATGAAGAGAATGCAGGTATGAAATTGTATTCAGAGATATTTGCTTTATGTTTCAATATTTTTACCATTCTATTAAGCTAGATGTACATGGTGTTACAGAGACGGAAGATATGCATGCACAATCTCCAATTCACGGAGTGACAGTAGCAGCTCAAAGAGAACAGCAGAATGAGGAAGATGACAATGTAGGTGAAGAGGCAGAGTATGTGAATGTAGGTGATTTAGAAGAATCCGGAGGTGAGAAGAAGGGGGTTACACTTGATGATTTCAAGCTGCTTGATAACTTCTCCCAGTTGGTTAAGTCCGACAAGCCTATACAAGATGAAACAATACTCGTGCATCAAGGTAGAACAAAGCAGTCGGGAAAGCATGCCCGATCACCATTTCTCCCTTTATACAGTTCTGGTGGCAGCACCTCGGTTGGACCTCAAATTTTTCACCTCAAGCACCCATTTACTACTGTTATTGGTCAAAATGTAGATCCTGGGTTGTTGGATCAATTCAACAAGTGGTTATACCATGGTACAGACACAGGTTCAAAGAGGTTAGTTTGCACAACTTGACACTTTTATTCTAGTATCATCTTTTACATATCCATTTTATTCAACAATTTTATTTTAATTTCTATTTGTTTATATAGGAGGAAGGCTCTGTATTCTATAAAGAACAACCAAATTAAGCCATGGTTAGATCTTGGAGTGGAAACGGTTGAAAAGAATGAGTGGTTCTTTTCCCTGGCACACCCCAGAGAAGTCCTCAATGACTTGGTAAGATTCAATGTATTTGATTTGTAGATATTTTGTAGATAATTTGTATTTTGATTGTAGATACTTTGTTTTCTGTTTGTAATGTAATTGTAGTTATTTTGTAGTTTGTGTAGATTATTTGAAGATAACTTGTAGTATAAATGCAATCTGTTTTTTTTTGCATCACATTGATGTTATAATGTATTACTTGAGAAAAAGAGGCAAGTATGACCCCCACAACAAGATCAGGTTTACTACAATAGTGTTCAAGACTATGATTGAACAAATTTATGAAAAGTTCCAAAATTCTCCTCAAGAAAAGAAGTTTTCTATTATCAAACCCCAGGACGTTGTAGCAGAATATATATTGGGGTATAGACTACTCGCAAATATTGCATGGGATGAATTTAATTATGTCATCATGCCAGTCAACATTGCAGAAAAATCTGACTGGGCGTTAGTTATTTTTGACATTGCAGACAGGCAACTTTATGCATATGATTCCATGGTCTCTTCACGCAATCACTCTATTGTTGAATCTTGTGTCGACAAGTTTTATGTTATTATCCCTTTGTATTTGTCATGCACCGATTCTTATGGGAAGTGTAAAGACATCAACTTCAAGAATACAAAGGCATACATTAGAAAGCTGTTACCGACCCTCTTAACATTCAGTGGATTGTCGGAGAGATACCACAGCAAAAAGAAGGATCACTGTAATAGAAAACTTCTTTCTTTCTATACATTTAACCCTTTTTCTAATCGTTTGGTAAATATTGATATTTTTTTTATCTTTGCAGCGATTGTGGTGTATTTGTTGCTGCCTTTGCAGAGTATGTTAGTCTTGGAGAGTTATCAATTCCGGCAGAAGACCTTTCTGATATTAACCAACATCGTAGACGCTATGGAGCGCTACTTTGGGACAATGCTAGAAAGAAGCAGGAGCATGGGGAAATTAGTGAAAGTGAGGTGACAGACAAATTGGCAAGGAGAAAAGGTGCACCAGCTTTGAATGAGAAAAATACGAGTCTAGAGGAAGAAGAAGTAGTTGTAATATTTTCTATGGAACATGTAGTACAATTGTTTAGTTGATGCTAGTTTAGAAGAAAGATGGTAGATAAGTTTTTGAACAATATTGTTGTGTTTTAATTGTAGCAGACTTGCGCTACAATTATAGTAGCCTTTATTTTTTTTCTTATCCAGTATAGTAGTTCAAATGAAAATATTCTGTTGGTTTTATATTCACTTGTTGAATATTTATAGTACTTGATCTTCATTATTTTAGCATATAAATCCTTTCCAACTGAATTTTTATACAGTTATACTGTCAACACAAAAATATGTACTTATTTTGTTGTTTTTCTATAGATAAAGTGTAAAAATCAGTAACTAAACATTTTGTTGCTTTTACATTCAATTTGTTGAATGTAAACAGCACCTGATCTACATTATTTTTAGCATATAACTTCTTTTTAGCTGAATTATAATCTAGTTATTATGTCAGCTCTAGCTATTGTAGTTTTGTTGTAGTTGAATTTGTAGAAAATATTTAACAATGTGTTTTGTTGCTTTTATATTCATTTGTTGAATGTAAACAGTACTTGATCTACAATATTTTAGTATATAACTCTTTTCCTACTGATTTATAATGTAGTTATTATGTCAATTCCAGTTAATATATTTTTTTTGTAGTTGTATTGTAGATAAATTGCAAAAAAACATTAACAACTATGTAAAGGATGCTAGAGATAGTAAAAAAGTGGTATATTATATATATAGAAACTATTCATAAACAAATCACTCTATGAAAGTATTATCTCAATACAGAAAAATCCTAACTAACTACATTATGATCTTAAAAAACCTCAACAATTACACATCAAATTCTGTTATCCTGAACTCACCAACAATTTTTATGAAATATTCTGTTAACTACATAAAATTTTATTTCTTTTTGGGTGCATTCTTGCAAGATCTTTTGTTATGCCCTTCTCCTTCGCAGTTGCCACATGAAATCTTGTACTTCTTTGAATTTATTTCATCATATGTTTTGTATCTTTCTTTTTGAGGTCTTCCTGGCTGCCTTTTCCCTTCTGTAGGTGGATTTACTACTTCTTCAGATATATGTTGTGGCACATTCCATTTGCTTTCATCAGGCAGGGAATTTACTGGTATTTCATAAGTACGCAAGAGGTTCTTCCTTGTATAATAAAGAGAACAATATTGTTCAAAAGACTCATCCATGTGTCTTAAAGCAGCCAAAGCATATGGACATGGAAGTTCATTAAGCTGGAATTGCCCACAACTACATCTCTTGTTTTCAAGACAAACAATATAGCGCCTCACACCATCTAGTACTGTATAGATGTAGTCTGTTGAAGCCCTCACCTACAATTACATTACAAACAAAAAAATAATTCATATACGGTTAAATACAAAATATCTACAATATCTACATTGTCCTATATAAATTAATTTGATGCAATAAATGATCAGATCTTACTCTAAGCTTGTGCGATAATGTTTTGTTGTCATCCAACTCTTTGTTGAATTTAAACCCAAGGTATGTGAATGTAACCTTTGCTCTCAAATAACTTTTCCTTCGTCCAACGTTCAAGAATAGTCATCATATACTCTAATAGTTCTACTATCAACAACTCTCTTGCATATTTTGTTACAACATTCAACGACTCAGCAATGTTTGATGTCATAGCCAAGTTCTGTTCACCGTAGCATGTACTCGAGACCATCTATGGTAGCCAATATCGTATAAGTATGCTTTAACACGCGGGTCATTCTCTTCAATCTTTGACATCCTTTCATTAAATTCATCAAGCGTGTATGATCGTGTCGTGGCAAAGTACAATTCGCTTAACTTTAGATGACCCTTCTTGAACTTTGCCCTTATATTTGTCCAAATATGCCACATGTAAGAATAATGTGGCATGCCGGGATAAACAATAGATGTTGCCTTCAAGATACTCTCATTCCGATCCGACAACACACATATTTGGTTTTTCACCATATGTATGTTTTAATTGCTCAAAAAATCACTTTCATGATGCGTCATATTTTGAATCATCAACAACATATGCCAATGGTAATATGGTACCTACATTATGTGGCAAATAGCAATTAATTGGCTGCAGGAAAAATGCAGAGGAAGACATATACATACAAACTACAACTTTTCATCAATATATCTACAATAAATCTACAAGCACTACAAAAAACAGACAATCTACAATATTTTTACAAGATTTCTGCAATAAAACTACAATACCTGCTGCATCCATTATACTAGATGTTAGCATTATTCCCCTGTATGCTGACTTTAAAAAGGTCCCATCAACTACTACAACTGACCTACAATATTCCCAATCACTGATTGACGTACAAATCGCAACAAATGCATATAAGAAGCATTCATCTGCGGTCTTCTTATATTTAACTACAGATCCCGGATAAGTCTTCTCAAGAATATAAATATAACTTGATAATTTGCTGTAGGAGTCAGCAGGATGACCTATCAAAAACTGTAAAGTCTTTTCCTTTGCTCTCCAAGCTTGCATGTAGGTTAGATTCACACCATGTTCAGACAACATGCCAGTTTGTATGTCTTTTGGTGTGTAAATTGTCTTAGGATCTGAATATTTTGGAATAACCATGCTACCAACTACCATGACAGTAGGTTTGCCTTGTATGAATGTATTGTCCATTAAAGAGCATGTGTGCTGACTGTTGGAATTTCTGACCTTGAACATTGTAGAATCATTTATGCTAGTTGCCTTGAAGTGCCATGTACAGTTTTCACCAACACATAACAGCCAGTAGCTACAAAATAAATACAATTTAAACACTGGTTTAAAATGTAGATTAAAAAAAAGACTGTTTTAGCTTAAACGATCACATTATACAATTTACATACAACATAACTACAATTCATCTACAATACTGATAAACATTATCACAAGAAAAAACTGAAGAAGTAAAAAATTACAAATAAACTACAAATTTTAAAAAATAATGATCTTTGACCATTCATATGTTCATACCTTCTAGCACTAGATCTTTTAACCCTGAATTGGAACTTGTGCATGACAGAATAGTGCTTCATTGCAGTTGCAATTGTTTGCTTGTCTTGGTATACTTGTCGTACTTCAATAAAACTTGGTGTACTATCTGTTATTATTATACTTTTATATTCCTCTATAACGGGAGATGTTGACATATCAAGTAACTTTAATGTTCCAGACGAACCTACATGAGAAAAAAAGATAAATACTGTTATGAACAGTTTGTAGAAATTTTGTAGATAATTTGTAGAAACATTGAAATTTTGTATTTCATATTAATTTTTCAAATGATATGTAGTTTTATTGTAGAATAAATGTAGAAATTTTGTAGATATTGTGAAAATCCATACTGATATATATATATTGTTTTACTCTGACATTTAATTTATTTGTAGATAAAATGTAGATAAAGTGTAGGACATTGATATACAACCAGAATTTGATGGAAAATGTAATAGCACAAACCTGCAACTGTGTTCTCATTGGTGATACTCAATTCCATATTGAAATCGCGAACAGTTATACATAGCGGATATGATCCTAAGTTTTTGTTTTCCTTTTTCGTCTCCATGTATACACGAACACCCATATCGTTCCTAATTTCCATTGGAGGACAATGCTCGTTGATAATGTATTTGATTTCTATAATTTTTTCGGATGTATCAATCATTAATTGCTATGCTATTGTAGAAATCAATAGACTATAACTCGCATCCTCATCGACTACAATGCCATTGACCTGAAATTCTCTAAATCTCCCATAGCTATCCCAATTCCCATTCAGTTATAGCATAATTGAAATTTTGGACATAATTGCGTTTGTTGTAGAAGAATTATAGAAGATTTAGTCGTTTTTGATTTGTGAAATCAGAAAAAATGTTGAAACACAGTGTATCGTAAAAACAGAGTCGCTAAATTTTGAATCGAAACAGCCGATAATTATTAATGCGTGATTTGCGTTGTAAAATATCTGGAAGAATATTTAATTCTCCAATATTAGCGCGCCTAAATAAGGAAGCCTACAGCTACAATGATTCCTTATTTAATGAATTGTCTATATTTTATAGAAATACTATTAATATGGTGGGTAATATGCAAACTATGAATATATTTAGTAATATAGTTTCCTATATGGTATAAGAACGAAAATTTCCCTTGATTTTTTAGAGCAATCCACTAAATTTGGGTTTACTTTTAGAACCATCTAGACTTAAGTCCTTACACATCTAGAAATACTTTTTTTCCCCTTGTTAATACCTTTTAAAAATAGACACGAAGAACTGATATGGTTTGAGTGAGACTGCTGCATAATTGATTCATTGATTTATTTTAAAGTAAGAATAATAACGACAAATGAAAAATGTAAAAATATGAAGTCGACAAATTCTTTATTATGAAATTCAAATATATTATAAAAGTTATATCTATGGGCAAAGCTATGTATGGTTAAGGGTGGGTTCAACTTAACACCCTTCATTGAAAAATTATAAATACTGTTTATAGGGTAAAATATTACTCCATTTGTTATGATTAAAAAATAGACTTTGAACACCCTTATATAGTTCACTGACCTTAAATTTCCTGTCTTCGTCGCCGGCAATATCCAAGTACTTAGAAGAAAATATGTACAAGACGTGAAGCGAATTCAATGTTAGCATGGGCATTAATAGATTATCTTACCTCAAACGTGTAATCATGTAAGCATCTTTTTTTAAAATATTGCTTGATGAGAACTTTGAATATTTGAGCTCTAACATTCTAGACATGCCAACATGATTAAATTGTTATTAAAGGGCAAAAAAAGGAAAATAACCATTTTTTACACTGCTAATTAAGAATTAACCACCATCTCAAAAGCAATTAACATTTTCCCGCTTTATAATTAGTTAGACAAAATACCACTAAATTAAACACATGAAACCTTCTCCTTTTTTTTTTCCCCCTTCTTCTTTGTAACTTCCATAACTATAATACAGATGAAATTCCCCGTGGGAGTTCGCAGTTTGTAGTTCTAATGGACAAGATAATTACAAAAAATGTGTGTCCACTGTCCACTTAACTCTGGTATGTATATTTTTTGGTAAAACGTTACGTTTTCCCATAATTTATTTTAGAAGTAGAGCGAACTTAAATCATGTGTACACCAGGTGAATGGAAAACGTAAAATAAATCAAAAATGGTATTGAAGACAACTCCAGCAAATTAGAAAGAGTTCAAAATTAAGTTATGCATTATTTACTTTTAAGTATTAAATAATCTACAATATTGGTGGTATATAGAAAATCATGTAAATGGAGAAATGCTACATTCTGATAATCAAGAGAAAGTTAATTTCTGTTGTAGAGGATCTCAACTTTCATTGTTCAAAGGAATGGACAGTAACTAGTTGGAATGGAGTAACAATGTTTTTGTCGGTTACGTTAACGTTCCATTTATCCATCCATCCATCCATCCATCATATGCGGGAGCAATTTAGGTAAAGGCCAGAATAGTCTTTTTAAACGAAAGGTGTAATAGCAAATCTAAAAGGTGACTATCCTACCTAATTTTTTACATGCACGTTTTTAGCATGAATGTAGTTCATTATGTATTTTTGGATCAACTATTTGTGTTTGGACTAGATAGATGTAATATTGATTAATTTACTGGTTATCTATTACTATCTCTTACAGTACACTAATTATATCTATCAATGGTTTACATTAGATGACAAGTAATTCAGCTAACTTGTTTTGTTTTTGCACGGATTTTCACATGGTCCAATTTAGCTTCATTGACCACAATTTTAGATGCATTTTTTGATTAATTACATAGACCTCATTTATAAGTAGTTAATTTGGTTACGCGATTGCAAGTCTAATGCCTAAATGTTAGGTATTTGGACAGAACCTTATTAAATTACTATAGTGCCGTTATATTAATTCTTATACCAAAATTGATTAACTTCTGATTTGTAACACCCAAGTTAATTCAAATGACTTAAATATTTTCTCCGTTTATTTTTAGTTATCCATTTTTACTTTACATTTTTTTTAAGAAAAAAATAAATGATGTATGTATTTTATAATTTTGCCCATAATAATGATATCATTTTCAAAAGACTTGAAAAATGATTTGGGGATTGAGTAACTAATGATAAGGGTAAAATATGTATAAAAAAAGATTATTTTTTTCTTGATTTAATATAATAGACCAGTAAAAATAAAATATATTTTTAGTATAATGGACAAATAAAAGTAAAGAGTTAGGCAAAGAAGGCATATAGTAGAAGAGTTGACATTCATTACTCTATTGGACTTTTTGGTTCTCAACGTAAAGTTGCTAGCAGTCATGCACTCTGTTTTAAAAGGCAGAATTGGGACTCGTCCGGGGCTCGCTCTAGGGCGGAGCACTCGTAAAATGCCCCTGGGATTATGTGTGAGATTTAGTTCCGTAAGACTTACGCATCGACCGTCGGGCTTACGCCTCAGACACGCCCAATGTCCAATGTACTGGGCTCGCCTAATAGAACTTTATGCAATTATATGTCACTAGCCTTGTAAATCCTTTTTAATAAATCATTGACTATTCAAAATTATTTTTTTTAATCATAAATCATTGTTGAGAGTATTTTATGTCATAATTAAAATAAAAATTATTATACGTTATCCATTAAAACTGCTATGATAGTAAATTTTAAATAAATCTTTCATTTAAAAAGTATTTATTTATTAACTTTTATTCTTTATTATATAATAGTCCACAATTGTTTATAATTATTTTTCTAAATATTTTTTTTTCACATTTACGAGATATAATACTTATTAATTTAATAGTCCAGTATTAGCTAGTAACTATTTAAAAATAGTTAGTTATCATATTATTGTATGGTGAATTATGTGTCACTTTATTAAGTTGTTGAAACTTAAAAATAAATGATACTAGAGAATCATATTTAAATTGTGAATTAAGTGGAAGAAATTGTTTTATCTACTAATAGCGGTCAAATTGGAATATTACCAAATCACGCCCCTATTGCCACAATTGTAGATATAGGGATTTTGAGAATACGTCTTAACGACCAATGGTTAATGATGGCTCTGATGGGTGGTTTTACTAGAATAGGCAATAATGAGATCACTGTTTTAGTAAATGATGCGGAGAAGGATAGTGACATTGATCCACAAGAAGCTCAGCAAACTCTTGAACTAGAAATAAATTATATTTTAAATAAAAGCATATTAAATAAAAGGAGTATTTTTAAAAAAAAATCAAATTATAATATCGAAATTCTTTCAAGATTCAATACTCCTTAAGAGATACGTATAAGATTTCATATCGAATACATTACTTTTGATGTTTGAGTTGTAATGATGTTGGAGCTAATTTGCATATTATGATATATGTCATACTTTTCGTATTATTCATAGTTGAACTATAATTCATAAATATTTTAAATAGATTATTTGTTATGATTTGTGATTTTAATGTAATTTTATGTTTATTTTTTATTTATACTATCTTAAAATCCTTAAAATTTATAAAATTTAAAGATCTGTGATACTTACGTCTCATGTCTCAGGGCTTACGCCTCGCCTCGTTAGAGATAAAACGTCTTGCTTCATGCCCCGCCTTTTAAAACATTGGTCGTGCACAACATAAAGTGATTATATTCATTTAGAAACTTTAAATTAACACCAATAGTAGCAATATTCTAGGACAGATCGGTCTGACTTTGTAGGGGTGCATATTCGTCCACTAATGAAAAATGAGAAAGGTGGAAGAAGATAAAGTGAGATGAGTTTATATTCAGCAAGCGCGACTTAATCTGCTTTGTGATTGTTTATATTCGAATTATATTTAATAGATTAAATTTTGTAATAGCTTTATAATTTACTAACGTATTCTGAATTTAGGGTAAAGTGTGGTATGAAGAAAAATATTTTCACTTTGCCCATATTTGATTGGGTTAAATATTTTGAAAAATATTTTTCTGCAAATGACTTCATACCACAACCCTCACTCTAAGCCCCAATTCCAGCCCCATCCCAACCCAACCCTCGCTACACCACGTCGCCCTTAAACCCCGGCCTACCATCCTTCCTCGCCCTACTTTAATTATATATTTTTTGCTATCTAACCAAATTAAAAAAAAATATTTTCCAGATAAATATTTTCAAGGAAACTATTTTACTTGGTGTATGGGTCGAAATCTGACCAGACAAGAATCCGCGTGGAGAATAACGGCAAGAAGTCACTTGGGCCGAAGTCGTATCTATACAATGCTATAATGACACGCACCTCAGCCACGGCCGAGGTCGTGTATTCGGAATGCTTATACGACGAATTGGATGTTACGACGTTTCAGTGGGTTAACTAGTAATACAGTCAAATGACTTAGGTACTATGGTTAATGACCGTTAGGTAAAAGGGAATACCTAGTATATAAACTAAGTGAGAAGAAGAAAAGAGGAGGCCGAAAACAAATCCAGACACATAGATATGTTTTCTGAGAAGGAAAGGGATCCTCATCTCTCTCTCCTCACGAAGGAGAAGGAAGCAAGGAAGCTCATATCCTCAATGTATATCGTTAGTCTCATCATATCAAATGTGTGGGGTTCAACCTTGTTAAAGACCGGTGTCCCTTTTTATCTATGTAATCTTCACTTTTCTGATAAGAGCACATTGTAAAGAGTTGACTACAAAGAATATACAAAAGCTTGTCTTGCCATTGATTACATTGTTCGATATACACTCTTTATTCACAAGATCAAAAGATTTCTTGTCCTTTTTTATTTTCTATTACTCCATGTTGTTGTCAGGAAGGGGAATCATCCAAGTCATCTAATATTTGGGTGACAAATTATTTCTTATTACATTCATTGTCATTATTTACATTTATTGCATGCTTTTATTACTACATTCATTGACAATCATTGAGCATTTATAGTTGGTACAAATCATTTTCGGATTCAGCTCTACATAGTCAATACATCTAAAATGTTAGATCTAGTGATTATTATATTTAACTAAGATTCACCCTCTATTTTCTCATTAATTCATTTTAAGAAAAAGTTTAGCACTTTTTTGATAAAATAATCTGGCGCCGTTTGTGGAAATTTTCTAGCCAAAATTTTAGTTTCCTCTAGATCTAAAGTCAGCTAGAGTTGTACTTCCCGGTTGTCGTAGCCTCGCCCTTTCATTTACAAATACCAACTTGAGAAATTCGTAGGCAAGCTTTTGAAATAGCCAAACCAACCTAGGTCAGATCTTTGCGTTAAAACAAAGTTTGATATCTATACAAAATCCGCGTCTTGCTGAAGCGATGGGTTTGGCATGTCGTGAGTATGAGCTGTCAAAGTGAAATTATGGCCACTACGCACTGAGCACGTCCGTAATCCTATCTGTTGTATTAACGTTAGATACCGACCTATACTTCATGCGCATTGCCCCCGGAAAGGACGATAGCCTATTGTATGATTCTTTGAAATAACAAGCTTGTCTTACCCGTATGTACGGAATATAACTTATGTTTCCTTTATTTTTGCACACCTCGGATGGGATCGGATCGGAACTCGAGCTCGAGATCCCAATGGACGAAGCAAGTTGTCAGTCCAAAAGAAGTCCAAACTCGACTAATGATGGAGCTAAGCACGGGCCACCAAATTTGAAACTGCCATTCGAGTACAAGACTAAATGAGTCGTTCTACAGCGCCCCTCTCACCTCGCCAGCCAATCAGGTCAAGGTAACTGACGATTTCATTTGGTTTTAACTTGTTATTTTTCCTTTTTCTGGATTGGAATAGGAACATGAGCACTCTCCCAGGTGTGCGAACAAGGAACAAATGCCACCGAAATAACACGATAGGAAAATGTTCCGCACCATATCGTCCCATAGATAATGGTCGAGCAAACCCCTCCACACTGTACCATACTGTGAATAACAGACAAACGACTCACAACAAGCCGACATTATTAAGAAATAACCTCCACAACCTGTGACTGGGCGGTGAGCCCATGGAACATACAGTCTCTCCAACACAGGCAGAACATGAGCACAAAAAGCTTGCATGTATGCTCGCCATGGCAATCCTATGTCGGTTCAACCGACTAAATATTATGAATCACTCCCGAACTTCGTTCAAATCAATCAAGTCCCAAGATGCCCAGAAGCACAAGTAACAAAATTCATCGCACGTCCCGTCAATGAAGGGACTAGATAGATTGGGACTCACCCCGATGCATAATACTCTACAATGAAAGAAAAATTAAAAAAAAATTGGGGCTCACCCCGATGCACGCATAAACAATGCAGCAACGAGTAATATTCTCCAATAAAAGCTGTCACGACCCAAACCGATGGGCCGTGATGGGCACCCGGTATCTTACTCAACCGAGTACCAACGTAACATATTTTTTTATTACATCATCACAGGTAAGTGGGATAAGAGGGGCTTCATGAGATAACCAGAGTAAACATGAGGGAATACCCAACATAGAATGACCCAACCTGATATAGAAACTTATACCAGTGACATACGGGCCTATAAACCCAATGTAATCCATTATATACTTAACATATAGGCCGACAAGGTCATACAAGTACTTGTATACATGACATCTGTCTACAAGCCTCTAAGAGTACATACTTATCATAAAGGTCAGGACAGGGCCCCATCATACCAAACAATACACGTCTAAATCATACTGAC
This sequence comes from Nicotiana sylvestris, assembly GCF_000393655.2. Lineage (NCBI taxonomy): Eukaryota > Viridiplantae > Streptophyta > Magnoliopsida > Solanales > Solanaceae > Nicotiana > Nicotiana sylvestris. The sequence continues at coordinate 125,518,996 of NC_091060.1, read as the reverse complement.
CAAACAAGCAACTCCGGAGTAAATGGAGCGCACCAACATCTTCCGCTGAGCTGATAGCCTGCTTGGAGGACTCTCGGTCTGTCTATCGGGACCTGCGGTCATGAAACATAGCATCCCCAGGCAAAGGAACGTCAGTACAAATAATGTACCGAGTATGTAAGGAATGAAAATTAGTAAATAATAGACAATAGATATGAGATAAACATGGAGTAAAAGACTCGACATGTAAGTCTGGATAACTCTGTAAATCATGTAATACTTATAGTGTCATGAATATGCATATGAATGTCATGTCGTGCATAGGTACATGTGTTCATAACATCATCAAGCCTATGAGGGCATCCCATCATATCATCTCGGCCACTGTGGGCAACATCATCAACGTATACCAGTTGATCAGGTGGTGGTGCGTATATAACGCCGCAATCTTTTCCCATATCCCCCCATATATATATATATACGCGTATATAACTCCATCTGGTCATAGGTCGATGTACATGTATATATATATATATATATATATATACGCGTATATAACTCCGTCTGGTCATGGGTCGATGTGCATGTGTAAATGAATGCAATGCATGAGAAGTGCGTCAATAAAATCTCTCGGAACGTCATAAGACCATTATACCTCTGATTAATATCATGAAACAAACTCTATCAACTTACGTATTTTCTGAGACCCATGAATAGATGACAGAATAATAAGACATATGAGAGTTCAAAAACATAGGCATCTCTAATACTTTTATGAATAGAGTCATTTATACAAGTTGTGCATTTGCTCGTTTCGTTCGCGTCATATAGATCATGCCAAAAAGAAAGAAGGGATAGCCTTAACATACCTGAGTCGATCCTCTTGACAATCCCTCTAACATACGTTAATTGCAACAACACGTAACGGCAGATTGAAGTAGGGAAAAATTTATATGATATTCTTGAGAAAGATTGCACCGTACTCCCTTAGAATCGCAAAATCCGGTTGCTATTGTGTGGTATAACTTTTTATGAATTCCTTTGATAATCCAAGAACTCCCGCTGCTCTCTTTGTGAATCAATCCTAATCTTATGTGGCTTTTATTGAATTAAGAAGTCTTTTATTACTTTTTCTAAAGCACTCACGTTGCCCTTTCCAAATCTTTATGAATATGAAAGCTTTTTATGTCTTAGCCAAGGATCCCTTTCAAGGTGCCACCTAGAAAAGTGATTTAAGAGTCATTTAGTGGCTCATATATTGCTTCCATGTTGGGGATGGTGTTCCACCTTAATCCTATCCACCAAACACCTTAATTAATTGGTAATCTTCTCCCAAAAATCCACAATTAACCAAATATCCGCATAATTAAGAATAATCTCAAATTACTAAAAATACTATTTACCTTTAACACACTTTATACACCTTAATATCATGGTTATGTGGTACCTTATAAGGTACTAGTCCATAAATACCGTGTATTATAGCTCAGATCATATTTTATCCCAAATTGTCAAACTTTGACAAAACTCATTTTCTTCGGTTCGCTTATCCTCTCACCTTCACGAATTTACTCATAACTTGTTTGAAATAGAATAATACTTATAATCTCCAAATAATATTGTCCTTAAACTGATGTCAATTATCTTATGACAAATTCAACGTACAGTACTACAGGGTGTAACATCGTCGTAATATAATACCGCGGAGCGTAACATTGACGTATTATTGTAGGGCGTAGCACCATCGTAATATAATACTGCGGGGCATAACATCATCGTAAAATAATACTACGGGAATAACAAAAGAAAAGTTAAAGTTTGGCTTCGCACGAACCATGGCGGGTTACAATTCGACCTCGCTCGAATTTACATCCTTATGTCCATCGGCCATCGCCAAGCGAAAGAAAAGTTCGACCTCTCTCGAACTCGTAACAGGTTACAATTCGACCTCCCTCGAATTTACACCCTCACGACCCCCGACCGTCACCAAGTGAGTAAAATTAGACCTCGCTCGAATTTACACCCTTATGGCCATCGGCCATCGCCAAGCGAAAGGAAAGTTCGACCTCGCTCGAACTCGTAATAGGTTATAATTTGACCTCGCTCAAATTTACATCCTCACGGCCCCCACCTTCACTAAGTGAGTAAAATTCGACCTCGCTCAAATTAACACTCTTACGACTATCGGCCATCGCCAAGCTAAAGGAAAGTTCGACCTCGCTCGAACTCGTAACAGGTTACAATTTGACCTCGCTCGAATTTACACCCTCACGGCCCCCGGTCGTCACCAAGTGAGTAAAATTTGACCTCGCACGAATTAACACTCTCACGGCCATCAGCCATAGACAAGCGAAAGTAAAATTCGACCTCATTCAAGTCAACAAGCCAAAGTTCGGCCTCACTCGAACTCATAACGGGTTACAACTCGACCTCGTTCGAATTTACACCCATATTGCCCCCAGCCACCGCCAAAGAGAAACTCGACTTTCATTCAAGTTATTAAGTTTTGACCCCGCTCAGACTAACGAGATAAGATCCGACCTCGCTCGAATCAGCGAGCTAAATTCGACCTCATTCGAATTCCCAATTAAAAATCAAGGACTCATCACGGGGAAATTTGAAGATTTTGTTCAAAAAAGAAAAAGAAGAGAAAGAACAGAAAGAAAGTCAAAAGATATGCCACCAAAGGTAAACCAACCGTCTTATTCAGATATATATACATACACGACAATGTCTTACAAAAGGCCGAAAGCATCCCCCCCCCAAAAAAACAAGCAACAACAAAAGAAACAAAAAGAAGCTAAGTACGAAAAGCTACAAAGTCTTCACTCGGCCTCATCTCCGCCAGCGTCCTCGACAGCATTGTCATGATCAGAAGAGAGCCCATCGTCAGTCTCAGAACCCCCACCGGCCTCCGGTGTTACAGGGTCATAACCGCAGGCAAGACGAGCCTCGTGTAACTTAACCCGAGCATCTTCAAAAGCGGCCTCAGGTATGCTCCCCGCCGTCCACAAGCCCTTATATATATCTCGTTGAGCCTTAGCATAGACCCATAGCTCGTACAAACGACGGGGGACAGTAGTAGGGGCAGATCCTTGAGGGCGGACCTGAGCCAACAGTTGCACCTTCTCGGCCTTTAGAGTCGTAACTCGGTCTCCCAGGTTCAATGCTTCTCGATCAAGTTCATCGTTCTGCTCCTCGAGCCGAGCCTCCCTTAGTATGGCTGTCGCCCTCTCGTCTTCCTACTCAGACATGAGGATGCGGATAGTGTCTTCCAACGCCGTCGCCCTCGCCAAAGCCGCTACTCGAGCTCTCACGACTCTCTCCAACTCGGCCACCTTCTTTTCTAGCTCAGCCACCTTCTCCATCCACTCTTCACTTAGATTGGCGACTCTAGTGGCATTCTACTCAAGCTCGGCCCACAAAGACAACACCTTCGCCTGAATATCCTCGCACTCCGCTGCAACCCCTTTGCCCACCTCGAGCTCCTCGTCTTTGGCACTAAGCAGCTCTTCAAGTTCGTTACATCTGTGGATAGATTGCATTAGATCCTCGTCCCTTTTCTCCAACTCCTCCCTAACGGATTGAGTAGTAGTACCCGCCCTAAGCTGTTCGTGCATCTCATGGCACCTATTATGATACCGGTGATACTTCGTGGCAATTTTCAAAACGACTTCGGCCCGCGTATTAGCTCTACGGGCACTCTCGATCTCCAGCATGTAAGTCTAAAAAAAAGACAAGGAAGAATCAGCGAAAGCAAAGGGGACAAAACAAAGAAAATGTACCCTCAAGGTCATCCCGGCCACACCGCGTAACAAACTAGAATCACTGATTTCCTAAAGAGACCCGTTTTTGGTGGCGGAGCACAGAAGGTCGAAATGGGGCACCAAGTCCGCCGTGTCCTCTAACAGATTAAAGTCCGACAAAATTTTGAGCACACGAGAAGGGCCTTCCGCCCTCACATCGACTCTGGTAAAGCCTTCCTCGAACATTCTCATGTCCTCAAGATCGATGTCAGAATCAGATTCATAATCATCTACCACTACACCATTCGACCTCTCAGTAGATGAAGATGGGGTACAAGCCTGCCGAGACGTCGATGGGCCGCTCGGAACGATCACGACAGCCTCGAAACTCAGTCCCCCTGCCATGGCAGTCTCTTCTACGTTCGAGACTGGCACCGCCTCCACACTCAAGCAGGTATCGCTGCCAGCTTCAGATACCGCCACAATAGGGTCACCCCTCGAGGGAGTTCCAACCAAAGATGTTATCTCTGACAACCTCCGCCTCTTTGACGGAGCCTCTTTACCGCTGCCATAAGAAGGTTCGTCAATCGAATGGACTATGGAAACCGGAGTGTCCGACCGAGGAGCAACCTCCAAATGAACAGATTCGATCGCGAATGTGGCCCGCCGAGCAACCAAAATTTGGATGCCCTCTTCAGTTCCCCTTGGTACGGGCCAGTCAGAGAAAGTCGGTTGACGGAAAGCAAGGATATGAGCCTTTACCCTTCTCGTTCCTCTCCGACCTGCCAATGAGAGACGACCAAACAAAGATATGAGATAAAGCAAAGGACGGAGCAAAGAGTAAAACAACTAAGGCCAAAATAAGCCAACTTACCAGTGGAAGGTTTGCACCCAAACCTCTCATGAAAAGGCGCCCATTCGCGGATCCCCATCGTGTGGGACAGAATCGTGCTCACCCATTCACGAATGTCGGCAACTTGTGGGGGAGGCGCCCTCTCGGCTACGAAAATAGAAAACACTACGGTCATTAAAGAGAGACAACCAACATCCATGTTCGAAATAATGTAATATAATAAAAGGAAATGGACTTACGAGCAAAATTCCATGCCTTAGGAAACCCCGTACGGTTTGACACCACATGCTCTATTCAGACGTAGAAGAAATTTTCCCAAAAGCGGCAGTTGGCCTTGTCATCCATCTTCACCACCAAAACCCTTAGTTCCTTGGTAGCGTAGGTGAATTATTGTGTCCATAAGAAAATGAGGGGCGATGAGATGAAGCATTTATTGTAGAGAAACTCCCCGATCGGCTAGCTTCGCATACTTGCTAAGCATAAGGTAGAACTTGTATACTTACAGAGAGAGTTGAGCCGGACACACCTCGTAGAAGCGGCAAAAGTCCACCGCCAACGAGGGAAGGGGAAACGTGTATCTAATGACAAATGGATATGCGTAGAATGCGCAGTAGCCCGGGCAGTGTATATGCACTATGTCCTGACCCGCCGGAACTAGTTCTATATGATCGGGAATCCCCTATTTAGATTTGAATGCCGTGAGCACCGCAATATCCATCGTCGAGAGAACAGGTTCCGGCTCATCCCCAGTAGGGCTGTTGAAATCAGTCCTCGCATTCCTTGGATGGGGAACCACCTCATCTACCATCGAAAAACTCTCGTCCTCCACCGGACCCACTCCCTCTTCGATTAGGGGTACATCATTTCCGACATCGAAGCACCAATGGCTCTATCAGGGTTGGAAGATGCACTAGCCATCTTTTCTTTGATTGAGAGTGTGAGCACGTGATTTTTGCCCTATATGAATTACTCCCATAAATTCAAAACAAAATAACTTCTTTTCATTATTTGCAATTTTTGTGGATTTTGTGGCATTTTCTGATAATTGTTTGTATTTGTCTGTGCATGTTTATTTTATTTATTTCATGAAAATACAAAAATACACTGCATTTGCATTTAGGATCTAATTTTGCATTCTTGAATTAATTAGTAATTTAGTGTTTTATAAAAAATGGAAAAAATCACAAAAATAGTTTATTTTGCACTTTTTAATTTTAATTTCGAATTTTGGTGGTTTTTTTTTAATTTGGAATTTAATTAGTTGTGGTAATTATTATTTAGAGTATGTTAATTTAATTTGGTAGGATAATTTGATTAGAAATCAATTTAGGTTTATTTTAATTATAATTTAGAAGAAATTAGAAAAATTGAAAAAAATTAAAATAAAGGAAAGGGAATTTGGGCCAAAATTAATTGATTTATCTCCAAGCCCAAACCCCTACACCCCTGAAACCAGTCCAAATTGCCCCAATACCTGACCCAAAGTCACACTGACCCGGTCCACCTCCTTCCTCAACCCAAACGACCCCGTTTAAGTTAGTTTCGATCTGGGTCGTCGAGGTTATGGGATCAGACGGCTAGGAAGTGGGGGTGGCTTGATATAAAAGTGTCCAAACACACCCTCCTACCCCGTCATCGTCTCTTTCACAGGGACTCCAACCCTAACGACGCCCTTCCATTTCCACCGCCTCAAGGTGGCGGCGACCACCTCCATTCACCCCCATTTTAACACCCCAGAATCCTCCCACCCCTCTCATACCAAATCCATAACCCTTTGCCCTTGAATATGTACAGAACTTCTCGAATCTTACATCTGAGTTCGAACCCTAAAGGTCTAAAATCATTTTCGGTCGAATCTGGTGGCATGCATCGACCTGGATTGGATTTTCTCACATTTGGAAGGCCGACTCACTACAAGATTAATGCCATTCGTTCTTTCTTGACAGAGAAAAGCTATTGGCATCAGTTTTGCGTGAATCAAGTTATCAAGTGTCACTTCGAGTTTAGCCGGTGAGTTTCCTCTCATTTTGGGTCCGTTTCTGTTTTCATGATTCACTTGGTGTCCCTCTATTCTTTCTTTCCTTATTTGAAGTTTGGCCGCAGTTTTGGCCGAGTTTGAGGTTTGTCCGTCTGGTCTTCGCTAGTTCTTTTTGTTTTTCCAAGCCTGATCTCTGGTCCTGATTGATTTGTTTAGTTTCCTCTGATTAAATAACATGATTATTGTTCTAGTTAGTCACCTAGTTAATTAAGCCTATAACTTAGTTAAATTCCTGCTGCATGTCTAGGTTAATTAGTTCATCCACTTTCTTTTGTTATTTTGATTGCATTTTTAAGGTTTTCGGGCCTCCTTTTGGGGGAAATTTTGATTAGTTTTTAAATTTATGCCTTTTGAAATTATGAATCTCGGATTGTGAGTTTGTGCTGTGAAAGATCAAAATCTAGTGTGGGGATTTAAGCCGGGATTGACAGGCCCAATTTTAGAATTTGGACTTTGTCCTGCAGTAATAATAGAGGATTTGGAGGTTATTTTGGGTATTCTAGGTAAAGAATCTCTGAATAATTACCTAGGGAAGCTTCTAGGAAGCTGGGGTCGGGGTTAGTTGTGAATTTTTGGTTTTTAACTAGGTTTTAATGAAAATTCCAAAAGGGGCAAAATGCAAAAACTGATTCCTAAGGTCTGCCCTAGTCCCTTGCCTATAAAAGCACCCAAAACTTGCCTTTCAAGGCAGACCCAAGAGACTTGAAAGAGATAAAAATTCTGAAAAAACAAAAATGGCTGAGGATTCTGAAACTACACTGATTTCCAGCATATTTCTTTGATAAAAGCTGATCAAATTCTGTATCAGCTGGGGATTTCTGATCTTCTTCATTAATTAAATTCTCTGAAAGTTTCACATCTTGCACCTGGGTTGGGAGATGGTTTTATTTTTGGTTTTTTATGGGTTCAAGCTGCTGTGAGGTCACTGTTGCATTGCTATTGTTGTGCTTTTTGTTCTGCTGTTATCTATTATTTCTTCACCTCTTTTTCCCTTTCAATTTCCAGGTATGCTCTTGAAACTTGGATGGAACTGAAACCTGATTGAGCTTTGCATAAAGATCTGTGATCCAGTTGGTTTTAAATGAAAATATCAGTCCATGTTGCGTTAAATTCTACCCTGTTGTCATTTATGTTTAGCTTCTTATGTGCATTTCGTTTTGTTTTAAGGCTTGGATCTGAGTTTGTTTAAATGTAGTTGATTTAAAGCTATTTAGGTCTCTTAATTTGTATTAATTAAAGACTATGGTCTAATTTAATTAGCAACAAGTATCTGACTGTTGGATTGTGTTTAGTCACAGCCATGGCTTGAATGTAAGGCAATCTAGACTTTGTTCTAACAAATTTGGTACAGGTTGTGCTCTCTTTCAATCTTGTTTAAGTTTGTTCTTGTATTGTTTGAGGTCTAGACCCAGGATTGTATGACTTATCATGTAATCCTGCTTCTATTTATGTACTGAGTTATGAGCATTCTAAAGGTACTTTCAAATGAATCTGAGTCCATTTAGATTTGGAAGCCTCCAGATTGGAATCAGTTCGTCATGCTTGGTTTCTCATCTTATTTAGAAAGTTTAGAGTTGGTATAATCTTGCTGAATGGGTTAGTTTGAAATGGATGCTGCATGAATTTGTAATCAGTAAGTTTTGACATTAAATGATGAGCAATTCGTGCAAAATGTTTATCATCACGACTGGAAATTGTATTTTTTCCGCTATAGAATACATGCACTGAGTTCTGAACATTTTGTACATTTAGTTTAAGGATTGTTAGCACTCGTCCAAATCCAGGATTTCCTTGAATGATAGTTAGCTTTAAGTATATTTGTTGAATCATGTTTTGGGCCATCATCATTGGCCTAATTACAATTGCCTTTCATTTCGTAACTAGGCTGCCCAACTGGGCTTCCCTTTTAGCCCAGTTACCTCTCACACATAATCAGTAGTAAGGGGCAACTACACATGGGTTTTGGGACCGGGCCTGGCCACTCTGCGCTTTCCTTTGAAAATCTCCAAATAACATTGGAACTATAGCTAGCCCGGTCCGTCTCGTGTGATTAAAATGTTTGTTTCCGTTACACTTGGGTTTATGATTAGCAAGATGAAAATTGAACCATAATTTAGATTAGACCTTGCTTAGTGCTGGCCCTGGGATTACTAATCTGAGTTCGAGCATTAACTTAGGAGTAATTATAGTCTTTAAGCCTTATTTAGTTAGTTTAGAAATCTTTTGGTTAGAATGAATCGAGATGTGCCGCGCCAAACAAAACTTCAAATGCATGGCCATCGATCAAGTAATATTTTATCTTGAGAATTCGAGGCGTGCCATTTAGTGAATTTTCCATGGCCCTCGTAAAGTTGCGAATGCATAGTTGCTTTAGGCGCGTTATTTTAGTAACTTACCTTCCTAAACTCGGGTGTGCATTTCATGTGACCCAAATCTAAATCTCAACAACGTTAAATAAAATGTGTCTCGGACTGTGGGTGCATTTCATATGGCGTGGTCCAAAGACGTGTTTTAGATGACGTTGAAATCTTCCTTAAAATAATTAAAAACGGTTTTAAAATTAAAATGCACATAGGTTTAAAAGTATTTTAAAGTAAGATAATTAGGCCAACTATAACAGTTGAGCGACCGTGCTAGAACCACGAAATTCGGGAAGGCCTAACACCTTCTCCCGGGTTAACGAAATTCCTTACCCGAATTTTAGTTCGCGGACTGTAAAACAGAGTCAATCTTTTCCTCGATTCGAAATTTGAACCGGTGACTTGGGACACCATAAAATTATCCCAAGTGGCGACTCTGAATTTTTAATAAAATAATCCCGTTTCGATTGTCACTTAAAATTGGAAAAAACTCCCTATATACTCCCTTCCGGGGGTGTAGTGAAAAAGGAGGTGTGACAGAGAGAAACGGGAATGATAAGGGAAAAAGGTAGCAGTCACAAGAATTTTTAACAGAAACATAAATATGAAAAACTGAAGAAGAAGAAGAGTTGCAAAAATATCTTTTGAGCTATTAAGAAGTGTAACATTCAAATGAAAAATTCTCTCCTATTTATAGGGATATTAAATGCCCTGAGTGGAAAAACCAAATGCCGCCATTTAGAAAATGGAAAGGGCACGGGAAATGACGCAATACGTAGAAAACATGCACCATAATGACGCATGAGAAGTATTAATGACATTCTGAACTAACATGACGGTCTGACGCATACCTCGAAACATCATGTTGCTACATCACCATGAGGTACTCACCCTTCGCATAAGTTCTCAGATTCCTCACCTTTCAAATCGATAGAGTCCACCCATCGAGCTCGCCAAAAGATGACCCCAATAGGTAGAGGGACTAACTGTATGGGTCGAAATCAGACCAGACAAGAATCCGCATAGAGAAGAGCGGCAAGAAGTCACTTGGGCCGAAGTCGTATCCATACAATGCTATAATGACATGCACCTCGGTCACGGCCGAGGTCGTGTATTCGGAATGCTTATACGATGAATTGGATGTTACGGCGTTTCAGTGGGTTAACTAGTAATACAGTCAAATGACTTAGGTACTATGGTTAATGACCGTTGGGTAAAGAAGAATACCTAGTATATAAACTAAGTGAGAAGAAGAAGAGAGGGGGCCAAAAACAAATCCAGACACACAGATATGGTTTCTGAGAAGAAAAAGGATCCTCATCTCTCTCTCCTCATGAAGGAGAAGCAAGTAAGGAAGCTCAGATCCTCAATATATCGTTAGTCTCATCATATCAAATGTGTGGAGTTCAACCTTGTTAAAGATCGGTGACCCTTTTTATCTATGTAATCTTCATTTTTCTGATAAGAGCACATTGTAAAGGGTTGACTACAAAGAATATACAAAAGCTTGTCTTGTCCACTGATTACATTGTTTGATATACACTCTTTATTCACAAGATCCAAAAATTTCTTGTCCATCTTCATTTTCTATAACTCTACGTTGTTGTCAGGAAGGGGAATCATCCAAGTCATCTAATATTTAGGTGACAAATCCTTTCTTATTACATTCATTGCCATTATCTACATTTATTGCATGCTTTTATTACTACATTCACTGACAATCATTGAACATTTATAGTTGGTACACATCATTTTTGGATTTAGCTCTACATCATCAATACATCTAAAACGTTAGATCTAGTGGTTATTATATTTAACTAGATTCACTCTCTGTTTTCTTATTAATTCGTTTTAACCAAAGGTTTAGCACTAAAATACTTGTACCAAACACATGCTCAATATTTGAATGCTATGTGGGTGAAAAGAGAGTGGGGGCTGGGGGCTACCTATGACCTTGTGAGAGTTGTCAATAGGGACCAGCATTTGTGAGGTGACATTATTATTAGTATCACAACTTGGAAATGTTCACCCTTTCCTTTGTTGCCTTCCACGCGAACACCTCTATTTGTTTTCTGCTTTCACGGCCTTGGCCTCTATCAATTGGCATTATTTGAACACCTACGAAAATGACACTCTTTTAACGTATCCATAATAGGGTTTGAAATGTCCAATAACTCAAACAATAATTCATCTAAATAGTCGCTCATCTAGTAGGTAAATATATATAATATATAATAATATATGTATAATATGTGTTTAATTATATAATGAACATATACCCTATGTATACCCATTGAAAAAATAAACTGTAAATACGATCGACTACTTAAATTCTCTATGTTGGTACGAGGGAAAATTTAGTAACCGAGTTGATTTCTCAACCACTAACTAAAAATAACGGGTAGATCTATAGAATATGTAATAATTTTATATATATATCACATCTATAATTATATATAATTAGTGTATACTTTACCCGTTAAAAGAACAAAACAATGAATACGAACGTCTACTTAATTCACCAACTGAATCCCCTTGACACAATTTAAAATATGGCTTGGTGGTCAAGGAGGTTCAAAACCTTTGTAAGGTCATTGGTTCAATTTCCACTAGCTACAATCTTTTTTAACCTTTTTTTTAAACTCCGTTATCAGAAATTATGTCTCCGCCACGAGTTGTTACTTGTCAATCACTTGACCAAATTGAGATGTATATTTTCCAACGTTAAAATTGGGTTTAGGCAACACAGAACTTTTTACATGAAAGAGTCAACTATCTACTTTCACTTTTAAAATTTCAGATTATCGTAGCTCAAATCATTTTCCACCGTGCTGAGAGGTAGAAATACATTTTTATCCTTCAATATTTCAAACCTAATGTGCGCATTTGATTCTTACATAAATAAATTCTTATAAATCTAATAGATTCTAATACTAAACGATGTGAATATTACGTATCATGGTTGTGAGGATAAAATTAGTCGCACCTGACATTTATACTAAATCAAACAATTTAAATTAAAAAATACATATGATTAACTGATAAATGAGTGTATGAATACACTTGGTTACCATAAACAGAGAGTTGCTTTGGTACTTTTTTTTTCCTTAAAGGTTAACCTTTTTTGTTTCTCTTTATGTTTTTCATTTCCACTTTTTACCATCTTTTCTCTTCTTTGGTCAACTTGATGGACCCAAAAAAAAAAGGTTTAAGGGACGAAAAATAAAAATTGTTTTTTACAGCAGTAAGTTTTGACCAAAGTTCCTAGCTTCACCGGTTTGAATGAAATTGACATATAGTGGTCAGCAGGAGGCATTTTGTAGTCATATGGAGGGCGCCATTCATACATCTCTATTATGATATTCCCATTACTTGCACTATATAATAAGAATAAGAATAATAATAATAAACAATGTTGAATCTCACCTGTAACCCCTGCTAAAAGTAACCTTCTTCCAGTTGACCCCCTCCTGCTTCTTCATCATTTCATTTGATTTGACGACTTCTCCTCTAACAGTCTTCAAATTTACAATCACCAGGTAACTACTCCTCAATTCATCTTCTCGGTTTTCATTTTCTTGGCTGTTTTTTGAGCACCCACTATGTTTGTAATATGTTTCTTGAATTTGTTTGCATGAGTGATATTTGTTTATCTTTCTATGAATTGACTTTCTTATTGACTGTTAGCAATCATGAGGAAATTGGTCAAAAATCAAGTGAACCTATTTGGCCATATGATTTGGACAACTGGATTTACTATTATGTTACCCCCAGAAATAGGGTACAAAAACAATTGTTGATGTTTGCACTGCATACTCCAAATCTGTGCAATTGCAATTTTTTCCATATAATTCTGTGTAGATAATTTGTTGACTTTCGTCACATTATTCAGTTTGTTTCATTCTTTCTTGTTTAAGTACATTGAGGCACACTGTCTGGGTTGACGAAACTAGCTTGGTCTTAGGTTGGGTAAATCTCAGGCTATACCAAGAATATGAGAAAGGTAAAGTGGTGCTTTTTTTCTTCTTTAAATAAGAATAATAGAAATAATGATGTGCACTTCAAATACTACCTCTGCACATACTTGTGCTGGATTGCAATGGAATAGTCAAAGTGCGTACAAGCTGGCCCAGACACCACCATCATTAAAAAAATACTACCTCCTAGAGTTTCTACTCATGTTTGAGCAAATCTATTTAATGGATGATGACTATTATTTCGTTAATAGCAAATTCCTTGTTGATAGTAGAAATGAAGAAGGCTCTTGAGAGATTCTAAAATGTTGTTTCTGATGTCTTGCAGCCAAAACCATTAATCACTAGGTTTATGTTGTTCCTTAGGCAGTTTTTTACTCTAAGAACTTGGTGGCAATTGGCAATATTTTTGTCGTTTCATTTGCCTGTTGCAGAGTCTAGGAAATATGAACAGGAAAATCGTGTTAGGCATGTAATGCATTTTGCCTTCTCAAAGCTTCTCTAGTTAGAATATGTCATCAGTTGTGACCTTGTATTCTAATATACTAATATCAGAAGATTTGGTTGCAAACTGCTGGGGACTTCCACTTTGAGGTGCTAATGTGCAGGTAGAGGAGCTAGAATCCTATAATGTGCTCATTATGATGAAGATACAAAATGAGGCTGTGTGTTGCTTTTAACATGACTTTCTAGTTTAAATGCTAAAAACTCAAAATATTCAGATTCTGCTGCTAGTTCAATGGCAGCTTACCTCTAGCATAATGATACAACTCATATAGCCCCTACTTGTATAGAAGATTGGACGTCTTTTGTAGAGAATTATGTTCTGATGTAAATTCTCTACTTTTTGGTATACTTCCTGTATACGGGAGTTCTCTCTCTTTTGATTAATACAATTTACCTTATGAAAAAAACATAATGATACAAATGAAAAGATGTAATAGTAAGGAGTAACACATACATCATTATTAAAAAAAAAAAGGAGTATTACATACATGAAATAACTAATCAAAGATGATAATGAGGTCATACAAAGATTGGAACTGGCCACTGCTAGGTGGCTATTCCCTCCCTCTATGACTGCCAAGAACCAGTGAAGGCTGACTAAAATCTCTCATCTACTATATAGTGCCCAATAAATTATCCTGAATATGCAAAGTTGCAAGTAGCTAGTTTCTCAATAGCATTATAAACGGAAAACAGAACCTACTTGTGTTTTCTAAATCTGATTTATGCTTTGTGCAACTCATGGCATTTCTGAAATGGTTAAAAATTCAAGGTTTTCGTATGTTCAGATCTCGCAACCTCACATAGTCACTATAAGTGGAAGGTGTTTGTTTCATATTCACGTCTTGCAAAAGTTCATTACTCTAATAGGGGAAATGATTCTCTTCTCCTTTATCCTTTACAATGAAAGCCTGCCTGAATCAAACAAATTCTCTGGGTCTTTTTTTATTTTGTTTTTCATTTATTGATTTTAGAAAGATCTAAAATACATGCCACTGATAATATTTTGACTATTTTCCTGCTGCATTTATGGGTTTTGTTTTCTGTAGCTCTCAACTTGAGTTGATCTTTTGTGACCCATGGTTATAGCTGTGTTCTTGTTAGAGTTGCACTATACATGCAAAATTTTACTTTATAGTCATTTTCATTACAGTGTGGCGCCAGTAAATTTCCCTGAAACTATGAATACTGGTTCAACAAAGGCTACTTCAAATGGCTTTGAGAATTCTTTGAGACCGGAAGAAGAACAGAACAAGGTATCTCATTTTTTATATTTCTCTCATGGTTTTAAACTGGGCTGCGCTGATTAACAGTTCTTTATTTCTAGCAGATCAATGAGATGAGAAAGTTGATTGGGCCACTTTCAGGTAAATTGGCTCTTTATTGTTCTGATGCATCCATTTCAAGGTATTTAATGGCTCGAAGCTGGAATGTGAAGAAGGCAGCTAGGATGCTTAAAGCGACTCTGAAGTGGAGATCGGAGTACAAGCCTGAAGAAATTCGCTGGGTACTGTTGCAGAACCCTTCTGAAACCTCCCTTTTTTGGGTCTTCCTTTCCTTTTATTATTCTTTTTCTGATATGTGTGGGAGAGAATAATGCCTTTATTAATTAAAATTAATTTCTTATGAGCTTTATCGCTCTTAATTCCTCAATGATTATATTTTCGGCATGATTTGCTTCATAATTAGTGGTGAAATTTTTGGATAGCTTGTTTTGTGCATTGCCTCAGCCTGAATCTGCAACGTTGAAGCATGACAATAGTATCTGTGTTGATCTTGTTGATAATAGTATCCTCTCTATAGTTTCTTGCAATTCTTTTTATTCTTTTCTAAAAGTATTACTTTGATACAGGATGATGTGGCCAGTGAAGCAGAAACAGGCAAAATTTATAGGTCAAACTATACAGACAAGCAGGGTAGGACAGTTCTTGTCATGAGACCTCGATGCCAGGCAGGGTTCAGTTTTGTTTTTTCCTTAACTTGTGATACAATCATATAGCTTATGATTTTTTATCCTATTGATTATTGGAAAAGAATTGCAAGGAAAATGAACTTTCTTAAACCGTTTAAACCTCAGCTTAAGTACGTAGAGTCATTTACTTGTTGATACGTAACTGAGATGGGTGTGTGTAGAGTATTTGATATGGGTGGATGCAGTTTTTCGCTAATTCTTTAATGTATTATGAAGAATTTTCATGTACTCATAGAAGGTCACACCTCTTTGACATGGCTACATCAAGGCAAATAAAGTATCTATGTAATATAGACCTCAAAGCTACAATGACTATATCATTCTTTTGTGTTCTTTATGTTGCCTTTATTTCATGAACTGATTCAAACTGATTATATTTCCTCATCTGTCAGCAACATAAAATTAAATTCAATAACTGCATTTCGTAAGTTATTACTGATTAATGTTTTTGGACACAAGGAACTAAGAAAAGCTTGATATAAACATTTTGAGTCTCTCCTTGCAGAACACTAAGTCTGTTAAAGGACAAATCAAGTATTTAGTGTATTGCATGGAAAACGCTGTTGTAAATCTCCCAGAAGACCAGGAACAGATGGTCTGGTTGATTGATTTCCATGGATTCAATCTGTCACACATCTCGATCAAGGTGACAAAAGAAACAGCTCATGTTTTGCAAGAACATTATCCTGAAAGGCTGGGGATAGCTATTTTATATGATGCACCCAAGATATTTGAACCATTTTGGAAGGTAATTTGCTCTCAAACTTGTTTAAGTTAGCAGTTAATTTTGTAAATGTTTTGTAACAGGATTCTGTTTTTTTTATTTGTGTACTGCATGAACACTAATTATAATCATTGGCATGACTGTGACCTCCAAGGTTAATATTGTAGCGAAGGAACTACTTGAAAATAAGGGATCAATGGCATTTTTTTTTTGGGCATCTTAAGATGCCAGCAATGTGAGGGAACAGTGTCAAATAAGAGCCGAAGAAGAAAAAATTCATGCATGGGGTAGTCGTGGGAACTGCATCACAGCTGGCATTGTCAATTGATGTTTGCAATTGTTATATGGGCTGTATTGCTTTTTAATATCTCCTCTATCAGTATTGTATTGGCCTAGTCCTTTACTCTGATTCTATGACTTTGCTAGTACTTGGGCTTGCTAAACTCATATCAGATTAGGACTAGCTTTTTTAGCAAAAACTGAGTCGGGCTGTTGTAAAGAGGAGCCTTATCTTTTGCCTTCTGGGGCTTCGAAACATTTTGTCTCTGTATGTCTTGCATCCTTTCCGTAGCAGTAATGACTTCCTTTATAAGAAATTGAGTCAGATTTCTTCAGTTGTATGTAAGATGGCTAATGCATTTTGGTAAGAACCATGGCTTTCCCAAAGGGCAGAAGTCGCTGAAACTCTGAAGGATAGAGTATGCAGCAGAAAGCTCTTAATTCATGTATTACAATGCATGGATTAGAGAAAGAAGAAAAGAGGACAGCATTATCAATCGGATGATCATGTGCTTTTCGTTTTCTGAAATCTGAACAGACATTGGAAAAAAGAGAGCTATAAAACATATATGAGGAAAGAGAAGGCATGCCAGACAATTGAATCAGGCCTCTGAAGGAACAAAAAGCCTCCGAAATTGGGAAAAGATAGAAGGCCTTCTGAATAGGAGAAAGACTGAAGAAACCAAATCTGTTGACAGGTGAATAATAAAAGCGAAAATTAGCAATTTAAGAGTAACTACTTACTCTCCTCTAAAATTTGGTGGGGTTGCATCCTTTGCATGCTGTAATTTAAGCATTCCAAGTTGTTGCATGACTTAAGGTTACTTTTGCTTGATTCCAATTGATTCCCTTTGGACTCCTCCGTTCTCTCAAATATTAAGATGATGCATCCGCCTATTTGCAGCATCTCCAATTGGTAACCAATTCTTTTAATTAATCCGAATGGTGCAGGTCGCAAAGCCTTTTTTGGACCCAAAGACTGCCAGCAAAGTCAACTTTGTGTACTCAGACGACCCCAACAGCAAGAAAATTATGGAAGAACTGTTTGACATGAGGTTGCTGGAATCTGCATTTGGCGGAGATGATAAGGCTGATTTTGATATCAATAAATATGCTGAGAGGATGAGAGAAGATGATAAAAAGTTGTCTTCTTTTTGGAAGAAAGACGATAATTCTGCAGCAAGTGCACAACCAACTGTTGTGACAACCGAACCCTCTTTAGAACCAACAAATTCAGAATCTGATTCTGATGCCTTAGATGAAAAAGTAGATAAACTTTCTCTTGATGTTGATGAAGAGGAATCACCAATTGAAGAAACTTTGCCTGGGACCGACAGTACAAATGAGAATGCTGACAGATTAAAGCAGTGTAACTGAGGGCTATCTCTGCAACTTTGTAGTTTTTGCTATTTCTTTTATTGATGACTAAATGCTCATAACATGGGCAAATTAACCATTTTGTAAATGGTTCAGAACTGGAGTTATGAGCAGAAAACATTTTAATACAGGTGATGTACTGAATGATATGTTATGAAATGAATGTTCTGCCTCTTTATAGGAGTAATAGTTTTGTTCTGCATATAAAGTATTCAGTGTGGATAACTTAGTAGTAAAAAAGAAGTATGCGACCTTGAGACGTAATACACAAGAAAATAGCTTTAGCCCAAGCCCTTCAGTACTTGAAGAACAAAATAGCTACCTCTATGATCAGACTTGTAACCTCACCAGCTCAAATAGTCCTTACCAGATTAAATATTAAAAGCTAGTAGTTTATTTTCTAGCCATCAAATTGCTTTTATGGAAAGTTCAGTAACTAATCTGCAACCAAATAGGAAGCTAGAAGTTGCTTCAATTTAGCACCACGTCTAAGGTTAGAGATGAATATACGCCCTCCATTCCTTTTCTGCGCATGGAGTATAAATGATAATGACTTATTTATGGTGATAGATGTCTGATAAGATTACAAGTAAATGTTGGAATATTGATTTGGCAATATGCATAGTTCAATGTTATTAAATTCTTGAAAGTTGTATGAGAATAGAATGACATCAAACATTTTAGAACGACCAAAAAGCTAGTGTCGCATACATTGAGACGGATAGTATGAAATAACATTTCCAAGATATTCGGGAAGGCCAAACCATGACTTTGCAACTAATAATGTGTTAGTACAGTGCATACAGCCCGAGTAATCCCTGGGCGTGTAGGTATGGCAAACGGACAGGTCGGGTCGGGTCGAATATGGGTGGGTAAAAGATGGGTAATACCAAAAATGGATAAATTATCCGATCTGATCCATATTTAATACGGATAAAAAATGGTTTAACCGGCGAATAATATGGATATCCATATTATCCCTGACTTCTTAAATATGATCACTTTTTGGAAGAGTTCGTAGTCTCCCAAACTTTAAGGACCCTCAATTTGATGTTTTACAAATGTAAAAGTTAAACTCATTAGTTATCCATTGATTATCCATTTTCTAAGTGGATAATATGATTCTTATCCATATTTGACATGTTTTTAAAAAGTTCATTATCCAGCCCATTTTTTAATGGATAACATGAGTGGATAACTGTTTCTCTTATCCATTATCCCACCACTACAGAGAACAATTGGTATGTTAAATGGTGCTGGAAGCCCTTCAAACTAGGCTGCACAGAATATTGTGCTTCTATATCATCAATGATCATGAGCTTATCCTGGAAAAAGTCAACTTTTTTTCTAGCTCCCAATTTCCTATAATTTCATTTCACAGTGGCCATTATTTGATGAATTCCAGACAAAAAGAATTGGCATAGTGCAAATGGATCCACACAGCTAGCTGAGAAACAAAAAAAAAACTATGTATATATGGGCTGTCTGCATAGATGAACAACAACACTGGCAGTTCACTGTCTTATTTCTGTCTGTATCATACTGATCAAACCCACATAATCTACATTACAATTCACAACATAAACACATACAGTACAACATATATGAAAAACCCAAGTTCTTTGACCTATTCGAAGACTACACTAAAGGGGGAAAAACGAAAAAAAAATCCCTCCCATTTGCATGAGAAACATGTCTCCACGAAGCACATGAGATCTACTTCAACTGAAAGCAATTTCCTGCAAAACATGAAACAATTAGCATCAAGAATTATAGCAGGCGTTTCAAAGAAAAGAAGATCAGAAAATCGTCATACCTTGTCACATTACTGAACCATATTATCTAGCTTTTGTCTGTATTGAGCCAAGGTCTGAAATCATGGAAAAGAAAGGAGTACTTCGTCATAAAAAGATCATCAGTTAGCTGTTATCAGCTAAATGCTAAAATGCAGGTTTTGTAAATAAATGTAACGACTACTTGCACTCCTTTTTACTACATTCCTCTGGACCTGCAACAAGAGGAGGTGGGCTTGGGCATTCTACGCCCTACTGAAGAATATCTCAATTAACTATGGAGAGGTGAAAACCTGAGAAATGCTTACTCAGAGAGCTTAAACAAATTTAACTCCCAAGTACAGAAGCAAGCACCCTCAGTTGGCCTTTTTAAAAGGTAGCAACAACCTAATTTTCTGAATCTAATTGTATGAGCACACAGCTTGATACTTGCTTAGCAAATTGTTTTATGTTAAACTTTGTGTTGGAACCCTATTGTTATGCTGAATAAACTCCCTAGCATGCTCTAAGCTATTTTTCTCATCATTCCCTTCAAGCAAATTAACTAGTTGAGCAACAGGTTCCTTCCGGACTGCACTTTAGTTTAACTGTTTGTAACACAAGAACATGGACATATATCCTTCTCAAAAAACAAGAGTGTGGACATACTATGCAAAGAAAATTTGAACAACTTCAAACATAACTTTGAGAAGTTTCATACCTTTGTATAAGCATAGACCCCTGCCTCTGTTGGTGCAGCAGGACTTCCTCTGCGAATAAACTTTCCCTCTTTGAAAATGTAAAGCATGGGGATTCCAGTGGAAAGTTCCAAACTTATGACCTGATAAGAAGAGTTTCAGATCATAATGTTTCTGAGCATAACCAGACAAAAATACGAGAGATTCCTGTAAGTCTGAATTCCACCTCTTGAGATGTTAGCTTGTCGAGATACATAATGATGGACCTCAATGAGTTCCCATGGGCAGCGATCATTATATTTTTTCCACCTGCAAGTTGGGGTTCAATCTGCAAGATTACAGCTACAATGTCATTTCATAACAGCCTAAAACCAGGTTGATAATATCTTGGAATCGATATATGCTTCTGCTTACATGCTCTTTAAAGTAGGCAACAGCTCTGTCAGCACACATTTCCAAACTTTCTCCGTTTGGAGGAGGAATATCATAACTACGACGCCACTCATGAACCTGCTCTTTTCCATATCTATCAGCTGTTTCCTGCTTATTAAGACCTTGTAATTCCCCATACCTACAAAATAGCGAAGTCATATATTAGAACCATCAACTGATATATATATATATATATATATATATATATATATATATATATATATATATATATATATATATATATATATATATATAGGAAAAATAACCTTTAAAGGAGAAGATATTTTACATTCTCTCATTTAGTTGCCAAGCTGTTACAACTGGAATGCATTGCTTGTTGGTCTCTTCACTGAAAATCTGACTCCAAGTTCCTGCTTGTTCACTCTCTTCATGAATGATAGTTGGAACCTAAAATTGACATGACAGTGGAAATGATATATTATTTTAGTTATCTGGGCTGAGCCTCAAACACTTGACAGCGGATGGAAAAAACCAAACTAGAAGGAGCCTACTGCAATCCGGAAGCATGTATAGCCAATGCAATAGGCCTCTAATCAACCACATAATTCTCCAATAATATCCTCTATTGTGATACAGTCTCCCTCAAACATGTCATAAGGAAAATCCAAATATTACAAGCTTTAACCACAGAGTTACCTTCTTCCGACGGTGCTGGGTCATGGCAAGCATCGCAGTCATTTGGGCACGAATCAAAGAAGAAGTATAGATCATGTCAACAGGTATATTGCTAATTCTTTTCCCAGCTTCAACGGCCTCCTCCACACCCTTTTTGGTTAAAGGCACGTCTACACAACCAGTGAACAAGTTTTTTTCATTCCACATAGACTCGCCGTGCCTAATCAGGATTAGAGCAGCTTCACCTGAAGGGGCAAATGGGAAGGTGGTAATTAGATGCAGTGCTGCGGTAGTAGCACAAAATATTCACAAAATTTATCCCATGAAATCATTTCTGGAAGGGCGAAAAGTATTTCTTTAATGTGATAAATGTCAAAAATGATCATAGAAACTTTCATCTTATGATGAACATATGATTATTTTGTAAAAGATAGTTCAAGAGATGGACCGCCATACTTGTTTTTTTCTTGGAGTCACTGCTGTTGGCACTTGATGGTGCTGAAACTGCATCAGAAACTGTAGCCTGAGAAGCAGAGGCTTGAATTACACAATTACCTCTCTTTTTAGAACAATAACTTCCTCCTCTCACCAATCCAACATCAACCTTGAAACCCTTGGACACCGATCTTAATGAAACATGCCCATAATCGGGACACAATACAGAGTTACCATTACTTCGACAAGACTGAAGAGTCCCAACTGCTTGGTGAATTGTTGTTGCAGCCATTCTGATATCAGCGAAACCATAATTGTCAATGAAAAGTTCATGCAATAGAGAATTTCTTCGACCAATCAAAAGCAGCAGCATTTCAACTAGTCAAGGTGGATTAAGAGAGTATTACACAGTTACACAGGGTAAACAGAAAAACAGAGGAACTAAGACTGAGAGTAGTGGTAAAAAATTAATGAGCATTTTATAGGTCATACCCATCATTACTTACGAGGAAGAGGTCCAAGTTAACCCAAAAAAAAAAAACTGCACTCCTTATCAGGGACTATTTCTACATTGTTTCCACCATCAAGATGAAAATGAATGTACCATACACACAAACAATAATCATTTCCCTTTCTCTTGTTTCTAAGTATTCGAATTCAAATTAAATTATCAAATAAACTCTCTCCTTATTGCTTCCTTTTCACTGTTCTTGAGCCGAAGATCTATCAGAAATAGCCTCTCCAACTTCATAAGGTAGAGGTAAGGTTTGTGTACACATTACCCTGCCCAGACCCCACTTGTGGGATTCCACTGGGTTTGTTGATGTTGTATATATACTCTCACCATTCCATTTTATGTGGCACTATTTCGTTATTACTCCGTTTGAAATCTTATGGCACATTTAGGATCACGAGTTCCAAAAATCTCTTTTGCTTACACAGTGAATCAAAGGAGGATCTAACAGAGGGAAAGAAAACATAGAAAGAAAAAGCATAGAGCACAAACTCATAACTTCAATAACTAAGCGTTACCAATAAAATTAGCAATCAAAATAGATCTAATTCAAGATTAGGAACTACCTACTGACTAATGAGATGTGACATGGCTAAAATAAAGTGGGTGCCTCATAATCAATCATTTATGCGTTATTTCCAAAGACAAAAGTAGAAAACACATCATAAAATCCCAACATCAACCCTTGTACATAGAACATATCGAAAACATGGAACGCACCAAAAAAAGAAAGAAAATGAACAGAACTCACATAAACAAGAAAAACAAAATCCAGTTAAGAACACAGAGATCAAAACCAGAAAATGCAGAATACAGAGAATAAAAAAGAGATCTTACGCTTATTTATAAGGCCAAACGATGCGAGGACGGGCTTGTGAAGATACCTAAGTAATAAACGATGCTAACAAAAATTAAAACTTGTTTTCCCACTTTTTCTTTTCTTCCTTATGGTTCGATTAAATGGGCAAAATAGAAAAAGGGTGGGTTTTTTTTCTCTAACAAAAAAAGGGGTGTTGAGTTTATACCAAGAAAAGTTGGCGGAGAAGAAGATGGAAAAAGATATCATGCATTAAAAGATGCCATAAAAATGCTGTTTTTTTGGGCCCAGAAGCTGACTGACAAATCAAGATACGATGATGCAGATGGTGCTTAGGAGGGGGTGGGGGCTAATATGCTTAGAAGAAATCGTATTCTTGAAAAAGAAACAAAGAATTTCCCCCCAGAAAGCCGAGTCTGTGCAGTTGGCAATTGGGTGTTATTGTTATTTGTTAAGGAGAAGGAAGAGTATAGGACAATATAATATATAGTGTGTGTGTCTCTATGTGTTTTGGTAGGTATGGCTCTGTGTGTGACGTCCATTTCCAATTTCTAGTTTCCTCTGTTCTCATTTTGACCATCTTTACTCTTTTTCCATTTTCCAAACTAGCTGTTTTCCTCCCTCCTTTTTTATTTTTATTTTTCTAGGTCCTTTATTTTTTATTTTTTTTCACTTTCAAAAATATGAATAACGTTTTTATAGTGTCTTATGATGTTCTCAATTTTCATAATTACAATAATAACATGCCCATTAAACTCCCACAAGTGGGGCTGTGAAGGTAAGATGTACGCATTTTTACCTCTACACTGGAAAAGAGGAGAGATTGTTTCCGATAAACCTCGGCTAAAGCAAGGTAAAAAGAAGTAATGACAACAGGTAATAATAACAACATGGTAAAAGAAAACCGAAGCAAAAGTAACAACTAAATGGTAGGTAAGAATATTCATCTAAGAGTAAGAGATTTCAACTAGAACTACTACTGAACAGAGGAAGATGTGGAGATCGAGTATTAGGGTTGTAGGTTAGGAGGTAGTTGAGTATTTCCTTACTTCGTACTATTGTGAGACCAGTCTGGTAGAGTTTTTGTCTAAGATAGCTAGTGACAATGTTGTGTCTTACTATTTCACTTTTCAGTGCAGGACATATTTACTAGCTATCCCTTTTGCTTTGCATCTTTCTTCTGAATTTCATGTTGTTCCTATTTTTCCTATGATTTCTGTGGTGATACTAATATTGTCTCCTTTTGTCTCTTTGTTTTCTTGAGCCGATGGTCTTTCGGAAACAATCTCTCTACTCCTTTGGGGTAGGGTAAGGTCTGCGTACACACTACCCTCTCCAGACCCCGTTAGTGGAATTTATTGGGTGGTTGTTGTTGTTGTTGTTGCTCCTCTACCTACTAATATTCTACCCTAATCCTCGACCTACACACCCTTCTATCAAGGGTCATGTCTTCAGTAAGCTTCAGTTGCGCCATGTCCCGGCTAATCACCCCTCTTCAAGACTTCTTAGGCCTACCTCTATCCTTCCTTATACCTACCAAGGCTAACCTCTCACACATCCTAACTGGGGCTTCTATGCTTCTGCTCTTAACCTGCCCGAACCATGTCAACCTCGCCTCTTACATCTTATCTTCCAAAGGGGCCACTCTCATCTTATCCTGAATAACTTCATTCCTAATCTTATCTAAACTAGTACGCTCACACATCCATCTCAACATCCTCATTTCAGCTACTTTCAGCTTCAGGACATGAGAGTTCTTAACCGGCCAACACTCTGTCACAAACAACATAGTCGGTCTAACTACTACTTTGTAGAACTTACTTTAAGTTTCAGTGTCACATTCTTATCACACAATACACCGGAAGCGAGCCTCCATTTCATCCACCATGCTCCAATGTGGTGTGTGACATCCTCATCAAACCTAATCACCTTATTTTATTGACCAAAGGTACTTGAAACTTTCTCACCTGGGGATCCATGTCCGCTTCCTGGGTAGCATCGCTAAACTTGCACTCCAAGTACTCCGTCTTGTAGTCTGTTTGGCCAAGCTTTTAGAAGAAGAAAAAAAGTATTTTTGAGGAGGAGTAGGAGAAGCAAAAGCAGTTTTGGAGAAGTAGAAAAAAATAGCTTCTCACTAAAAATACTTTTTTGAAAAGCACTTATGAGAAAAATACACTTAGAAGCAGTTTTTAAAAGCTTGGCCAAACACTAATTGCTGCTCAGAAATGCTTTTCAAATTAATTATCCAAACACAAACTGTTCCTCACCAAAAGCACTTTTGAAAAAAGCACTTCACAAAATAAGCTTATTTTTGCAGCTTGGCCAAACACGCTATTGGCCATGCTCAACTTAAAACCTTTAGACTCTAGAGTGTGTCTTTACACTTCTAGCCTCTCGGTAACACCGCCTCGCGTCTCGTCAATCAAAACTATATCATTTGCAAATAACATACATCATGACACTTCCCGTTGTATGATATCGCCAAGGAAAATAAAAACGGCCTAAGGACTGATCTCTGTGTAAGCACGTAATTTTTGACCCGCGCAACTTTTAAAAGTAGTATTTTTAAAAATATTTACTTATTTTTATTTTAATAAGATTTAGCTTATTTTTCACTTTTAGTCTAATAGTAGAACATAAAATTCGAAAATACAAAAATATTTTTCAATTTTATCTTTTATCTTTCTATTTAAGTTAAGGTCATTAGTCTTTTGTAGTAATATTAATCTAAGTTTGCTATCATTCTAATTAACTTTTCTCTGCTTTCATTTTAATATATAATTTTTGAAAAATGATGGTTTCATATCAATATAAATTTTATGTTATTTAAAATCAATTACTAGTATTCTAGTAGTATTTTGCTATTGATTTTTAGTCTTTGAGCGCAATTTGAAAGCCCAACAAGACCTAGCCCATTACCCCTTCTTCTTTAACCCTTCCCAAACCTTTTTTCTTGAACCTTGGAAGACAAAACCCTATAGAGACTAAAGGGCCAGCCGTCCCTTCTTCTTCTTGGACATGGAACAAAACCTAAGATACCCCTAAGCAGCTAGGAGGGACGTTGTCACCAAAACAATGCCCCTGATTTCACATCATCTTCATTCAGACATTCCCTTCACCCCAAAAAATCACAGCCTCACACCTTTCACACCCCTACTACCGGCGACCACAAAGCCTCCTCCCTCGCCAAAACAAGCCACCAATCTTCATAACCACAACCCTTCTACTTCTTCACGCCTAAATTCCTAACTAACACCCCCTAGCCGTTTGGATTTTCTTCCTCTCAACCAAAAACAAAGAAAAAACCTAGGACTTAAGAGAAGAAGAAGACAATCGTCACCCATCAACAGATCAACCTCTCTCACACACACTATCAAACACCTTGCTCTACCTCATTTTCCGGCGACGATCCATTTTCCAGTGATTTCCGGCTGTAGGGAACTGAAACATCCCCGTTACCTTTTCCTTTTGGATTAGTAAGCTTTGCAAAATCAAGAATCCCGTATATGACTACTTGTTCAAACTTTTGTTAATAGGAGATTCGGGTGTTGGAAAGTCTTGTCTTCTCCTGATATTTGCTCCATAAAACTAGGAAAGTGTGCATATTGATTTGTGTGGTGGTGTATATAGCAGCAGACCGAAGTAGCTCCATGTTGCTCTTAATATACTTTAAGGTTGAAGAGTTGAGTTTCGAATTCGCCGTCACTAGCTACTGATCGTCAGGTTTGCGGCTCCGTCGAGGTTGTCGCGTCTAAGGTTTCCGGTCCCTATTTGAAAAGAAATCGAGGTGCCATTCTAAGATTTGGTTTATCGTTCATCTCTGAGTTATGTTGTTGATGTACGAAGAGGTTCTTACTTAATCAAAATTTGGATAAAACTTTGCTACAGAGAAGGTCCAATTCTTTTCCCTTTCTTTTTGCAATTTTGTTTTACCAAAATTGTCGTTTATTGAATGACCTTATGAAGTGTTCTTGATTGGTATTATCATTTGCGTGTTAGTGCAGTCCTAGTAGAGTAGTTGCTATTTTGGAATTACGTTTTTTTTAATTTAGAACATGGAAAATGAATTGGTTTTGAGTTGTAGGGTTTAGTTCTTAAAATTAGGAATTAAAACATACATTATCTTGAAATAAGAATGGGTTTGGGCTTTAGACATAATTAAATGCACTTAAGTATTGCTATATTTGTTCTTATTTTAGTTCTATCTTGAATTTGATCGATAGTAGCATGCTTAGGACGACCACACTTGGGTAGGCAAGCCTTAGGAGTTTTTGTTAGTTTTGAGGCGAGAGGTCGTTCCCTTAGTTAAATTTATCCAGGGAATGTCCCAAAGGATTTGTATATATTTTATTCCTGGGAATGCCCCGTAGTATTCTATAATTGGAGGTTGTGGCGAACATCGTAGAAGAAGTAGCGTAGGATAATTTATAACTTTAATTTTCTTTCATTTAGGTGGGGACGACCTCGAGCCTCTTTTGATTGTTTATTTTCTTTTTGTGTGTTATTACCTCAATTCGAATATTTTAAAAGCCGACTAGATCAAGTATGCAACCGTACTAGTTACGGGACTTGAGGAGTGCCTAACACCTTCTCCCCGAGTCAAATGAACCCACTTACCCGAAACTCTAGTGCAGACTTACTTTTGGAGTTCAAAGTGTTTTTAAAGGAAAAATCATTTTTAAAGAAAACGGTGACCTGGCACATTGAAACCAATGTCGGGTGGCGACTCTGAGTTATTTCCTTTTGAACACAATTTTTGTCACGTTCTAATTGGAAAACCCTTTTCAAGCTTTACAAATCTTTTTATTTATTTAAGAGGGTTTGTGAAGTTTGTAGAAAAAAAATGTGTGACATCTCTGGCGACTCTGCTGGGGAGTTACAGGTTCGAGCTAGTACTTGATCTTGTTGGCTTTTTAGGATATTTGGTTGAGGTTTTTATGTGTTTTGTTTGCTTTATTTGATTTTTATTTTGCTTATGTCGTTTTATTTGCTAGTTGCTTATTTGTTTGCTATATTTCCTTTATGTGTTAATGCTTTATAAACTGTCATTATTTGCATAACCATGGGTCTTCTTTCTGCAACAAGTTTCGGAGTACGCGTTGCATGCACGAACTCTTTGTTGAGTCACCCTTAATTTAGGAGGGGGGCCATCAGACGTATGGAGTAGGTGGAAAGCTTGAGCTACCACCATCGACCATATGCTCCCCCGAATTTCCTTGTTAGTGAACCCCAAACTTAGGTCAGCCTTTAGGTCATTCTTATTTGCATCATGTCATCTGGACCTAGTAGGGCTCGGTCCCAGGTACCGTGTCTCTTTGTAGGAAGCCTATCCAAATTTTGTCAAAATGGGCCCGTGGCCCAAAAAGACATTAAATCATCCCTATGTGATACATGTTGCACCTTTGAGGGTAAAAAGGTCATTTGGCAGACCGATATTTGGGAAAGAAGGGTGAAAAATGAAGCAAGTAGGGCCTAGTTATTTTTTTCTTTCACAACTTTTTCAAGAAAAAGACAAAAAAAAAATTGAAAATGAAAAATCCAAAAAGATTTTATACTTTTCCATCATTTTCCAAAAATTTAAAAAAAAAGAAAGAAAAAGAAAATCCAAAAAGATTTTACATTTTACATCATTTCTCAAAAAGACAAAAAAATATGGGTTTTCCAAATTAGTTGCATTTTTTAAAGGCTTTCTCTCATATCCAATCTTCCTGAACTACGCATACCTGATTCTCGTCTTTCGGAGTGGGATAAGTAGGTAGCCCACATAGGGTCCAGTCTTCCTAGTAAGTCTTAGGTTCTTGGCTTTGCGGGGTCTTAGCCAAATCTTGCATGTCTAGCCACTTTTGGTCACATCAGCCATTCTTGTAAAATGGGATCATTTTCGCAAAAGTGGTTCAATAACCCATGTCTTAGGATCTTAAGTCCACAACTAGGTGTCATATTACTTTAAGGTCCGTCCTTATTGAGTTTGCATCTTTAGCCATTTCTGGTCATATCGACCGTTTTTGCAAAATGAGTCATTTTTGCAAATTATTTTGGCCATGATTATTGGGAGTTGAATCCATATAAGCTTTAGTGAGGTATTTCCATATCTTTGAGGCCAATCTTGTTGAATATACACTTCTAGTCATCCTTGGCCACATAGGTTAATTTTGCAAAAATAGCCCGATTATGTCTTGTATGTGTCCAGTAGGAGGTATTGTGGCATCACATAGTGTCTTGAGTCACTGATCTATTTGGTCTTATTTTTCTCATTTAGGTGTGGATCAGTGTACTAGAGCTCGAGCATGACAAATACCCAGGACCACTGCATTTAGGAGCTGCTTATAGATACTTTTATGTTTTGAGTCTATCATTCATGTTGTCTTTTACTTTCTAGTTTTGTATAGTAATATCGATTCTTTTGTTATATTACTTCGTCTTTTGTATTTTAAAAACCAAAAAAAAAAAATTAAATGAAAAATTCAAAAAGATTTTTGTTTTTTAGTTTATTTTGTCCATTACATTTTCAGAACTACGCTTGATCTGATTCATGAGGGGCATGATACATAGGCAACCTACATAGGGTTCGATCTAATCATCATTAAAAAAAACAAAAACAAAAAAAAATAAAGTTGTGGGATGCGAGAAATGAGAGGAAAGAAAAGAGCGATAATCAGGGAAAGAAATGAAAAACCAAGCGATGTTGGAAAGGAAGATGAAGAAGGAAATGGGGCAAGAAAAGTGAATTTGGATGATGCCATATGACCTTCGCAACCTTGAAACCATTCTAAAACCGTTAACTGTGACTAGGGGGCATTGCAAGCAATGTGATATTTCTATCTGATAAATGCTCTAACGCTAACCTATTGGCTTTGTTTTGCTCCTCTTTGTTACTTTCATTATAACAGAGGGTGGTTAGTTTGTGGCACTTTGGTGATTTGTCCATACAACACAAGGTCAAAAGACAAGGAAGTCATGGCTCGCAAAGACTTGGATACAGGGGTTGTCGACCCCTCGATGGAGATTATGGAGTCGGAATCTGAATTGACAGAGGAGGTCCAAAGGCTGAAACAACAAATGTCTGAAATGTGTCAAGCATGGGTCAATGGTCAAGGACCACCCCTTTCTTATGTTTTCCTAGAGTTTACACCCATATCGGCTACTACCACTCATGTTTCATTGTCCAATCAATTCTATCCATTTAGGTTTAGTCTTTATCCCAATTGCACGACTATATCAGGAACTTCTGTTGCGTACTCCTAAAGTGTGCCATTGACAACCAATCAGATAACCACTACAGTTATGCCTGTCTTTACCATCCCACAGCCGACGGTGGTGCAGAGGAAAACTCATGAGTCACAATTTGCTACACAGCAAGAGCAGTATCACTCTCCTGAGTACCACTCGTACTTGTTTGATCTTCCTGCAAACATTGAGAAGTCTACCTGAAAGATGGCACAGGAAGAAATGACCCAAAGAGTGAAAAGCTTAGAAGAACGGTTGAAACATGCAAGGGTTGGCAGGTCAGAAGAGTATTGCCTTCAAGGATCTATGTATGTTCCCCGATGTCCACTTGCCACCTGGTTTCAAGATCCCCAAATTCGAGAAGTACGATGGACATAGAGACCCCACAACCCACCTAAAAATGTATTGCAATCAACTAAGAGGTGCGGGAGGAAATGAAGAACTACTAATGGCTTATTTTGGGGAAAGTCTTACGGGTGTAGCTTCCGAATGGTTTATGGGTCAAGACACATCTTGCTAGTATGTTCGGGATGACATGGCCCAGGCCTTTGTCAAACAGTTCCAATATAACATTGACATCGCCCCGGACCGTCATTCCCTCTCAAATCTAAAGAAGAAACCAACTGAAAGTTTCAAGGAATATGCCATTAAATGGAGAGAATAAGCAGCTAGAGTTAAGCCACCCATGGATGACCACGAGTTAATCACTGTCTTCCTTCAAGCTCAAGAGCCCGATTACTTTCAAAACATGATGTCCGCTGTTGGCAAATCATTCTCAGAAGCAATCAAAATGGGAGAAATGGTAGAGAATGACTTTAAGTCAGGCAAAATTATAAGTTAAGCAGCTCTCAAAGCTGCAACTCAGGCTGTCCAAATTGAATCTAGCACGAGTGAGAAGGTTGAAGAAATCATGATGACATCAAGGTCGAGAAGAGGTCCTAGAAGAACGTCTCAAAGGCATGACCAACCTCGTTTGTTTTTTGACAATTCCCCTGAGAACCCACAGTATTCTGTTGCTCCACCCCAGTATGTTGTCCAGCCACCAAGACACCCCAGAAGGCGAGCGCCATCACCGCAAAATCTCCACCAGCCTCCACAAAATTTTCAAGTGTCTCATAACCCACATCCAAGCCAGGGGTATAGAGGTAAACAAAGGTTGAAAGATAATTTTACACCGATAGGAGAGTCTTATGCAAGCTTGTTTGAGAAATTAAAGCATTATGACCTGATTGCATCCATTCCTCCGAATCATGTGGACCCGCGTTCAAGAAGCTTTGACCCTTCTAAAAGGTGTGAATACCATTCCAATGCCCAGGGGCACAATGTCGAAAGTTTTCGGGATTTGAAAGAGAAATAGAAAAAATGATTCAAGAAGGGATAATTGTGATCCAGGATAGTGACACCCAGAACATCGCGCAGAATCCCTTACCTGCACATGATGATGCACACTTTGTAGGGAGGATGCATGTTGACACGGAGTATGAGAATCATCTTGGAAACTTGCTGACTGAAGTTAACGATATTGAAATTGGTGAAGGTCCCAGTAATTTTGATGTTCAACCCAGTGGCTAAGATATCGAGCTTGGCAATTGGAAATACACTCCATTATTGGCTAGCCAGGGAGGAGTTTTGGTGGTTTATTTTGTTTTCATTTCTATTGTCCGGGTTATTTTGGGGTTGTAATCCAGACATTGTCTTGTGGTTTAAACTCTTCTTCTTTTTGTCTAGTTCGTTTATTGTAGTAACTCGTCTAGTATTATCTAGGATTGTTCCAGGGTTGTAACCCATGTCTATTTTGCTTGTTTTGTTCAAACCCTGTTCACTATCTGTCTAATGTAATTTCATGTTTTCTATTAGTTTTGTCAGTCTTTTGTTTAGGTTACTTTTCCTTTTTTTTAGTTCTTTTCATCATGACTCTAGTGACATGACATGCACACATAATTCTCATCCTGGTCTCGAAATTTAGTTTAATCATAAAGCAATGACACAGTTTTGAACATGATAAAATGAGGCATTTGAGATTCACGCATTCTGAGATAACCTGAAGCTTGAATTGAGTGAAACCGAGTGAGTAAATCTGGGAAAGCAAGAGGTTATAAGAGCATGCAATAAGAAAATGTCTCTCAAGCAGTTTGAGGAAAATCAGTCAGTGCTAAATGCATTCTTCTACATCAAGATGAGGTTGAGCCAAGTTTGCTTCGAATTGGCAAGGGTCATTCATTGGGACAAATGTATTGCCCATTGGCACTTTTTGTTTGTGTTGATACCATCAATAGATACTATATGTGATTTGTCTGCTTATCTTCAATTGCATGTTTGTACTTGGCATTTTTAAGTTTGGTATAACGAAGACATTTTATTCTGCTATCCAATCACTTTTATCCTTTGCTACCCATTTTGAGCCCTAATTTTTTGTTTCATACCACTCTTTTAGAATAAGAAATAGAGTTAGGAACTAGAAAAGGAAAAGAAATGAGAAAAAGAAAAAGGAAATAAAAGAGGAAAAATAAAAAAAGAGAGAAAAGGAAAAGAAAAAAAATAACTTTGTCTTTTGAACTACGTTTGACCTGATTCTTGTCACCACAAGATACGTAGGCAGCCTTACGGTTCGGTCACACCAAATAAAATATTTCATAATCCTCGAAGTCAAGAGTGGGGCAGATTTTCTTAGAAATCCCATCAAAGCAAAAATCCAAAAAAAAAAAAAAAAGCAAAAAAAGCAAAAAACAAATCCCCCAAACTCCAAGAAACTGGGGCAGAGGTTCTAGTTTTGCCAAAAGACCTGATTCCAAAAGTTGTAATTTTGAACCCTTTCATCTTAAATTATTTTGAGCCTTCATGCCACCCTTTCTTTCCAACCCTGTCCAAAAGCCTACATTACGATCCAACGAAAGACCTTCCGACCAATCTTTGAGGATGTCAAATAAAGTGTGTGGTAAAAGTCTGATCTTCTTGTATCATGGGTAATACCTTGTTCTCAGCACAAAGAGAGAAAATTTAAAATGAGAGAGTCTTATTGGTGAACACCCTCAGGGGCACCGTAAGGCGATGGTGAGTTGAGAAAAGAACAAAATAAGAGAGGCTTGATGGTGAAAACCTTCAGGGCACTACAAGTAGATTGAGGATTGTGGATCAGATGGGACAATTGAAGCTCTGAAGCCTAGTTTCACAGCGAAGAGATTAAGCCACTTAATCCAAAGGTGCATGTCATGGTCATTAGAGTTGGTATCCACATCTGATAAGTTTCCTTTTTGTAATTTTCTTGTTAGGTATCATCTCTTTTCCTTGTCCCTTATTTTGTTCCTCTCGTTTTGTTTGAGTCCCTTCTTGAGTCTGTTTGGTCAGAACAAGTGAGAAATGACTTCAAAATTTGCTACCAACTTTTCAATTGTACTGAACAAATTTGGCTAGCACATCAAAGTGGCATAAGTCAGGGAAAAGTGGTATGCGCATTGAGTTGGTAACAATCAACATGCTTTGGGATTCATGTGAAATGCAAGGGTTCGGTAAATGTCAATTCATGAGCAAAATACAACAGATAGAGGAATATTGGGATTGAATGGAGAAGAGGTGTTTTCTGTGATAAGGGTTGAAAGAAAATCGGTGGTCGATAACAGTCAAGGTCGTCCAAGTTGAAATCAAAGTTATTTTGGCAAGTGTAGAAGCAGCTGCCCTCAAGGTCAAGGCCACAAACTAACCACCACATTTAAACTCACAAGTTTTCTTTATTTAAAACAGGAACAACGCAGTGCAAGCAAGTTGGTTCAAAAACAAGAAAGAAAAAAAGAGGAAAAGAAGAAGAAGAAGAGAAGAGTCGACAAAGAAAAGTTTCTCAAATCTTTTCTCTTACCTGTCTTGCTAGTGTGCATAAAATGTTGCCATTGCTCTTCATATTTTTCCTCCTAGGATAAAAGTCCTAGTCTGATGGATTTTCTTCCCAATAAAATCTTAGTCTGATGAATCTTTCTCCTAAGATAGAGGACCTAGTCTGATGAATTTTCTCCTAGGATCAAAATCTTAGTCTGATGAACCTTTCTCCTAAGATAGAAGACCTAGTCTGATGAATTTTCCCCTAGGATCAAATCTTAGTCTGATGAATCTTTCTCCTAAGATAACAAAAAGACCTAGTCTGATGAATTTTCTCCTAGGATCAAAATCTTAGTCTGATGAATCTTTCTCCTAAGATAACAAAAAGACATAGTCTGATAAATTTTCTCCTAGGATCAAAATCTTAGTATGATGAATCTTTCTCTGAAGATAACAAAAAAAGGGACCTAGTCTGATGAATTTTCTCCTAGGATCGAAATCTTAGTCTGACGAATTTTCTCCTAGGATAGAAATCTTAGTCTGATGAATTTTTCTCCTAAGATAGAATACCTAGTCTGATGAATTTTCTCCTAGGATCGAAATCTTAGTCTGATGAATATTTCTCCTAGGATCGAAATCCTAGTCTGATGAATTTTTTCCTAGAATAGAAAACATAGTCTGATGAATCTTTCTCCTAAGATACCAAAAAAAAGGAAGAAAAGAGACCTAGTCTGATGAATTTTCTCCTAGTATGGAAATCTTAGTCTGATGAATCTTTTTTCTAAGATAAAAGGGACCTAGTCTGATGAATTTTCTCCTAGGATCTAAATCTTAGTTTGATGAATTTTTCTCCTAAGATAGAGACCTAGTCTGATGAACTTTCTCCTAGGGTCAAAATCTTAGTCTAATGAATCTTTCTCCTAAGATAACAAAAGACCTAGTCAGATGAATTTTCTCCTAGGATCAAAATCTTAATATGATGAATCTTTCTCCTAAGATAGAAAACCTAGTTTGATGAATTTTCTCCTAGGATCAAAATCTTAGTGTGATGAATATTTCTCCTAAGATAAAAAGGGACCTAGTCTGATGAATTTTCTCCTAGGATAGAAAATCTTAGTCTGATGAATCTTTCTCCTAAGATAACAAAAAAACCTAGTCTGATGAATTTTCTCCTAGGATATAGAATCTTAGTTTGATGAATTTTTCTCCTAAGATAACAACAACAAAAAAGAAAAGAAAAAAAGGACTTAGTCTGATGAATTTTCTCTTAGGATCGAAATATTAGTCTGATGAATCTTTCTCCTAAGATAGAAGACCTAGTCTGATGAATTTGTTGGTCAAATATTCTTGGTTTGATTCAGGAGAGACGCACATCCCAGTCAAGTCTTTAGTTTTACTCTCATCATTGCATCAATAACATAGGTGATTTATAGTTTTGCTAATAACTCACAAATCTTTCTAGTGCAAATTGGGGTAGAAAATTTTATTTGTTTTGTTATTTTGATTGCAGACACCGACCTGGAGAACGAGGGAAGACATTTCAGAGTTTATTTCAGAGTCATTTTAAGTTTCAAGTTAGTTGCAGGCACCCACCTGGAGAACGAGGGAAGACATTTCAGGGTTTATTTTAAAGTCATTTCAGAATTCAATTCAAGTTAGAAGTAGCGGAAGCTCGCGGCAAAAATGCGAGTCATTTAAAAAAAAGAAAAAGAAAAAAAGAAAAGGGAAGTGAATCCAAAATGCAGAAGTTGAGACAATAGGTGGATTGCTCAAGACATGACTAAAGTCACAAGCATGGTGTCCGGTTTTGGTCCGACAAGCTGAAGAAGAATGAACTAGCACCTGCAACTAGCAAGCGTCAAGAGTCAAATCTAAAGTCTACATGAAGAACCATTCAAGACTCAAGATCAAGCTTCAGAAGACTTATAGATAGGAATCTTGTAACTCATAGTTGACAAACTTAGTTAGTCGTTTTCATTTTTTTTTGATTTTGATATAATAACAGGACCGCGGACCGGAACCTCGATGGAATGGCACCTCGACCGGATCTCTACCTCAATATACTTCATCACCTCATTCACTTCTAAACTACACGTGGCCTGATTCCTTTATAGCCGAGGATATGTAGGCAGCTCAAATACCAGGTCTCGGTCACAATCTTTTTAGCCATCTTTATTTTCTTTTGAATAAGCGTCGGGTCATAAATCAATTACGTTGCTTATTGTTCTTTGCTCCGAAAACTCTTCATTACGAGCAAAGAAGGGCAACCGTAAGCACGTATTTTTTGACCCGCACAACTTTTAAAAGTAGTATTTTTAAAAATATTTACTTATTTTTATTTTAATTGGATTTAGCCTATTTTTCACTTTTAGTATAATAGTAGAACATAAAATTCGAAAATACAAAAATATTTTTCAATTTTATCTTTTATCTTTCTGTTTAAGTTAAGGCCATTAATCTTTTGTAGTAATATTAATCTAAGTTTGCTATCATTCTAATTAACTTTTTTCTGCTTTCATTTTAATCTATAATTTTTGAAAAATGATGGTTTCATATCAATATAAATTTTATGTTATTTAAAATCAATTACTAGTATTCTACTAGTATTTTGCTATTATTTTTTAGTCTTTGAGCCCAATTTGAAAGCCCAACAAGACCTAGCCCATTACCCCCTTCTTCTTTAACCCTTCCCAAACCCTTCTTCTTGAACCTTGGAAGACAAAACCCTAGAGAGACTAAAGGGCTAGCCGTCCCTTCTTCTTCTTGGACATGGAACAAAACCTAAGAGACCCCTAAGCAGCTAGGAGTGACGCTGTCAACAAAATGACGCCCCTGATTTCACATCATCTTTATTCACACATTCCCTTCACACCAAAACATCACAGCTGCACACCCTTCACACCCCTACTGCCGGCGACCACAAAGCCTCCTCCCTCGCCGGAACAAGCCACTAATCTTCAGAACCACAACCCTTCTACTTCTTTACGCCTAAATTCCTAACTAACACCCCCTAGCCGTTTGTATTTTCTTCCTCTCAACCAAAAACAAAGAAAAAACCTAGGACCTAAGAGAAGAAGAAGACAACCGTCACTAATCAGCAGATCAACCTCTCTCACACACACTAACAAACACCTTGCTCTACCTAATTTTTCGGTGATTTCCGGCTATAGGGAACCGAAACATCCCCGTTCCCTTTGCCTTTTGGATTAGTCAGCTTCGCAAAATCATGAATCCCGGATATGACTACTTGTTCAAACTTTTGTTAATAGGAGATTCGGGTGTTGGAAAGTCTTGTCTTCTCCTGATATTGCTCCATAAAACTAGGAAAGCGTGCATATTGATTTGTGTGGTGGTGTATATAGCAGCAGACCGAAGTAGCTCCATGTTGCTCTTAATATACTTTAAGCTTGGAGAGTTGAGTTTCGAATTCGCCGTCACTAGCTACTGATCGTCAGATTTGCGGCTCCGGCGAGGTTGTCGCGTCTAAGGTTTCCGGTCCCTATTTGAAAAGAAATCGAGGTGCCATTGTAAGATTTGGTTTATCGTACATCTCTGAGTTATGTTGTTGATGTACGAAGAGGTTCTTACTTAATCAAAATTCGGAGAAAACTTTGCTACAGAGAAGGTCCAATTCTTTTCCCTTTCTTCTTGCAATTTTGTTTTACCAAATTTGTCGTTTATTGAATGACCTTATGAAGTGTTCTTGATTGGTATTATCATTTGCGTGTTAGTGCAGTCCTAGTAGAGTAGTTGCTATTTTGGAATTACTGTTTTTTTTAATTTAGGACGTGGAAAATGAATTGATTTTGAGTTGTAGGGTTTAGTTCTTAAAATTAGGAATTAAAACATACATTATCTTGAAATAAGAATGGGGTTTGGGCTTTAGACATAATTAAATGCACTTAAGTATTGCTATATTTGTTCTTATTTTAGTTCTATCTTGAATTTGATCGATAGTAGCATGCTTAGGACGACCACACTTGGGTAGGCAAGCCTTAAGATTTTTTGTTAGTTTTGAGGCGATAGGTCGTTCTCTTAGTTAAATTTATCCGAGGAATGCCCCAAAGGATTTGTATATATTTTATTCGGGGGAATGCCCCGTAGTATTCTGTAATTGGAGGCCGTGGCGAACATCGTAGAAGAAGTAGCGTAGGATAATTTAGAACTTTAATTTTCTTCTTTTAATTTTCTTTCATTTAGGTGGGGACGACCTCGAATCTCTTTTGATTGTTTATTTTCTTTTTGTGTGTTATTACTTCAATTCGAATATTTTAAAAGCCGACTAGATCAAGTATGCAACCGTACTAGTTACGGGACTTGGGGAGTGCCTAACACTTTCTCCCCTAGTCAAATGAACCTCCTTACCCGAATCTTTGGTGCAGACTTAGTTTGGGAGTTCAAAGTGTTTTTAAAGGAAAAATCATTTTAAAAGAAAACGGTGACCTAACACACCGAAACCAATGTCGGGTGGCGACTCTGAGTTATTTCCTTTTAAACACAATTTTTGTCACGTTCTAATTGGAAAACTCTTTTCAAGCCTTACAAATCTTTTTATTTATTTAAGAGAGTTTAGTGAAGTTTGTAGAAAACAAGGGTGTGACACTCTGATGCAATCCCATCACAACCGGGAAGTATGGATTGTACTAAGATACATCTCTAATTAAAACTTAATTTCTTTTCAAGCTATTACAACTGCAGCTGTTTATGAAAGGGGGAACACAAATATTCCACTACATTTAGAATTGATTTTTGGCAATTCATTCTCTAAGTAAAGACTATTTTTACACGGGTGGACACGTGAATAATGACCCTAGAAAAAGTAGAATAAAAATAATTTTGGTAAAATTAGAATTTGATAATTAGTGTGGATATAGGGTGTGTTTGGTATGAATATTTTCCAACTTTCCCATATTTGGTTGACTTAAATACTTTGGAAAACATTTTCCTTATGACTTATTTTTCTCAAATTGGAGGAAAATATTTTCTTTATCAAGAGAAGGGAAAACATTTTCCAAAACTCTTTCTCAACCTTCCCTACCGTCACCAACCCACCCTCCACCCCCCGCATTTTTTTTTTACCTTAATATATATATATTTTTTGCAATTTCAAATCTTTGTTTTTTCATTTTTCTGCACCACCCAATTTTTATTTTTTTTTCGTTTACTGCCCCTCCTCCCCCCAAAAAAAAATATTTTTTAAATATATTTTTCAGTTTTAATTTTTTATTTATCGGTTTAAAGGTTCAAAAATTTACAAGTTTCAAAATTATGAGTTCGGAGGTTTATGTGTTTGGAAGTTTACGGGTTTAGAAATTATAAAGTTTACGGGTCCAAAATTTCGCGGTTTTGAAAGTTTAGCGGTTCGAAAATTTATGAAATTTGTGGGTTTGAAAGGTTTTTGGTTTGAAAGTTTATGACTTTATCTTTATTATATTTAAATTATTTATGAAAACTCTTGAAAAGTTATTTTCCCTAATTTGCGTACCAAATACCAGCTACAATCTTAAATTTCAACAATGTTGAAGTAACATTTGAACATAAATTTTGACTCTACCACTCAGCAAATGGAATATGAGTTGTTTTAGTAGTAAGATACATCATTATTTTAATAGTTTTAGCTTTATAAGCATCTTGTGATATTAATGGGTTTCAAATCTCACAAGACGGGAAGCAAAATAGTAGGCAACTTTATTTATGTGCAGTTGCATTTTATTAAGATTAAAATCTGCAAGATTAACTTTAGAATGGACAAGGTGTTATATTATGCATGTAATGTAACTAAAAGTTATTGAATAATACATTAAACTAATCACATTTTTTAAAATGTAACGAGTGAAATGTTAAAGTCAATGTTAATAATGGTTGTTTAGAAACAGCCCTTTGAAGGTTCTTAGGGACCTAACCCTTTCAAGTCTCAACAATCCAACGACTTTAATACAAACACCAAACAAATGCAGCTCTTCAAAATTGGCCATAAGCAACGCCTAACTCCATATAACTCCTGCACGTGCTTCCCTTCATGTCACGTGCTTCAGATGTGCAATTCTCTATGGCTGCTAAATCCACCACCTAAAGCCTAAGAAAAAAAAAAGGAACAAGAAGAGAAGGATGCATCTTTAAATGCCGCCCTGCCGAGTCGATTTAAGATTTTTATAACATGAGTGTACCATTAATAAAGAAAAGAGAAAGAAGAAGTACTAAGTAAAAATTAATTCCTATTCTTTTAGGTAAATAACTCAATATCCAATCAAGTGCATCATTCAGCCTTTTTGGAGCATAAGGGTCACGCAGATACTATTAGATTAATTCAAAAAAAAATATATATAAAATAGTATGTAATTTGGTGGATAAACCATGGGTTCAGGTGTCCCATATTTTAATACGAACTACATATATATGGAGTTTAAAAAGTACTTTCTCTCACATAATTGATTAACTAATTTTGTTTTAAATTATTTACATTCTACAATAAGAAATCATTTGTATCCATTTTTTCTTACCAAATCTACAATTACTATTTCAATTAGTGAAGTGTTTAATTAAGTGAAACACTTAAAAAAAGAGATACATGATAGTTTACTTTAGATAAATACTCTTATCACTAAAATTATTATCTTTCTTAAAGAGTGTACATATAATTATATCAATCAAAGATAGTATTAAACGTATTTACTTTTAATTCATATTTAGTTGCGAAAATGTATAATAA
Organism: Nicotiana sylvestris; assembly: GCF_000393655.2. NCBI lineage: Eukaryota > Viridiplantae > Streptophyta > Magnoliopsida > Solanales > Solanaceae > Nicotiana > Nicotiana sylvestris. Next base: position 125,478,140 of record NC_091060.1, on the reverse strand, counting down.
GTACAGTGATATTTTACATTCTCTAATTAAAATTTTAAATCCGCCGCTTTAACTAATCTTATATTGGATTGTTGTCCTCCTACCGTCCTTTCCTTTTTTCTCGTCCCAATTCTCTTGAACATTAGTATCTGTTTAGTTATTTGTCCCAATTGCCAACTCAGATTAAGGTCAAACCTAACAATTTGGTGACGGGAAAGAAAGATTCGGAACTCGTAAGAATATGCTTTTGCAATTAGAACAGTTCCATACTTACTGATTCTTATTCTAATGACAACTTGGGAAAACAAAGTAAATTGGTCATACTTATAACAGTAAGTACTACAGCATTATTTATTGTTTGACCACTTTAGCTCAAAACAATTATTTCAAAATAATTGCCACTTTAGAAATTAATTTTGTTAATTATTGTTTACTATGCCCTAAAGATTAAAAAAATACTCTCTTCGATCCACAATAAGTGATCAATTTGCTTTGAACACACCCATTAAGGAAATGTTAAATTTTAGATGAAAATAGTTAGTATGACTAAACTATCCTTCATTAAATGTTGCACCATAGTTATAGTATCACTTACTTCTCTTCTCAAATGTGAGGAATAAATGACATTTTAGAGATACGTACATAAGGATAATTTTGGAAAAACAAATTAATTTTTTTCTTGATTATATAAATGGACATTTATTTTTGACCAAAATAAAAAAACTAAATTGGTCACTTATTGTGGACCGGAGAGAGTAATAGTTCTTTTTAATATTGCTCAATTCTCAAAAAACAATATTTAATAAGAGTATTTAGTACTCCCATTGGTCCATAATAAGTAACTAATTTGCTTTTTTATTTTGGTCCAAAATAAGTGTCCATTTATATAATCAAGAATTTTTTTTATTTATTTTTCCATAATTACCCTTATATACGTATCCCTAAAAAGTCATTTACTACTCATATTTGAAAAGATAAGTAAGTGCTACTATAAGTATGGTGCAACATTTAATGAAGGATAATTTAGTCACACTAACTATTTTCGTCTAGAATTTAATATTTTCTTAATGGGTGTGGCCAAAGCAAATTAATCACTTATGGATCGAAAAAAGTAAACTATACCTTGTATTTATTATTTTCTTAATGGGTATGAAAACAATCAAAATAAGTGTTAATGATACAAAGGTTCTGAAAGAAGCTGCTCTTGAATGTTTGACCGTTGGGGCATTGTCACTTCATTCAGTGACGTCGCACTCTATCCCACATGTGGTCAAGCAAATATCCTTGCTGAAAAATTATACCGTGTGTATAATTTAAATATTCCATCCTTTTTTCTTATTTGGAAACTATAGGCATATAAATTTTATTTAAATTAAATCCATAAAATAATTTGGATTATATTTTAAATTCAAGATATATTGGTCCAAATAAATATTATGGGCTAATATATAAATGAATTAATTATATAGGTCCAACATTTATGGATTAAATAAATAAGTCTTAATCTATTGGACTAAAGTGATGGGCCTACTTAATTAAGCCCAAGATGTTATCTTCCTAGAGGTCCAGTTTGGTGTCATATGTCAAATGACGTGGCGCACCAAGTCAAACGAAAGAGCCAATAGGATCGTGCCATGTGTCAAAATGACAAGGCATGCCCAGTCACACTAAAAGTCCAATGAAATCGCGCCACGTGTGCAAGTGACATGTTCTGGCCAATCAAATGCGGCCATGTCACACTTTAATTTGATTGGTCAGAAAGAGTTTGTTCTTATCACAACTCCTTCTTTCCACAACTATAAATAGGGGTCTTCATAACTCAGAAAAGACACCAGAAGTTATAACAAGAAGCAAGAGAGAGCTCGTGGATCAAACGCCGCAAATTTCTCTACAAGTTTCAAGCTTCAAGCAATCAAGTTCAAGTTCAAGAAATCAAGTTCAAGCTCAAGAACGAAGAACAATTCAAGTATTCAAGATCAAGAACGAAGTCAAATCAAATACAAGGCGTTAAAGATCAAGACTACTTGTTTGTGATAAAATCGTGGCAACAATCAAAGTGTTCGTGATGGATAAATCAAATTACAATTCAAGATCAAGCTCAAAGGCCCTTGAATTTATACTAGAAAAGTAGAATCAGAGGAATCATAGAGATTGTAACACTCAAATATTTGAAATAAAATACTACGATTGTTGCGATATTTTTCGGTCTTGATTTTATTTTTTCGACGCAAATTTATTGTCTACAAATTCTGGCACGCCCAGTGGGACCATCTCTACCTCTCATCTCAACTTTTCACTCACCAAAGTTCAAGAACATTGAAATGGCTTCGAAGAAAATTAACTCCAGATCAACATCCACCAAGACTGCTAACTCTAGGTTCTATGCTGATGTGGAAAGCATCCTCGATGTCATCTTTGGAAGTTTCGGACCAGTTACGAGGAGCAAAGCAAGCTCTTTAGGACAACAGGCACCCCAAGTGCTGTCCGCATCAACCCCTGTTTTCGGATCTTCATCCTCAAAAGGAGAAAGATCTTCCACAAACGCATCTGAAGGAGGAAGCGATGTTGCTGAAAAGATCAAGAAAACTCTTGCTCTGCTTGACCTCTCCGGCTCCAAGCACTCTGCTATGAAGGAAGCTGATGATGCTTCAAGCGATGGATCCTCCCCACTTACACCACATAGCGTGAGCCAGTCAAGGATCAATCTGTATGAAAATCCATGTTACTCTCCGTCATCCACGACAATCATACAAGCCATGGTGACAAACACTTCATCTATGGAGGAGCAGTTGGCAAACTTGACGGAAGCAATCGCTGGCTTGACCAAATGCATGCAAAATCAAGAGGCTAGAATTGACAAGCTAACAGACAGGGTGAGAATCTTGATGGAAGAAGAATCTACCCATGCACCCGGCAAGCTCCCAGAAGTTCTAGAGAGTGACTCTCCCCCAAGAAAAGTAGCATCCACTAAGGCTATCCCTGTCTCATATGAACCTCGGAAAGTGACTGACAAGCAAGAAGTCAGGAAGTGGGGCAAATTCGTACCCAAGTCTGAAAGCAAAAAAGCTATGAATGTCAATACATCACTTGTGAAGTTCACGACGAAGGAGAGCAAGAAGCAGAGTATGAAATCCACTTCGTTTCAAGATAAGCCAAGTGGGAAGCTGACTCTAAAAGAAATGCAAGAGAAAGAGTACCCATTCCTGGATTCTTGATGTGCCAGCCATTTTCGAAGAACTCCTCGAGTTAAATCTCATCGAGCTTCCGGAGATGAAGCGACCAAATGAAGCTGGGAAAACAAATGACCCAAACTACTGCAAATATCACCGACTTGTAAGCCACCCTCTAGGGAAGTGCTTTGTCTTCAAGGATAAAGTCATGGACTTGGCTCGTGAAAAGAAGATCGTGCTTGAAGATGAGAAAGCAAGCGCAAACCAAGTTTCTATCACCTTTGGCACATTCAGTCCGGATGAATTATGTAATTTTAAAGAAAGTAAAAATGAAGAATTACTGGAGAGCGACAAAGCTGAAGTCAACCAACCTGATGATGATGAAGGTTGGACGTTGGTGACTCGTCGTAGGCGCCACAAAAGGAGCCCACAAAAAGAATCAGTGGAACAACCAACAAGGAAGATGATGGTAAAAAGATCAATAAAAAAGAATCCAGTTAGGCATTTGAAAGAAAGCAAAAGTGGAGATGCACCACCCTCAAAAATCACAAAATCCAGTGAACTTAGAGGAGTTTTTACCAAGTTGGTTTCGCACGAAGATTTCCCATGAGGGCATTGATGCCTCTTGTTGCCATACTGACAAATGGGAAGAAAAGAGTGATGACCTACCGTTGGCACCATCTTCGGAAAAGCCCATCAAGTCCACTCCTCAAGAAGTTAATGCTTGTGAGGAAAAGGTCACGTTCACAAATGACGATCTTTTGCTAGGTGACACTTCTCATAACCGCCCATTGTACCTGGTTGGCTATATGCGCGATGAAAGGGTAAATCGGATTTTGGTTGATGAAGGATCCTCAGTGAACATTTTGCCAATCCATACTGTGAAAGAACTTGGTATTCCCATGAACGAACTCTCAGAAAGTCGTGTGATGATCCAAGGATTTAACCAAGGGGGGCAAAGAGCCATAGGCGTGATCAGGTTGGGAATCACTATTGAAGATATGCAATCAAGTGCATGGCTGCATGTGATTGACGCGAAGACTTCATGCAATGTTTTGCTTGGGAGGCCTTGGATACATGAGAATAAAGTTGTTCCATCTACCTACCATAAATATTTAAAATACTACGAGGGTGAAGTCAAGAAGACGGTAGTTGCTGCTAATGAGCCATTCACCGAGGCTGCTGCTGATGAGCCATTCACCGAGGCTGAGTCACACTTTGCCAATGCAAAGTTCTACTTGAAGAACCGCATTGTGAAGGAGCTGAAAGTTGATGATGGTACAAAAAGCAAGAATGACGAACCCATAACTAAAAGAGCCGATGTGACTATTGGTAAAGCCAAAACTGTTACTGAGGAGGTACCCGCCAATGTGAGTAAATCTCATAAAGGGGGTATTGCGTCTTATGGAAATAAAGTAAGTCACATGCTCCGATATGTCCCTAAAAGGAAGAAAGACGAGGGCGGATCACATAATCTCCAAACCAAGACGCTAAGGGAGTTAACTCTTCCGGTAAAACAAATTGAGGCAGTAAAGTTGTCCTCAAAGCCGCTTGCAGGGTTTGTAGCCCAAAATCGTTTGCACAATGTGGCACTCCCTACAAAGCGAACAGATGAAGGTTTTGATCCTAATGCTTACAAGCTATTTGCAAAAGCTGGATACAATCCCAACGAGCCATCAAAGTTAGGGAAGCTCCCATTAGAAGCTGCAACAAGGCAACCCCGTGAAGGTCTGGGATACAAGCAACCGGCACCAGTGCACATCTCAATAAGAAGGACGAGTAGCAATTATATCACTGTAGAAGACGAATCTGCCGCTTCTAACAGGCCTTCTGTCTTTGATCGGCTTGGAAAATCAACTATGAAAACTTTTGTATTTGAGAGATTGGGTCCATTAAAGAAGGGGAATAAGTTTCATAGAAATCATCGAAATACAAAAACACCCACTTCACCCAAAATTCATCTCTAAGGATTTCCAAAGTTTGGTTCCTTCCAGAATGAGGCGACAAACAAAACTGGTGGTTTCATGTGAAGAAGTACTGAAGGTAAAGCCATATACTGTGGTCTACACTAAGGAACGTGACGAAGATGAAGAAAGTGTAGGTTCTTCGTATCATATCACTGTACAAAGCGAGAATGGTGTTTCGTCTTCGATGGAAGATAATGCGGAATTGAAGGATGTTTCGCCGTGTTATCACATATCCTTCAATGATGGGGACCCTCAAGAAGATGAAGATGTGAAAGATGCTCCACCTGAACTTGAAGAAGGATTAAAGACGACAGTTGATGCCTTAAAAGAAGTTAACCTTGGCACCGATGAGGAACCAAGACCCACCTACCTAAGTGCTTTACTAGAAGCTGATAAAGAGAGCACTTATATTGAGTTACTCAAAGAATTTAGGGATGTCTTTTCTTGGAGTTACAAAGAGATGCCTGGCTTGGACCCGAAAGTAGCAGTCCATCACCTTGCAGTTAGAAATGGTGCTCGCCCTGTTAAACAAGCTCAAAGGCGTTTTAGGCCAGACTTGGTTCCCCTTATTGAAACTGAAGTTAACAAACTCATTGAAGCTGGATTTATTCGGGAAGTTAAATACCCAACATGGGTTTCAAGTATTGTCCCTGTAAGGAAGAAGAATGGCCAGATTCGAGTATGCGTTGACTTCAGGGACCTCAATAATACATGTCCCAAGATGAATTCCCGCTTCCTATTCCAGAGCTGATGATCGATGCTACTACTGGTTACGAGGCAATGTCTTTCATGGACGGTTCGTCGGGCTATAACAAAATTCGCATGGCACCAAAAGATGAAGAGCTTACTGCATTTCGCACCCCCAAGGGTATTTATTGATACAAGGTAATGCCTTTTGGCTTGAAGAATGTTGGTGCTACTTACTAAAGGGCTATGCAGAATATTTTTGACGATCTTCTCCACAAGAATGTCGAATGCTATGTTGACGACTTGGTGGTGAAATCAAGAGAGAAGGGTGACCACATGAAAGAGTTGAGGATGGTATTTGAATTGCTCCATAGGTACCAACTTAGGATGAATCCGTTGAAATGTGCCGTTGGAGTTACTTCTGGAAAGTTCCTTGGTTTCATTGTCCGCCATCGAGGGATCGAAATTGATCAAGCCAAAGTGGATGCCATTTTGAAAATGCCTGAGCCTCAAGATATCCATGAATTGAAGAGTCTGAAGGAAAGCTACCATACCTTAGAAGATTCATATCAAACCTGGCTGGAAGGTGCCAACCATTTAGTCACCTCATGAAGAAAGGCGTTCCTTTCAAGTGGGATCAAGCTTGTAGCAATGTCTTCGAAAGTATCAAAACCTACTTGATGAAGCCTCCAGTTTTAGCAGCTCCTATACCAAGAAAGCCATTGATACTATACATTGCGGCGCAGGAAAGGTCTGTTAGAGCATTATTGGCCCAAGAAAATAGTGAGGGGAAAGAAAACTCTCTTTACTACTTGAGCAGGATGATGACACCTAACGAGTTGAACTATTCGCTAATTGAAAAGTTGTGTTTGACGCTAGTCCTCTCAATTCAAAAGTTGAAGCACTACTTTCAAGCTCATGTTGTCTGTCTTGTTTCTAAAGCAAATCCCATCAAGTTCGTGATGTCAAAACCTGTTATTAGTGATCGACTAGCGAGATGGTACCTCCAATTTCAACAATTCGAGATTTTGTACATCCCTCAAAAGGCTGTAAAAGGACAAGCATTGGCAGACTTCTTGGCAGATCATCCGATACCTGATGACTGAGAGCTAACTGATGAACTACCTGATGAGGACGCAATGGTCGTTAAAGTTCAACCTCCATGGAAGATGTACTTTGATGGTGTTGCGCATCGTGGGGGAGCCGGGGCTGGCGTAGTATTTGTCACTCCTCAAGGTGAAGTCTTGCTCTACTCCTTCACCTTGACACAACTTTGTTCCAACAATGTTGATGAATACTAAGCTTTAATATTTGGGCTTGAAATGGCCGTTGATATGAAGCAATTGCAATTGCAAGTCTTTGGTGACTCCCAGTTAGTGGTCAATCAGCTTTTGGGTAGTTATGAGGTCAAGAAGCCTGAACTACGCCCATATCATGATTACGCAAAAAAGTTGATGGGGTGGCTCAACGATGTGACTATTCAGTATGTACCAAGGAAAGAAAATAAGAAGGCTGATGCTTTAGCTGTTCTAGCTTCATCATTAGCCCTGCCTGACCAAGCGCAAGTTACCGTATGCCAAAAATGGGTAGTACCGCCGCCAAATGAGGTCGAAGGTGAAGAAAACGAACTCAAGCAGCTTGTTGCTATTTCTGAAGTTGAGAAAGAAGAATGGCGACAACCCATTATCGACTACTTATGCTATGGGATACTTCCAGAAAATCTGAGGAGAAGGACTAAAATTCGTCGTCGTGCACCTCGCTTCCTTTACTATAAGGATACTCTATACAGAAGGTCGTTCGAGGGAGTACTCTTGCGATGCCTAGGAGAAGAAGAAGCTCTCCAAGCTTTGCAAGAGGCACATTCTGGGGTATGTGGGTCACACCAGTCCGGACCAAAGCTCCACTTCCATATAAAAAGGATGGGATATTATTGGCCAATGATGGTAAAAGATTGCTTGGACTACGCTCGAAGATGCAAGGCTTGTCAATTCCATGCGAATTTTATTCATCAACCTCCTGAAATATTGCACCCGACTGTTGCATCCTGGCCATTTGACGTTTGGGGATTAGATGTTGTTGGACCACTACCAAAGTCCTCTGGTGGGCACCTATACATCTTGGCTGCAACTGACTACTTCTCAAAATGGGCTGAATCTATTGCTCTTAAGGAAGTAAAAAAGGAAAATGTTGCAAGTTTCATCCAAGTAAACATTATTTATCGCTTTGGAATTCCTCGTTATATAATAACGGATAATGGAAAGCCATTCGATAATAGGTTGATGAACATGATTTGTGATCTCTTTGGCTTCAAGCAACGTAACTCTTCGATGTACAATGCTGCCGCCAATGGTTTAGCTGAGGCATTCAACAAGACTCTATGCAACTTGTTAAAGAAAGTTGTCTCCAAATCCAAACGAGATTGGAATGACCGTATGGAAGAAGCTCTATGGGCATATAGAACGACTCATCGCACGCCAACACAGGCGACTCCTTATGCACTCGTTATGGAGTCGAAGCCGTCTTGCCACTTGAGGGTCAAATACCTTCGTTACGACTGGCTATTCAAGAAGGGATCACTGATGAAGAAAATGCTCGACTTCAATTAGTAGAGTTGGAAGCTCTTGATGAAAAAAGATTGGAAGCTCAACAGAGTCTTGAATGTTATCAAGCTCGATTGTCTCGCACCTTCAATAAAAGAGTTCGTCCGAGATCCTTTCAAGTAGGAGATCAAGTCCTTGCCGTACGAAGACCCATAATTACTTCCCATAAACCTGTAGGGAAGTTCACTTCAAAATGGGATGGGCCATATGTCGTACAAGAAGCTTATTCAAGTGGGGCTTACAAGCTGGTTGATGCAGATGGTATGGGGATCAGCCCTATCAATGGCAAGTTTTTGAAGAAGTATTATCCTTGAAGTCACCACGCTCCTTGACGCACGATCCTAAACTGCATGTTGCTACACTCATAGCCCGCAAGAGTATAAACTGTGTACGGCCCAAAAAAAATGTCTGCTAGGTTGAAAGTCTCGAAATAGGCGGCCTAGGCAAAAGTTAGGATGTAAAAAAAAAGTCCGCTAGGTTGAAAATCTCGAAAGAGGCGGCCTAGGAAAATCTACCCAGTCTGAACTACGATTTGACTTGATCCTCTTCACTGAGGTACGTAGGCAGCTTAGAGTTTCATTCTAAGTTCAGTCGCATAAGTTCAAAAGATACATATTGCCCCAATTTTTGTTCGAGTGAAGTATGGAGGAATGAAAAATCAAGCTGAAATGCCATTCTCCTGTTGAAATTTGATCTCATTTGATTTAAAGGAGGCAACCCTCCTTGGTAAATTAATATCTTCAATGGGCCGATTTTAGAAGGATATCAAGTATTTGCATTAAAGTCTAGGGATTCTCTATGTCTTCAGGTTCTCCAAACCTTCAAGTTTGTTGGTCTCTAAGTCCGCCCTCTGCCTAAAAAAAAAAGGGGAAGAGAAGCGAGGCGTCAAAAGGAAACACAAGTATAAGGAAATAATTAATTGCTTGGCGCAACGTTTCGAATTCAGTTAGATTTGAACCCCAAGATATTTATGAGAATATGGCTCTTAAATTTTGATTTATGGCAAGTAAGATGTCTTCCGATCTCGAGGTTTCCATATCAAGATACAAATATTTGGTGAAGTCGCGCAAATCTGAAATTGTCGGTGTATCAGAATTTAGTCTTGACTTCGAAATATTATCTGAATGTATCCGTAAGGAATTAAATCTTGAATTTTGGATATTTTATATATTTGGAAGTTAAGTTTCTAGTAGATCAAACAGTTCATGATTTCGACATTCCTACTTCAAGATACAAAACCTTTGGCGAAGTCGCGCAAATCTGAATTTTTCAACGTGGTGGAACCTAAAGTTGATTTCAAAATATTATCTGGGACGATTCTGAAGTTATTTGATTGAGAATTTTGGATATGTTCTAAATTTTGAAGTCTAGTTTTTAAGAAATCAAACGGTTCATAATTTCAACATTCCTACACTAAGATATGATTTTTTAGTGAGACTAGGCAAATCTGTAATTGATAGCGAGGTGCAATATAAAGTTGGTTTCAAAATATTATTTGGGATGATTCTGAAATTGTTTGATTTAGAATTTTGGATATGCTCTAGATCTTGAAGTCTAGGTTTCTTGAAATCAAACGGTTTGCAATTTTGATATTTTTACACCGAGATATGAATTTTTTGGTGAGACTGCGCAAATATGAAATTTTCAACGTGGTGGGATCTAAAGTTGTTCCCAAAATATTATCTGGGGCGATTCTGAAGGTGCTTGATTCTGAATTTTGGATATATTTTAGATATTGAAATCTAATTTTTGAAAAATCAAATAGTTCATTATTTGGACTCTCCCACGACATGATATGAATCTTTCGTTACAAGTGCGTAAAGTAAAAAATTATTCAACTAAGATAAATGTCGGGTAATGTAAAGCAAACGAGAAACAATCTTATCTAAGATGAAATAAATATCCACTAGGTCAACCTAATATAAAAAAATAAAAGGGGAGATAATGCTAACAGCCTAATCTAAACAAAATTTGTAGTTGATCAGTTCTTGACAGCTAGTCTCCAAGTTCTTCTTCTTCTCCTCCAAATTGGCCGAATCATCAACAGTCAACAAATTTATGTTGTCATATGAAGAGACCTCAGTCTCGGCAGTTGAATTTTTTTTCTGAATCTCTTCAACCTCCTTTTGAGTCACTTCTATAACACCTTCGAGGTTCTCCCTCTCTTGTTGTAATGTTTGCAACTTCTTCACGACTCTCTTCAATTTCTTTTTACTAAAGGAAACTTTCTTGACTTTCTCACTTGCTTCAAGTTTGAACGATTCGAGACGCTCTTTAGCTTTGGAAATCAGCTCTAGCTTCTCATCTTCACTCGTCTTATCAGCCATATTGGATCGCTCTTGGTCATATGATGCGGCAAGTTCAAAAAGAGAATTCAGTAAATCTTCTAATGGAGAAAAATCCAGAATATTCGTCTTCTTCATATCCTCGAAAATCTCAATGATTTGCTCCCTATAAGATGAGAGCAATTCCGGACGAGTTTTGGAGAGCCTATTGCAAATATTCTCCCAAAGTCCCAAAATGAATTCCTTCTTGCGATTGAAAACAATGCTTTTTCCTTCAAATATAGATACCGCCGTATTTGTCATTGGTGAAATGCGAGTTATCTCATTTGGAGTTTGTCTTTTTAGGGATTCGTCATGAGGAAGAGATGACGCCTTTGACGATGACTTCACTTTACACGTAGGCCCTCCAATAGATTCATCACTCACTTGCGGCTTGTCACATGGGGATATCATCGGATGCCCAATGGTGTTTAATTGCATAAAGAAAAGGCAAAGAAAGTAAGTAACTTATAGTGAATCTACTCCTAAAAAAAGGAATGAGCGAGGCGATTGTATTTTACCTCTTTGTTATAAGCTGTATGTGTTCTTGAGGGACTATCAATACTTTGAACCTCTACGATCTCTACTGGGTTAGGCCGTTTCCTTTTCCAATTTTAATCTTCATTGGTACTCTAGCTTGTGTCTTGAGGAACACGCGCGTTAAATGGAAGAACTAGATGGTGTGTCTCTATAGCTGTTGAAGTGCACACCACTTCTTTCAAAGCTGCCTTTGAGGATTTAAGCTTCCTTTTTTAGGTTGCGTAACTACTTTTGGGATTGGAGTTGATATTTTTTTAACTTTTGCGAGCGTCTTTCCAACACCTTGATCTTCACCTCCTAAAGGAGTTGTAGACTTAAGCCCAACATTGTCTACCAAAGCTTGTAAGTTATTCTCGAGAAACTTCCCATGCGCTTTCTCCCACCAAGACATATAATTAGTGGAGAAAGGCTTCTCCATAGGATCTCCCGCTGGGGGAAAAACCGCACGTGACATAGATCGATACAGTGTGCAAATCCTCCAAAATCTGATTTTTCATCTAGAGAGGCGTTGCGGATATTGTTCTCCAAAAAGCCGGGGATGTTCTGGTAAAATCCAAATTGACGACCAAACCGATGCGGGCTATATGGCTCGATGATGAATGAGTTACCATACCTCAAAGGAAGGTAATTAAAACGTAAGCTCATGAAGTAATTTGATTCCAACTCTTGAAGGGCATCGTTATCCACGTAATATAAGGACGGGAATTGGTTAACATTGTTGGTGCCCAAACTATATCCTCCCCATTGTGGATGCGTTTTCTTCCATCCTTCTCGTCAAAGTACCTTGCAGCCCCTTCTCCTGAGTATGCCACCATCAAAGGGACAGACGGACCCTTAGCAAGTGGATAGTTGGTTTTGAAGTAATGTGCAAGCCAACCATAAACATAATGAATGGGAAAAGAAACTTTGACCTGATCGAGTTGGGAAGAAAACGAAATCTTATTCAAACCATGATAAATACTCGCTAAAACTGGGACTGCAAGGCTAATCTGTCGCCCGCCTGCCATCATGCTTGCGATCTTGAAAGTGTAAGGGCGAATGGAGTTTTCTACCTTGGGGAACACAAAGGCACATAGCCAAATTGATAAGAATGCCGCTACATATGTCTCATCTTTCTTGTTAGACCTCACCCTAAGCTTAGAGAATATAGTTTCTTGATCATTCGACCACCTCGTCGTCTCGGGAATAACTCGTTAGGATTATGTATTGACTTTAGGCGTGCAGATTTCTTTTCCTTTCGCAACGGAGCAGGCCTATATATTAAAGCTTTTTTATACCAAAAACTTGTCCACTTGATGAAGGAGACCTTTTGGGTAGCACCCCCCTTAAGATGATGAAATGCGGCAAATAAATACTCGCAAGATCGAGGAATAAATCTGACTTGTTTTTCATTCAAACCGATGAGTTCTCTTGTCTCAGGTACCACTTCTTCATACGGAGAACCTGCAATGGGCAAAACCCCAAGGATATATAAGTCCCAAAGAGATATAAATAGCTCCCTAGTTGATGTAATAAGTGTGTTCGTCTTGAGGCACCAAGCCTCACAAAATGCTTGCAAAATGATCGAGTTTCGATCATAAGTGAAAAGTGAGGCATAGACAGCATCGTAAATCTTTGTTGTACTCAGAGTTTGTTGGCTTCCACCAAGTACGTCTTCAGCCCATTCTCAATATCCTGGGATATGACGATACTCGCCCTCGATTGTTGTTGTGTTTTCCCAATGTTGCCTTGAATTATGCGACTTCCTAAGTTTGGAAGGGTGCTAGCAATATTTACATGGCGATGGATTGATGCTTGGAGAGACCACATCTTGGATAATGGATTAGAAATCGATTTGTGTTCCAAGGTCCAATTCTCTACATGAAGGGAGTTCCTTAGAGGAGGCCATGGGGATGCATATCGGTCCGCTTGTGAGGTGTGAACCAAAAACTTGGTTTGTTCTATGCCATATTCAATCTTGATGATGAGATATCTAAGTTTTGAGGAAGGTGAGGTATAGTCCCTGAAATTTGCCATCTCTTCGTGCTAAAAAAAAAGAAACAGAAATAGGGGTCATCAAAGTCCGAATCAAGAATATTAGAATGGGTACAAAGTCTAAATGGAAGAAATGCTCTCCAAGAATCAGGCCATTTTGAGAGTAATCTCTCCAACAATTGGGCCATTTTGAGAGTAATCTCTCCAAAAATTGGGCCACATTGAGAGTAATCTCTCCAAGAATTGGGCCATTTTGAGAGTAATCTCTCCAAGAATCGGGCCATTTTGAGAGTAATCTCTCCAAGAATTTGGCCACATTGAGAGTAATCTCTCCAAGAATCGGGCCATTTTGAGAGTAATCTCTCCAAGAATCAAGCCATTTTGAGAGTAATCTCTCCAAGAATCGGGCCACATTGAGAGTAATCTCTCCAAGAATCGGACCATTTTGAGAGTAATCTCTCCAAGAATCGGGCCATTTTGAGAGTAATCTCTCCAAGAATCGGGCCACATTGAGAGTAATCTCTCCAAGAATCGGGCAATGATGAATACTCATCCCCTCACACCCCAAGATTATCTTCTTTATGCGTGGATCATCTTGTTGAACAAGAACGTATCTTTCTCGCTTGACCTACCAAAAAAAAAGACAACAAAAAAGAAAGCACGAGAAAAAAAAGAAATTACCTTCGCTTTAATGCTTCCAAGTCCACAAAAATAAACTCAAGTGGCTCGCAAATACTGCGAATTGATGCTCAACAAATACAAGCACGGGTTTATATAGATTTCTCAAAGCAGCTGGACAAGAGGTTATTTCGATGTGGGACTGGGATCAGATACAATAAGGCGGCTATACATTCCCTTATTCGATTCAGACTCGAAATTGGCCTCATATCCTCTCAGAATATACGTTTCTTGTGTTGTAGTTAGAATAAACCAGAACTACTCCAAGTAATTGAATTTGTATCAAATGTGGAAGAAAGCAGCAAGCACTGACAATAAAACTAAATGTATATGACTGTGGCAATAACAATGCCACGTAAAAGTCAAAGTGTAATCTCAAGCCTAATGATTATATTTAGAAAAGATTATTTTGTTGGATTTGGAGATCCTTTGGTAACGTTGGAATTCAAGACGTCCTTTGGTAACGTTGGAATTCGAGTAACAAAAGTTCCAAATTCTCAAACTAACTTGACCTCGCTCAATTCTGTTAATATATGAATTTGATACTAAAGTTCCCAAGACAAATTTGTCTCAGCTCGTTGGGTCAATGAATTAAATTGTCGAAATATACTATATTTTGGAAATTTTAATTCAACCTCGGATTCAAATTTGTTATTTTTGCTAGTACTTCACGACTTATCGCAAGGATTATCGTATCCACACTACGACAAGCCTTGAAGTAGGGGGCATTTGTAGGCATATAAATTTTATTTAAATTAAATCCATAAAATATTTTGGACTATATTTTAAATTCAAGATATATTGGTCCAAATAAATATTATGGGTTAATATATAAATGAATTAATTATATAGGTCCAACATTTATGGATTAAATAAATAAGTCTTAATCTATTGGGCTAAAGTGATGAGCCCACTTAATTAAGCCCAAGATGTTATCTTCCTAGTGGCCCAGTTTGGTGCCATATGTCAAATAACGTGGCGCGCCAAGTCAAACGAAAGAGCCAATAGGATCGTGCCATGTGTCAAAATGACAAGGCATGCCCAGACACACTAAAAGTCCAATGAAATCGCGCCACGTGTGCAAGTGACATGTTCTGGCCAATCAAATGCGGCCATGTCACACTTCAATTTGATTGGTCGGAAAGAGTTTGTTCTTATCACAACTCCTTCTTTCCACAACTATAAATAGGGGTCTTCATAATTCAGAAAAGACACCAGAAGTTATAACAAGAAGCAAGAGAGAACTCGTGGATCAAACGCCGCAAATTTCTCTACAAGTTTCAAGCTTCAAGCAATCAAGTTCAAGTTCAAGAAATCAAGTTCAAGCTCAAGAACGAAGAACAATTCAAGTGTTCAAGATCAAGAACGAAGTCAAATCAAATACAAGGCGTTAAAGATCAAGGGTACTTGTTTGTGATAAAATTCGTGGCAACAATCAAAGTGTTCGTGACGGATAAATCAAATTACAATTCAAGATCAAGCTCAAAGGCCCTTGAATTTATACTAAAAAAGTAGAATCAGAGGAATCATAGAGATTGTAACACTCAAATATTTGAAATAAAATACTACGATTGTTGCGATATTTTTCGGTCTTGATTTTATTTTCTCGACGCAAATTTATTGTCTACAGAAACTATTTACCTTTACACAATGATTTATAGCCACACAAAATATATGTACCTCATTTTATACCACAAGATCAAAAGTCTTTTCTTTTTTCCTAAACTCCGTGCCCAGTCAAATGAGTTCATATAAATTGAAACGGAGGGAGTACTATTTTATATAAGTGTATGTTACATTTTGAATACCCTTAGTATAATTGTGTGAGGCAATTTAGTGGTCTAGGGCGTTCAAAGTGAAGTGTTGTTCACAAATTCAAATCTCTTTTTGAATATTTTTATTTGCTCATTTTGTTTAGTTACACGTAACGTAGTTTGATTTAAAAATTTAGTGCACAAAAAAAAATAACTTTTTTAAAGTTTGAATACATTTGGCAAAAGTTCTAGCTGCACTTTACTAATAGGCATATCTTTAAGGTCAAAAATAAAAAATTTTGTTCACCTTCGTGTGATCTGCTCCAAAGGCCAAAAGCTACACCTGTCCCTTATGGTGTCCTATTATGCCAAACCACCATTAAACTGGGAGCGGGGAGTGTGTTATTTTTCCGAGAAACTTTTTATATTTACGTGACACTAATAGTATTGTTTCTCCCAAAGGAATAATCTATGATTAAAAAAAAAATTACGCATAAGTACAACTCACACGCATATATTGTAACATAATAGCCCAATTATAACTTTACAAATTTATAGCCCAAAAATAATCGGTCAAAATTAAATAAAAGACTTTTCTTTTCTTTTATTCTGCATATATCTTAAAGCGTGAAAATTTCATTCTTCTTCCCCAAATTCATATAAATTACTATTTCAACAATAAAAATGCAAAATCATACATCATACAATTCGAAAACCTTAAATTCTCTTCTTCCCTAAGTTTAAAATGGCAGAAATCAAACACAAATTAAAAATATTGCTGCAAATTCGTGATTTAGTAAAAAAGTCAACAAGGAAGGTCAATTTATACATAAATTGTTCGAGAAAAAGTAAGAAAACATACAAAAAAATTAATTTTCTGTTTTAGCTGCACATTTACATTACATGTATAATGATGTATTACTTTGTATATGAAATGTATAATAATGTATAACAGTATTCACTGGCACAGAAAAGAAAAATCAATATTAACGAAAAATATAGAGGATACGAAGTACAAGAAAAAAGGAAAATCTGAATAAATGTACCCAAGGGCAGGTTCAGATTGCTTAAAATACAAATAAAATCAATGAAATAGAATTTACTTCCAAAGAAAAGTCGTGAACAGAAAGATCATATTGTATAATAGTATTTGAAGCTACAATAGTATTTTCACATCAAAAATACAACATTATACACTTATTATAATTTTGTATAATATTGTATAATGTTGTATACAGAAACTGGATTTCATCTTCAACTTTCTTTTTCAACCGGTATGATTTCCAAACCAACGTTAATCTACCTAATCAACCCAGTACTCTAGATTCAAGTTACAACAAGCTTTCATAATAATATTTAATGTAACCAATCGCTTTAAAGTAATATTTTTCGGATATGAGTTGAACTTCGAGCTTCAAAGCTCCTTCAATGGAGCTTCAAATCTGGCCGCAACAAACTAACATTAATCAAACTCAATCAACCCATCATTCTAGATTCAAATTACAACAAGCTTTCACAACAATATTTAATGTAGCTCAATCGTTTTAGAGTAATACTTTTCGGATCTGAGTTAAACTTCGGGCTTCAAAGCTCCGTTAATGGAGTTTCGAATCTGACCGCAACAAACTTCAAATTTAAATTTGGACAATTATAAATCAAGTATAAATATTTGGGGAGATTTAACATTTAGTAGAGAAAATATTTTAAATCAAGTTTGAGATCTATATATATATTTATCTCTATGAGTTATAGAAGAGAAAGGAAAGAGAAAGTAGAGAGAGGAGAATGGGGAGAAATTTGGTGGGAATGAAGAAAGAAGAAAAAAATAAATTAAAAGTATGTCTTTAATAATGGGCTAAAGGCTTAAAAGATTTTTTTTCAAGTTATATACAACTTGCGCCAAATCTGGTAAGGACTTCAAACCTGGACTATTTTCGATTGGGATGTTGGGCCAAGTGACAATGGACGTGATTCTTCCTAAAAAACTCACATACTTCGCATTCATACTTTAAATAAAGTTATCGACTAGACTCTAGTTATATCCATAGTTAACAAATAGTGCACATATAACTCGAGTAGGGAATTTAGTAAACAAGAAATAGAAGAGACAACTCAAATAAAGAAAGTTGTAAAACCTTGCATCCTTCATTCCATAGGCGGAGTCAAAAGTTGAGGCTAATGGATTTGAGATTCTATTCCTTCTACGTTACAGGGTTCTAAATTAATAATTTATATTTTTAAATGCAAATATAAAGTTTGGACCAAAGCACCTGCTGCGGCCAAACCCGCATCCGAAGCTTACCCTGTTTCATTGTCCTTCTCTTCCACCTGTAAAGAAGCACAAAAGGTTTTATGGTGGCTATCAGATTCAACTCTTAGATCCATTATAAACAATCAGACTTTTGTTAAAACTTTTATATTACTGCAGGGAATTTCTCGGTTATCCGAAGAAAAAAAAAGTAGTGTCCTTTAGGGCTGTGCATGGATCGGATTGGATCGGATTTAGCACATTTCGGATTAAAATTTTAGATTTCGGATTCCACAAAATGAAATCCGAATCCGATCCGAATTATATCGGATTGGATCGGATTGCATAATTTCGGATCGATTTGGTGATCGGATTTTCGGATCGGATTCAACAGTTCATAACAGAACAAAATTAACATAAACAACAGTTCAATTCAACATAGTTCTAATTCTTGTGAACATCAGTCCTAAATCCACATAGTTCTTGGTCATCTCTATAGTTCTAATTCTTATGAACATAGTTCTCGAACATCAGTCCTAATCGACATACACATAGTTAATAATTATAATTCAACAAGAAGAGGAAAGCTGCAAATCCTAATTCTTGTGACAGAATCCATTACATAAGCAAAACACAATTTTCATAACAAAACAAAATTAACTGAAATCTCAAATAGATGTCTAATGAACTGAAATCCTCAACCAGAATTCTTTAATAGACTACACAAAAGAGTTCCAAGTTCCAACTCTATGGCCATCGCATTCAATCCTGATTCCTGGCACGCTTTCAAGTTCTGCAACAATGCACTTGTCAAAAATGAGAGGATCAGTAAATCACAGCCCTAAGTAAATGAGAGAAACAGTGGTACAAGCAATTTCCACGCAGCAGCCTAATGCATCAGCCTAATACTTAGCAGAACATTTCTCAAACTTCAAACACACTACAATTGTGCAACAGAACAAAGTATGCAAGCATGTTGCAATATCCTTTCCAACAGAACAAAGTATCAATTTGGAAGAAATACCTTAGCAAATGACATATTAGCAAATGCCTCTTTTGGCTACTCTTGCTCTAGCATTTCAAACACTTGGTGTGGTATATGGTGATACGGGCACAAGCCCTTTGTATGTTTTCTCAGATGTATTCAGCAAAGTCCACATATTACCATACAAATAGGAAAGTAGCATATACATTTTTTTGGATAATATTCTCATATTACCATACAAAGATTTCGCAAATGAAACAAATCAAAGTAATTCCTTCAAGTAAACATAAATGGTTAGTAATCTGCCACCAAAAGCTTACAAGAGCACCACTTTCACCACATTTTACAAGAGCTTGAACTTTATTCACCATCTCTACCTCATCTTCCATCTACGAAACAAAACAAAAAATTAAAAGTAAAATCAAATTCAAAATAGTAGTATAGTATGGTCTATTTCTGTTTAAGAAAGTCAAGAGTGAAACCCCCAATTTATTTCATCAATTTTATCCAAGAAATAAAAGAGAACAAACACTTCCTTTAAGCTCTAAGAAAGGGGGAGAAAGAGAGAGAGAACAAGAAAGAAGGAGTGAGTCTTAGTGTCTTACCAGTGCAGCCGCCGGTCGCCGGAATACAGAGAAGAGATAGAGGAAGTGACGAGCATGAGCATCTTGAGGCGTGAAGTGAGCAGCAGTCTCTGGGTGTGGGTGGAGTCTGAGTCTCAGATAAGGCTGTGACTTATGAGAAAAGAACGAGAATGAAATAAGACCTAACCCTAAAAATAAAATTAGTATTTATACTTCCCCTAATAAATTCGGATTTCGGATCGGATCGAGTTCAAACTATACAAATCCGAATCCAATCCGAAAATCCGAAATTTTAATAAATAATAAATCAAATCCGAATCCGATCCAAATATCCGGAATCCGAAATTGAGCGGATCGGTTCGGATTTCGGATATCCGATCCAAATGCACAGCCCTAGTGTCCTTGATCGCTCAAATAGAATCCATTTTTAATGGACATGAATGCTTGAAGCTCTGCCATGCAGCTATTTCCACTGGCGCTCTTTAGGCTTTAGAGGACAATATATCTTTGTTATTCCATCTGTCTAATAGCATGTTTGGCCAAGCTTCTCCAAACCTAGAAACATTTTTTTTTTTCAAAGTTGAAGTGTTTTTCCAAGCTTTTGGAGGAAAAAAAGTGCTTTTGAGGAAAGCAAAAGCAGTTTTGGAGAAGCAAAAAAAAGTAGTTTTTCCCCAAATGCACTTTTTTGAAAAACACTTTTAAGAAAAATATACTTAAAATCACTTTTTAAAAGCTTGGTCAAACATTAATTGCTGTTCAGAGGTGCTTTTCAAATTAATTAGCCAAACACAAGCTGCTTCTCTTTAAAAGTACTTTTGAGGAAATCACTTTTGATGGAAAAAACACTTCTTGAAGCTTTTTCAAACAGGCTATAAAGTGTGCTACGCCTGAGTTTTCCGACTTTGAGTCCATTTCTCGTTTCAGCTTCTTTTTTTAGGTATTAACACCAACACCTATGTTGCTACACTTGAAAGAGAAATAACTAAATTCGCTATATCGTATTTCCTTATAACTGTTATGTTTCTGATTGAGTCGAAGATCAATCGAAAACAAGCTTTTTACCGGTACAAGGTAGGGTAAGGTCTGCATGCACACTATTCTTCTCAGACTCACTTGTGAAATTACATTGATTATGTTATTATTGTTGTTGTTGTTGGTGTTGTCTCTTTGCAATAGATGGACTATAGTAATGATCGGTACGTAGTAGTAATAGTTTTTTTGAATTTATTTCTGCTGACCAAGAATGCATAGGTAGCAAAATGTCACGTTTATGAGAATAGTGATCTTGACTAAGTTCTTCTTACAACAATAACTTCAGCACCATACAACAAAGAATTTGTTAGGATCGGAAAATTGGGTAGTGCAGAATTTAGCAAATAATATTATAACGACAATAACAAAGACAATGTAAGTTGATAACAATGATAATTAAAGCATATTAAGAAGACACAAGTTTAACTTGGTTCGATCAAAGTGACCTACGTTCATAAGCAGAGATGAGCAAATTCTGATGGATTGCGTATAGATGTTCATAACACGCAGCGGAAGACAATAACAATCCTAGGCATCTTTTCGTGTTTAAAATTTATTTACATGTCATTAGATCAGATCTAAGACGTACCTGATGAAGAAAGTCTCGTTTCAAATTTCTTCGAAAATGTGAAGACTCTATGCGTATCCACACCGAGACTGACCCTTGCTATCAACTCTTTGAATAATGAAACACGCGAACAAATTTTTGAAAAACTTGTTCTGAAACTTTTCTCAAAAATCTCAACTCAAATTAGAAGAACAAGAAACACTTTTCTTGTAATTATATTTTCTCTCTAGGCTTTGTATTGCACTCTAACTTTCACAAAGTGGATTTTCTTCTCAAGAATTCGTGTGACTAGGAATAGGTTTTCTTTCCCAGAAAATAATTCTTGTCTCTCACACTTCTGCAGCAGCCTAACACCCTTCTTATATCATCAATAGGAACGTTTTCCTATTTGGTTAAGGTATTGATTTTCTATTGGAGTAAAAGTTTAATTTCTAAAATTAAACTTTATATATAATTTTCCTTTTTGAAAATCGAATTCATTCTAAAAGAGAATTGCCGACACGTCCTGGACTAACGTTAGTCCAACTCTAAATTGGATCTAACAAATTAGTCACCATTAATATTTATATAAATATTTTATATAAACAAATATTAATTGCATGCACTAAATATATATCACATATATATTTTCAAGAGATATAATTTAATTTCTATTCTAAATAGAAAATTTTAATTTGTCCACAATATTGATTATATCCTTTGTGCTAACAAAGAATATAATAATATTTCATTTGGATTAATAATTTAATTTATTTGACTAATTAAATTCTTTAATTTAATTATCAAATAATTTAATTAATCCTTTAGCAAAGATCAGAACACTCGTTAGTGTGCGACCCCATAGGTTTAATACTAAGCCGGTAGTAAATTGATCACATCAATATATTAATCAAGGGTGGCGTCTAGAAACACTCCTTAACGACCGGATAGAATGAAGTATACAATTTACTCTCAAGAACTAGTAGAAGAATAATGTAGTAATTCCTTCTGTCCTTATAGCTCTGGGTCACCCTAGGATATGGTTCAACTGTCAAATCCAAATAGGCGACCAACTACGTATTCATGTCAAATATAATCGACCATTGAATGACCTAAGAAACTCTTTTCTTCTTTCATTCAATTGCCCTGACCAAGGTCTTAGTTTGGTAGTTTATAATTCATGACAACATGGAGCTTAAACTCATTACCAAGAGTTGACAGATTTCATCTTGATCAATCACTAATTCTACAAATATTCAATCGTACCCAATATCCTTTCAACTATTGCCCTAGAGTCATAGGTGTCTAGTATTAAAGCACAATAAATAACTTGTCAATTACTATGACGATCTCAGGTTAAAGGAAACTTTTACATCACATTCTTCAAGAGAATATCCTATTGACAGTTTATGGTAATTCTAACCATTAGGAATTATCCAATGAGTCGGCTCAATGATCATATCTCTATATGCATCATCTATCTATGTAATTTAGTTAATGAAATCAACTAATCTTTATCCAATAAATACGATCACATAAATATTAATCTAACCGGATTACTAATGTCCAAATTAATAATCCTACGATCAAGAATAAATTTAGATTAAATTATAAGAAATTTTACTCTCATTATCATGATCTCCATCACAATGTCAAGTCTCAAAATTTAATCAAGGATCTTATCAAATTAATCAAGCAATTAATAACAATGATAAAAGAATATCAAATGCCATATATATTTTATATCAAATAACGTTCACAAAAATATGTTCAAATCATCAAGTATGATATTGGATCTAGGGCATATCTACTATATCCCTAACAATCTCCCATTTGCACTAGAGCCAATCGCTCTTGTACTTCATTCCCAATTTCCACTTTTGCTTGTTAAACTCCTTTGCGCCAAGAGCTTTAGTGAATGGGTCTGCAACATTTTCTTTTCCATCAACTTTTTGAATCTCGACGTCTCCACGTTCAATGATCTCTCTTATAAGTGATACCTTCGCAGAACGTGTTTGAATTTTTGATGTGATCTTGGTTCTTTTGCTTGAGCAATGGCTCCAGTATTGTCACACAATAGTGGAACCGCACCTTCTGTTGAAGGAACCACACCAAGTTCAGTTAAGAACTTTTTCATCCATACAGCTTCCTTAGCAGCTTCACTAGCTGCTATATATTCTGCTTCAATCACTGAATCAACTACTGTAGCTTGTTTGGAACTTTTCCAACTCACTGCACCACCATTTAAGGTGAATACATAACCAGAAATGGATTTGCTATCATCTTTATCTGAAGAGAAACTTGCATCAGTATAACCTTCAAGTTGCAACTCAGAATCTCCATAGACGAGGAATTGACCTTTAGTCCTTCTTAAGTACTTAAGAATGGTCTTCACCACCTTCTAATGTTCCTCACCAGTATTTTCCTGATATTGCTAGTCACTCCAAGTGCATAAGCCACATCAGGACGTGTACATGTCATGGTATACATGATAGCTCCCACTGCACTAGCGTATGGGATCCTACTCATGCATTCTCTCTCTTTAGGTGTTTTAGGACAATCCTCCCTACTAAGAGTAATTCCAGTGCTTATTGGTAGATAGCCTCTTTTGGAATTATCCATGTTATGACTCTTTAAGATGGTATCAATGTACAAAGACTGGGAAAGTCCAAGCAGCTTCCTAGATCTATCTCTATAGATCTTTATTCCCAATATATAAGCTACTTCTCCTAAGTCCTTCATGGAGAACTGTTCAGATAGCCAAATCTTGGTACTTTGCAATGCCAGTATGTCATTTCCTATGAGCAATATATCATCAACATACACTATTAAGAATATAATTGTGCTCCCACTAACCTTATTGTACACAAAAGGTTCTTCTTCGCATCTAACAAAATTGAACTTTTCAATTGTCTTATTAATGCGAATATTCCAACTTCGAGAAGCTTGCTTTAGTCCATAAATATATCTTTGTAGCTTGTATATCTTATTATGATCAGGCGGAGATGCGAAACCTTCAGGATGTGTCATATACACATCCTCTTCTAGCTCACCATTAAGCAAAATTATTTTCATATATATTTGTCATATTTCATTGTCAGAACCTTATGTCGCCTCTTCATAGGTCGCAGGGTCATCATCATTATGATCGACCTCATTTGATACATCATCTTTTACCATTAGATTTAATCTAGTTGGTACATGTCACACCTCCTTTTTGCGCGCCCGGCCCCGAAGGATAAATGCGCGAGGGGAGTTTTTCCAATTTAAGTGACAATATTCGAAATGGGATTACTTATTTAATTCAGAGTCGCCACTTGGGAAAGGTTTGGTTTTTGGTGTCCCAAGTCACCGGTTTATCTTGAATCCCAAATCGAGGAAATTTTCGACTTTTCCAAATGAAGTCTGCGAACCAGAAATTCTAAGTAAGGAATTCTGTTGACCCGAGGGAAGGTGTTAGGCACCCTCGAATCCCGTGGTTCTAGCACGGTCGCTTAAATTGTTATAATGGCTAAATATCTGATTTAAATACATGTTATGACTTACGTGCTTTTATTAAGTTTAAACCGCTTTTATTATTATCATTTATTTTTATAGAATTGCAACGTCGTGAAAATGTATTTCGAACTACGTCGCAATCAATGCACCCGTAATTGTTAAACACACTTCGACTCCGTTGAGATTTGGATTCGGGTCACATCAATGCGCACCCAAATTTAAGAATATAATTTAATCGAGCCGCGCCTAAAGAGTTTAACGCATTCTTATTTTTTTTTGGAGAAGGCCATGAAATTTGCTAAACGGCCTGTCCGAATTCTAAATATTTATTATGGTTAGTTATTGAGGGCCCCGCAATTTGCATTCTTACTTGGCGAGGCTCGTCTCATTATTTTAGAAAAAGGATATCCTGAAGCGACTACATTTCTATTACGTTTGTCTAAAAAAAAAGAGAAAAATACCAAACTTACTTGTTTAAGCAACTAACATACTAAATCTCTACTATATATGACGAATCCGAATTTTTGCTTGATTGCCTAATTGGTTATTTATGAGGTGAGAATTATTTCATGCCTCGTCTTTAAGGAGTAAATAAGTTCTGTTAATTTGATAGGAGGGATTGCAAGCAACAGGTAACTCATACTAAATTTACATTAAATAAACCTTAAGTTTGAACTTTGTAATTAACTTATTTAGGCTTGATAAATGAAATCGGCTACTTATTAAGAAAAACTACTGTTAATTGGATTCGAGAATGCCTATTAGTTTTCCTCGAAAGTCATCGCATTATTCCGAAATGATGAATCTATATTGAAGCCCATATCGAAACTATGTAGAAACAAGTAGTCTAACAAAAGGGTTGGCGTACATTATTACCTTGTTAACGTAACGCTGCATAAGAATTAGTTTGGGGTACACTTATCTTGAAGTCAAATGGAACCGAATGTAGCAGATTCGATAATTCAGAGATCTAGGCAAAAATACATACATATGCTTGCTATGATTCTATGTTATGATGTCATAACTGAAACAAAACTAACGGTCGTATGCATTAAAACACATCTGATCTATCAAGCCAATGCTATCTAATTGTTCATCTCAACTTAGAATGTATGTTAATTTATACAGAGTATTTGCAGTTTGCATTTAAACAAATACAGGCCAAACTAACATTCAACCTATTTTTGAATACAAGTATTATAACATAAACAGACATTCGTTTCTTTATTTCTGCTTCAACTTCAAACTTTCAACAACATATGGTTTCAGAAGTTGTGTACCTGGAAATGTTTGACAATTGAAGAAAAAGGGAAGTCAGCAGAGTAACAAAGGCAACAAGTGCAGCAGCAGTAACAGCAGGTAACCAAAATCCCAGTGCAAGATGCAGTTATAGCCAATGGGAAGAGGCAGCAAAATGACAGCAATAAGCAGGGGAGTGGACTCAGAATTCAGACGATCCAATCCCAAGAGAAATCAAACCAATACGAACCAAACAAACAAAAACCTAGCTGATACTTGAGAGAAATCAGCACTTATTTGAACAAGTTAAACAAACTGGGCATCGAACAAACAGCAGGAAGAAGAAAACAGTTTTTGCTTTCTGTATATCCCTCTCCCTATCTCCTTTCTCTCCAGAATCCAAATGTCAATCTTCAGTTTTGAAACTATACTTGAGTTATCAAAAGAAATCTTTTCCAGTTTTCTGTTTATCTTCTTGAATTTCAAGCCCTCAATGATTCAGTCTGAATCCCCTATGTCTGTCCCTCTAATATCAGATGGTATTCTTTTCCTATCTCTGTCTCCTATATGTTCTGTGTGTATTAATATGTATGTATTTCAGCCCTCTCCTCTCCCTCTTATAGCTTAAATTCCACCCTTTTACAGCCTGTTCAACAATCAGCCCACCTCCCATGTGCTATCTATCTTTTTTCAGTTTCCACTTAGCTATTTAAGTATTAACCCCATGACATTCCCTTGGCAGGCTTAACTTTCCCGTTTTATTAACTAAAAGCAGACATGGGCAGCAGGAATATAATCTGACAACATATGCTGTCAAACTATTTTAATCCAAAAGGGCCTTTATGCACATGTTGTGCATAAGTGCACATGCCCTCCAATTCAGATTGCAGCTAACAATCTACCCTTTTATTTTCAGATTCAAATACAGCAACTATAAGTGACCACACTTGATTCTTACTTTGATTCAAACAAAGTTGCAGCAGGCAACAAGTTCAATTGTTAACATTTGAACTATTGAAATTAATTGACGACATTTGTCGACTCGACTATACTAATCATAACATACACAATCGTAGCCAAAAATCAGACATTTAACAGTATCGACACATGATTTGAATTGTACTGACCAAACAGAATTGTACTTGAGGAATCAGTTAGTCAGTTCAAATTTGAAAATCAGCTAATTGCACAACACATAAATACATACGCATTATCAGAACAAATAGAAGAAGGACCCAAAACACCGAGGTTCAGGCAAAGTGGACAGGACACAGTTGATAAAATTTGAAATAAATTACACAAAATATGAACAGACCTTGAAACCACACACGTACTGAATAACAAGGAGAAAACAAACTTACCTTAAAACTTTGAAAGAAGAAATAGAAAATCAGCTTGTGTTTGAACAGACCTTCTTTAAGGTTGAACGGACTTTAAACGAAGTGTTTCTCGGATGAGAAACACTTCGATTAAGGTCCATTAGACCCTAATCTCTTGGCTTAAACAGGCACGGACTAGGCTTGGGGCTTCTAGGGTTCGTGGATGGTAGATTTGGGATTTGGGCTTCCAAGGTTAGATTCGGACCAAACCAAGCATGGTTTGGTCACGAGGGGGGTCCGGTGATTGTCTGGTATGAATCTAGGGCAGATCGGTGTAGATCGAGTTTTGCTCGAATCTTCAAATGAAGATTCGAGGACCTAGAGGATGATTCGAACTAAACAGACTACAGATCCATGTTCAGGGTGTCAAGGTGGTTTTAGGGTGTTAAGGTGAAGGTCATCGGCGTTCATGCCGCCGGCTTTCATGGTGAAGGTGTACAGAGGCGGCTCTAGGGTTTGGGGTTGAAAACGATGAAGGCTGGGGTTCGGATTGGGGGGGGGGCATGGTAATGTTATGAGTTTATATAGTTAGTGGGTAGGTGGATCCTGGCCGTTGGATGAGATGTGATGAAGGGCCAGGATCCTTCGACTAACAGGGAACGGCGTCGTTTCAAGGGTAAAGGGTTGGGGTCGGTCCGGGTGAGACGGGTCGGGTCTGTTAGTGGGTTTGGGGTGAGAGATCTTGACCGTTGATCTTTTAGAGATCAACGGCTCAGATCAGCCTGGATAAAAACGACGTCGTTTGTATGTTCTCGAAGTAGGCTGGTCACGGACCGGGCATGCCTGGGTTTTGGGCTGAGTTTGTTTGGGCCAATTTGTTTAAAATTGGCCCAAGTCCGAAAAAGATTTTTTTTATTATTATTTTTCTTCTTTATTTTAAAAACAAAAAATCTAAGTAAATCAAATTAAAATTAAATAAACACTTAATACAGTTATTTGCACACACATTAAAATATTTTAAAACAGGTAAAATCAAACAAAGACAAAATCACGGATAAAAATGCCTATTTATGATTTTCTATTTAACAACCGAATTACGGTTCAAATTATGCATGACACATACATTTTTTGTATTTTGTTTTAATAAATAATAAAAATAAAAATAAAAAATGGGCAAAAAATCATGAATAATTAACAAAGTGCCATGTAAAATCCAAATTTGTACAGCAGGACCATTTGTTATTATTTTTCTTATTCTTTTGGAGCGATTGTCGCGCAAAACAAAAATCACGTGCTCACAGCTGCCCCTCTTTGTTCGGAAACACGAAGAGTTTTCGTGCAAAGATAAAGTGAGCGTGTATGAGCGATTTTTGCCTATGGACTACTCCGTGTGAAGCATGTTTTTGAAAGATCTGACCGAATCTTGCTTCAAAGATTTCCTACATATCCTGGGCTAAACAGGAATCAGGTCAATGTAGTTCGGGAAAATTTTGGTAGCTGGGACTACCATGGGATTGCAATGCTTGCTGTTACTACTGTTGCTATTGTCACTGCTACGTCACTGACCGCCTTATTACAACCAAAGGAAAATTGGAACTGAACTAACTACTTATATGCATGTCAACTGCGAGTTACAAGATTCCTATCTATGATTCTTTTGCGACTTGATCTTGGGTCTTAGCTGATTGTGCTTGGAGACTTTGATCCGAATCTTGATGCTTGCGAGTTGCGGCGACTTGTTCAATCTTTGGGATACTGAGTAAAATGCGACTGGCAGAGTTCAGGACCTTAGTCAAATGTTGGAGTCGATCCGCCTTCCATTCACTCTGATATCTCGGGATATCTTCTTTTGTCTTTTTCTTCTTTGATTCTGAGTTGAGACTCATCTCGTGGGTCATTTCGATCCGTGTGGCTCGAGGTTAGACCTGCAGGAAAAACAAATGAACGAAATTTTCTGCCCCAGTTTCACTAGGAAAATTTCGTGAATTATTCGCCAGGAATTTCATAAAATTGATGAAAGAGGATATGCATGCTCAGTTCAGGGTTGGAGCCCTGATATCGTCTAGCTGGGGAAAGGTTCAGTTTAGAGTTGAAACTCTAATACTGACCAACTGGGGAAAAGTTCGGTTTAGGGTTTAAAACCCTAATGCTGATTAAAGGAAAAAGTTCAGTTCAGGGTTTAAAACCCTAATGCTGACTAAAGGAAAGAGTTCAGTTTAGGGTTTAAAACCCTAATGCTGACATGCATGGAAAAAGCTCAGTTTAGGGTTTAAAACCCTAATGCTGGCTGAATGGAAAGAGTTCAGTTTAGGGTTTAAAACTCTAATGCTGATTGCATGGAAAAGCTTAGTTAGGGTTTAAAACCCTAATGCTGGCTGAAAGGAAAAAATTCAGTTTAGGGTTTAAAACCCTAATGCTGACTAAAGGAAAAATTCAGTTCAGGGTTTAAAACCCTAATGCTGATTGCATGGAAAAGCTCAGTTTAGGGTTTAAAACCCTAATGCTGGCTGAATGGAAAAAAGTTCAGTTTAGGGTTTAAAACCCTAATGCTGACTAAAGGGAAAATTCAGTTTAGGGTTTAAAACCCTAATGCTGACTGCATGGAAAAGCTCAGTTTAGGGTTTAAAACCCTAATGCTGGCTGAAGGAAAAATTCAGTTTAGGGTTTAAAACCCTAATGCTGACTAAAGGAAAAATTCAGTTTAGGGTTTAAAACCCTAATGCTGATTGCATGGAAAAGCTCAGTTTAGAGTTTAAAACCCTAATGCTGGCTGAATGGAAAAAGTTCAGTTTAGGGTTTAAAACCCTAATGCTGACTAAAGGAAAAATTCAGTTTAGGGTTTAAAACCCTAATGCTAATTGCATGGAAAAGCTCAGTTTAGGGTTTAAAACCCTAATGCTGGCTGAATGGAAAAAGTTCAGTTTAGGGTTTAAAACCCTAATGCTGACTAAAGGAAAAATTCAGTTCAGGGTTTAAAACCCTAATGCTGATTGCATGGAAAAGCTCAGTTTAGGGTTTAAAACCCTAATGTTGGCTGAATGGAAAAAAGTTCAGTTTAGGGTTTAAAACCCTAATGCTGACTAAAGGAAAAATTCAGTTCAGGGTTTAAAACCCTAATGCTGATTGCATGGAAAAGCTCAGTTTAGGGTTTAAAACCCTAATGCTGGCTGAATGGAAAAAAGTTCAGTTTAGGGTTTAAAACCCTAATGCTGACTAAAGGGAAAATTCAGTTTAGGGTTTAAAACCCTAATGCTGACTGCATGGAAAAGCTCAGTTTAGGGTTTAAAACCCTAATGCTGGCTGAATGGAAAAAGTTCAGTTTAGGGTTTAAAACCCTAATGCTGACTAAAAGGAAAATTCAGTTTAGGGTTTAAAACCCTAATGCTGACTAAAAGGAAAATTCAGTTTAGGGTTTAAAACCCTAATGCTGATTGCATGGAAAAGCTCAGTTTAGGGTTTAAAACCCTAATGCTGACATGGATGGAAAAAAGTTCAGTTTAGGGTTTAAAACCCTAATGCTGACTAAAGGAAAAATTCAGTTTAGGGTTTAAAACCCTAATGCTGACTGCATGGAAGAGCTCAGTTTAGGGTTTAAAACCCTAATGCTGACTAAAGGAAAAATTCAGTTCAGGGTTTAAAACCCTAATGCTGATTGCATGGAAAAGCTCAGTTTAGGGTTTAAAACCCTAATGCTGGCTGAATAGAAAAAAGTTCAGTTTAGGGTTTAAAACCCTAATGCTGACTAAAGGAAAAATTCAGTTTAGGGTTTAAAACCCTAATGCTGATTGCATGGAAAAGCTCAGTTTAGGGTTAAAAACCCTAATGCTGGCTGAATGGAAAAAGTTCAGTTTAGGGTTTAAAACCCTAATGTTGACTAAAAGAAAAGTTCAGTTTAGGGTTTAAAACCCTAATGCTGATTAAAGGAAAAATTCAGTTTAGGGTTTAAAACCCTAATGCTGACTGCATGGAAGAGCTCAGTTTAGGGTTTAAAACCCTAATACTGACTAAAGGAAAAATTCAGTTTAGGGTTTAAAACCCTAATGCTGACTAAAGGAAAAATTCAGTTTAGGGTTTAAAACCCTAATGCTGATTGCATGGAAAAGCTCAGTTTAGGGTTTAAAACCCTAATGCTGGCTGAATGGAAAAAGTTCAGTTTAGGGTTTAAAACCCTAATGCTGACTAAAGGAAAAATTCAGTTCAGGGTTTAAAACCCTAATGCTGATTGCATGGAAAAGCTCAGTTTAGGGTTTAAAACCCTAATGCTGGCTGAATGGAAAAAAGTTCAGTTTAGGGTTTAAAACCCTAATGCTGACTAAAGGGAAAATTCAGTTCAGGGTTTAAAACCCTAATGCTAATTGCATGGAAAAGCTCAGTTTAGGGTTTAAAAGCCTAATGCTGGCTGAATGGAAAAAGTTCAGTTTAGGGTTTAAAACCCTAATGCTGACTAAAGGAAAAGTTCAGTTTAGGGTTTAAAACCCTAA
Organism: Nicotiana sylvestris; assembly: GCF_000393655.2. NCBI lineage: Eukaryota > Viridiplantae > Streptophyta > Magnoliopsida > Solanales > Solanaceae > Nicotiana > Nicotiana sylvestris. The sequence continues at coordinate 125,446,534 of NC_091060.1, read as the reverse complement.
TGCTGATTAAAGGAAAAATTCAGTTTAGTGTTTAAAACCCTAATGCTGACTAAAGGGAAAATTCAGTTTAGGGTTAAAAAACCCTAATGCTGACTGCATGAAAAAGCTCAGTTTAGGGTTTAAAACCCTAATGCTGGCTGAAAGGAAAAATTCAGTTTAGGGTTTAAAACCCTAATGCTGACTAAAGGAAAAAATTCAGTTTAGGGTTTAAAACCCTAATGCTGACTAGCTGGGGACAAAATTCGAGAACAACAACTGACCCCTTTTTTTGAATTTTCTTGTTTTAGTAGAAGACAAAAGGGAGTTTCGTGGGAACTTACCTTTCGAGTGAATTCCTTATTGCCAAGAGATTTCTTGTACCCATGTACCTTCTTTTTTGGGCGACACCTGCTTCTTGCATGGTTGTCTTGGATTAAACCTGTTTCAACTTTTCAAACAAAGAACAATTGTTAGTTCGGAAGTGACGGTCGGTTTGGTGACCTTGATCGTTCCTGGTTGCTTTATTGCGTCTTCATTTCTGTTGCGAAGTTCCGCCATTGATTTGATTCATATGTCGGAACCTTTTAGACTGCTCAGGCTTGTATTTCCAGATTCTGTGATGATTTGTCTCGCAAGGCTCTTTTTCTTTCTCTCTTTTTTGTGTCCTGTTTTGCTTGGAGGTTCTCAACGGGGATTTTATTGGAGGTATTCTGTGGGGATTTGTACAAAAGGAAGCTTTGTGGGGGAATATTTACAAAGTGGATTCTTTGTGTGGATTTTTGTACAATGGGGCATGCTGGATATTTGTTTCAAAGCGAGCTTTCTAGGATTTGTTGGGGTAAGCTTGCTGGGGAATTTTTACAAAGGGACTCGCTGGGGATTTGCTGAGGAAATTCCAACGGGGATTTTTTTTTATATTGGGGAGACTCTGTGGGAGATTGTACAAGGAGAGACTCTGTGGGGATTTGTACAGAGGGAGACTCTGTGGGGATTCGTCCGAAGGCGGACTTGCTGGGGAAGATTTCTCCTCTTTACTTTAAACACCATCAAACATCATGATTCATCAGGCTTGGGCAATCGTACCAATGAAATGAGGCGTTTTCCTTCATGAAACGGGATTCCGTGCAAACAAACCTGCCACCTGCCCTTTCCGGTGTATCCTGAACTTGGGGTTAAAACATAAAAGGGATTCGAAGAGAAACAAAGAAAGGAGAAAACAAATTTCAGGAAGGGAGTGTCCCTTTTGGGACGAGAAAGACTTATCTGAGGAAGATAACGCTGGCTTTAAATGACATGACATGCTCTTTGGACTGGACGCCTGACCTTCCATGAACTTGCGTTTCCCTGAACCAGAACGGATCTGTGATTCCAAACCGGTGGAGCTTTGCCGAGACCTCCTTGGGGTGGAGTCATTCTTTTTCGGCCAACAGCGCCCTTTGCGGGTTTTCGCCAGCTGACCTCTCTCATTTCTCTTCCTGTCATCGCTTGATAGCACTCTTTGCGAGTTTTTACTAAACAAGCTCTCTCATTTTGGTTTCTCTACTCCCGTCGCCTCGTGGTGCCCGAAGGTTTTCACCGACGAGACTCTCTCATTTTTTCTTTCTCGATTCAGAGTGTGCCGGTCTCCATTTGTGACGCTTATTGGTTTCCCACTATCTTTGGTAATTGATCTGAAAGCTTGTGCTTGGTAAAGAGAGGCAGATGATACTAACTTCCAAACTGCTCGACGTGCCCCGGTTTCAATTTCAGGGTGAATGGGATTTTATTGTTGGTGTGACTGAACCTCAGGGAGAGGCTGCCTACGTATCCTTTCGGAATCAAGTCAAACGTAGTTCAGGCCTCTATCAATGTTTTTTTTTGTTTTTTTTGTAAGCGGCTCAAAGGTTTGTAGAGAGAATTGGGTAGTGTTTGGGGAGTAGTGGGGAATAAAACCTTCGTCATTTCAAATGCGTCAAGACTACTGGAGTATAATTCAGACGTAGTATCTCTTGACTGCATCTGCATTTACTGCTGTGTCGGGGTCATTTCCTTCGATATCACCTAAATACAATGCTCCTCTCGGCAATATCTTCCTTATGATGTATGGGCCTTTCCAATTTGGAGCAAACTTCCCTTTTGCTTCCTCATGATGCGGCAGAATACGCCTCAGTACCAGCTGACCTATTTCGAAATTCCTGGGTCGGACTTTTTTGTTGTAAGCACGGGCCATCCTTCGTTGGTACAACTGTCCGTGACAAACCGCGGCCATTCGCTTTTCATCAATCAAAGTCAATTGCTCTAACCGAGTCTTGACTCACTCGCTGTCTTCGATTTCTGCTTCGACAATGGTTCGAAGCGAAGGAATTTCTACCTCTGCCGGTATTACAGCTTCGGTCCCATAAACCAAAAGATAAGGAGTCGCTCCTACTGATGTGCGTACCGTAGTGCGATACCCCAACAATGCAAAAGGTAACTGCTCATGCCACTGTCGGGAACTTTGGATCGTTTTCCTCAAAATCTTCTTGATGTTTTTGTTTGCCGCTTCCACAGCACCATTGGCTTTCGGCCGATAAGGAGTAGAATTCCTATGCGTTATCTTGAACTGCTCGCATACATCTCCCATCAAGTGACTGTTCAAGTTTGCTGCATTATCTGTAATGATAGTCGCAGGAATACCGAAACGACAGATAAGATTTGAGTGTACAAAATCCACTACAGCTTTTTTAGTGACCGACTTGAGAGTGACAGCTTCTACCCATTTTGTGAAGTAATCGATGGCAACCAGTATAAACCTGTGTCCATTCGAAGCCTTCGGTTCGATTGGTCCAATGACGTCCATGCCCCAGGCGACAAATGGCCAAGGTGCAGACATGGGATGCAGCTCCGTGGGAGGTGCATGAATCAAATCACCGTGCACCTGACATTGATGACACTTCCGAACGAAGCTAAAGCAATCCTTTTCCATGGTCATCCAGTAATAACCTGCTCGAAGGATTTTCTTTGCTAAGACATACCCGTTCATGTGAGGTCCGCACACACCTGCGTGTACTTCGTGCATGATCTTTCTTGCCTCCTCGATATCGACACATCTTAGAAGATTGAGGTCCGGGGTCCTCTTATACAACAATTCACCGCTTAGAAAGAAACCACTTGCATGTCGCCTAATGGTCCTCTTTTGATCTCCAGTAGCGTGCTCGGGGTATTCTTGTGTCTTTAGGAACCTCTTGATGTCATGGTACCACGGCTGCGTATTTGATCCTGCCTCGATTATATTGCAGTAACCGTGTCTTTCCTTGATTTGGATTTCCAAAGGATCGACGTGGGCGTTGCCCGGGTAGGGTAGCATTGAAGCTAAAGTAGCAAGCGCATCTGCCAGTTCATTGTGACACCTCGGGATATACCTGAATTCTACTGAGGTAAAGCGCTTGCTGAGGTCCTCCACATGCTGTCGGTAAGGGATAAGTTTGACATCCCGAGTTTCCCATTCGCCTTGAGCTTGCCGGATAATCAGGTCAGAATCTCCCATAATCAGTAAGTCTTCGACATCCTGATCGATTGCCATATGCATGCCCATGATGCAGGCTTCATACTCAGCTGTATTATTTGTGCAAAAGAAACGAAGTCTAGCTGTGGCGGGATAATGCTGACCAGAAGGCGAGATCAAAATTGCCCCAATCCCTACACCCTTGGCGTTCACGGCTCCATCAAAGAACATCTTCCAAACATGAGCTTCCTCCGAGACCACTTCTACGGTGTTTACTTCTTCATCTGGAAAGTAGGTATCCAATGGCTGGTATTCCTCATCGACCGGATTTTCGGCCAAATGATCTGCTAACGCCTGGGCTTTCATTGCCGTGCGAGTGACATAGACTATGTCGAATTCCGTAAGCAAGATTTGCCATTTAGCCAGTCTCCCAGTAGGCATTGGTTTCTGAAATATATACTTCAAAGGATCCAACCTGCTTATGAGGAACGTAGTGTGGGCTTGGAGATAATGTCTCAACTTTTGAGCAACCCATGTGAGAGCGCATCATGTCCTTTCCAGCAGAGTGTATTTGGCCTCGTAGCCGGTGAATTTCTTGCTCAAGTAGTAGATTGCTTTCTCCTTCTTTCCGGTTACGTCGTGTTGCCCGAGGACGCAACCGAAAGAGTTCTCCAAGACTGTCAGATACAAGAAAAGTGGCCTTCCCGGTTCTGGAGGGACCAAGACCGGGGGATTCGAAAGGTATTCTTTGACTTTATCAAAGGCTTCTTGACACTCAGTTGTCCATTTAATCGCCGCATCTTTCCTTAACAGCTTGAATATGGGCTCACACGTGCTTGTCAGCTGGGCAATAAACCGACTGATGTAGTTCAACCTGCCCAACAGACTCATCACGTCTTTCTTTGTTCTCGGGGGAGGCAGATCTCTGATGGATTTTATCTTAGTTGGATCTAGCTCGATACCTCTCCTGCTTACGATGAAGCCCAAAAGTTTGCCCGACGGAACTCCGAAAGCGCATTTGGCTGGGTTTAGCTTCAAGTCATACTTCCTTAATCTCTCGAAGAATTTCCTCAAATCTTGGATGTGATTATCCTGTGTCCTGGACTTGACTATCACGTCGTCCACGTACACCTCTATTTCCTGATGCATCATGTCATGGAAAATGGCAGTCATGGCCCTCATGTAAGTAGCCCCAGCATTCTTCAAACCAAATGGCATGACCCGGTAACAGTAGGTGCCCCAAGGCGTGGTGAAGGCAGTTTTCTCGGCGTCCTCTTCATCCATCAATACCTGATGATACCCAGCGTAACAATCTACGAAAGACTGTATCTCGTGTTTGGCGCAATTATCAACGAGGATGTGGATGTTGGGCAGCGGGAAATTATCTTTAGGACTTGCTCTGTTCAGATCTCGGTAATCTACACATACCCGAGTTTTCCCGTCCTTTTTTGGTACTGGAACCACATTCGCCAACCATGTTGTATATTGGACTACCCGAATCACTCCCGTTTTCAGTTGTTTGGTGATCTCCTCTTTAATCTTGTCACTGACCTCAGTTTTGAACTTTCGTTGCTTTTGTTGAACTGGAGGACAATCAGGATGAATCGGCAATTTATGAACCACTAGATCAACTCCTAGCCCCGACATGTCATCATATGACCAAGCAAACACGTCTTTAAATTCAAAAAGAAGTTGAATTATCGCCTCTCGCGTTTTGTCCGTGTGAATGCTTATCTTGGTCTCCCGGATTTCTTCCGGGGTTCCTAAATTTACCGGTTCAGTGTTATTTAGATTTGGCTTAGGTTTATTCTCGAAGTATTCCAACTCTCGGTTTATCTCCCTAAAAGCCTCTTCCGCATCATATTCTGGTTCTGGGTTCATTAATTCGCAGTTAAATAGCTCATTGTGATCTGGGCATGAAGTCCGCAAGCATGTCATATTTAAAGCCGCATTATTAGGACTGAAAAGAAAGATAAAAAGGAAAAATAACAAAAATCAGAACAAGAGAAAGAATGGGAAAGCAATGATGATTTTTTTTATTTTTCTTTGGAAAGTTGGAAGACAACAATGTTTACAACTTAGGAATTGAAAACAACAATTGAAAAGAAGAAAACGTTCAAGTTATGTCCTAGAGATAACTTGTGACACAGGAAAGGTGGCAGGACAGGTCTACCCGGACTTCCGTCTAGTCGGGAATGGCGTAGCTTCCCAGTTTTGAAGTTTGGCGTTCGGCCCCATGTACATCATCTCAGCAATGCTTGTGCCTTCGCCTGATTGAACCATGTGGACCTCGTAGAGCATCTTTCTCATCGCCCCACATATCTCCTTGATTTCCTCAGCTGTGAAGACCTCATCATCTTCTTCTTCAGCGTACCTTGGCCTGATGAAGGTTGCATATAAATCCGGCAGTGGTCGAGGTAACTTCCAACCCTCATTTTTCCTTTTCTTTGCCCACTCTTCGTCTGCTGGAGTAGGTTTGAAACCTAGTCCAAAAGGTTTCTTGGTGACTGGCAAGGTAATGGGTTCTGTTATTCCCTGAAGGGTTCGTCCAAGCCCCTTCCCTGGCCTAAATCCGTGCCGGATCATCTCTTTGGCCACCATAACCGAGGCGTTAGACAAGAAAGGCTGGGGGCAGGGTATTCCCTCTTCGTGCTGCTCTGCCAGTACAATCTCAAAAGCTTGATAGACCGTATGTTCGCTCCCTTCTCTCGGTTCCAGATATGGGGTGGATGGGTCCCGATAAATAGCATGCTCATCTTCCCCATGGACCACGATCTCTCTGTCTTCGTACTCGAACTTCACCATCTGGTGAAGAGTGGAAGGCACGGCTCCTGCCGCATGGATCCAAGGTCTGCCAAGGAGAAAATTGTAGGATGTATCCATGTCGAGCACCTGGAAGGTTACTTGAAATTCGACTGGTCCTATGACCAACAACAGGTCTATTTCTCCCATGGTATCTCTCTTGATGCCGTTGAAAGCTCTTACGCAGACATTGTTGGGTCGGATTCTTCCGGTCCCAATTTTCATTCTTTGCAGCGTGGAGAGCGGGCAAATGTCAACACCCGAACCCCCATCCAACATTACCCGCTTGACATAATAGTCTTCGCATTTAACTGTTAGATGCAAAGGCTTGTTGTGTGTCGCTCCTTCCGGGGGTAAATCATTCTTGCTGAAAGAGATTTGGTTGACGGCGAAGAATCTTTCTGTCATCCGCTCTAGTTGTTCAACCGAGGTTTCAACTGGCACATATGCTTCATTCAGGGTCTTCAGTAAGATCTTTTGATGCTCGGCCGACCTCATCAATAATGATAGCATGGACACTTGCTCGGGGTACTTGCGCAGTTGATCTATCACTTCGTAATCCGGCATTTTCATTTGTTGGAAGAACACTTCCGCTTCTTCAACACTTACGGGCTTCTTTGGCGGGAAGCGCCTTTGTGTGGCGTTGTTCAGTTCTTGGGTATTTGAATACCTTCCAATGAAAGTATTTTCTGGAAGTTCTCCCATGACCTCTTTACCTTTGTACATTACCAAAGTCTTTTGATAATTCCACGGCACTGTGGACGGGTTGGTCATTGGCTTTTGTGGCACGCGTCCGATAACCACTGGCTCATTCAGCCGAGGTGGTTGAATCGTCCCCCGGACCACATAGGCCCCTTTCGGCACGTACATAGGTTTTGTCTTTTTGATTGCGAAGTTCTACGTCTTCTCAGCTCGACCTTGTGGTATGTAAAGACTCCATCCCCTACCGGTACCACTTTATTCTCCACCTTCTTTTCAAGTTCTTTCTTTATAGCCTTGGCCTCCTCCCCCTTTCCTGGTTTCTGGTCTGTTTCGGGCCTCTTCCCCGTGTCGACAATGGCAATTATGGATTTCAAAGCAGGGTCGAATTCTTTGTCTTCGCAAATCATTCCGATCAGCGGCCCATTATTGTGAGCAGGTAATGGATTGTTAGTCACATTTGGGATCTCTTCGTCCCTTAGCACTATTTTCCCTTGCTCTATCAAATTCTCGACCACTCTTTTCAACGACCAGCAGTCATTTGTATCATGTCCCTCGGCCCCTGAATGATAGGCGCATCTGACTCCAGCTTTGTAAGAAGGTGACGTCGGGTTTTGCCTTGTTTGAGGGATTGGTTGCAAGAAACCCAATTGGACTAGCTTAGGGAACAAAGTAGAGTATTGCTCACCGATGGGCGTGAAAGTCCGCCGTCGAGGTGGCTCCTGAGGGCGAAAGTTATTCTGCGGGGGTTGTGGGTTATAGTGGTTGCGGTAAGGAGGCTGATTTCTGGGAGGTGGAGCTGGGCCTCGGTTGGCTTGTTGTGGTGGATGGGCATAAGGTTGGGCATTCATGACCATATAAGGTTGATGAGCATATGCCAAACTGGAGTGGGGGTAATAGTGTTGTGGGGTTCTTTCCGGGAAACGGGGTCTGGGATGACGATACTCCCTTGCTTCCAAGGCTGCCATAGTCGTTTCTTCTTTCTTCTTCCCTCTTGTCATTCCTCCGGACCCGCTTTGGACGGCCTGGGAGGTTGCCCTTATGGCTGCTTGACTCAAAATTCTACCTATTTTCAGAACATTTTCCACCATTTCTCCAATCTTGATCGCTTCCGCGAATGGCTTACCCATGGCTGACATCATGTTTTGGAAATAGTCAGACTCTTGAGCCTGGAGAAAGGTAGTGACCATTTCCACTTCATCCATGGGAGGCTTCACTCTTGACGCCTGTTCACGCCACTTAATAGCATATTCTCTGAAGCTTTCTGAAGGTTTCTTCTTCAAATTCGACAGAGAATTTCGGTCTGGCGCAATGTCGATGTTATACTGGAATTGTTTCACAAAATCTCTGGCGAGATCATCCCATATATGCCATCGGGACATTTCCTGGTCCATATACCATTCCGAGGCTATCCCTACTAGACTTTCCCCAAAATATGCCATTAGCAGTTCTTCTTTTCCGCCGGCTCCCCGCAATTGGTTGCAGTATTTCTTAAGATGTGCAATGGGGTCACCGTGCCCATCGTATTTCTCGAACTTCGGGGTCTTGAAACCCGCTGGCAGGTGCACGTGAGGGAACATGCATAGGTCGGCGTAAGAGACGCTCTTCTGTCCGCTCAATCCTTGCATATTCTTCAAACTTTGTTCAAGGCTTCTCATTCTCTTGGCAATCTCATTTTGTTCTGCAATTCTGGGGTTCTGATCTTGCCCGGGTGCAAGCTCACACTGAGGCGGTAGAGGATTAGTGCTGGTAGCGAACCTAGTTGGTTCCATTGAGAACGATGGTGCTTGGAATGTAAAAGAGGATGAGTCAAAGCTTGGCTTGTACGTGGTAGGCTGTGCCGTAATCGGGCAAGGCGATGCAGTAAAGATGTTCATGCTTGCATCAGTGGATGACATTCGGGGATGAGGCTCAGAAGGCGATCCAGCAGAGAAGGCTGAGGTGGCTGGGTACCCGAATGGGGTAGCAGGATAATTTATGGGGACATTAGAAGTCCCACTCGACCTGGAGAATAATTCAGGGAATCCGGGGACGACACTTGGCGGTTCTTTCCCATTATTCCAATCGTCCAGCATTTCCAACATGCGGAGCCGTAGGATTCTATTTTCCTCCGCAGTTGCGGATTCAGGTGTGAGGACGGCTGAGATCGAGCTTTCCTCGGAAACAGGGATTGTTTGCAATGGAATTTCTGAAGACATTTCCACACTTCCTTTTGACCTGGTGAAGTAAGTGTGAGTACTGCTTCTGGTCCTAACAACAGGTAGTTGAACACTTCTCCTTGACCTCGTGAAGTATGAGTGCGAGGCCAGACTTTCACCAAACCAACCGTCTTTCCAAAAACCCTGGAATACTCATCGACAAACGCACGGTTAATTTGCAGCAAATAACAGATAGTTAATCTCACGTTGGGCATGATGCACCTATACAGTTAAGTGGATTATTATATGTTTGCTATGAGAGCATGCGTCATTCCGGCATTTTTCCTCTTATTAGTTTTTCCCCTTCTTTTCTTTTTTTTTTCTTTTTTTTTTTCTTTTTCTTTTATGTTTTTTTTATTTTGCAGTAAAAGAAATGCGACCGGATCCGATGAGGATTGCCTACGTATCACGATGCCTACGTGAATCAAATCATTACGTAGTTCGAAAAACATAAATGAGCGTAAAAGAAGCAACCTCTTTATTGTTGAAATGGTCTATTACAAACTACATTTTGCAAAAGAAAGAGCAAACTTTGAAAATAAACCTAGACTCAAAATAGACTAAAAATCACCCTGATGGAAAAACAGGCAGAAGATGCTAAGATACAGGCTTGACTTATGAGTGCATTATGGTTTTGAAAATTGGTGTCCGCGGGGCATCGTTCGGCCTCGCCGCGGTCCTAGGCGTGATATCCCTCTCAAGTTGCTCCAGCTCATGCATAGTCTGCTTGACATAACCCATCACTGCCGAGAGGACGGTAACGCTGGACATGTTCTCACATCGTAGACATCGTCTGGTGATGGCATGGGCAATGGCCTTGATCCTATCTCTGGTTTGCTTCTTCTCTACGAGTAGGCGTTTTATCTGATCGCTACATATCTTGAATACTTGAGCATCCTGTATATGCTGATGCTTCAGTCGCCGTACTTCCAACTTTATCTGGGCTATTGAGTCGTACCAGTATCTGCTCTCAATTTGGAAATCCTTGGCCTGATTAGCTGCTTTGATCTCAAGTGTAGCCATCTCTCTCTTCATTTTAGCAACAGTCTTCTCGTGGTCGCCTTCCAATTGATTCAGGTATCGGCAATGCTCATCTGCTCTTGTATCCCACTTTGCCCTGAGCTCTGCTATGGCATTTTCAGATTTCTCCAAACCATCTTGCCATTCCCTGATTTCACTTTTTAGCCTTTTTATCAGCTGCTCGTCTGATCGACGCCTTGGCTGTTTATCCGCATCCACCCTTATCTGTTTGATCTGGGCTCTGAGCATTTCTTTTTCCTGAATTAACCTGTTCCGCTCTCCCAGATTCGTAGCAACTTGTATGTTGTGCTCATATTTCAAGCTTCCCACTTGTTGCTTTAACCTGCTGATTTCGGCGCAATAGCCTCTTTCCTTCGCTAACCAATCCCACTGTCTTTGCGATGATTCGGTGAAATTCCGGATGTGGGGTCTCTTAGCTGGCCTTTCATGCTCAAGTTCCCTTCTATACCATGCAAGGTAACCTGGCGCCGTCTCTCCTTTGGCTCGATCCCGCACGCAAGTATCTGATTTCAAATATTGACACTCACTCCAGATTTGGCGAATCTTCGCTTCTGGGAATTGTCCGTTAGGACTTATCTCAACTGCTTGAGTGCTAAGATCTTCCTCATGAGGTACTGTCTGGCATCTTCCGAACTGTCTCAAAACTCGGCAGGGTGCGTAAGGTTGAATGCTCTTAAGCCCCATCAGTAAGAAATGAGTTTTAGCTGCAGACATATATAGGATCTCATCAACAGGCAACCATCCCAACGTCCATTGTATTTGGCTGGCAGTAAGAGCTTGAAAGAACGAGGTCCATGCCAGGACTCCTTTGGGCAAACTGATCTCTTTGGTTCTCGTGTAAGATTCTTCTATGCAGGTCTTTTCCGGGGAACCATGGCTCAAAATCTCGGAATGATGGCAGAGGTGCTCGGTCATCCATATCTGTAGGAGCAAGTTACAACCTTCGAAGAAATTTTCCCCAGCTTTACAAGCTGTAAGAGCTCGAAAGATGTCAGATACCACCATAGGCGCGAGAGTACTGTCACTTTGCGTGAGTAAAGTGCTGACGACCCCGGATATCTTCAAATCAATGTTTCCGTCTTTCCTTGGAAATACCAGAAGGCCCAGGAACATCATCATGAACGCTACCCGTCTGTGCTTGTCCCACTTCTGACGAACTCCTTTGCTGCACAGTTTGTTGATTGGATTATTGAATCCCCCCTCATGACCGTACCTATCATATATGAAGCATGGAGTACAAAATCCGGCTGCCAGATCCGGGTTGTGGACTGTTCTAGGTATCTTCAATGAATCTAGGAACCGATGTACCGTGACGACTCTTGGGGCGACCAAGTATTTTTCCCTCAAGGGAAGTTCAGTATTCCCGATGTATCCGGCCATTTCTTCCAAAGTCGGGGTGAGTTCAAAATCAGAGAAATGGAAAACATTGTGCGCCGGGTCCCAATAGGTAACCAAAGCTCTTATGATATCTCCCCGAGGCTGGATTTCCAACAAACCCACAAGACCTTTCAGATATTTCTTAACCTCATTTTGTCCTTCAACACCTAGATCATTCCACCATAGCCGTAACTTGACAGGGATTTTGGTCATTATTGAAAAATGTTCATTTTGCATCGTGCTCATCCTGCACATTTATTAAGGTGATTTTAACAAAAAATGACTTGACTCAAAATATTTTACAGAGGGGATCAAGTTTTGAACACGGCCTTTAAACACTTCGGGGACGAAGATTTTAAGGCTGTGTGGGTCAACTGGACAAAAATGCTAAACAAGACCCAAAGGTGGCTGTTTATGCAAAGTCAGCCTTCCGGCGTCCCTTTTCGGAATTATTCGGCTATTTATGACAAAACAGCGTCACCTGACTTATTTATGACTCTTTAAAAATTTGACACATCTCTTTTTTTTTTATTTATCTATTGATTTTGGCTATTTTAGCAAAATGGGGTTGAACCCGACGAGGGTTGCCTACGTATCTCACATCCGGTGAGAATCAAACCGGCGTAGTTCGGGAATACCGTAAATAGAAAGAATCAAATAAACCTAGAAATCAAGAATACATATTTTTATTATATTTTTTCTTTTGCAAAGAGATAAAGACTAAAGAAAATATTATTATATATATATATATATTTTTTTAGGAAATATTTGGACTATTAGTCTGAATTTATAAAAGGGGTACTACGAAAGAGACAACATTTTTTTTGAATTATGAATTTCCGTTTTTTTTTACTTTTAAATAAATACCTTTTTTTTTTTGATTTTGGAAGTGATAAAAAAAAAAGAAAATTTTTTTTATATATATTTTTTTAATAACTCAAACTAAGAAGACAAATTTTGTTTTTATTCTTTTTAGAAAAATTCCGGCGAGGTTTTGACACTACTTGGACATTGGTTTTATTTTTCCAAAATAAGTATTATCTCCCTACGCTGCTATTTTCTTTTTTAGAAACCGGTCAGCATGCGGAACTGAAGCAAATAAATGCGCAAAACAGATAGGAATGCAACAGGATGGTCTTTTCATTTTAGGTTGCCTGTCCTAGACGGACCCAACCCCTGTGTTGAGCCCCCTAAGTCAAATGCAACATGATGCAAATAAACGTTCCTACTAGGGATCCGGCATGAAGTTTCGTTATACTAGGTTTATAACCTGGGCATTTGTTCTAGACTGTGTACCCGAGCAGACAACTCGAGTCGAGGAGGGGGCTACGTACCGGGGACCCGCGAGATCGTCCGGCTTTGTAACTTGTCCGACCTCTTTCTTATTTCAGGTATCGACACTAACAGAATAGGGAGTCTCGACCAGCGAGCTTCTCCCCGGAGGTAAGAAGAGAAAGGTTTCGGCACAGTTTATATACAGTTCAGATAATATCAAAGCGGTAAAAAATAACATTTAGCACGTTATGCAAAAATATGTAATAAAGATCAGATAATAAAGCCAAATATAACAATTATTCTAAGCTCGAATTCTTGAACCCTGAACCAGTGGTTCTGGGTTAACCCTCCCCAGCAGAGTTGCCAGAGCTGTCACACCTCCTTTTTGCGCGCCCGGCCCCGAAGGATAAATGCGCGAGGGGAGTTTTTCCAATTTAAGTGACAATATTCGAAATGGGATTACTTATTTAATTCAGAGTCGCCACTTGGGAAAGGTTTGGTTTTTGGTGTCCCAAGTCACCGGTTTATCTTGAATCCCAAATCGAGGAAATTTTCGACTTTTCCAAATGAAGTCTGCGAACCAGAAATTCTAAGTAAGGAATTCTGTTGACCCGAGGGAAGGTGTTAGGCACCCTCGAATCCCGTGGTTCTAGCACGGTCGCTTAAATTGTTATAATGGCTAAATATCTGATTTAAATACATGTTATGACTTACGTGCTTTTATTAAGTTTAAACCGCTTTTATTATTATCATTTATTTTTATAGAATTGCAACGTCGTGAAAATGTATTTCGAACTACGTCGCAATCAATGCACCCGTAATTGTTAAACACACTTCGACTCCGTTGAGATTTGGATTCGGGTCACATCAATGCGCACCCAAATTTAAGAATATAATTTAATCGAGCCGCGCCTAAAGAGTTTAACGCATTCTTATTTTTTTTTGGAGAAGGCCATGAAATTTGCTAAACGGCCTGTCCGAATTCTAAATATTTATTATGGTTAGTTATTGAGGGCCCCGTAATTTGCATTCTTACTTGGCGAGGCTCGTCTCATTATTTTAGAAAAAGGATATCCTGAAGCGACTACATTTCTATTACGTTTGTCTAAAAAAAAAAAAAAGAAAAATACCAAACTTACTTGTTTAAGCAACTAACATACTAAATCTCTACTATATATGACGAATCCGAATTTTTGCTTGATTGCCTAATTGGTTATTTATGAGGTGAGAATTATTTCATGCCTCGTCTTTAAGGAGTGAATAAGTTCTGTTAATTTGATAGGAGGGATTGCAAGCAACATGTAACTCATACTAAATTTACATTAAATAAACCTTAAGTTTGATCTTTGTAATTAACTTATTTAGGCTTGATAAATGAAATCGGCTACTTATTAAGAAAAACTACTGTTAATTGGATTCGAGAATGCCTATTAGTTTTCCTCGAAAGTCATCGTATTATTCCGAAACGATGAATCTATATTGAAGCCCATATCGAAACTATGTAGAAACAAGTAGTCTAACAAAAGGGTTGGCGTACATTATTACCCTGTTAACGTAACGCTGCATAAGAATTAGTTTGGGGTACACTTATCTTGAAGTCAAATGGAACCGAATGTAGCAGATTCGATAGTTCAGAGATCTAGGCAAAAATACATACATATGCTTGCTATGATTCTATGTTATGATGTCATAACTGAAACAAAACTAACGGTCGTATGCATTAAAACACATCTGATCTATCAAGCCAATGCTATCTAATTGTTCATCTCAACTTAGAATGTATGTTAATTTATACAGAGTATTTGCAGTTTGCATTTAAACAAATACAGGCCAAACTAACATTCAACCTATTTTTGAATACAAGTATTATAACATAAACAGACATTCGTTTCTTTATTTCTGCTTCAACTTCAAACTTTCAACAACATATGGTTTCAGAAGTTGTGTACCTGGAAATGTTTGACAATTGAAGAAAAAGGGAAGTCAGCAGAGTAACAAAGGCAACAAGTGCAGCAGCAGTAACAACAGGTAACCAAAATCCCAGTGCAAGATGCAGTTATAGCCAATGGGAAGAGGCAGCAAAATGACAGCAATAAGCAGGGGAGTGGACTCAGAATTCAGACGATCCAATCCCAAGAGAAATCAAACCAATACGAACCAAACAAACAAAAACCTAGCTGATACTTGAGAGAAATCAGCACTTATTTGAACAAGTTAAACAAACTGGGCATCGAACAAACAGCAGGAAGAAGAAAACAGTTTTTGCTTTCTGTATATCCCTCTCCCTATCTCCTTTCTCTCCAGAATCCAAATGTCAATCTTCAGTTTTGAAACTATACTTGAGTTATCAAAAGAAATCTTTTCCAGTTTTCTGTTTATCTTCTTGAATTTCAAGCCCTCAATGATTCAGTCTGAATCCCCTATGTCTGTCCCTCTAATATCAGATGGTATTCTTTTCCTATCTCTGTCTCCTATATGTTCTGTGTGTATTAATATGTATGTATTTCAGCCCTCTCCTCTCCCTCTTATAGCTTAAATTCCACCCTTTTACAGCCTGTTCAACAATCAGCCCACCTCCCATGTGCTATCTATCTTTTTTCAGTTTCCACTTAGCTATTTAAGTATTAACCCCATGACATTCCCTTGGCAGGCTTAACTTTCCCGTTTTATTAACTAAAAGCAGACATGGGCAGCAGGAATATAATCTGACAACATATGCTGTCAAACTATTTTAATCCAAAAGGGCCTTTATGCACATGTTGTGCATAAGTGCACATGCCCTCCAATTCAGATTGCAGCTAACAATCTACCCTTTTATTTTCAGATTCAAATACAGCAACTATAAGTGACCACACTTGATTCTTACTTTGATTCAAACAAAGTTGCAGCAGGCAACAGGTTCAATTGTTAACATTTGAACTATTGAAATTAATTGACGACATTTGTCGACTCGACTATACTAATCATAACATACACAATCGTAGCCAAAAATCAGACATTTAACAGTATCGACACATGATTTGAATTGTACTGACCAAACAGAATTGTACTCGAGGAATCAGTTAGTCAGTTCAAATTTGAAAATCAGCTAATTGCACAACACATAAATACATACGCATTATCAGAACAAATAGAAGAAGGACCCAAAACACCGAGGTTCAGGCAAAGTGGACAGAACACAGTTGATAAAATTCGAAATAAATTACACAAAATATGAACAGACCTTGAAACCACACACGTACTGAATAACAAGGAGAAAATAAACTTACCTTAAAACTTTGAAAGAAGAAATAGAAAATCAGCTTGTGTTTGAACAGACCTTCTTTAAGGTTGAACGGACTTTAAACGAAGTGTTTCTCGGATGAGAAACACTTCGATTAAGGTCCATTAGACCCTAATCTCTTGGCTTAAACAGGCACGGACTAGGCTTGGGGCTTCTAGGGTTCGTGGATGGTAGATTTGGGATTTGGGCTTCCAAGGTTAGATTCGGACCAAACCAAGCATGGTTTGGTCACGAGGGGGGTCCGGTGATTGTCTGGTATGAATCTAGGGCAGATCGGTGTAGATCGAGTTTTGCTCGAATCTTCAAATGAAGATTCGAGGACCTAGAGGATGATTCGAACTAAACAGACTACAGATCCATGTTCAGGGTGTCAAGGTGGTTTTAGGGTGTTAAGGTGAAGGTCATCGGCGTTCATGCCGCCGGCTTTCATGGTGAAGGTGTACAGAGGCGGCTCTAGGGTTTGGGGTTGAAGACGATGAAGGCTGGGGTTCGGATAGGGGGGCAGGGTAATGTTATGAGTTTATATAGTTAGTGGGTAGGTGGATCCTGGCCGTTGGATGAGATGTGATGAAGGGCCAGGATCCTTCGACTAACAGGGAACGACGTCGTTTCAAGGGTAAAGGGTTGGGGTCGGTCCGGGTGAGACGGGTCAGGTCTGTTAGTGGGTTTGGGGTGAGAGATCTTGACCGTTGATCTTTCAGAGATCAACGGCTCAGATCAGCCTGGATAAAAACGACGTCGTTTGTATGTTCTCGAAGTAGGCTGGTCACGGACCGGGCAGGCCTGGGTTTTGGGCTGAGTTTGTTTGGGCCAATTTGTTTAAAATTGGCCCAAGTCCGAAAAAGATTTTTTTTATTATTATTATTTTTCTTCTTTATTTTAAAAACAAAAAATCTAAGTAAATCAAATTAAAATTAAATAAACACTTAATACAGTTATTTGCACACACATTAAAATATTTTAAAACAGGTAAAATCAAACAAAGACAAAATCACGGACAAAAATGCCTATTTATGATTTTCTATTTAACAACCGGATTACGGTTCAAATTATGCATGACACATACATTTTTTGTATTTTGTTTTAATAAATAATAAAAAAAAAATGGGCAAAAAATCATGAATAATTAACAAAGTGCCATGTAAAATCCAAATTTGTACAGCAGGACCATTTGTTATTATTTTTCTTATTCTTTTGGAGCGATTGTCGCGCAACAAAAATCACGTGCTCACAGTACATGATTTTCTCGTGTAGACCTTCTAAGAGGTGCTTGTACAACTTGTTTACCTTGTGCTGGATTTGGTTGTTGTTCAATTTGGTTTGGAACTGGTTCATTAAATTGTTCTTGAACTTCAACTATTGAAGATGGCAACTTCCTTGTCAACTTCAAAACATCCAATAAAGGTTCTTCAACTTAGGTCTCATGATCTTTACATTGTGTTGATTCATTAGTTTCTTGAACTTCATCAAGTTCTATTTCTCTATTATAATTTCCTTCTAAAAGAAATTCCCTTTCCAAAAAGGTTGCTCCTCTAGCCACAAGCATTTTATGGTCAGAAGGGTGATAGAAATAATATCCCATTATTTTCTTGGGATACCCAATGAACCTACACTTATCATATCTTGAGTCAAGTTTATCAGACTGTAGTCTCTTAACATAAGCTGGATAACCCCAAACTTTAATATGTTTAATGTTAGGCTTACATCCTTTCCATCTCTCATATGGTGTTATAGAGACTGACTTAGTGGGAACTTTATTAAGTAAGTATGTTGTTGCTTCCAAAGTATATCCCTATAAATTTATTGGAAGATCAATGAACCCTATCATAGATCTCACCATATCTAATAAGGTTCGATTTCTACTTTCAGACACACCATTGTGTTGTAGTGTTCCTATAGGTGTCCACTATGAGAGAATCCCATTCTCTTTGAGATATCTGGTAAAATGTTCACTAAGATATTCTCCACCTCTATCAGACCTTAGTACTTTGATACTTTTACCAGTCTGCTTCTCAACTTCACTACGGAAACTTTTGAACATTTCAAAAGATTCAGACTTGTGTTTCATAAGATACACAAATCCATATCTTTGAAACACAAATCAATATCTTGACATATCATCACTGAAGGTGATGAAGTAAGAATATCCACCTCTAGCTTGAATTTTCATGGGCCCACAAACATCTGTATGAATTAGTCCTAATAATTCAGAAGCTCTTCACTTCCAATAAATGGAGATTTGGTCATTTTTCCTTTGAGACAAGATTCACAAGTTGGATATGATTCAAAATCATATTTTTCAAGGTACCCTTCCTTGTGCAACTGGTTAATTCTTTTCTATCCAATATAACCAAGCCTAGAATGCCAAAGGTATGCATGATTTACTTGATCATCTGTTTTCCTCTTATGACTTGAAACATGCATAATAGAATTAGCATTCACATTAGGTAAGACATAAACATCATGTTGGAGATAGCCATTCACATATAAATTATCACTATAATAAATAGAGCAAATATCATTGCTTATAATAATGCGAAAACCACGTTTGTCTAACATAGAAGCTGAAATTATGTTCGAAACAAATTTAGAAACGTAATAACAATCATCCAACATAAGTACTTTGTCCTTAGGTATTATTAAAGAAATTGATCCTACAGCTACGGCCGCCACTTTTGCACCATTTCCAACTTGTAGATTAACTTCTCCTTTCTTTAGCCTCCTACTTATCTTGAACCCTTGCAACATATTGCAGATGTTATAACCACTGCCATTATCTAATACCCAATGTGAAGAATTAGTAGTAGCTAAAGAAACCTTGAAAATATTTTTCATTAATTGTCACGACCCGGATTTCCCACCCTCGGGAGTCGTGATGGCGCCTATTAATGAGAGCTAGGCAAGCCAACCCTTAACTACCTTTTTCATTAACAAATTACTTTTTTTCAATTACCAGCAATAACATGAAAACAACGGAATTAAATAAATAAGCGAAAGTCAACAATTTTTATAACTCAAGACTACGTCTCCTACAACTTTCAAAACCTCAATACCCAAAACCTGGTGTGACAATGTCACAAATTGTCTAAGAGTCACTACAAACAAGGCCTGAAGAAAATACAATAAATTGTTTCTAAACGAAAAAAAATGAAACAGGGAATAGAGATAGAGGGAGATGCCAGGGCCCGTGAACGCCTGCAGGTCTATCTTGGGTCTCCGGGTGGACTAAAGGAAGCCCTCAAACTACTGTCCGTAAGCTGCTCCGGGATCTGCACGCAGTGTAGAGTGTAGTATCAGCACAACCGACCCCATGTGCTGGTAAGTGTCTAGCCTAACCTCCGCGAAATAGTGACGAGGCTAGGACCAGACTACCAAATAAACCTGTGCAATTTAAATATATACAGTGGAAAGGAAAATGCAGAAATAACCAGTAAATGTGGGAAGGGGAAACATGCTGTGGGGGAAATAACAGTTCCGAATAGAAAGCATCAAGTAAGGAAAGTAACAACATAACTAGAATATCATCAAGAATTAGAAATCAACAATTTGCACGGCATCACCCTTCGTGCTTTTACTCTAATTCTCACCAAATCAATCTTATAATAACAACGTGCACGGCATCACCCTTCGTACTTGTACTCTCGCCCTCACCAAACAATATTTTATAACCAAAATAGGCACGGCATTACCCTTCGTGCTTTTACTCTCTTTCCTCACCATATAGTCAATGATAATCTGTACGGAATGGCATATCGTACAGCAAGACATCACCCTTCGTGCTTTACACTCTTTCCCCACCATAGAAAACAAAGCACGGCATCACCCTTCGTGATTTAACGCTCTTCCTCACCCAAACAACAATCACAAACAAAGGGGCAAGGGAGTAAACAAATAACATTAGAAATCCTGAAAAGGGAACACAATTAAACAGTTAAATCCCGGCAAGAGAGCAATATCAATAATCTCAGCATCCCGGCAAGGGAGATAATCAACAAAGCAACAAACAACCCGGCAAGGGAACAACTTAATAACTCATTCTCTTTCTTTCACTATTACTTCATAACTCACTTAACCATTTGAGCCAATGCTCCAAAGGGTTCAATCAACTCATATACTTTCATACTTTGTAATATAACTCGATTCAATGCTCCTCGAAGTTCAAAGGTCATAATTTTTTTCACAAGCTTTTCACAATATAAAGAAATCATCACTAAGGCATGAAAGACACAACAAAATCAGGATATTCACAACATAAAGACTCACGGTCATGCTAGAAACCAACGTATAGATACTCGTCACCATGCCTATACGTCGTACTCAACAATTTTCACATAGCAAATAGGACTCAACTCCTAATCCCTCAAGCTAAGGTTATACCAAACACTTACCTCAAACTTCCACAGCTAATTCAATCCTCAATTACCGCTTTTTCTCTCGAATTCGGCTCCAAATCGATTGTATCTATACACAAATGACTTCATAACATCAATAGATGATAAACAATTCGAATCCAATGCCTAATTATAGCTTCTCAAGTATTCTTCCCAAAATCCCAAAAAAATACCCCGGGCCCGCTTGGTCAAAAAAACTAAGTTCAAACCAAAATCCAATAACACATTCATCCACGAGCACGAATATATAATTATTTCCAAAATTCGACCCCAAAACGAGGTCTAAATCACAATTAATTAAAAAGCCCTAACTTTACCCAATTCCCTAATTTCTACCTTTAATTACATGTTTTAGGCCTAGAAATTCAATAGATGTTGATGAAAATGGAAGGAAATAAGTTAAAGATTACTAACCCAAGAGTTTATGGTGAAAAGATGCTTCAAAAGTCACCCTAGAACTTTGGAGAAGAAAGAGTTTGTGAAATTTTGGTGAAATCCCGTAATGGGTTCTGTTTTGGGACTTTAAAATAACTGGGCAAAATCCTTCTTTGCATTTGCGATAAGCTCAACGCGTTCGCGATGAGTCAGGTCTGAAGACCTTTGCGTTCGTGATACTGGGCTCGCGTTCGCGATGCTTTAGCACCTCAAGCCCTCTCGTTCGCAGTCCAGTGGCCGCGTTAGCGTAGAACAAACTGGTGGCCCCTCCCCTGAACCCTACGCGTTCGCGCGTGGAAGGATGCGTTCGCGAAGGGTCTCCCCCCTGAGCTTCGCGTTCGCGTCTCAACCTCTGCGTTCGCGAAAAAAACTGGGCACCTGGGATCTTTGCCTTACGCGTTCACGAGTGAGACCACGCGAACGCGAAGAACAAAATCCCTCGGCACAATAGCGGAAAATCTGCAACACTTCTAAAGTCAAAAACCATTCCGAAACACCTTCGAAACACTCTCGAGCCCTCCGGGCTCCTAACCAAACACAAGTACTAACTCAACAATACCATACGAACATATCTGTGCGATCAAATCGCCTAAATAACCTCAAAATCAATGAATCAAACCTCAAAATCAAGAATTTTTCCTCAAACTTCATCAAGTTTCCAATTTAGAAATTTAAGTCCGAAAAAGGTCAAACGACGTCCGATTTCAACTAAATTTTACAGGAAGAACTTAAAACATATATAAGACCTGTACCGGGCACCAAAACCAAAATACGGGCACGATACCATTGCTTTCTAATCATATTTCATTTCCAATTTCCTTTAACATTTTCAGAAAATAATTTTACTTAAAAATTCATTTTTCGGGCTTGGGACCTCGGAATTGATTCCAGACATATGCAAACGTCCCATATTTTCCTACGGACCCTCCGAGACCATAAAATCACGGGTCCAAGTCCGTTTTCCCAAAATGTTGATCAAAGTCTATTCATTTTAACATCAAAACTTAGCATTTTTCACAAAATTTCATATTTAAGTTTTCCGGCTACGCGCACGGACTACACACACAAATCGAGGCGACTCTAAATGAGATTTTCAGGGCCTCGGAAGCACAAAATGGATAAGAAAATAGGTGATGACCCCTTTGAGTCATCACATTCTCCACCTCTAAAACAATCGTTCGTCCTCGAACGGACGGAAGAAGGAGTACCTGAGTCGGGGAATAGATGAGGATAACGGCTCTGCATATCGGACTCGGACTCCCAGGTCGATGCCTCAGGAGGCTGACCTCTCCACTGAACACGAACAGAAGGGAAACTCTTGGATCTCAACTGACGAACCTGCCGATCTAGAATAGCTATCGGCTCCTCTTCATAGGACAAGTCCTTGTCCAATTGGACAATGCTGAAATCTAACACGTGGGATGGATCGTCGTGATACTTCCGAAGCATGGACACATAGAACACTGGATGCACGACTGATAAGCTCGGCGGCAATGCAAGTCTATAAGCCACCTCTCCCACTCGATCAAGAATATCAAACGGACCAATGAACCTAGGGCTAAGCTTGCCCTTCTTCCCAAATCTCATCACGCCCTTCATAGGCAACACTCGGAGCAATACCCGCTCACCAACCATAAAAGCCACATCTCGAACCTTACTATCTGTATAGCTTTTTTGCCTGGACTGAGCTGTATGAAGCCTATCTTGAATGATCCTGACCTTGTCCAAGACCTTCTGAACCAGATTCGTACCCAACAACCGAGCCTCTCCCGGCTCAAACCATCCAACCGGAGATCGACACCGCCTACCATATAAAGCCTCATAAGGAGCCATCTGGATACTCGACTGGTAGCTGTTATTGTAGGCAAACTCTGCTAAAGGCAAGAACTAATCCCACGAACCTCCAAAGTTAATAACACAAGCTCAGAGCGTATCCTCCAATATCTGAATAGTCCGCTCGGACTCCCGTCTGTCTGAGGATGAAATGTTGTACTCAACTCAACCTGGGTGCCCAACTCTCGCCGAACTGCTCTCCAGAAACGCGAAGTAAACTACGTACCTTGGTCCGGAATGATAGATACTGGCACACCATGAAGGTGAACAATCTCCCGAATATAGATCTCAGCTAACCTCTCGGATAAATAGGAGACTGCCACAAGAATGAAATGCGCTGACTTGGTCAGCCTATCAACAATGACCCAAAATGCGTCGAACTTCTTCTGAGTCAGCGGAAGTCTAGTAATGAAGTCCATAGTGATCCGCTCCCACTTCCACTCGGGAAGCTCAATCCTATGAAACAATCCACCAGGCCTCTGATGCTCATACTTAACCTGTTGACAATTCAAACACCGAGCCACATGTGCAACGATATCCTTCTTCATTCTATGCCACCAATAATGCTGCCGCAAATCCTGATACATCTTCGCAGTGCCCGTATGGATAGAGTACCGGGAACTATGGGCCTCCTCTAAAATCAACTCCTGAAGCCCATCCATATTAGGCACACAAACTCGACCCTGCAATCTCAAAACTCCATCAACATCTAAGGTAACCTGCTTGGCACCTCCATGCTGCACCATGTCTCTATGGATACACAAATGGGGATCATCAAACTGCCGATCATGGATACGCTCCAACAACAAAGAACGAGCGATCGTGCAAGCTAATACTCGACTAGGCTCAGAAATATCCTACCTCACAAATCGATTGGCCGAAGCCTGAACATCCAAAGCAAGCGGCCTCTCACCGACTGGAATATAAGCAAGACTGCTCATACTGGTTGACTTTCTACTCAAAGCATCGGCCACCACATTGGCCTTTCCCGATAGTGATATCATAATCCTTCAACAATTCCAACCACCTCCTCTGCCTCAAATTCAACTCCTTTTGCTTGAATAAATACTGAAGACTCTGGTGATCAGTGAACACCTCACATGCCCACCACACAGATAATGCCTCCAAATCTTCAATGCGTGAACAATAGCTGGCAACTCTAAATGATGCACCAGATAATTCTTCTCATGAATCTTTAACTGTTGCGAAGCATAGACAATGACCTTGCCATCCTGCATCAACACTGCACCAAGCCCAATGCGAGATGCATCACAATAAACGGCATAAGGCCCTAAACCTGTGGGCAAAACTAACATCGGTGCCGTAGTCAGAGCTGTCTTGAGCCTTTGAAAGCTCGCCTCACACTCGTCCGACCATCTGAATTGGGCACCCTTCTGGGTTAACCTGGTCATCGGGGCTGCGATAGATGAGAACCCCTCCACGAACCGGCGATAGTAGCCTGCCAATCCTAAGAAACTCCGAATCTCTGTAGATGATACTGGTCTAGGCCAGTTCTTGACTGCCTCAATCTTTTTGGGTCAACCTGAATACCCTTTGCTGATACGACATGACCCAGGAATACAACTGAACTCAACCAGAACTCACACTTTGAGAACTTCACATATAGCTGACTATCCTTCAGAGTCTGAAGAACCACTCTGAGATGCTGCTCGTGCTCTTCCTGGCTGCGGGAATATATCAGAATATCATCAATGAATACTATCACGAACGAGTCCAAATAAGGCTTGAACACTCGGTTCATCAAATCCATAAAAGCTGCTGGGGCATTTATCAACCCGAATGACATAACCAAGAACTCATAATGCCCGTACCGAGTGCGGAATGCTGTCTTAGGGACATCGAATGCCCTAATCCTCAACTGATGGTAGCCAGATCTCAAGTCAATCTTTGAAAATACCTTGTCACCCTGAAGCTGATCGAACAAATCATCAATCATCGGTAGTGGATACTTATTCTTGATTGTAACCTTGTTCAACTGCTGGTAATCGATGCACATTCTCATCGAACCATCATTTTTCATAACGAACAACACCGGCGCACCCCAAGGCGAAACTCTGGATCTAATGAAACCCTTCTCAAGCAAGTCCTGCAACTGCTCCTTCAACTCTTTCAACTCGGGCGGGGTCATACGATATGGCGGGATAGAAATGGGTTAGGTGCCCTGGGCCAAATCAATGCAAAAGTCAATATCCCTGTCGGGTGGCATACACGGTAGGTCTGAAGGGAAAACATTAGGAAACTTACGAACAACGGGCATAGAATTAATAGAAGGGACCTCAGCACTAGAATCACGAACATATGCCAAATAGGCCAAACACCCCTTCTCGACCATACGCCGAGCCTTCACATACGAAATAACACTGCGAGTAGAATGACCAGGAGTCCCTCTCCACTCTAAACGGGGAAAATCCGGTAAGGCTAAGGTCACAGTCTTGGCATGACCGTCCAAGATAGCATGGTAAGTGATAACCAGTCTATCCCCAATATAACATCGAAATCGACCATGTCTAGAAGAACAAATCCATGCGAGTATCAAGACCCCAAATCACCACAATACAAGAACGATGGACTCAATTGACCACGATAAAATCACCCACTAGTGTAGACACATAAACAGGAATACTCAATGACACTAGGTATGACCAGGTACAGTGCAAAATAAGATGACACATACGAATACGTAGACCTTGGATCAAATAGCACTAAAGCATATCTATCACAAACCAAAATGGTACCTGTAATGACTGCATCTGAAGCCTCAGCCTCGAGCCTAGCTTGAAGGGTGTAACATCGGGGCTGGGCCTTACCACCCTGAACTACCTCTCTAGGACGACCTGCTGCTGGCTGGCCTTCACCTCTGGCGGCCTGAGCTCTACCTCTAGGACCTCTAACTCAACCTCTAGCACCTCTACCCCCAACTCTAACTGGATGGGTAGGCTGTGGAACACCTGGTGCCTGTACCATAGCACGAGAACCCTGATGCTGAGAGCTACCCGGTGCTCGAGGGCAAAACCTGGCAATGTGACCCGGATCACCACAACTGTAACAAGCCCTCAGCTGCTGAGACTGCTGGCCCTGTCGACCTGAATGACCATCTCGGAAACTCTGAAGCGGTGGTACACTGATGGGAGCTGGTGGTGCACTGTAAGGCTTCTTATCAGAATAATGCATCTGAGAACCATGACCACCTGAAGTACCATATGAGACCTAGAGAGCCGACTGAAAGGGCCTAGGAGGATGGCCTCTACCATATGAATCTCTACCTCCAGATGAGGTACCACTGAATCTGCCTGAATGATGGGGCCTCTTATCCGACCTATGACCACCTCCCTGTGACAGAACCATCTCATCTCTGCGGGCCACATTGGCCGCCTCCTGAAAGGTGATCTCGCTCCCGACCTCCTTGGCCATCTAAAAATGAATCAGCTGAATAAGACCATCAATAAACCTCCTCACCCTCTCTCTATCTCGGTGGGAAGTATGACAAGAACATGGCGAGCTAGATCGATGAACCTGGTCTCATACTGGGTGACCGTCATGGAACCCTGCTGGAGGCGCTCAAACTGCCTCCGATAGGCCTCTCTCTGAGTAACGGGGAGAAACTTCTCCAGAAACAACACTGTATACTGCTCCCATGTCAAAGATGGTGACCCGGCTGGCATGGCTAAGCAATAATCCCTCCACCAAGTCTTGGCGGATCCCGACAGACGAAAGGTAGCAAAATCAACTCCATTGGTCTCAACGATCCCCATGTTCCGAAGAACCTCGTGACAACTATCCAGATAATCTTGGGGATCCTCAGTAGATGCACTGCTGAATGTAGAAGTGAAGAGCTTGGTGAACCTATCCAACCTCCACAAAGCATCGACAGACATAGACGCTTCATCGCCGGTCTGAGCTACTACACCCGGCTGAACTGATCCAGCTGGCTGAACCGCTAGAATCTAAATCTGGGGAGCCACCTGCTCCGGAGTGCGAGTAGCAGGAGTCTGAGCCTCTCCTCCATCCTGAGAAGTGGTTGGTGCTACAGGAAGCAAACCTCTCGGGTGACACACTCCATGAGGCCCACCAATCGGACCAAAGCGTCCTGAAGAACTGTGGTGGCAATGAACCCCTCTGGGACCTGAGCTGGGCCCACCGAAACTGCTGGAGCCAGAACCTCCTCCTCAAAATCAACCTAAGGCTCTGCCATTGGTGCTGCTGCTCGGTCCTGAGCTCTGCCCCTACCTTAGCCTCTAGCACGGCCTCGCCCTCTGTCCCTAGTGGAAGCTACTGTTGGGGGCTCGGGCTGCTGAGCGGTGGATGAGGAAGTGCGTGTTCTCGCCATCTGCGAAGGAATAGAGTAGAAATCCAATTAACATTGAGAAACAAATCTGTACGACAAGAAAGAACAAATGTGAAATTTTTCCTAACTCTGTAGCCTTTGGGGGATAAATACGGACGTCTCCGTACCGATCCCTCAGACTCTACTAAGCTTGTCTGCGAACTGTGAGACCTATGTAACCTAGAGCTCTGATACCAACTTGTCACGACCCGGATTTCCCACCCTCGGGAGTCGTGATGGCGCCTACTAACTAGAGTTAGGCAAGCTAACCCTTAACTACCTTTTTCATTAACAAATTACCTTTTTTCAATTACTAGCGATAACATGAAAATAGCGGAATTAAATAAATAAGCGAAAGTCAACATTTTTTATAACTCAAGACTACGTCTCTTACAACTTTCAAAACCTCAATACCCAAAACTGGTGTCACAGTGTCACAGACTGTCTAAGAGTCACTACAAACAAGGCCTGAAGAAAATATATTAAATTGTTTTTGAATGAAAGAAAATGAAATAGGGAATAGAGATAGAGGGAGACGCCAGGGCCCGCGAACGCCTGCAGGTTTACCTTGGGTCTCCGGGTGGACTAAAGGAAGCCCTCCAACTACTATCCGTAAGCTGCTCTGGGACCTGCACACAGTGCAAAGTGTAGTATCAGCACAACCGATCCCATGTGCTGGTAAGTGTCTAGCCTAACCTCGGTGAAGTAGTGACAAGGCTAGGACCAGACTACCAAATAAACCTGTGCAATATAAATATATACAGCGGAAAGGAAAATGTAGAAATAACCAGTAAATGTAGGAAGGGGAAACATGCTGTGGGGGAAATAACAGTTCCGAATAGAAAGCATCAAGTAAGGAAAGTAACAACATAACAAGAATATCATCAAGAATCAGAAATCAACAATTTTCACGGCATCACCCTTCGTGCTTTTACTCTCGTTCTCACCAAATCAATCATATAATAACAACGTGCACGGAATGACCCTTCGTACTTTTACTCTCATCCTCACCAAACAATATTTTATAACCAAAATAGGCACGACATCACCCTTCGTGCTTTTACTCTCTTTCCTCACCATATAGTCAATGATAATCTGTACAGAATGGCATATTGTACGGCACGGCATCACCTTTCGTGCTTTACACTCTTTCCCCACCATAGTAAACAATGCACGGCATCACCCTTCGTGCTTTAACGCTCTTCTTCACGCAAACAACAATCACAAATAAAGGGGCAAGGGAGTAAACAAATAACAATAGAAATCCCAAAAAGGGAACACAATTAAACAGTTAAATCCCGGCAAGAGAGCAATATCAATAATCTCAGCATCCCGGCAAGGGAGATAATCAACAAAGCAACAAACATCCCGGCAAGGGAACAATTTAATAACTCATTCTCTTTCTTTCACTATTACTTCATAGCTCACTTTACCATTTGAGCCAATGCTCCAAAGGGTTCAATCATCTCATATACTTTCACACTTTGTAATATAACTCGAGCCAATGCTCCTCGAAGTTCAAAGGTCATAATTTCTTTCACAAGCTTTTCACAACATAAAGAAATCATCACTACGACATGAAAGACACAACAAAATCAGGATATTCACAACATAAAGACTCATGGTCATGCTAGACACCAATGTATAGATACTCGTCACCATGCCTATACGTCGTACTCAACAATTTTCACATAGCAAATAGGACTCAACTCCTAATCCCTCAAGCTAAGGTTATACCAAACACTTACCTCAAACTTCCACAGCTAATTCAATCCTCAATTACCATTTTCTCTCTCGAATTCGGCTCCAAATCGATTGTATCTATACACAAATGACTTCATAACATTAATAAATGCTAAACAATTCGAATCCAATGCCTAATTACAGCTTCCCAAGTATTCTTCCCAAAATCTCAAAAATCGACCCCGGGCCCGCTTGGTCAAAACACTAGGTTCGAACCAAAATCCCATGACCCATTCATCCATGAGCCTGAATATATAATTATTTTCAAAATTCGATCCCAAAACGAGGTCTAAATCACAATTAATTAAAAAGCTCTAACTCTACCCAATTCCCTAATTTCTACCTTTAATTACATGTTTTAGGCCTAGAAATTCAATAGATGTTGATTAAAATGGAAGGAAATAAGTTAAAGATTACTAACCCAAGAGTTTATGGTGAAAGGATGCTTCAAAAGTCGCCCTAGAACTTTGGAGAAGAAAGAGTTTGTGAAATTTTGGTGAAATCCCGCAATGGGTTATGTTTTGGGACTTTAAAATAACTAGGCAAAATCCTTCTTCGCGTTCGAGATAAGCTCAATGCGTTCGCGATGAGTCAGGTCTGAAGACCTTTGCGTTCGTGACACTGGGCTCGCGTTCACGATGCTTTAGCACCTCGAGCCCTCGCGTTCGCGGTCCAGTGGCCGCGTTCGCGTAGAACAAACTGGTAGCCCCTCCCCTGAACCCTACGCGTTCGCGAGTGGAAGGACGCATTCGCGAAGGGTCTCCCCCCTGAGTTTCGCGTTCGCGTCTCAACCTCCGCGTTCGCGAAGAAGAAACTGGGCACCTGGGATCTTTGCCTTACGCGTTCGCGAGTGAGACCACGCGAACGCGAAGAACAAAATCCTTGGGCACAACAACAGAAAATCTGCAATACTTCTAAAGCCAAAAATTATTCCGAAACACTTTTGAAACACTCCCGAGTCCTTGGGGCTCCTAACCAAACACAAGCACTAACTCAACAACATCATACGAACTTATCCCTGCGATCAAATCACCTAAATAACCTCAAAATCAATGAATCAAACCTCAAAATCAAGAATTTTTCCTCAAACTTCATCAAGTATCCAATTTAGAAATTTATGTCTGAAACACGTCAAACGACATCTGATTTCAACCAAATTTTACAAGAAGAACTTAAAACATATATAAGACCTGTACCGGGCGCCGAAACCAAAATACGGGCCTGATACCATCGCTTTCTAATTAGATTTCATTTCCAATTTCCTTAAATATTTTCAGAAAATAATTTTACTTAAAAATTTATTTCTCGGGTTGGGACCTCGAAATTCATTTCCGGACATATGCACACGTCCCATATTTTCCTACAGACCCTCTGGGACCGTCAAATCACGGGCCCGGGTCCGTTTGCCCAAAATGTTGACCAAAGTCAAACTTATTAATTTTAACATCAAAACTTAGCATTTTTCACAAAATTTCATATTTAAGCTTTCCGGCTACGTGTCCGGGTTACGCACGCAAATCAAGGCGACTCTAAATGATGTTTTCAAGGACTCAGAAGCACAGAATGGATAAGAAAATAGGTGATGACCCCTTTGGCTCGTCACATTAATGTCTCACCTTGTTTTTTATCCTTTAGAGTTGCAAGATACTCCTTGTAGTTTCTTTTCCAATACCCTTTGTTCTTATAATGAAAACATTTAGCATCATATACTGACTGCAAGATCAAATCTTCAAAAAGCTCTTTACCAAGCTTGTACCCCAACTTCTCGTGTTCTTCGGTTAAAACAATCATATGATTGACAAGGAGTCCAACTGGAGAGTTTTCAATGTCCAACTGTGTATCAACCATCTGCTTAAGATATTCAATGATTGCAGTTGGATCCATATTCTGATGTTTCCTCTGGAGTTCAGAACTCATAGAAGCGAGAATGATGTGTTTAATAGCAAGGCATTCTTCCAAGTGTTCCTGATAAACCTTGGTTCCTTGAACATCATGCTCTGGTGGGATTATCTTTGCAGGCTTATCGATCACATCAATGAGCTTTTCATGCATGGGAACAATTCTCAAATTTCTATACCAGTCATCAAAGTTTGGTCCTAACAACTTGTTGGTCTCAAGTATTTTATGCAGTGATATAACAGACATATTGAGAAATATAAAATCTAGAAAAGAAAAGGCAATGATATAAGAACATATTTGCATATATCATAAATACATGAACTTTTATCTAAATGATATTTTCACTAATTATTTTAAACTATTTACCCTCATTATAGTTTACGAAATCTTTATTTTTATTAGTGGAGTAAAGGAATCCTTTAACAATATGTATGAGCCCCTTGGAAGTCAAATCGTTTCTCACATATATTTTAAAGGTAGGTACTCTTACCAGTTGTATCCCCATACAATTTCCTTAAATAACTCTATGTCAAATAGTCCCCTGGTAGTCAGGTCGATCCTATTGGCATAGTTGAGTTCAACCTCATGATAGCAAAGAACTTATTAAATTTTATACTCCCCGGGTAGTCCAGGCGTCTAGTAAGAAATTGAATAATTCTTTCAATCCATGCATCTAATGCAATAAATAATTTTAACATATTCTCGAACTATAAGTCTCCTGGTAGTCAGGCCGCTCCTTATAAACAAGAAATAAGTAAAATTATTTACTTTGATGGATAGCTCTATAATAAAATATCTTATATTTTATTATTTAAGAACCCAAATTTTAGTAAGAGAGAATTGTTACTAAAACAGTTTTTAATAAGATGAAGATCAAATCTTTATAGCATGTGAATTTAGTTCAAGTTGTCTACATGCTTAATCCTAAAATAATTTACATCACATGTAATAAATAATTCAAAATTATGTAATGAACAAGCACGTGACATAAAAACGAAATTCAACATCCTCTAACATGTTTATCTTGTATATCACATATATTACACAAAAAATAATCCATGCCAAAATATTATTATTAATTAATATCTCATGAACTAATAACAATTAAAATAATAGTAGAATCCAATAACCTATTGTAGATTACCATCGTATCCAATACAAAATTTTAAATTCAAGTTACGAACTATCTCAATAGTTTAACTTATATGAATACATATTTTATTCACAATAAAATAATATCAATCCATATGTATTCTAACAATTTGACTATTGCACAAGACACATGTATTATAGTTTGAACTCTTCAAATATAATCTTAAAATATTTCATAAATAAAATTTAGACATGAGAAACCACGACTCTGATACCACTGAAGGATTGCATATAGATATTCATAACACGCAGTGGAAGACAATAACAATCCTAGGCAGATCTTTTTGTGTTTAAAATTTATTTACATGTCAATAGATCGGATCTAAGACGTATCTGGTGAAGAAAGTATCGTTTCAAATTTCTTCAATAATGCAAAGACTCTATGCGTATCCACATCGAGACTGACCCTTGTTATCAACTCTTTGAATAATGAAACACGCGAACAAATTGATTGAAAAACTTGTGCTGAAACTTTTCTCAAAAATCTCAACTCAAATTAGAAGAACAAGAAACACTTTTCTTGTAATTATATTTTCTCTCTAGGCTTTGTATTGCACTCTCACTTTCCCAAAGTGGGTTTTCTTCTCAAGAATTCGTGTGACAAGGAACAAGTTTTCTTTCCTAGAAAATAATTCTTGTCTCTCACACTTCTGCGGTAGCCTAATGATAAGTAGGGATTTTAACGAGTTTCATGCTCCTTCTTGCCTATGCTTTGGTTATAAATCGTTACAAAATAGTCCCAAAAGGCTCATAAGTTGTGCTTGATTTCAGGTTTGATCGACAAAGTGACGAAATGTCAAAGATCGGCTCAAAAGGAGTGAAACCTGCTCACGTATCAAAGACAAAGTAAACTGAGGGCAAACAGGCCTAGTGCGGACCGCACAAAGTCGAATGCGGCCACACTAGGTGATTCAGAGAGATGGCAAAACCAGGCTTCAGGCAACGCGGCCGCAGTCCACATTGCGCAGTCCGCGGTGAAGGTTTCGCGGCCGCACTGCCTTTTTATGCGGTCTGCGGAAGAGAGATTCAGAGAGATGACAAAAACTAGGCTTCAGGCAACGTGGCCACGGTACACATTGTGCGGTCCACGGTAAAGGTTCTGTGACCGCACTACCTTTTTGTGCAGTCCGCAGAAGAGATATTCAGAGAGATGGAAAATGCCAATGCGGTCTGCGGTCATGGTTGGGCGGACTGCGACAGCTGCCTCCGCGGCCGCGGTCCATTCTACGCGGTCCGCGGAGCCCAAGTCATAGAGGCCAGGATTGAAGTCCAAGAGCCTAGCGCGGCCGCGGTCCATTTTATGCCGCCCGCGCTGACCTCGCAGGGGTATTTTTGTCCAGTTGTCCAGGCTAGTATAAATAGAACATTTTACCATTTTTAGGTCATCAGATATATCCAGAACTTAGCTGCGCTCGTGGGAACTTCATATGTATCCATTTTTGGCATCTTAGCTTCAAATTAACGATAAATTCTTGTATTTTAATTTAGCATTTAATTAATATGCCTTGTTGTTCATCTATATTTTCTCCTTCAAGCATGAGTAGCTAAACCCATTAGCTAGGGTTGTAGCTCAACCCTAGTGTGGGTAATTGATATGTGTTGCTATCTATTGTTAGATTGACTATGAGTGTTTGTTATTTGGGTCAATTTTATGGTTTAATCTATGAATTGGTGGTTGCAAACACTGGTTTGTGCTAAGTTGACTTGGCTCTTCTTGAGAAAGAGAGCCTAAGTCTCTAAAATTGACCCAACAAGGAATTGGGATGGACTCAAAAGAATTGATAGTCCCAATTAAAAGGTTAATCCTCGAGAGAGTAATTACCCAACTTGAACCCTAGTTGCTTGAGCTAATTTGCCTACCTGTTTGGTCTCGAGAGAGTCAATTGGGCAAAATCACTCTCTCTACCGAGAGGTGTGAAAGTGGCTAAAATTGTGCAACGGTTATAGCACAATCCCCAATTATGTCAATCGAACCTTAGTAACAGCTACTCATCAATTAGCCACCTAGGTAATGTCACGACCCTAGTGCCTTTCTTCCCATTAGATACATCTTAGAAATTATCTCGTAGCATAATCTAGTTTCAATTAATAATTTGATAATAATAGTTTATAATCGAAAACCCAAAAATGTATGGAAGTGACATTAGGAACAAATACACAACTCTAGTCTAGATAGATACTCTACTCCATTCCTAGCTCCCTATGGAAATCGATCTCGCCCCTCATATCGGGTAAAAGCTATTGTGACCCTCTCTTCCTACCTTTTAGTAGTGTGGAGTTGGCAACGATTATTTTTTGGCGCCGTTGCCGGGGAGCTAACGGTTTTGGCCATCTATTTAGTTAGTATTGGATATTGTTCTTCTTTCCTTCTTTGTTACTTACTTATTTGTGTCATTACTCAAGTACCAATATGGCTTTAAACAACGCTAATGATCCTCTTGGAAACATGATAACGGGGGAGGAGGTAGATGATCTTGAGCAAGATGAGGTGCCTCTTGCACCTTAAGGTCAACGGAGAGGCCAGAATGCCAATGCTAATCCAAATAACAATATTCCAGACCCTCCCCCGGTTCCTCCAAGAGTGGCTCCCAGAGTATTACCGAACCAGGGCTACGTAAGTGCTATTGTCCCACCCCGAATCTGGGCGGGCAACTTTCAGATAACCAATGTGATTTTGACCTTACTTGAGCAGCGTGGGTACTTCACGGGTGCTGCAAATCAAAATGCCTACAAACATCTCAAGGGGTTCGTAAATACATGCTGGGGGAGCAAACAGACGAATGTGTCCGAGGATGCGTTGAGATTGAGACTTTTCCCGTTCTCACTTCGGGAAAGGCATTGGATTGGCTCGAGAGACTCCCCAACCATTCCATCACAACTTGGGATGAGTTGGCGGAGAAGTTTATTGCCAAATTCTTCTCTCCTAGTCATATGGCGGCACTTCGAGATGAAATACTAGCCTTCAAGCAAGAGCCAACAGAACCTTTGCATGAGATTTGGGAGCGGTATAGAACGATGGTGAAGGAGTGTCCAAATAATGATATGACCAAGGCCATGATCGAACAAACCTTCTACCGGGGCATAAATACTACAAATCAATGCATTGTTAACCAATTGGCCGGGGGCAATTTTATGAAACTTTCTTATGAGGAGGCATGTGATGTACTTGATGAAATGGCAGACACTTCTTCAGCATGGCAGAGTAGAGCAAATGTGCCTCAAGGTGACCCTACGGTTATCCATTTGCACAAGGAATTACATGATCACGAGCAAGTGATAGCTGAACTTACCACTACGATGAATCAATTGACTAAGGCACAGTTGCAACAAGTTCAAAATCCTCGCCAAGTGAATGCCATGGAAGGTGTTAGTATGCTTGTCAACAAGAGAAGGCAAAGGAGGCAACAAAATCAAGGAAATTCTGAGCAATTTGTTGATGAATATGATGAGTGTCAAAATGATGGTTATGATGACCAAAGCAAAGAGGTACAATATGTCAACAACTATCAAGGCAATAGAGGCAACTCTTCAAACCAACAATGGCGACCCTAAGGAAATTGGGAAATCAACAACAAAGTTGTGGCAATTGCAACAACAACCAATATAACAATGGGGGTAATCAGAACAACAAGGCAACTGGAATGGAAATAACAACAACTGGGGCAACAACAACAATCAAGGCAGGTGGAACAACAATGGAAACCAAGGCAACCGGGGGCAAGGCTTTCAAAGGCCCCCAATGTACCAACAACCGAACAATCCACCCCTTTCCTTTCTCAAGGTCCTAGTTCCTCCGATAATGATATGGGTAGAATTGAAATGATGTTCGAGCAGATGATGAAGAGGAATGCGGATTTGGATGAACAGTTAGCTTCTCACAACACCTCTATCCGAAACTTGGAGGTGCAATTAGGCCAAATCTCTTAGTCATTGAATACTCGCCCGAAGAGCGCTCTACCAAGTGATATGGTAGTGAATCCAAAGGGTGGAAATAACAATCATGTGATGGAGGTTACAACAAGAAGTGGGAGAGGCGGTGATGTGAATACCTCAAAGCAAAAGCAAGTTGTGGATGAAGATGTTGAGTTGCGGGATGATGATGTACCTTTGATTGTTGAAGATGTGGTTGAAGAGAATGTGAACAATGATGTGAGGATTGATATTGGTGAGGCCGAGGTAGAAACCCAAGATGCCGTGAACCCATCTAGGGAACACGTGATTGACATGCCTAAGCCGGTTATGCCAAAAGTCAAGGCTCCTCTGCCAAGGCCACCTCCACCTTATCGTCAAAGGCTTGCAAAGTAGAAGAATGATAATCAGTTCAAAAAGTTCATTGACATGATGAAGAGCTTATCTATTAATGTGCCTCTGGTGGAGGCACTTGAACAAATGCCGGGTTATGCAAAATTTATGAAGGACTTTGTTACAAAGAAGCGTTCTATGGACTGTGACACTATAAAGATGACTCACCAAGTTAGTGCTATAGTGCATTTAATGGCCCCGAATCTTGAAGATCCTGGTGCTTTCACCATTCCTTGCACCATTGGAAGTGCGGATTTTGCCAAAGCTCTTTGTGACTTGGGAGCTAGTATCAATTTGTTGCCCTACTAGGTTTTCAAAACCTTGGGTATCGGGCAACCTAGGCCAACTTCAATGAGACTTCAAATGGCGGATTGATCGATGAAGCGACCTTTGGGCATTATTGATGATGTGCTTGTCCGGGTGGACAAATTCATATTGCCGGCCGACTTTGTGATTTTAGAATGTGAGGTGGACTATGAGGTTCCTATTATCTTAGGCAGACCTTTCCTTGCAATGGGTAAGGCATTGATTGATGTTGAAGCGGGTGAACTCACTTTCCGAGTGGGAGATGAAAAGGTCGTTTTCCACGTTTGCAAATCTATAAAGCAACCCAATAGCACCGAGGTGTGCTCATTTGTAGACCTTGTTACAACAGTTATTGTGGATGATACCAATGTTATGATCAACGTGGAAGATCCTCTTGAAGCAGAGCTCTTGAACATAGATATCAATGATGATGCTAGTAGAGTGGAATGTGTCAATGCCCTACATGGGATGGGCTCTTATTCTTATGAGCCGCGGAAGCTATATTTGGATCTTGAAATCAGAAAACTTCACCAACAAAGCCATCAATTGAGGAGCCACCGGTGTTGGAGTTGAAGCCACTTACTCCACACCTCAGGTATGAATTCTTGGGTTCAAATGCTACTTTACCAGTTATTCTTTCTTCTTGCCTTACTAACATGCAGGTTGAGGCCACTTTGGCGGTGCTTCAAAAGCGAAAAAGGGTAATTGGATGGACTCTAGTTGACTTTCGGGGAATAAGCCCTGCATTTTGCATGCACAAAATGATCTTGGAGGAGGATGCAAAGCCGTCCTTGGAGCATCAAAGAAGATTAAATGAGGCCATGTAAGAACTGGTGAAGAAAGAGGTTATCAAGTGGTTAGATACCGGTGTGGTTTATCCTATTTCTGATAGTTCTTGGACTTCTCCGGTGCAATGTGTGTTGAAGAAGGGTGGTATGACTGCGGTGACAAATGACAACAATGAACTCATCCCTACTAGTATGGTCATCGGGTGGAGAGTTTGTATGGATTACCGGAAGCTAAACAAAGTGACCCAAAAATATCATTTCCCATTGTCATTCCTTGACCAAATGCTAGATCGTCTTGCGGGGCGTGCTTTCTATTGCTTCTTGGATGGTTAATCGGGGTACAATCAAATTTTAATTTCCCCGGAGGACCAAGAGAAAACAACTTTTACTTGTCCTTACGGCACATTCGCTTTCTCTCGAATGCCGTTCAGATTGTGTAATGCTCCGGCAACCTTCCAACGTTGCATGATGACTATTTTCACCGACATGGTGAAGATATCTTGGAGGTTTTCATGGATGATTTCAGCATGGTTAGGGATTCTTTTGATGAGTGTCTGAAAAATTTGGATAGAGTATTGGCCCGGTGTGAAGACACAAACCTCGTACTCAATTGGGAAAAATGCCATTTCATGGTTGAAGAGAGTATAGTGTTGGGTCACAAAATCTCGAAGCGAGGAATTGAGGTTGACAAAGCCAAGATAGAGGTGATTTCAAGACTTCCTTCCCCTATTTCTGTCAAAGGGGTGAGGAGTTTTCTTGGGCACGCGGGTTTTACCGGAGGTTCATAAAAGATTTTTTCCAAAGTAGTACACCCTTTGTGCAAGTTGCTAGAGAAAGATGTAAAGTTCTTGTTCGATGAGAGTTGTATGCAAGTATTCGAGCTTCTCAAGCTCAAGTTGACTTCCACCCCCATCATTACTGCACCAAATTGGAGCTTGCCTTTCAAGCTCTTGTGTGATGCTAGTGACATTGCGGTTGGGGCTGTTTTGGGCCAAATAATCAACAAAATGTTTCATCCGGTGTACTACACAAGCAAGACCATGAATGAGGCTCAAATGAACTATACATTCACCGAGAAAGAGTTGTTGGCTATTGTGTTTGCTATGGAAAAGTTTCAACCTTACCTTATGGGAGCCAAAGTTATAGTGCACACCGATCATGCTGCCCTTAGGTATTTCATGACCAAGAAAGACTCCAAGGTATTGATGAGATGGGTGTTACTTCTTCAAGAGTTTGATCTAGAAATTGTTGACCAGAAGGGTAGTGAGAATCAAGTGGCGGACCACTTGTCCCATTTGGAGGAGGAGGGGAGGCCTTGTGACGGCCTTGAGAGCAATGATTCATTTCCCAATGAACAACTCCTTGCGGAGTCAATGAAGGATATGCCATGGTTTGCCGATGTTGCCAATTACCTTGTGACCAGAATAATCCCGTGTGAGCTCTCTTCTAACCAAAGAAAAAAGCTCAAGTGGGATAGTTTGGATTTCTAATGGGATGAGCCATACTTGTTCAAGATTTGCACGGATGGTGTGATTCGCAGATGTGTCCCGGAGGAAGAACAATTGAGTATCTTAGAGGCTTTCCATTCTTCACCCTATGGTGGCCATCATGGTGGGGTGAGGACCGCCTCGAAAGTTCTTAGTTGTGGATTCTATTTGCCCACCATGTTCAAAGATGCGGGCGATGTGGTGAAGAGGCTTGATCAGTGCCAAAGAGTGGGCAGAATTTCAAAAAGGGATGAGATGCCTCTCAATACGATTCTAGAAGTGGATATCTTTGATGTTTGGGGCATCGATTTCATGGGTCCATTTGTTAGCTCTTGTGGGAATACTTACATTCTCGTGGCGGTTGACTATGTCTCAAAATGGGTTGAAGTCGTGGCTTTGCCTAATAATAAATCCCGGAGTGTTGTGGCATTTCTTAAAAATAGCATCTTCACAAGGTTTGGCACTCCTCATGCGATTATTAGTGATGGGGGGGTCTCACTTTTGCAATAAGGCTTTCAACATGTTGCTTTCCAAGTACGGTGTCAATCATAAGGTTTCTACCCCTATTATCCTCAAGCTAGTGGTCAAATGGAAGTCTCCAACATAGAAATTAAGAGCATCTTGTCAAAAATAGTCAATGCTAATAGGACCGATTGGTCGAAAAAGTTGGATGACGCTCTATGAGCTTATCAGACGGCTTACAAAACTCTGATTGGTATGTCTCCGTATCAGTTGGTGTTTGGAAAAGCTTGTCATCTTCTGGTTGAGTTAGAGCACAAGGCCATGTGGGCTTTGAGGAAGTTGAATTTGGAATGGGATATTGCAGCAAATCTTCGTGTTGAACAACTCAATGAGCTCAATGAGTTTAGATTCCATGCCTACTCAAGTTCATCCTTGTATAAGGACAACATGAAGTACCTTCACAACAAATATGCTCGGGGTAAGGAGTTTAAGGTTGGAGATATGGTTCTCTTGTTCAATTTCCGGTTACGTCTGTTTCTGGGTAAGCTCAAGTCAAAGTGGAGTGGGCCATTTAAAGTTGTGTTTGTGACCCCATTTGGTGCTCTTGATCTAAGGAACAAAAATGGTGAAGTTTTCAGAGTTAATGGGCACCGGGTCAAGCATTATCTTGGAAAATTTGATGAAAGCCACGTGGTGGCACTTCTTCATCTAAAGTGATGTGATGGTAACATGCGTCGTGCCGCGACATTAAATCATGCACTTCTTTAGAGGCAACCCATGTCTTTTTCTTCTTGTTTTCTTTGATTTTCTTTGTAGTGTAGGATTGATTTTTGAGCTAATTGGTTGTGAGATGTTGCAGGGATTGTGTTGATACAATGCAAAACATTTTGGAAAAATTGAACAGTCTCTGAAGTTGCCAGTGTGGCCGCATTGCACTTTGTGTTGTCCGCACTGATGAAGGCCAAGTGAGGTACTGTCTGAAGATTGTCACCATGGCCGCATTCCATTTAGTGCGGACCACGGTGGACCTCCATGGCTGCAATCTGTTTTGTGAGGACCGCGGAGGTTGCCTTCTCAAGCTTCTTCTGAACAAACCCAGCGCGGTCCGCGGTCTGTTTTGTTCGGCCACGCTGGTAGGTATGACCGAGTCCCACAAGTTTTCTATAAATAAACCTCAGGGGTCACCGGTTAACCTTTTCGAAAAATTGATTCTCAGAGACCTAAAAACTACTGTTCATCTTCCCTCTTCTTCGTAATAGCTTGTTTGCATTGTGTTTCTTCATTTCTTCTTAAATACCTGGTAACAATTCAACCACTTCTTGTTATTTTAATTATTTAATTTCATTTTATGGCCTTTTTATTAACTATGTAGACTTCTTCCCCCTATAATTCTTTAATTTTGATGATAGTTTAGTTTAATTGTTAGAATTTTGTGTGCCTGATGAGTATTATTAACTGGGTGAATTGAGTAGGGACAAAGTTAGGTGAAAACATGAACAAAAAGGCAAAACCCATGAACCCTAACTCAGTGCCTTGGCTAAGCACCCACCGCGGACTGCGGTCCCTTTTGTGTAGTTCGCAATGCTGTGATGCGGTCCGCGTTACCACTTTGTGCGGACTGCAGTGCTTATGTTATGAAAGATTGACTTGTTGCCCAGTGCGGCCGCACTACATTTTGTGTGGACCGCGCTGGCCCACCGCGGCCGCGATGCTACTTTGTGCAGACCGCGGTGGTGAGATTCAGAGGATGAATTTTTAGACCTTACCCCCAATTCAGACCGCGGTTGCTTTTATGCGGTCCGCGGTGACTTCAGTGCGGCCACACTCCTTTTTGTGCGGTCCGCGGTGCACTGTGTCTGCAACATCTTCTGCAACTTTTGGGCTTCTGTTCTGAAATTCATTTTCCACAACCGATTCACTGCCTGTGCTGATACTAACAAAGCTAGATGTTTGTGCTTGCAGAAAATGGTTAAACAACGAGGCAAAGGCTCAAAACAACCCAGCCGAGGTGATTCGTCCCAGGGAGGGAAGCAAAGGGTGGTAAAACTCACTCCCCAGGCTAGAAAAAACATCAAAGACATGAGGAAGGCCATAAAAGCGGCTGACAGAGCCATTGACAACTCGGGGAGTGAGTAGGAGCCCTCCCAGGAGATCTCTTCAGATTTAGTTCCACTATACATCCCGTATCCAAAGAGGGCCATATATAGAGACACTCCTCCATTGTCCCTCGATGCTCAAGCTTCAATCAACATTTCTTCTGGGTCGTCTGAGGTTTCAGCAGCAGGTAGTGGGGATGAATACTCTACCTCTCCAACAGCTTCAATATCTGGAGAGGGTGCTAGAGGTGATGAGGGAGATAGGGAGTTACCTAGGGGTGGTGTGCCTCAGGTTGGGGGTATTGACCAGACTAAAAATTCCACTGTTTGGGAAGATAGATTCGTTAGCCAGGTGGCATTCCATAAGTTTAGGGAA
Organism: Nicotiana sylvestris; assembly: GCF_000393655.2. Lineage (NCBI taxonomy): Eukaryota > Viridiplantae > Streptophyta > Magnoliopsida > Solanales > Solanaceae > Nicotiana > Nicotiana sylvestris. The sequence continues at coordinate 125,404,802 of NC_091060.1, read as the reverse complement.
TGGTGGCCGGCACTAAAGTTGATTCTTGAGAGGAGCTTCATTGACAGAGACCTTCTGCCCCTACACCCTAATGTACATAGACAGTTTCGAGTTCGAGTAGGTTGGGAGCACTTTAAAGATAATTGTGTGAAGGCGAATGAGCACATGGTCAAGGAGTTTTATAGCAATGTGGCCCACATCTTGAAGGGCACTAAAGTGACCAAAGTGCGAAACAAAAATGTGGTATTTACCGGGAAGGCACTAAATGAATACTTGGCGTTCAATGAAGAAGATGAGTCCCTTTACAATGAAAAGTTGGCAATGGGCGAGGAGGTTCATCCGTGGTTAGCTTCATACCTGACAATCCCAGGTACGGTTCTAGAGTGGTTGCAAGCAGGGGTAAAAATACTTCGGAGGACATTTAACTTTGAGGCTAGCGGTGGTTGACTTTTGTGTGTAGTCGGCTCGACCCCAATACCTATGATCAGACTATTTCACTTTCCCGGGTTGTTCTTGTTGCATCTATTATGGCGGGATACCCTATCAACATGGGCAATGTGATGTCCCGCGTCATTTCTACAGTGGGGGTTGAGCATGACCGAAACTACCCTTTTCCCAGCACCCTCACTATGTATTTCCGGGACCTAGATGTGGAGAAGAGACCTTTTGACATCAAGGTCAAACCTGTGGCTCTGTTTTTGTGGTATAGTTTAAAGGGGTCAGACAACCCCAAGGACAAGAATTACAAGCCGCCTGCTTCTGCCCCAACTGGCCAGTCTGAAGAGCTAGTTGCGGTAGAGCCCTCCACTGAGCCTGCCTCCACAATTGCTGACATGCCTCCCGGACCTTCCACTACTGTTGGCCCCTCTACTTCAGCTGCCCGGGGATTCCATCTTTCCGGGCCCATCCTATCACCGCCCACCAGCTGAGCCAGACACTTCATAGCTTGAACAACTGGATATCGACTGCTTCATCCAAGTTGTCTACATTGACCTCCACCATTGCGGCTCAGTCGGCACCACAGCCAGTGCAGGTGCCCCAGTCTATCGAGGATTCACTTAAAGAGATTCTTGCCAACCAGCAGAAGATCCTTGATTCTCAGGCTGCCTTGTCTAAGGCAGTGGATTCACATGGCAAGGCCCTGAAGGAGCTTGCCAGGGAGCACAAGAAGTTGCACAAAACATGGGCTTCCAAGGAGTCTGTGAAGGAGCTTAGAGCGGATGTGGACAGACTGAAGGCAGACCAACTGCATTTAGATTTGCTATTTGAGGACCCAGCTCCAGCAGCAGTACCAGTAGTAGAGCCACAGCAAGAGCAGACACAGAGGCTTCCTAAGAAGAAGAGGAAGCTCCCTAGTGTAGATGAGACGATCATCCAGTTGGCGGACCCACCAGAGGCTTCCTCCAATCAGCCACAGGATGTTTCTGATATTCAACCCGTCCAGGTCCAGGCCCTAGTCCCAGCAGCTAAGCAGCAGGAGACCGGGAACCAGTTTGAGGTTCCCACGCATACAGAGGACCCGGGGACCATTGATGATCCCATGCAGACGGACACGGCTTAAGGAGTTCCCATATCCTTTCCTTATACTTTTTGGTGCTTATTTGTTTAGTTGGCATTAAGAACAATGCCAGCTTTTATTTGAGGGGGTGCGGCCTACATTTTTGGATGACTGTATATATTGTTACATTTTATGTCTTTTTGATCTTCTATTGGTCTGTATATAACTTTACATTTAGCTACTTTTATCGCATTTTTATCTTCTCTTTGGTCTATATATAAAGTTACATTATTGTATATATTCATCCCCCATTGTATATTCAAATCTCATATTGTACATATTCATTCTATCTTCTATTTTTGGTAAAAAATCCTCGTTTTTAGCTTCTTAGATAGGCTCGTAGCTTTCTGTTTCGTTTTTGGCGCTTCAATAAGCCTTTGGTTTTCTTAATGCCACGGTTCTTTCCAAAGGTTGAGTATTGTGTGAACCGGGTGGCTCTTCCCGATGATGGATGGCGTGACAACTTTCTTAATGGTTTGAGTTCGTTTTTGTTTTTATTTTTGGTAGCTTATAGTTAAGGGTACCTCAAGCAAAGCTTCACTTGGGCCTAACACATTTGCCTTTGATCCCATGATCAAAGACAAGTTGTTGTGTTTAGGATGGTAAAAGTCGTGACCTTGAGACTCTTGTGTTGACCAAACAATCATCATGTGGTCTTTCAGGACTATTGTGTACGTAATCATGTCTAAGGTTGTTGTGGGCCCCTGACTCTATGTCTTTAGCAATCCTTGAGCTTGTATGGTGAGAAATCGAACTGTGAGTCCAAGTCCCGAGCCAATGGTCTAAAACTTACCCTGAATGTCTGTTGAGGCAAAATCTTGAGTGAAATTTGGCTTGAGAAGTGATTATAGGCTCTCCTTGATCCAAATGATAGTTGGACAACTCCATAGCCCACCAATGATATAATCCCTAGTTAACCCTTTTGAGCCTTAAACCTTTTTCTTTCAAGAACCAATACTATAAGCCTATATCCATTCTAAAATATACCCTCTTTTGGCACCCGATCTTCCCTTGAGCAATGGAAAAAGTTTAAGTTTGGGGGGAGAGACGAGAGAGGGAACAAAGTGGTAAAAGGTACTAAAGCGAAGAAAATGAAGGCAATGAAAAAGAAAAGAAAAGAAAAAAGACAAAAAGAAAGCCCATTGTGAAAAAGAATAAAAAGGGATTCAAGAAAAAACAAAAGAGAAAAAAAAGGTGTGGAAAAAGTTGAAAAAATGAGAAACGTTTTGAAGTGCATAAAAAAGAGTGACATTATGTCTCTCTAACCCCTTAAAAAGAAGTGAGATACTCAAAGAGTCAAGAGAATTGAGCCAAATGAATCAAAAGAAGTGCTTAAGGGAAAATGGAACCCATTTAGACCAAAAACTTTTCCCACCCTGAACCAAAAGCCTTCACATTGACTCTTCAAAAGCCCTATATGATTTTGAGTTGAATGGCGCTTACATTAGTGGATACTTACATGAGGGGCAAGCATATGGTACTTAGAGCCGGATTTGTGGCCTTTCCTTGAGAGAGATGAGTGAATTCCCATTAACCTTGGTTTGTGTGCTAATACTCTAAAAGGTGAGGTTTGCTTAGGGAGAGTTGAGGATGTGCGAGTTTGGGTTCCACAATGACCAAAGTAATTGAGAAAGTTCTTTGATGTAATGAGTCAACTCTTGATGCTCTTGTGCCACACTTGATCCATAGTTTTTCAAAGTTTAAATGTTGTGAATGATTCATTCGTATTGAGGGCAATTGTTAGTCCCAATTGATGCTTGTTGAGTCACTTTAGGATAGTTGGAAATACTTGGATTTCCCCTTAAGGGGTGGGTCTTATCTTGTTTGCTTGAGGACAAGCAAAGGCTTAAGTTTGGGGGAGTTGATAAGTAGGGATTTTAACGAGTTTCATGCTCCTTCTTGACTATGCTTTGATTATTAATCATTACAAAATAGTCCTAAAAGTCTCATAAGTTGTGCTTGATTGCAGGTTTGATCGACAAAGTGACGAAATGTCAAAGATCGGCTCAAAAGGAGTGAAACCTGCTCAAGTATCAAGGACAAAGTAAACTGAGGGCAAACAGGCCTAGTGCGGACCGCACAAAGTCAAATGCGGCCGCACTAGGTGATTCTGAGAGATGGCAAAACCAGGTTGCAGGCAATGCGGCCGCAGTCCACATTGCGCGGTCCGTAGTGAAGGTTCCGCGGTCGCACTGCCTTTTTGTGCGGTCCACAGAAGAGAGATTCAGAGAGATGACAAAAACCAGGCTTCAGGAAAAGCGGTCGCGGTACACATTGCGTGGTTCGCGGTAAAGGTTCTGCGACACACTACCTTTTTGTGCGGTCCGCGGAAGAGATATTTAGAGAGATGGAAAATGCCAATGCGGTCCGCGGTCATGGTTGTGCGGACCGCGACAGCTGCCTCCGCGGCCGCGGTCCATCCTACGCGGTCCGCGGAGCCCAAGTCAGAGAGCCCAGGATTGAAGTCCAAGAGCCTAGCGCGGCCGCAGTCCATTTTATGCGGCCCGCGCTGACCCCGCAGGGGTATTTTTGTCCAGTTTTTTTCAGCCTAGTATAAATAGAATATTTTACCATTTTTAGGTCATCATATATATCCAGAACTTAGCTGCGCTCGTGGGAACTTCATCTGTAGCCAATTTTGGCATCTTAGCTTCAAATTAATGATAGATTCTTATATTTTAATTTAGCATTTAATTAATATGCCTTGTTCTTTATCTATTTCTCTATTTTCTCCTTCAAGCATAAGTAGCTAAACCCATTAGCTAGGGTTGTGGCTCAACCCTAGTGTGGGTAATTGATGGGTGTTGCCATCTATTGTTAGACTGACTATGGGTGTTTGTTATTTGGGTCAATTTTATAGTTTAATCTATGAATTGGTGGTTGCAAACACTGGTTTGTGCTAAGTTGACTTGGCTCTTCTTGAGAAAGAGAGCCTAAGTCTCCAAAATTGACCCAACAAGGAATTGGGATGGACTAAAGAGAATTGATAGTCCCAATTAAAGGGTTAAACCTCGAGAAAGTAATTACCCAACTTGAACCCTAGTTGTTTGAGCTAATTTGCCTACCCGTTTGGTCTCGAGATAGTCAATTGGGCAAAATCACTCTCTCTACCGAGAGGTGTGAAAGTGGGTAAAATTGTACAACGGTTATAGCATAAGAACCAATTATATCAATCGAACCTTAGTAACAGCTACCCGTCAATTAGCCACCTAGGTAATGTCACGACCCTAGTGCCTTTCTTCCCATTAGATACACCTTAGCAATTATCTTGTAGCATAATCTAGTTTCAATTAATAATTTGATAATAGTAGTTTATAACCGCAAACCCAAAAATGTATAGAAGTGACATTAGGAACAAATACACAACTCTAGTCTAGATAGATACTCGACTCCATTCCTAGCTCCCTGTGGAAATCGATCCCGACCCTCATATCGGGTAAAAGCTATTGCGACCCTCTCTTCCTACCTTTTAGTAGTGTGGAGTTGGCAGCGATCACCTAACACCCTTCTTATATCATCAATAGGAACGTTTTCCTATTTGGTCAAGGTATTGATTTTCTATTGGAGTAAAAGTTTAATTTCTAAAATTAAACTTTATATATAATTTTCCTTTTTGAAAATCGAATTCATTCCAAAAGAGAATTGTCGACACGCCCTGGATCTAAATTGACTAACGTTAGTCCAACTCTAAATTGGATCTAACAAATTAGTCACCATTAATATTTATATAAATATCTTATATAAACAAATATTAATTTCATGCACTAAACATATATCACATATATATTTTCAAGAGATATAATTTAATTTTCTATTCCAAATAGAAAATTTTAATTTGTTCACAATATTAATTATATCCATTGTGCTAGCAAAGAATATAATAATATTTCATTTGGACTAATAATTTAATTTATTTGACTAATTAAATTCTTTAATTTAATTATCAAATAATTTAATTAATCCTTTAGCAAGGATCAGAACACTCGTTAGTGTGTGGCCCCATAGGTTCAATACTAAGCCGGTAGTAAATTGATCACATCAATATACTATTCAAGGGTGGAGTCTAGCAACACTCCTTAACGACCAGATAGAATGAAGTATACAATTTACTCTCAAGAACCAGTAGAAGAATAATGTGGTAATTCCTTCTGTCCTTATAGTTTTGGGTCACTCTAGTCCTATGGTTCAACTGTCAAATCCAAATAGGCAACCAACTACATATTCATGCCAAATATAATCGACCATTGAATGACCTAAGAAACCCTTTTCTTCTTCCATTCAATTGCTCTGGCCAAGGTCTTAGTTTGGTCGTTTATAATTCATGACAACATGGAGCTTAAACTCATTACCAAGAGTTGACACATTCCATCTTGATCAATCACTAATTCTACAAGTATTCAATCGTACCTATTATCCTTTCAACTATTGCTCTAGGGCCATAGGTGTCTAGTATTAAAGCACAATAAATAACTTGTTAATTACTGTGACGATCTCAGGTCAAAGGAAACTTTTACATCACATTCTTCAAGAGAATATCCTATTGACAGTTTATGGTAATTCTAACCATTCGAAATTATCCAATGAGTCGGTTCAATGATCATATCTCTATATGCATCATCTATCTATGTCATTTAGTTAATGAGATCAACTAATCTTTATCCCATAAAGACGATCACATAAATATTGATCTAACGAGATTACTAATGTCCAAATTAATAATCCTACGATCAAGAATAAATTTAGATTAAATTATAAGAAACTTTACTCTCATTATCATGATCTCCATCACAATACCAAGTCTCAAAATTTAATCAAGGACCTTATCAAATTAATTAAGCAATTAATAATAATGATAAAAGAATATCAAATGCCATATATATTTTATATCAAATAACGTTCACAAAAATATGTTCAAATCATCAAATATGATATTGGATCTAGGGCATATCTACTATATCCCTAACAAATTCACTATAGCAACAAGAGTACAAAAGAGCGTACAAAATTAGAGTAAATATTCTAATTAATCCCAAATACCCCTGAGAGAATAACCTCACAAGATCACTCCAAAGAAAGGGGGTCATACAAGTGTTTTCCAACACTCAACTCTCTTAGAAACAACTCTCAATAAAGGAGGAGAGGAATAAACAAGAAATGAAGATTCAAGTCTTGTCAGTGTGTTTAAAATGAACTAATGGCCTTTCCTTTTATAGGCAAAAAAGCCTTGACCTCCAAGATGTAAAAGAAAATATACAACTTGTGCAAATATTATCCACCACAACGCGACACCCCTCGCATCGTCAGGTATTTTTCGCGCGGAGGAGATCGCCTAGCGAGGGATATAGCACGGTGGGTCTCGCTTCAAAACTTGCACCGCATGCTTCTTTGCTTGCGTTTGAGATCACCTCACCAGGTATTTGGCTCACGACAGCCCTCGCATCGCTAGATTATTTATCAGCTACATGGGTTTGGAACATGGAGACTATGTGATTTAATTCAAAGAAGAGGAACATGTACATGGCTGCAAAAGAGTACATGGAGCTGGGATGGAAACACACTACAAATGAAGATTCAACATCAAGGGAGGGTGTCTCACATCATCAAATTCCGGACAGTGGCTATAGTTGGGCAAAAAAAAGCTAGCTATTTGTGCATGATGCAGAGCTGGGCAGTGACAATCAATGAAAGGGGCTATTTTTGCAAGCAGCAGGTTATTCAACTAGACATTACTTATAATGGGCCTCAAAGGGCTAGTTTTAAATTATAAAAGCTACATTATATTTCATGTGATATCATTGTTGAGTACTTCATTCAATTTTGATAATAGGTTAAATGTAGTTTTCAAAGTTTAATTCTTTCGTTTCTTAGGATTTCATGACAATTTATTTTTTATTTCATTATATATATAAAAACTAGACCTAGGACTGCCTAGTGGATTGATTAAAAAAATATATCCATCACACAATGTAATATTTTTTGGATCCAAAAGAATATTGCCAACAAGGTCTATTTTGCAAATAGGCTTATGCTTATGTGAGATGGACTTTACTAGCCAAAATATTGAGCATATTATAAATCTCCACCTTGGCCTAATTTTGGCTGATATAGTAAATTTGCTCCACCCTCTTTTCAAAAGCCTATATGGGCTAAATCATTCTTCATAAATAGCAATCAAGTTCATGCAGAGCTTGAACTTGCCAACTCGAAGAGGCTTTGTGGACATGTCAGCAGGATTGTCTCTAGTGTTGATCTTCTGAATAGAGAATTTTTTATTAGCAATGGTTTCCCGGATAAAATGATATTTGATGTCAATATGCTTCGTCCTCTCATGATATATTTGGTCTTTAGTCAAGTGAATGACACTTTGACTATCACAAAAATAATAATACCACCTTGGTGTAAACTGAGTTCAGCAAATAAACCCTTCAACCATAAGACTTCTTTGATAGCCTCGGTTATTGCCATATATTCTGCTTCAGTAGTAGATAATGCTACTACATGTTGTAATAGCTTTCCCGCTGATAGCGCAACTATCAATAATGCAAAATACATAGCATTTTAGTGATCTTCTTTTGTCAAGATCACATGCATAATCTGAGTTTACAAAACCAACCAAAGAGTTAGTATTTCTCCCAAACTCCAAACATGTGTTTGAAGTACCTTGCAAGTGTCACACCTCCTTTTTACATACCCGAGAGGGTACAAGGGAGTTTTTTCCAATTAAAGGACAATCGAAATGGGATTTGTTAATTTATTTCAGAGTCGCCACTTGGGAGATTTAGGGTGTCCTCAATTTTAATCCCGAATCGAGGAAAAGAATGACTCCATATTACAGTCTGCGTACCAGAAATCCGGATAAGGAATTCTGTTAACCCGGGAGAAGGTGTTAGGCATTCCCGAGTTCCGTGGTTCTAGCACGGTCGCTCAACTGTTATATTCGGCTTGATTATCTGATTTTATACAAGTGTGAACTTATGTGCAAAATTTAACTTTTAACCGCTTTTATCATTTACTGTTTTTATCAAGAATTGCAACGTTGTGAAAATGTATCTCGAACCGCGTTACAATCAATGTACCCGTGGTCGTCGACACACTTTGACTCCGTTGAGATTTGGATTTGGGTCACATCAATGTGCACCCGAGTTTAAGAAAATTAAATTATTAAAGGCGCGCCTAAAGCGACTAGCGTATTATCTACTTTGGGTAGGGCCGTGGAATTTTGCTAAACGATCCATCCCGAAGTCTAAGCAATTTTAAAACAAGTATTTACTGAGGGCCCCGCAATTTTGTATTTTTATTCGGCGAGGCTCATCTCGTTCTTATTTTTCAAAAGGAATTTGCAACGTCATGGACACGCATCTCGAACCACGTCACAATCAATGTACCCGTGATTAGAAACACATTTCGACTCCGTTGGAATTTGGATTTGGGTCACATAAATGTGCACCCGAGTTTAAGAAAATTAAATTATTAAAGGCGCGCCTAAAGCGACTAGCGTATTATTATTTTGGGTAAAGCCGCGGAATTTCGCTAAACGACCTGTCCAGAATTCTAAACATTTAATACATACATTTAACGAGGGCCCCGCCATTTATGTATCTATCCAGCGAGGCTCATCTCATTTAATTAAAAGGATAATCTTAGCATGACTATAATTTTCTACTTTGTTCGTCTTTAAAAAAAAAAAAAGAAATCCTAATTTATTAATCGAACAATGGAAGCTAGTAGGATACACGGCTAATAAAGAGTATCTCAAGCTTGACGAATTACAATTAAACATGAACTTACATTTAGAACTAACCCGTATGGTAAACAACAGAATAATGACTAAAAAAATTATGATAGAACTTATTAAATCAATCCGACTACCAATTCGGCAAACTAGTCACGAACATGAAAACTTTTGTACAACTTTCGTCTAGCATGCCAATTTGAGATAGCAATAACATAAGCACAAAACTAAAACTCGACAGATTTAAACAAGATCTTCAACATAACATATATTCAAGCTCGGACACGATAGTAACCGATAGCAACTCAAACAAAGATTAGAAAAACGAACCTCTAATGATAAACATTGCTGGGGGTTTACAACTCATTCGTCAAACCGAAATGGAGCCATAGTCAGCGAAATGAAGCAACGAGACCAACAAACTGGAACCTCACATCGGCACTCGAACGGACTTCAAACGGGAAACCATGGAAATAGTCATCACAGCTCAAACAGAATAGCTCGCGCTAGAAACTCGAACACGAACGGACTGAGCATGAACCATGGCTGCTACTGGTTTTTCCCGGTGTGTTACTGGACGTTCGTTACTTTTGAGGGCCAGGTTCGACGGGGAGGCGGGTTGTGGCGTGAGGTTTGAGCTGGAGGTTTGGTGGTCGATAGGGCTGGACGACGAAGGGGCAGCGGGGAAGCTGGTGGCAGTGGTTTATGGGTAGGGTTTTTTTCTGGTTTTGTTTGGACGCGAGGGAGTGGGCTACTGGGTTTTTCCGGCCAGTTATGGGGGTCCGACGGGAAAGTGACGACTAGGGAGCATCGGGGAGATGGGACTATGGTTATGGGTTTTGTTGGTTCGGCAGGTGGTTGACGGGCAGCGATGGTGGTTTCACGATGGGAAGGTGATGGCGTTTTGGAGGTGGGTCACGATGGTTGCCGGATTTTGCTGGTTCAGCAGGTGGACGTGGGCTGGCGGGTTGTTGATGGGAGTGGTGTTTAGTGGTGGTGTTTGGACGTGAGGGCGTGGGCTATTGGTTTTTTCCGGCCAGTTATGGGGGTTCGACGGGCAGTGACGAACGTGAGGGAGCTGGTAGCGTGGGGGGCTTGCTGGAAGGGTCGTTTGGTGGTACTCGTTTACTGGACTGTTTGGGGGTCGGACGAGATGGTTTCACGGAGGTGGACAGTAGGGTTTTGTTAGGTTTTTTCTATCTTCTTCAAAGAGTGAAGAAGATGAACAGTTCCTCCCTTTCCAAAATTTTTTAAAGTCCGTCCCCCAAAATCCTTGGCTTGTCCGTGTATTTGGTACCCTTTGCCAAGAAAATGGACCCCACGTGTGTAGGGGTCCAAGATTTGTGTCCCCCATGCGCGGTGGGGTTCCCCGTGTACGGTGTTCCGTCTGTGTTCCCCACGTTTTCCTCCTTGTGTGGTGGACTCAGATTATTATGGGCTAGGTCCGAAAATTAGGCCTAAAAACGGGTAGTTTGAACCCGAATATTATTCTTTTGCCCGGATCCGAGAATAAGAACACGACGTTGCTCAACTAATCCTATGTAAGCAAAATAACTACCAAAAGACTAATATTTAAAACAAAACTATATCTATTTTTAAATATTTTTTCAAGATTAAAATAGCTACAAAATATTAATAAAACTATTTTTGTAATTTTCGTTTTTTAATATAAAGATAAAATATTAAGTAATATTTTTTGTATTTTTCAAAATTAAAATGACTACAAAACATTAATAGAACTATATTTTTTTGTAATTTTCGAATTTATATAAAGTACCAAAATAAAGTACATTTTTTGTATTTTTTCAAGTTTATGAGAAATACATAAACTAAAATTTATATATATATTTTTTGTAATTTTTCTTTTGCGACGAAATAAAGTAAAAATAGTTAAAATGGCTATATTAGACCCAATTTCAAATATTCACGCTAAAAATATGAAAATTCTCGGGGAAGGTAAAAAATCACGTGTCTACAGCTGCCCCTCTTTGACTGGAAACACGAAGAGTTTTCCGACAAAGAACGACTAGACATGTTTTTGACCCGACCATTATTCGGAGGGACTACACTAAGGAAAGGAAGGGGATGTGACCGAGCCCTGGTATCTGAGCTACCTACATATCCTTGGTTATACAGGAATCAGGCCACGTGTAGTTCGGAGCTGAGAGAGATGGTAGAGTGTACCGAGGTGGAGAGCCGATCGAGGTGTCGTTTCGTTGAGGTTCCGGTCCGCGGTCCTGTCATTACATCAAAAATGAAAACTGCAAAAAGACTAACTAAGCCTATCAGCTACTAGTTACAAGGATTCCTATCTGTAAGTCTTCTGAAACTTGGTCTTGAGTCTTGAATGGTGCTTCATACAGACTTTGGATTTGAACCTTGATACTTGCTAGTTGTAGGTGTCAGTTCTTGAGCAGACCACATTTGTTCTCCACTTCCGTATTTTTCTCTCTTTTTTTTTTCTTTTTTTTTGACCAGCTTTTGTTGACCATCTCAGACTGTTGACTCGCATTCTTGAGGCGAGCTTCTGCTATTTATAACTTGGTTGAATGCTGGGGATTTTTGTTGTAGCCTACTGCTTCCCGGTGCTGGGGATTTTTATTGTTTCCTGCTGGGGATTCCTGTTGTAACCTTCTACCTTCTGGTGGGGTTACTGATTTCCAAAATCTGCAGTATAAGACTTAAAAGTATTCCTCTTGTTATATAGGTGGGCGCCTGAAACATGAAGTGTAAAGACTGAAAGGTATTCCTCTCGTTATACAGGTGGGCGCCTGGTAAGAAATTTAAACACTGAAACGTATTCCTCTCGTTATGCAGGTAGGCACCTGACTTCAACACTTGTAATGAAAAGACTGAAATGTATGCCTCTCGTTATACAGGTGGGCGCCTGGCTTTAGGAAAACTAAACATTGATAATTTTAAGAAAACTAAAAATGACTCTCTCTTTTTCAAACGTTGTTTTTTTTTTCAAATTCAAACGTTTTTTTTTTGGTATCTTAGGAGAAAGATTCATCAGACAAGATTTTGATCCTAGGAGAAGGTTTATCAGACTAGGTCTTTTTTTTTTTGTATCTTAGGAGAAAGATTCATCAGACTAAGATTTTGATCCTAGGAGAAGGTTCATCAGACTAGGTCTCTATCTTAGGAGAAAAATTCATCAGACTAAGATTTTGATCCTAGGAGAAGGTTCATCAGACTAGGTCTTTTTTTGGTATCTTAGGAGAAAGATTCATCAGACTAAGATTTGGATCCTAGGAGAAGGTTCATCAGACTAGGTCTCTATCTTAGGAGAAAAATTTGTCAGACTAAGATTTTGATCCTAGGAGAAGGTTCATCAGACTAGGTCTTTTTTTGTGTATCTTAGGAGAAAGATTCATCAGACTAAGATTTTGATCCTAGGAGAAGGTTCATCAGACTAGGTCTCTATCTTAGGAGAAAAATTCATCAGACTAAGATTTTGATCCTAGGAGAAGGTTCATCAGACTAGGTCTTTTTTTTGGTATCTTAGGAGAAAGATTCATCAGACTAAGATTTGGATCCTAGGAGAAGGTTCATCACACTAGGTCTCTATCTTAGGAGAAAAATTCGTCAGACTAAGATTTTGATCCTAGGAGAAGGTTCATCAGACTAGGTCTTTTCTTTTTGGTATCTTAGGAGAAAGATTCATCAGACTAAGATTTTGATCCTAGGAGAAGGTTCATCAGACTAGGTCTCTATCTTAGGAGAAAAATTCGTCAGACTAAGATTTTGATCCTAGGAGAAGGTTCATCAGACTAGGTCTTTTTTTTTGGTATCTTAGGAGAAAGATTCATCAGACTAAGATTTTGATCCTAGGAGAAGGTTCATCAGACTAGGTCTCTATCTTAGGAGAAAAATTCGTCAGACTAAGATTTTGATCCTAGGAGAAGGTTCATCAGACTAGGTCTTTTTTTTTGGTATCTTAGGAGAAAGATTCATCAGACTAAGATTTTGATCCTAGGAGAAGGTTCATCAGACTAGGTCTTTTTTTTTGGTATCTTAGGAGAAAGATTCATCAGACTAAGATTTTGATCCTAGGAGAAGGTTCATCAGACTAGGTCTTTTTTTTGGTATCTTAGGAGAAAGATTCATCAGACTAAGATTTTGATCCTAGGAGAAGGTTCATCAGACTAGGTCTTTTTTTTTTTTAACAACTTAGGAGGAAATGCATCTCCTATGGGTAAAATAAACTTAGGAGGAAATGCGTCTCCTATGGGTAAAAACAAACTTAGGAGGAAATGCATCTCCTATGGGTAAAAACTAAACTTATGAGGAAATGCATCTCCTATGGGTAAAACTCTAATGATTTCAAACTAGGAAGTGCGTCTCCTATTAATGAAATCTTCGCTTAGGAAGTGCGTCTCCTATGCGTGAACCATTTCCTTCTTCCTGAATTATTTACTTACATGTGTTTCTTCCCTTGAAACTGCGGGGGATTATTTTGATGGGATGTATTTTTACTTTCTTCCTTACCCACTCTGGATTGCCCAAAATTCTGTCGAGGATGCTTCTACATCTCGATGATCCGCTGGGGATAACACTGCTGAGGATAACTCTGTTGAGTAAATATGTTATCTTACTCTTTCCAGAATTACTTCCCTTTGAGTAGGATGTTTCATTCCTCTGCAAACTACTTCCCTTTTTTATCTTTTTTTTATTATTCTTTTTTATTCTTTTTTTATTATTCTTTTTTTTTTTGTTATTATTCTTTTTTTTTATTCTTTTTTTTGTTTTGTTTTTGCATAGCTTCTTCCTTCGAAGACTACCTCCCTTGAGAGTCGTTTTGCCTTTCCCCGAAAGGAACTGCTGAGGATACCGATTTGCAACAAACCTGTGTTGGACTCCTCGAAACTGCTAGGGATAACACTGTTGGAGAATTATTTACTTACCTGTTGGGGGGTAAAATGTTATCAGCTGGGGATAACGCTGTCGAGGATAACACAGCTGGGGGATTCTGATTCCTTTAGAACTAGTGCTTCACTCTTCGGAAGGCTGTTGGGAATGATGCTGGCCTCTTGCTTTTTCTGAGCTCAAGTTTCATCCCACTGCTGGGGAACAACTTCCTCCATTGAAACTTGTTATGTTGGGGGCAACACTGGTTCTAAGACCATTTCCCTTGAGATTGGTGTTATCCTTATTTTTCCCCGAATGGGTACCTGACTTCCATAAAATTTTCTAAATGAAAAGAAAATTTTCTGCCCCAGTTTGATAATATCCCTTGTGGCATGCAGTTCTGGCATCAATGCCATTTCCGTTACCTGCTTCAAATCAAAAAAAAAATTTAGTTTAAAACGTGGTGGTTGGTTGTGATACTCCTACTGGGATGACTTTTCCCTTTCTCCTTCCTCGCTCTGCGTTCAACAACTTGTTGGGGATGATATTATTTGTTGGGGATAATCCCTTCCTGCTGGGGATATCCCTCTTCTTTTGTGGTATAGCTCGGAAACTGGCATTTCCCCGACCTTTTAGTCTAGTATGAATTTCCCAAATCCTGCTCACGGTTTCCTTGCTTTGTTCACGGGCCTTTTGCTGGGGATATATATTTTTGACACTGGCCTCGCGCTTGTTCCTCGCTGACTATACCACTTGGATGTACTAGTCAGATCTTATCTTGCATAATCGGGAAGCTGATGGCATATTTTGAAGTAAATTCTTACTTGTTCTGACCAAACAGACTCTATTGGGGAATTTTTCTATGAAAGGAAAAAGAACAGAATAAAGGGACAAAGGAAAAAGGTGACTCTTTAACAAAAGAAACTATAAATAAAAACCTATCAAACGCAGATACCGACTCTAATGGTCATGACACACACATGGGGCCTATCCTCCGCTGTTAATCATCTTTCAAGATCTTCAATTGGCAATTCCCCATCTGATCCTCAATCTTATTCGACTTGTAGTGCCCGAAGGGTTTTCACTATCAAGCCTCTCTCATTTTGGTTTTTCTCTCAACTTTCATCGTCTTATGGTGCCTGTGAAGGTTTTCACCAATAAGACTCTCTCATTTGTATCACTTTCCAGCTGGGGATTTGGAGTGTCGCTGGTATGACTCTTTCTGCTGGAGATTAGAGTCCTTTCTGCTGTGGAACAGAATGTTATGTTCACCGGTAAGACTCTCATTTGTCTGACTTGGCATCTTTTGAAGACTGATCAGAAGGTCTTTCTTTGGGCCGTAATGTGGGTTTTGGATAGGGATAGAAAAAAAAGGTATTAAAGGCTCAAAAAAAATGCATTAATTTTGGGTTATTAGTTACAACCTTCGGAATTAGATTTATTTACAACAAACGCAACCTCTGCCCCAGTTTCTTGCTTGGGGATATTTTAATTAATTTTTTTTTTCATTTTTCAAAACTATGACCGAGCCGTGAAGCGCCTGCGTATCCTCTTTGAGGAATCAGGTCAAACGTAGTTCCCAATTCCTCTGTTTTCATTTGACTTTCCTTTGTTTTTTTTGTTTTCTTTTGTTATCATTTTTCTTTTCTTTTCTTTTTTTTCGTTTTGTTGTTTTCTTTCTTTCTTTTTTTCTTCGTTGCTATTGATTCCGAACGAGGGGTATGAAAGAAAATAAATAATGCTCCTTGTTTGAGAAAGCGAAGCAGCAGTGTGGTGGCTGGGAGTGGTCAACATGGAGCTGCTGGTGTTTTTAGAAGAAGAAGAAGAAGGAGGGCAACAGGTGGTCGTGGGGATGAAGGTGATGAAGGGGTGGTTGGTGTAAGCAGCCATGGCTGCTAGGGCTTGGAGTAGGAGGAGAAAGAGAGGAAGAAGAAGAGGGGGGGTAGCTTTAGCATTTTTAGGGTTTGTTCAAGAATGAAAATAGAAAGGGTGGGGTGTGGTTTTGGGTTATGGACTGGGTCGACCCGGTTTGAAATAAACCGGGTCGTAGGGGAAGGTTGGGTATCCTTGGGCTTGTGGTTTAAAATTGAGGAAGAGGCCCAATTCGATTTTCGTCTATTTTTTGTTCTCTTTTCTTACACTTATTGATAAAACTAAAATGTATGAAATTAAATTATAAAAATCAAAATTATCTTAAAATACTAATTAACTTCTAATAATAATTATCACCAAAAATTAAACATCAATAAAATAAAATCACACAATTTGGACATTAAATGCTAAAAATGCAAAAGATGCCTATTTTTATGGTTTTTTTTTCATTTTGTAAACAAACTATATTAAATATAAAAAATGCAAATGTGACATATTTTTTATTTTTATTTTTTATTATTAATTTAGCAAATAAACATGCACCGACAAAAAAAAATGAAAACAATACAAATAACACAAAATTCACAACAATTGCAAACAATTAAAACTGTTTTATTTTTTGAATTTTTTGGGAGTAATTCTCATATAGGGCAAAAATCACGTGCTTACAGCTGCCCCTCTTTGCCCGAAGACACGAAGGGTTTTCGTGCAAAGATAAAGTGAGCGATTTTTGCCCATCCGAGTACTCCGTGTGAAGCATTTTTTTGAAAAAGATTTAACCGAACCTTTGCTTCAAAGGTTTCCTACATATCCCTGGCTAAAAGGGAATCAGGTTAATGTAGTTCAGGAAGTTTTGGTAGCTGGGACTACCGTGGGACTGCAATGTTGCTGCTGTTGCATGCTACTTTTACTGTTTGCTGACCTCCTTATTACACCATGCTTAAAAGAAAAATCAAGAAGTTAGGCTAGACTACGGATTACAAGATCTCATCTATCTTCCATTTGTTCTTGATGCCTTGCTTTCTTGTCGGCTTGCGTCGATTCCGGTGCTTCTTTCTTCCGAGAACTGACGGGGGTGACACCGACCTTTTGCTACTCTGAATACCAATTCTCACTGTCTGGTTTGGTCCACTGGAGATATGGCTTTCTTCATTTAGGCTTTGTTATGCTGGGCATAATTCAATGTTCACAGGCAGCTTCTTTCAAGATGCGTCTTTTCTCCCTTTTGACTCATGCGCTTGATTTTACGCTGGGATCTCTTGTTGCAACCTTCCGCTTTTCGGTGCTGAGGATTTTTATTGTTTCCCGCTGGGGATTCCTGTTGGATTTTTCTGCTTTACTGATCTGCAATGTATTCCTCTATTATATGGGTGGGCTCCCAACTTCAACCAACAACTTTGAAAATAAATTCGCCATTCCTCTCTTCAGTCGGGCTCTTGACTTCATCAACAACTTTGAAAAATAAAACGCCTTTCCTTTCTTCAGGCGGGCTCCTGACCTCAACAATAACATTGAAAATAAAGCGCCATTCCTTTCTTCAGGCGGGCTCCTGACTTCAACAACAATTTTGAAAATAAAAATGTCATTCCTTTCTTTAGGCTGGCGAGATTTCAAAAATAAAACGCCTTTCCTCTCTTCAGGCGGGCTCCTGACCTCAACAACAACTTTGAAAATAAAATGTCATTCCTCTCTTCAGGTGGGCTCCTGATTTTAACAACTGTTAAAAATAAAATGTCATTCTGTTCTTCAGGGGGGCTCCTGACCTCATAAACAACTTTGAAAATAAATCGCCATTCCTTTCTTCAGGCAGGCTCCTGACCTCAACAACAACTTTGAAAATAAAATGTCATTCCTTTCTTCAGGCTGGCGAGATTTCAACAACTTTTTTTTAAAAAAAAAATAAAACGCCTTTCCTCTCTTTAGGCGGGCTCCTGACTTCATCGACAACTTTGAAAATAAAATGTCATTCCTTTCTTTAGGCTGGCGAGATTTCAACAACTTTGAAAATAAAATGTCATTCCTCTCTTCAGGCTGGCGTGATTTCAACAACTTTTAAAAATAAAATGTTATTCTGTTCTTCAGGGGGGCTCCTGACCTCATAAAAAACTTTGAAAATAAATCGACATTCCTTTCTTCAGGCGGGCTCCTGACTTAAACAACTTTGAAAATAAAATCCTATTTGAGGGCAGATGAACCCAAAATATCCTATTTGAGGGCGGATGAACCCAACATATCCTATTTTGAGGGCGGATGAACCCAATTTCTTCAACTTAAATGTAAAGACTGAAATGTATTCCAACTTCAAAACTTGAAATTTAAATTGTCATTCTACAGGTGGGCTCCTGACTTCTTTAACTTAAACCTCCGTTCTACAGGCGGGCTCCTGACTTCAACAATTTCTTAAATTTTAACACCTTCATTCTCCAGGCGGGCTCCTGACTTCAACAACTTTGAAAATAAAATGCCATTCCTTTCTTTAGGTTGGCGAGATTTCAACAACTTTTAAAAATAAAACGCCTTTCCTCTCTTCAGGCGGGCTCCTGACTTCAACGACAACTTTGAAAAATAAAACGCCTTTCCTCTCTTCAGGTGGGCTCCTGACTTTAACAATTTCTCAGATTTTAACACCTCCATTCTCCAGGCGGGTTCCTGACTTCTTCAACTTCTCAGATTTTAACACCTCCATTCTCCAGGCGAGTTCCTGACTTCTTCAACTTTTCAAAATATATTCAGCCTCCATTCTCTAGGCGGGCTCCTGACTTCAACAACTTCCTCAAAATTTTAACACCTCCATTCTCCAGGCGGGCTCCTGACTTCAACTCTAATATTTTTAAAAATAAATCAAGCTCCTTTCGAGCTTTGGAGAAAGATTCATCGACTAAGATTTGATATCTCAGGAGAAAATTTCATCAGACTAGGACTTTTATCCTAGGAGGAAAATGTAAAGATCAAAGGTTTGAGAAACTTACCTTTGTAATTCCTTCTTTTCTTTTATTTTTCCCTTGCGCTGCTTTGTTCCTGTTTCAACTCTCAAGCAAAGAAAATTTTATCATTTTTTTTTAAAAAAATGGTGGCCGATTTGTGGCCTTGCTAGGAATGGTTATCTCCTTTAAAAGCTCGTGTTGTCTTTCCCCGAGACTGTTGGGGATAACACTGCTGGGGGATTATTTACTTACCTGTTGGGGAATAATATTATTGGGGAGTCTCCTTTCTTCCCCTTTTCTCCAAAGCTACTTCCTTCAAAACTTTTCTCTCTCAACATTGTTGGGGATAAAATGTTATCAGCCGGGGATAACGCTGTTGAGGATAACACTGCTGAGAGATTTTGATTCCTTCAAAACTAGGGCTTCACTCTTCTGAAGGCTGCTGGGAATGATACTGGCCTTTTGCTTTTTCCGAGCACAAGTTTCATCCTTTTGTTCTGTCCGCTGGGGAACAACTTCCTTTATTAAAACTTGTTATGCTGGGGGTAAAACTAGTTCAAAGACCACTTCCCTTGAGACTGGTGCTATCTTTATTCTTCCCCGAATGGGTATCTGACTTCCAGAAAATTTTCTAAATGAAAGGAAAATTTTCTGCCCCAGTTTGACAATCTCCCTTGTGGCATGCCTTTCCGCCATCAATGCCATTTCCTTTTAAGATTTGACTGTGGTGGTTGGTTGTGATACTCCTACTGGGGATGGCTTTTCCTTTTCTCCTTCCCTGCTCTGCGTTCCAAAAACTTGCTGGGGACGATATTATTTGCTGGGAATGATCCCTTTCTGCAGGGGATATCCCTCTTCTTTTGTGGCATAGTTCGGAAACTGTCATTTTCCCGACCTTTTAGTCTCGTATGAATTTACCAAATTATGCACATTGCTCTTCTTGATTTGTCCACAGGCCTTGGCCTTGAGGTTTATAACCTTTGATTTCAGCAAGGGTATCCCTCTTGACACTCGTCAATCCTTTTGTCAATTCCCTTTTGCTGGAGATATCTTTCTTGACACTGGCCTCGCGCTTGTTCCTTGCTGACTATACCATTTGGATGCACTAGTCAGATCTCATTTTGTATAATTGGGAAGCTGATGACATATTTTGAAGTCAATTCACACTTGTTATGACCAGACAGACTCTATTGGGGAGTTTTTCTATGAAAGGAGAAAGATAAAAGAAACAAAATAAAAGACAAAGGAAACGATGACTCTTTTACAAAAGAAACTATAAATAAAAACCTATCAAACGAAAACAACGACTCTAATGGTCATGACATGCACATGTGGCCTATCCTCTGCCGTCAATCGTCTTTCAAGACCTTCAATTGGCAATTCTCCATCTGATTCCTAATCTTATTCGACTTGTAGTGCCCGAAGGGTTTTCACTATCAAGCCTCTCTCATTTTGGTTTTTCTCTCAGCTTTCATCGCCTTATGGTGTCCGTGAAGATTTTCACCGATAAGACTCTCTCATTTGTATCACTTTCCAGCTGGGGATTTGGAGTGTTGCCGGTATGACTCTCTCTGCTGGAGATTAGAGTCCTTTCTGCTGTGGAACAGAATGTTATGTTCGCCGGTAAGACTCTCATTTGTCTGACTTGGCATCTTTTGAAGACTGGTCAGAAGGTCTTTCTTTGGACCGTAATGTGGGTTTTGGATAGGGCTAGAAAAAAAAGGGTATTAAAGGCTCAAAAATGCATTAATTCTGGGTTATTAGTTACAACTTTCGGAACTAGATTTATTTACCACAAACGCAACTTTTGCCCCAGTTTCTTGCTTGGGGATATTTTACTTGATTGATTTATATTTTTTCAAAACTATGACATTATGCACCCTATGCACCCTATGACCGAGCCGTGAGGCGCCTACGTATCCTCTTTGAGGAATCAGGTCAAACGTAGTTCCCAATTCCTTTGTTTTCTTCTGACTTTCTTTTTTTTTGTTATCATTTTTCTTTTCTTCTTCTTTTTTCATTTTTCTTTTGTCGTTTTGTTGATTTTTTTTTCTTTTTCTTTTCGTGTTTTTTTTTTCTTTTTCTTTTCTTATCTTTTTATGTTTGTATTTCTACTCTTTGCTACTGATTCCGAATGAGGGGTATGAAGGAAAACAAATAAGGCTCAAAGGGTTAACGAAGGAGAAACTGTTTAGATAGCAGAATAAAATGCCTTCGTCATTCCAATCTTCAAAACACGCCAAGCACAAACAACACCATTAAATATTCACCACATCTTCTGATTGTGCCGGACTTGATAACCATATGCATACATTTGCCTTTTTCTTTTGTCATTTTTAAAGCACCGTTGGGCAATACTCTCACTTGATTTTATGGTTTTCTTTATGTTTTATTTGCCCCAGTTCCACATGACTCGAGCTTCGAATAATATCAAACCGTCTTTATTCATTTTAAATGTTTTGATCACCTCCCAATGGTTTTATGATTATCTTTTAAGATCAGGCCCAAACTGTGTGCGCATGTCATGTCACCAGAATCGGCGCTGAACAAAAATGATAAAAGGACCAAACGAAAAGATGACTGGAAATAATAAAAGACCGGATTTTGCATTAGATTACCAGTGAAATGGTTTGGATAACAAAACAAACGAAACAAACTAGAATAAAATCCTAAAACAGCCTGGACAAAACTTAAACAAACTGCTATGACAAAGTGGAATGATAAGAAAGTTTGATGCAAGACAATATCCGAATTACAACCCTAATAATCCGGAGAACAGAAATGACAACAAAATAAACCATCAAAAGCTTCTCTCTTGCTAACCAAGGAACGAAGCGCCCTCCCAATTATCAAACCCGGCATCTTAGCCACTGAGCTTTACATCAATACTGCCAAGACCATTACCAGCTTCAACATCATCAACCTCCGTCAAAAAGTTCTCGATAGGGTTCGAGTGCTCCATGTCACTGTTATTGATCACAATCCGCCCTTTTTGGATAATTTTTTCTACTTCCCTTTTCATATTACGACAGCTCTCAATGTTATGCCCTCTGACATTGGAGTGGTATGCACATCGTGCTGCCGGATCAAAGTTTCTTGCACGTGGATCTGTAGTATATACGGGGAGTGGCTCAATCAAGCCAGCATGCCTTAGCCTTTCAAACAGACTTGCATAAGATACTCCGATAGGGGTGAGAGCCTTTCCTCGTTTCAGCAACCTCTCGTTCCTAAATGCTTGATTGGGCCGGAAACCTGATCCAGGGGTCTTCCGGTAGGTTTGTGAGGGTGGATAGGCCTTCTATGGAGCTGGGTATTTGGAAAGTGAAGCATGTCTTTGGGAGTCTCGTGGAGAGAAGTAGTGTCGAGGAGGGGAGTAGCGTTGACGAGTGATGGAGCTACTCGGGTAGCTGTGAAAGCTGTCATAAGTGGGTTGGGATGGAGAGTATGGGGGATCTTCCGTTATGGTATTGGGTTCTTGGGTAATGACAGAGTTCAAGAAGCTTGGCGGTGGAGGGGGTGGTGCTTTCCCAGTCATCCATGCCTGATACATGTCTGCCACATGCTGTCTCAGCATTTTCACTTCTTCTACCAACCCGTTGTTCCGTTCGACCAGTTGTTGTCGGTCATCAGTACCGACCCACTTGGTTCTGAGGTTCTGAGTCATTGTCCTTTGACTTTGCTTTGCAGGGAGGGGTCACCACAACCAACCACTTTTCTATATATGAACAACAGCAAAGTGAAGCCATCACGTTAGTGTTAGGGCATTTGACAGATAATCATATATCAGAGATACAATGCACCTAAGCAGTTAGACCGTTCTATCATGCATTCATGTGCGTCGTTCCGGCTTCTTATAATTGTGCCCCTTTGAAAATCTCCCACACTTTCCTTTATTTTTCTTTCTTTTTTTTTTCTTTTTCTTTTTCTTTTTTCAGTGGTGGTCGAATCTTATGGAGATTGCCTACGTATCATGACCCCGCATGAATCAGCCCTTGGGTAGTTTGGACAAAATGAAAGGTAACAACAATGGAATTTTTTTTCTTTATCAATTTCATAATAAAACAAACTGGGTTTCAAAGGTTTAAAGATGACCTACAAACATGAAAATCAAACAACCCCAATATTCTAATCAAAAGATTTATAAACTCAAAAACAAAAGGCCAGCTCCCTTTCTCCGTTTGACAAATGCAACCAAACGGTTATTTTTGCAAATGTGGTCCCTTCCAAATTTCACATGAATTTTGAGGCCGGGGAGGATTATTTTATGACACTTTAAAAACTTGTCCGTTCTTTTACGAAAATAGCCTTTCGACAACTGAAAGATACTCTAAGGCTATTTCGGCAATAACGGTTTAAGACGCGGCCGAAGCTAGCTCGACTTATTTTTGACTAAAAATCCAAACGGTATTCACCTGACCGCTGACTCTTTTTTTTCAAATTACAATAAAACCTGGTGTTGCAAACACAGCCCTTTAGCGCCTCGGGGACGAAGATTTTTAAGGCTAAGTGGGTCAACTGGACCAAAATCCTAAACATGACCCAAAAGGTGGCTGTTTATGCAAAGTCAGCCTTCCGGCGTCCCTTTCGGGAACATTCGGCTATTTTTGACGAAAACAACATCACCCGACTTATTTATGACTCTTTTATCGTTTTTCAAAATAGAAAACTCAATATTGCAAACACGGCCTTTCAACGCCTCGGGGACGAAGATTTTTAAGGCTGTGTGGGTCAACTGGACCAAATCTTAAACATGACCCAAAAAGTGGCTGTTTATGCAAAGTCAGCCTTCCGGCGTCCCTTTCGGGAACATTCGGCTATTTTTGACGAAAACAACATCACCCGACTTATTTATGACCCTTTTATCGTTTTTCAAAATGGAAAACTCAATATTGCAAACACGGCCTTTCAACGCCTCGGGGACGAAGATTTTTAAGGTTGTGTGGGTCAACTGGACCAAATCTTAAACATGACCCAAAAAGTGGTCGTTTATGCAAGTCAGCCTTCCGGCGTCCCTTTCGGGAACATTCGGTTATGTCTTGACAAAACAGCGTCACCCAACTTCTTTATGATGGAATTAAAATTAGACATATATATATATTTTTGCTATTTTTTTTTGCAAAAGGGGAGGTTGGACATCACCCGACTTATTAACGACAAAATTAAAATTTTGACATGTTTTTTTTGTTTACTTATTTGTTTTTGGCTATTTTAGCAAAAGGGGAGGTTGGACCCGATGAGGGTTGCCTACGTATCTCACATCCGGTGAGAATCAAACCCGCGTAGTTCGAGACACCATGAATAAAGTAAATAAACTTTTTTTATTATTATTTATTTTTTGAAGGAAAGGCTTATAAAGAAGAATGGAGCATTTTTTCAAAGAAGGATTTCTAAAGAATTTTTTTTTTTTGAATTTTGAAAGAGAAACTTCTAAAGAAGAAAGAAAATATTTTTGGAATTTAACTTTCAATGAAAGAAATGCTTCTAAATTTTTTTTTTTAATTTTGACTTTTCTTTTCAATTTTGAAAGAAGAATGAAAATATTTTCGGATTTTTTGGAAGAAATTAAAAGAAAATATTTTTTTTTATTTATTTATTTTGTTTAAAACAATTAAAAAGACTTTCTAAAGACATCAATAATGGATAATATTTTTGGATTTTTTCTCAAAAATTGGGGGTCTAAAAAAACTTTTCTAGAAAGGAAATAAAGAAAAATACTTTTTGGATATATATATATATATATATATTGCAACAAATAATAAATCCACGTTCAACGCAAGACTCTTTTTATTTTTATTTTTGGCATTTTCATAAACAAATAAATAAAAATTATTTTAAAACAAGACTCTTTTTTCATTTTAATTTTTCATGGAAAGACAAACGATTTTTCTTCTTTTTTTTCATATTTGAAAACAAAACAAAGTGAAGATTTTTTTTTTCTTTTCGTTTCAACAAAATGACCAACCTATTTTTCAACCTAAAAATAAGAGACTCTTTTCTATTTTTTTCTTTTGCTTTTTTGAGTAAATCAAACTATATAAAAAAATATTTTTCTTTTTTTCATTTTTCCCAAAATTTCGCCAGTATTTGGGGCATTGATTTTTTTTTTCTAAAATAGGCAATTAACTCTCTACACAGTTACTTCCCTCTTTTTCGCAATTTTCCAATATTCCCGATTTTCGAAGCCGGTCAGCATGCAAGTCTGAAACAAGTAAATGCATAAAGCATACAGTATGTAGCAGGATGGTCTTTTCACTTCAGGTTGCTAGTCCTAGACGGACCCAACCCCTGTGTTGAGTCCCCTAAGTCAAATGCGCATAATGCAAATAAGCGTTCCTACTAGGGATCCGGCATGTGGCTTTGTTATACTAGGTTCAGAACCTGGGTGTTTGTTCTAGACCTGGCTTACCCGAGCGGACAGCTCGAGCCGAGGGGGGCAACGTACCGGGAATACAGAAGCTTCACCGGCTTAGCAACTTGTCCGAACCTCGTTCTAAATTGAGATTTGACACTATATAGAAAAGA
This sequence comes from Nicotiana sylvestris, assembly GCF_000393655.2. Taxonomy (NCBI): domain Eukaryota; kingdom Viridiplantae; phylum Streptophyta; class Magnoliopsida; order Solanales; family Solanaceae; genus Nicotiana; species Nicotiana sylvestris. Next base: position 125,379,364 of record NC_091060.1, on the reverse strand, counting down.
AGTCGTACGAAGTACACCCTTCTTCATAATTCAGAAGACTCAGAGAGGAGATGGGTTTCGGCACAGTTTATATACAGTTCACGTAATATCAAAGCGGTAAAAGGCATCCAATTAGCACATTGAGCCAAAACATGTAACAAAATCAGATAAAACCAAATATAACAATTTATATAAGCTCGAATTTCTAACCCTGAACCAGTGGTTCTAGGCCAAATCTCCAGCAGAGTCGCCAGAGCTGTCGCACCTCCTGTTTCCGTCCCCGCGAGGGGTGAAGGAGTTTTTTCCAATTAAAGGACAATCAAAAAAGGCTTTGTTTATTTATTTCAGAGTCGCCACTTGGGAGATTTAGGGTGTCCCAAGTCACCAATTTTAATCCTGAATCGAGGAAAAGAATGACTCTGTATTACAGTCCGCGAACCAGAAATCCGGATAAGGAATTCTGTTAACCCGGGAGAAGGTGTTAGGCATTCCCGAGTTCCGTGGTTCTAGCACGGTCGCTCAACTATCATATTCGGCTTGTTTATCTGATTTTATACAATTATGAGCTCATGTGTAAATTTTAACTCTTTACCGCTTTTATTATTATATTTTAAAAGAATGTGAGCATCATTTAAAAACATGTCTTTGGATTGCGTCACATGAAATGCACCCGCATTCCGGAACATATTTTTATTCAATGTTTTGGGATTTGGATTTGGGTCGCATGAAATGCACACCCGAATTTAAGAAGGTCAGATTATTAAAATGCGTGTCTAAAACGATTAGTGTATTATTATTATTTCTGGGTAAGGCCGTGAAATTTTGCTAAGCAGTCCATCCCCAAGTCTAAGCAATTTTAAAACAAATATTTACCGAGGGCCCCGCAATTTTGTATTTTTTATTCGACGAGGCTCATCTCATTCTTATTTTTTAAGGACAATCCTAAAATGCCTACATTTTTCTATTAAATTTGTCTCTACAAAATGAAAGAGAAAAGGTCTTAATTTATTTACATACTTGAGTCAATATAGTTGGGTTTCGAATATGATTCATAAAATCTGAAAATGATGCAAGCAAGGCAGTCCGTTGCCAATGCGGGCCTAGGCTCAACGTGTATGGCATAAACTAGACCTGGGCCATCTTATTCACATGTTATTACCTAATTACATTATACTAGGTATGTTCACAGTTTGTCAAATTAAAAAAAAAACTTGGCAATCTAATTTTAATCCTTGACCATTTACATGCTGAAATTAACCAATAGTATTTAGCTAAACAATATTCCTACAAGTTCCAAAACGGTCTATTCGTTTAATGAACTAAGTGTTGAATATTTAAGAATAATCTAAATCAGTTAACATGCTTTTGAGACATGATAATCATCCAACAATAATGAATTAATTAGACAGAGTTACTACACCATTTATTTATTTTTAGGCAATATATAGATAGTTCATCCGTTAAGCTATCGTCAGATATTCCACTATATATATATATATATTAAATAGCTACATGATTCTGATTTTTGTAAGCTAAATAATTTATATATACAAATAAAATTCAGAATATAATTAAAATAAATTTAGAACTTCAACTCTTCATTTTTTTGTATTCATGCTTCATGTTTCAGTTTACAATAATCAGCGTGTCAGTTGTGTACCTGATATTGGAAGCAAAAGAAAAGGAAGATCAGCAGAAATTCAGTAGCATACAACAACAGCAACACCCAGCAACCAGCAATGAGAAATCAGTGACGAATTTTAAAACTCAAGATAAAAATTCAGAAAACACCAACAACAATCAACGGACAGAAGCCAAGGGAATCTTTTCAGATTTGAAAGACTAATTAATATTCAACCCTTAATTTCTGAATCCGTTTATCAGAATATTTAAATTGTATATCAGGTGTATACTATTCTTCTTTTGAATTTCCAGAATGTTTTTCTTTTTATTTTTGGAGTCTTAGTATTTTCGGAATTTTTCTCTCTTTAATATCCAGCTCTCTTTTTTCTCTCTCTCTCTCTCTTCCTATTTTTTTTTAAACCCTAAAATCTGATCAAGTCTCTCTTATTTATTACCATCTTTCAGCATTTTTAAACATAAAACTCATTATCTTCTCACTCATCCCCCTTTTAATCTCACTACCTAATGTTTTGTCTCCCACTACATTAAACAAATACCTCATTATATCTTGTCCCCCATGCTTATATTAAATAATTGCATTATTCCCCACCATTATATCTTGTCCCCCCATTATTGATTATTTTAATATTATTTTAATCCTAATTGACAAAACACTCAAAATAAATAATTGTTCAGAATTTTAATTCCAAAAATACCCCTCTGACCTTACTGAAATTAATATTTTGACCCTGAAAACATTATAATTTACCAATCTACCCTGTCAGCTATAACAAGTTCAACTAATCAATTCTAACCAATATAGCAGCTATAACCAATTCCTAATCAGATTTTATGAACAAACTCAAACTATATGATGAACAACAAAGAAACAACTTGAATTATTTTGATTGAACAATGTTTTTACACAACAAACTTATTTTCAGATTCACCAACAATAACAAACAAATATATTCAAAGCATGAGCTCAAATTCAAATTAAACTTTAAACAAAATAAATAAACAGATTCAAATCACTAAACTCAAATAATCAATTGATCTTTAAATTAAATTCAACAAAATTACAACAAAAATACATGATTCAAACTAAATCAAAAAATTAAAAAACCCAAAACATAAACTCACATTAAATCACTGAATTAAAAACAAATTTCAAACAAAATGAACACGAATTAAATTTATATTAAACAACAAAGAACGGATTCAAGTGATTTAAACTAACACTCTTCTATATTAAAACTAAATCCTCTTAAAATTAATAAAAACAAACTGAAGAAATAATTAATTGAACTTCAACTTAAATCTAACAATATTATAATTAAACTAACAATTTCTACCTAAAAAAAGAAAAAATGAAACAAACTGAAGAAAATAACAAAATGATAAACACGAAACTAATATCGAACATATCTAATTTCAGATCCGAACACATCAAACAAATTACGGACAGAAACAAAACTTAAACCAACTAACCGGATCAGAACGACGATGAACTCGAACGAAAACAAATCTGCCCGGAAACAATTATCGCACCAAAATAACTCGACGCCGAAGACGACCACGAACGGACCATCGAAGAAGATGGTCGTTTGGTGTCATTTGAAAAACGAAGCAGAAGGTGAAGAGGCGGTGAAGCAGTAGCAGCTGCTACTGCTACGCATGCTCGATGGACATGGGAGCTTTGGTGGTCGTCCATGGCTGGACGTAGCAGAAGGCAGCAGTAGCGACGAGGTTCGTTTGGACGTGATGGACATGGTTGGACGTAGCAGAAGCAACAGGGGTTTGTTTCAGGTGGTCGTCCGACATGGTGAGGAGGAGCTGCGTGTGTGTATTGACGGAGATGAAAAACGAGCAGCTTATGGGAGCTGGGGTATCGAGGGTGGTCGACGACGAGGGGGGTTGCCGGACTGCTCCTTGTTTGAGAAAGCGAAACAGCAGCGTGGTGGCTGGGAGTGGTCAACATGGAGCTGCTGGTGTTTTTAGAAGAAGAAGAAGGAGGGCAACAGGTGGTCGTGGGGATGAAGGTGGTGAAGGGGTGGTCGGTGTAAGCAGCCATGGAGAAGAAGAGGGGGGGGGCGGGTAGCTTTAGCATTTTTAGGGTTTGTTCAAGAATGAAAATAGAAAGGGTGGGGTGTGGTTTTGGGTTATGGAATGGGTCGACCCGGTTTGAAATAAACCGGGTCGCAGGGGAAGGTTGGGTATCCTTGGGCTTGTGGTTTAAAATTGAGGAAGAGGCCCAATCCGATTTTCGTCTATTTTTTGTTCTCTTTTCTTACACTTATTGATAAAACTAAAATGTATGAAATTAAATTATAAAAACCAAAATTATCTTAAAATACTAAATAACTTCTAATAAGAATTATCACCAAAAATTAAACATCAATAAAATAAAATCACACAATTTGGACATTAAATGCTAAAAATGCAAAAGATGCCTATTTTTATGGGTTTTTTTTTCATTTTGTAAACAAACTATATTAAATATAAAAAATGCAAATGTGACATATTTTTTATTTTTATTTTTTATTATTAATTTAGCAAATAAACATGCACAGATAAAAAAAATGAAAACAATACAAATAACACAAAATTCACAACAATTGCGAACAATTAAAACTGTTTTATTTTTGGAATTTTTCGGGAGTAATTCTCATATATAAGGCAAAAATCACGTGCTTACAACGGTAAACTCCTCGTCCGTTATTTTATCCGGCTTCTTCTCCTTTCCTTGTAGTGCCAAATCTAAAGCATCTTGAATTAGGATAACTTCCATCTTTAATTGTCACATTTCGAAGTCTGCACTTCGATCATATTTCTCAACATAAGTCTTTGTTAGAGTTATATTGACTACTGAAATACGCCCAGTTAGATTCGGGTCTGATACCAATTTGTTTGGATCGAAAAATCAGGTATTACAGAATTTAACCAAACAATGTTATAATGACAGTAACAAAGACAATGCAAGTTGATAACAACTACAATTAAAGCATATAAAGAAGATACAAGCTTAACGTAGTTCGGTCAAAGTGACCTACGTCCACAAGCAAAGATGAGCAAATTCACTAAAGCAAAAAAAGTACAAAAGAGTGCAAAATTAGAGTAAATACTCTAATTAATCCCAAATACCCCCGAGAGACAATCTCACAAGCCCTCCAAAAAAAGAGGATCACAAGTATTTCCCAATACTCAACTCTTTTACAAACAACTCTCAATACAGGAGGAGAGGAAGAAACAAGAAATGAAGACTCAAGTCTTGTTGGTGTGTTTAGAATGAACAAATAGCCTTTCCTTTTATAGGCAAAAAAGCCTTGGCCTCCAAGCTGTAAAAGAAAAGATACAACTTCTGCAAATAATATCCACCACACAATGAAATATCTTTGGGTCTCAAAGAATATTGTCAACAAAGTCTACTTTGCAAATAGGCTTATGCTTATGTGAGGTGGACCCACTAGCCAAAATATTGGTCATACTGCAAAATTCATGTCGCCACTAATAAGACTAAACTCTATTGCTAAGCTAGAATGGGCTATAAGAGCCAAATCACCAAAGGTTCTTGACATATCAATAACATCAAACGGCATACATGACATCCTTCCGAAGAAAGTAGTAATATGCTGATTTACCAGTAAGAGAGAAACTACGTGACACTAAAAAAATGATATATATATATATATATATATATATATATATATATATATATATATATATATATATATACACTCCTAAGATAATCAGTTATGCACAGGCATAGTCCGATTCAATTGAACTCAATATTTTTAGATTAATGTATAAAATGTTTTAAAAATGTAATTTAATATATCACATATTTATCCACTAAATCTAAATTTTAGATTTGCCTCTGCTAATATGTCGAATGAGGCATAAGACCTTATACCATTCCAGGGGCGATTATTGTGTATGAAAGGTTGAAAAATAAGAATTTACCTATGAGAAACTCAATTAACCTCCCCTCATTTACCACCCCGACAATATTAGAGAGTACAAGAAACTCTCTTTTCTTTTATTTTACTTGAGAAAGAAGAATTAAATTTTAGCAAAAATGTTCTGGACTACCCTAATCTTTCTAGTTGCCCCTTAAACTTCACGTGGTCTTTAATACCCCATGAACTTGAAAATTTGATAGTCGTGACCCCTCTAGATACTGATGTGTCAAAGAGCGTGAATACACTCTTTTTGGGAGTGTGGGAGGGAAGAAAAATAGAATAATCAACTTCCAAGCCAAGTGGGGTATTTTTCAAATATTAATTGTCACATTATCAAATATAATTATTTATTTATTCCAATTGTATTTCTCGTTGTGTCTTCTTAATATATATTGCATATTTTATCCCAATTGTATTTTTAAAGATATAATGAATATATGTTGATAACTATGTACTATTTCTTATCTTTTTTTCCGATCCAAATCTATAAAAGTTAGTTGAAATTCTATTTATTTTAGCCAAAAAAAAGAAGAAGATCTAACCAAAGTAATGAAGTTCAAATGGTGTGTTTTCTATAAAGAAAAAAATATCGTGTATTTTTATTTTTGTTTTCACCCAATGCTATTTATTTAAACTATATATTTTTCTTTTTTCGAGCCAAATTCGCAAATATTTGGTCGGAATTTTAATATTTTTAGCTAGAATATTTATTTAGTTCATATATGGAGTTCCAACAATGTTTTTTTTTAAAATGCAATAATAATATGTTCTACTTGTATATTTCTTTTTTTCCTAACCAAATATGTAAAAGTAACTTGATTAAAATATTATTATCTTTTGTCAAATAAAAAATTATAGTCAAAATAACTTTGTTTCAAGTTGTTTTATACAGATTTTGGCATGAAATAAATAATTTAAATAGTTGGTGGACTTAAAAAGATAAAAATATATATTTTATTGTAAAAAAATGCCACATGAGCAAGAAAATTTTCACAGTGCGTGTATCACACTCCAATGTATTGTCAGCGTCCGGAGGGTCGGGGCTATGAAATTGTTAAGTTCATGGGGAATTTAAAGATCACGTGAAATTTGAGGGAACTAAACAAAAGTTGCCAAGTTGAGGAGGATCCCAACTATTCTACCTTAAATTTAATATGGGAATTCTGGGCGGTAAACTTAAATGACCAACGGAAGGTTACTTTTCAGCAGTTCCTCAGCAAATGCTTTATTATCATGGAGATTGATTTTGTATTCAATTCATGATATTTCTAACTAAGCAAATACGTTTTCCAAGTCACAACCAATATAATCCCAGGTTGTTAACTTTAGGCCCCCCCTTTTTTTTTTTTTTTTTTAAATTTACCTTCAAGTATTTAATTTCAATTGATGTAAGATCTTGAAGAATGCCGTCTCAAATTTTGAAAAGGTGGAAGTCACTTTAAATTCAATTATAATGCTTAGCTCCAAGTTGCAGTACAGTTTCCAATTTTACTACAGAGGAAAGTCAACACTAGCTAGTAGCAATTGTTTGAATAAGAAGTTTGGTAGCAACATACACTCAACCTGAAGGATTATTTTCCTGCATTCACCATTCCCTACTCATAGACATGGAAACACTGCAAGCCTATGTGTCACAAGCGAGCACGTTAGGTTGTTTACGTTTTGGTGGGATGAAGGGCTTTTGTGCATTACAGCACAAGCCATAACTACTTTTTTTACCTTATTGATTGGAGGTCCCACGAGGATATCTGTGTACTTGTCCATGACAAGTGAGATCTTCGGTCTGCATAACTGGTTGTCGCTCAAACAAAGAAGAGTCTGGTCCTGTCTATATTCAGGCCTGGCCTGGCCCGTCCATCTGTTGCTTGGTCCGGAAGCCGCTATTGCCCCTTAATGAATCGCATGGTCCTTCAACCTTCATTTTGATTCCAGCAGCCTGCAAAACTCTGCCTATGGGTCTCTTATGGGTGCTACAAGGGGTGTTATTACATAAGCATCTTGGATAGCAGAAACGAACAATAGATGGACACCGTTTACCTGATAAAAAGACTATCTGGATCAACTATGATCAGTACAAGTCAATTATTCAGCAAGCTGCTATTTGAGTTGGCGCTACGCAAAGCAAGACAAATAGAACATATTTCGCGTGGAGTTTGAACCAAAGTAAACTATGGAAGCTAGACTCGTAATGTACAATAAGGTGGGAGGTACACAGTGAATGGAATTTGAGCGACACTAGAGTCTTGTATTTATAAAACCTGTTGATGGAAGAACACATGCAGCAAAGTGGAACTAAAATATTGCTATATCATACTCCGTTCTTACATAAGAAGCAGAACGAGGAACAGCAAAAGGCATAACGCCTATCTCAAATCTTGGACCTACAATGCCAAAAAGAGAAAAACATGCATGGTAACTTGTCAAGTAAATTGACAAATCATATCAATGTAGGTATTACTCTTCAAATACTTGATTCAGTCTTATGAACTATTTCAAAATATCACTCTATGACAAGCATTCTCCTTAAACTTAATATGGCATACTCAAATGATATTCATATTCTGAAAAGTGAATTCAGGAAAAGGAAAGACGGACAGGAGATCATCCTTAATTATGAAAGCCTGAGAATTTCCCTGTTGCAAGTAGTTTGGCACGGCAAGAATGGATCAGATCGGATGTATAGTAGTTCAGCACCAACTGTTATTTAGTTAACCCCGGCCCCCGCCATCTTCGCATCCTGCTATTAGATCCACCCCATTGGACTCAGGAGTCTAACATATGTATATGATTGGATTAAACTCTATTCCACAACACAGCTGCAATAATTACACTAAAAAGAGGTAATGAAACAGAAAGTTGAGCAAAAGCAGCATAAACATTTAAGACTGTCACTAACAAGTCATATTGCGTAGGCAAATACCTCACACCAAAGACCAAACTGCTTTGTGAAGTGATGTAATGCAACAATCCATTTTCTCAAACACTATTGTGACCTCAGTTGCACTAGTTCTTGGACTTGACAAATGGTGACCTTCCATTTCCTAAGCTGCGAAATATGCTCCGCTGGAACTTTTACAAGATAAAAGAAGCTCCCTGCAAGAACTAAAGAGCTCGATCGTTCAACAAAAAGCTGCATTATACCAGAAAGACAAATTTAAAAATATATAATTGGAGAACAATTAAAGAACAAAAGTTAGCTAGGAAGCCCTAAACATATAATCAAGATCATGTTCACACTAATTACTGCAAGTAGCCCTAATTCAATTCTAAGTACCGTGAGAATACGCGTCCCTTAGTGGTCTAAGAAATTCAAAGGGTCACATTATTGACTTAAGGTTTTAGATTGAATGCTCTCTTTTTTGCTTCAGGCTCACTCTTTAGTCTGTTGAATCCGCTTTCTGTGCTTCAAACGTTTTGGGTCTAAGGCAAAATAATTCATTCCCTCAATAATTCCATATTATTCATAAGCAATATGAAGTATCAATATCAAACACCAAGACTATAAAGGGCAATCCAGTGCATGAAGCATCACATAGGTCCGAGAAAGGGTTGCATCCCAAGAGGGTGTGATATAGGCAGCCTACCCTAATGCAAACATCATTGATTCCACGCACGGAGATTACTTTATCGTTGCTCCAACACTCCCCTTCTAAACACAAAGACTATATACATAGAAAATAACGAAAACTCACTGATCATGTCAAATCACAAAGTTAATGTACGATTATGGACGACGAGAAGCACTTACACACAGAACTGGATCAGGCGGTGCAAAGCAACCAAAATGAGAAAAAAACAGGCCTAGTGACGATTTTGGTGGAGCAGATGATGTAAAGTGAAGTGTCCCTTGTGCCAAGGAAGAACAACTATACCTTAATAATGCCAAAAATAACACAAGAATGTTTCGATGATAACAAGGACTGTAAAGAGAAGAATTCAAACAGAGAAAGAGAGCGAGAGAGACGTGAAGAGCGGCACAAAACAGCTGGAAATAACGACATGACCTTTGTCTTTACAAGTAGTTAATTTTCCATCTTCCTAAATTTTGTCTCTTTTTTCATAGTACAAAAATTGACTCTGCCACCCCAGTAATATCTTTGTAAAATGATTTAAGCATACTGCTGCCGTCGGCATTAAGTTTGGTAAACCTCAATTTGTTGTTTGATGAAACTAGTAACTGGACAGCAAAATTACTAAAGTACAATATACTGACACCTTCATTTGATAAATAGTTAGTTATACACGGTTCTTTTTCACCTTTACTGAAAGTGTTGCGCTTTAGGCCAAGTCCGCTCAAAAAACCTCTACCACGATCTAGTGTTTCCCCGTCGAACTAAGTTTGTAGAACCATTGACTTTGATACCAGTTTGTTAGGATTCACTACACTTTATATGTAGCTTCTCAATCTTTTCAACTATCAATGTGGGGCTTTTGTTCGCATTCTTAGAAGAGAGCAGAGGTAGTCCCACAAGCTGAAAACAAAGGTAGAAAAACAAAAAGGAGAAGTAGGATCAACTAGAAACTGCTTTCTATTCAATTTGGCTTATTTGATAAATATCTTATCTGATATATGCATATATCCATCTGAGCTAACATCTGCATCAAGATTGAATTTTGAGTCTAATCTGGAATATCCTTTGAGGCCAAGGCTTTTTGCCCATGGAGGTGAGTGCTGGTCTAGTTGCTGGCTCTCACAACCGGAATGAAATAGTTGTTATTCGTCGAGATGGTGAATTTTCTGTAAGTTGTCTACTTGACCAAGTCATTTCTGTAGTTTTAGTTTCAGTGTTATGTTTGTAATTATGGTTAATGAACTTGAATTATGGTGATCACCAGGCAAGGCCATTGCAGCAGCTGAGTAGTCAAATTTGCAAAATATGTGATGACGACGTGGGGTTAACAATAGATGGAGAGCCCTTTGTAGCTTGCAATGATTGTGCTTTTCCAGTTTGTAGGACTTGTTATGATTATGAGCGCCGAGAAGGTAGCCAAGTTTGTCCTCAGTGCAAAACACGTTTCAAACGTCTAAAAGGTAATGATGGATCATTTATTTTCTCTGAAATGTTCAGCTATTTAGATACTCCTATATTTCTGATTCGTGAACTCTTTATAGGCTGTCCTAGAGTAGAGGGCGATGAGGAAGAAGATGACATTGATGATGTTGAAAATGAGTTCAACTTTGAAAGTGATCACATGAAACATGATTTTCAGTGCTATGGTTTTGAGCACTTTGAGCTAGACATGCCTTCTCATGAGTCAAGAAACCAACTTTCACAAGCTCCTTTGCTAACCAGTGGTCAAATGGTTAAACACTATTACATCATTCACAAATTATTTTTAAAACTAATCCATATGCATTATCATGTCAATAAATTCATGAACAAGACTAAGATTTTAGGCACATTGTGTTGCAGGTAGATAATGATATCGACCCAGAAAAACATGCGCTAGTACCGATGGGATTAGCAGGGTTCGGTGGCAAAAGGATACTTGCCCTTTCCTACCGGGATACCAACACTACAGGTGATACACTATAATAAGACACTGAATCAAAAGTTAGAGTACCTAGTTGCATGGATGGTGAATTCTTGAATTTAGTTTCTGCAGTGCAACCAAGATCTCTGGATCCTTCAAAGGATTTAGCTGCTTACGGGTATGGAAGTATAGCTTGGAAGGAGAGGATGGAAAGTTGGAAACAAAAGCAAGAGAAGCAACAAATGACGAAAGATAGTGTTTGCGAAGGCGGGGATGAAGATGAAGAATTTGACTTATCAGTGTAAGCTTTGCAGAAGCCATCCCATGTGTCTTAGTTTGTCTGAAGATCATCCCAATAAGATAACATAGGCATACCTGCTTTTGGAAAATATGGCAGCAGCAACTAGTATTTAATGCGCTTATGAAAATGATGCTGCTTCTTCAATGTATTTGTTGTGACAGATAGAGATCCAAGCACTTATAAGATTGTAAATTTGCTAATCTTCGCATTACTTTTTGCAAGATCAGGTTGAATGAAGCAAGACAACCATTATCAAGGGAAATGCCAGTTCCATCAAGCCAAATCAACCCATATCGAATGATCATCATGATTCGGCTTGTTGTTCTTGGCTTTTTCTTTCATTGTAGGGTCTCTCATCCTGTAAATGATACTTATGGATTGTGGCTAGTTTCTGTAATCTGTGAAATTTGGTTTGCTGTGTCATGGATCCTTGATCAATTCCCTAAGTGGCTTCCCATTGACAGGAAGACTTACCTTGACAGGCTGTCCCTCAGGTCAGTTATTAACCAGTTTTTATACTTATTGTGTTTTCTTTCTCTTTGCTAAAAGATGTATAGTCATCTCTTTCACCTGAAAATTGGCAAAACTTTGTCTTTCAGATATGAAAAAGAAGGCCAACCTTCTTTACTTTCTGCAGTGGATATATTTGTGAGTACAGTAGATCCACTTAAAGAACCACCTCTGGTGACAGCAAACACGGTTCTGTCCATTCTGGCGGTGGACTACCCCATCGATAAGGTGTCATGCTATGTATCGGATGATGGTGCTTCTATGTTGACCTTTGAAGCATTATCAGAAACAGCCGAGTTTGCTAAGAAATGGATTCCTTTCTGCAAGAAATTTAGCATTGAGCCTCGGGCTCCTGAGTCATATTTTTCTCAGAAAATGGATTATCTCCAAGACAAGGTTTTGACTTCATTTATAAAAGAGCGACGAGCAATGAAGGCATGATAATCATGAGTCCCCAATCTTGTTCAGGATTTTAAGCTAAAAGATACTGTCTTTGGTTTTTGGTTGGTGTTTATTTTGAATTGAGCTTTCCTGATGTTGCAGAGAGATTATGAGGAATTTAAAGTACGGATAAACGCTCTGGTTTCTAAGGTGCAAAAGGTTCCCGAGGATGGGTGGACAATGCAGGATGGGACTCCTTGGCCAGGGAATTATGTTAGAGATCATCCCGGCATGATTCAGGTGCTTAAATTTGGATTCACCATATAATGTTGGTTATTTTACTTAACCTCTTTCTTGTTCAATCTAGCTGTAGTTATTTCTTCTTATGTGTATCATTTACAGGTCTTCCTTGGCCAAAATGGTGGGCTGGATACAGATGGAAATGAATTACCTCGACTAGTATATGTATCCAGAGAGAAAAGACCTGGATTCAACCATCACAAGAAGGCTGGTGCAATGAACGCTCTGGTTTGTATTGCATAAAGATCTATTTTTGCGGTATTTTCTTCTGCTCTATAGTCAATACACGGTGTTTCTGTTAATGAGCTTAAAAGCTATTTGACAGATCAGGGTGTCTGCTGTGCTCACTAATGCTCCTTATTTCTTGAATTTGGATTGTGATCACTATATCAACAACAGCAAAGCCATTAGGGAAGCTATGTGTTTCATGATGGATCCATCGCTTGGAAAAAGAGTTTGCTACGTTCAGTTCCCTCAGAGGTTTGATGGCATTGACAAGAACGATCGATATGCTAATAGGAACACAGTGTTCTTCGATGTAAGTGCAAACTTGTTACAATTAAAAAAATACAGATCTGCTTAACATTTGTATATACTTGAATGATTGTGTAATTGCTTTTATATGAATCAGATTAACATGAAAGGATTGGATGGAATTCAAGGACCAATATATGTTGGAACTGGATGCGTGTTCAGACGCCAGGCGCTTTATGGACTCGATGCGCCCAAGCAGAAGAAAGCTCCAACAAGGACATGCAATTGCTGGTTAAAGTGGTGCTGCTGCTGCAAAAGCTGTTGCTCCAGAAGGAAAAAGAAAAGTAAGAAGCCTAAAATGGAGGTGAAGCCTCTTATAAATGACGAAGACTCCCTCGCATTAGTGGTCTCTCAAGAGGGCACCCAAGATAAAGTCACATTTCTGATATCCTTCTGCATACTATGCTGATACCATTTAACTGATATCCTTCAATTTTTTTATGTCAACGTGGCTTGAGCAGGTGACAATCGATCTCCCATCTCTGATCACAAGTTATAAATGAAATTTGGGCAATCTCCAGTTTTTGTTGCATCAACATTGCGAGAAAATGGTGGAACTCTTAGAAGTGCTAGTCCAGCTTCCCTGGTAAAAGAGGCCATTCATGTAATAAGCTGTTGTTATGAAGATAAAACAGGATGGGGAAAAGAGGTAAGTCAGGTCCATCTCTTCAAGTTTCTTGCTTTCTACAAGTATCAAAACTACTTTCGAATGTACTGATCGTTCTACCCAACTGCTTTGAAAATGCAGATTGGCTGGATATATGGTTCAGTCACAGAGGATATATTAACAGGCTTCAAAATGCATTGTCACGGCTGGAGATCCATATATTGCATGCTTACAAGGCCGGCATTTAAAGGATCAGCACCGATCAATCTATCAGATCGTCTCCACCAGGTCCTTAGATGGGCTCTTGGTTCTATTGAAATCTTTCTCAGCAGGCATTGCCCTCTCTGGTATGGATATGGTGGTGGTCTCAATTGGCTCGAACGTTTCTCATACATAAACGCCACCATTTATCCATTCACGTCTCTTCCCTTAGTCGCTTATTGCACTCTACCTTCTGTATGCTTGCTCACAGTAAAATTCATTACACCTGAAGTAAAATCTTTTAACCATAGAAAAGACATCCTATTATCTACATGATCAAGCTGGACTAAACTAAACTCTTCAAAAAGATATCTAATTCTGTTCTTTTCTTGTTCAATCTTGCAGCTTAACAATGCTGCTAGCTTGTGGTTTTTGACACTTTTCATTTGCATATTTGCAACTAGTATTCTTGAAATGAGATGGAGTAGAGTAGGTATAGATGAATGGTGGAGGAATGAACAATTTTGGGTGATCGAAGGCGTTTCAGCACATCTATTCGCTGTGTTCCAAGGTTTATTAAAAGTATTAGCCGGAGTGGATACAAACTTCACAGTAACATCAAAAGCCGGGGATGATGAAGAATTCTCAGAGCTTTATGCATTCAAATGGACAACACTTCTCATTCCACCAACCACATTGCTAATAATAACCATTATAGGAGTTGTTGCTGGCATTTCCAATGCTATAAACAATGGGTATGAATCATGGGGGGCATTATTTGGGAAGCTGTTTTTTACTTTTTGGGTGATTGTTCATCTCTATCCATTCTTGAAAGGACTTTAGGTAGACAGAATAGAACTCCTACAATCATCATTGTATGGTCAATCTTAGTTGCTTCCATATTTTCGCTTTTGTGGGTAAGGATTGATCCATTTTTGGCAAAATCTGATGGTCCAATTCTTGAAGAGTGTGGATTGGATTGTAACTAGTATGGAAACTCAAGTTCAAAGTCATAAATAGAAGAAGAAAAACACCTTACAGATTCTTGTTCTCTCTTTCCTCATGTTTTGGCAATCTGGTTCACAAAACAGACAAAAACATGTGTATATATATTTGTGTTAATGTGGCTAGTCCTATGCATGATATATCAGCTAAAATTTCTCTTTATCTTTCAAATGCTTCCTAATAGCAGTATTATTGATTGTACATTCTGACTTTGATGGCTCTAGAGGGTCATTCATCATCTGTTTTTCACTTCCTGAATTTTAGGTAGTTTGGCTGAGTTAAGGCAAGTAACTTTTAGTGTGTTCCAGTGTAAATGGTATAAGTTAAAAGGTTCACACTTCAACATGTAGTTGAAATACACAAGTTGACAAATATCCATAAGACCATAACCAAACACCAGTTGCATGTCAGCAACAGATATTTGTTACAAAGCTCATTCTGTTTATAAATAAATTGTCTGCTCAGAAAATCACTGAGTTCTTGAGGATAAATGGAGATGCAGAAAATGGAAGCAAAACTCAGCAAAGTTTGTCAGCCTGACAACA
Source organism: Nicotiana sylvestris (assembly GCF_000393655.2). Taxonomy (NCBI): domain Eukaryota; kingdom Viridiplantae; phylum Streptophyta; class Magnoliopsida; order Solanales; family Solanaceae; genus Nicotiana; species Nicotiana sylvestris. The sequence continues at coordinate 125,363,941 of NC_091060.1, read as the reverse complement.
TAGGAATTAACATCATGCTAGATCTTGTATATTAGACGGAGAAGTAATAATACTCTCGCTTTGATGCATTGGTAGTGTACTAGGTACTCCATTTCAATTGGTTCTGCTTCCATATTCTAAGTACCTAATCTGACTAAGTTTCTCTATCCTGCACGGCTAGTATTTGATCTTAAGGTTTTCCTTGTATATGAAATGATAAAGACGTACATTTCCATGATGAGGTTGAGTAGGAATACATGTACATGTTGTCTGCTGTGTGTCTATGCAGATCTTCAGTTAAAATATGTACTTCTTTACTTTCAGTTCAACTTAATTCTTTTCACATGGGATGTGCTATATCTGAAGCAGAACATGTGGTCCTTTATTGTTGTTGAACAATATTCATGGGAGCAGAATATTTATATTGATAGGAAGTATCTTAGGGAGATCGCTGTAGTTGTGCACTTACACCAATTTGTGTTTTCATATATGTAAAATATATCCTCAAGAATTATAGTTTCACTTAGCTTTTTAAGTATTTCATTAATTATTCTGAAACTGGTCTGTTCAATGAATCACCTGCAGCTTATTTTTGATGTTGCGACTAAAAATTGTATTGATATTGCAACACATGGTTATGGATACTGTGTGCTGAACAAGTGCATCACTTATTCAACGTGAGAAGTTGCTTGTTGGGATTTGTCCTAATGGGCTTAAGCTTGCTCAAGATTCTAATTCAGAACTTTTACTCTGGTCCTTTACTTTCTTGATCTGTTAGCGCAGAAACTTCCTAAGATAATTTAGAAGCAAATTCTGGTCTAGTATCAAGATGATGGCATGTAGTGTGCTGATAAAATAAATTATTCACTTCTGATGTGTCTGCTTGTTCAATTTTTTGCTTATCAGTATATTGTTTAAGTGTAATCTTCTTCCAGAGTCATGTTACATATTCCATGTTACCACATTTAAGGCTAGCTTTGTCCTCTTGATATAGATAACTAGCTAGTGATTATTAAATGGCAGGTGACCCAACGGAAGTGTGTGAGACTGTTTATAGGATATGGCTCAGGCGCTCAACAATAAGACTGTTTATCAATTTTTAGGTATCACAAACAAACAGCTCTTCTTCTTGTATGATGATGTAAACTATGCCCATACCTCATACGTATTTGCTTGTTAACATTATATTTATTCTGTGTCATGTTTATCTTTTCCTTACAACAGCATTTGTTGGTTGTCTGCATAGTTATTTAATTTGTGGCGCCCTTTTGGTTCTGCTTCTTTACATGGAGTACTATTTTTTTGTTGTTGAAATTTTCTAACTCACAATACAGGAATTATGTTGTTCAATTCATAATAGAGTTAAAGATAGCATCTGCTGCAGCCATATTGCTCTCTCAGTTTGGACTTTTTAACAGCTACGTATAGTACTAACACCTAGAATATTTCTTTCTCAATACTTGATTTAATGATTTAATATATGAACATTTAGGTATGCAAAGAATACAAGTTTCTTTGATTTTGACCTACGTTTGACTCAAAAGATATTGAAACCTTTTTGAACAAATCAACTAAAGAAAGTGAAGGGGTAAATCTTAGTTAAACATAATAAATTCCAGATCAATGAACTAATTGAACAAATAGTACTTAAGATGGAATAGAGGTAACCAATCTTATTGAAACTTTCATTGTGACTCCCATTAATTAATGGGGAAGGTTGTTTTAAATGTTTTTCTGGATTGCTTCATTCTTCTTTTTATTATGAAGATTGCAGAAGAGAAGAATAAGGAGAGAGGGAGAAGCCCCGGAAGGGGAGAAGCCCCCCCTTCCCCCAACCGAAGGTTTTCCCTTACTATATATAGTCATGGGACCTTTGCTATTTACTTGGTCGGACTCTCTCTCACACTATTTGTCTTGGTCGTCCCTTGGACGTTGTTTCTTCTGACTCGACGGATGTCGTGAGTGCGGGATGTAGAATGGACCATGTCGTTTTTTGACACCTTGTCGCTTGGACGGGATGTTGGTCACCTTGACCGCAGTGGACAGATTTTGACCAATACAGTTAGTCCCTCCGTCTATCGGGGTCGTCCCCTGTCGGGCCAGACAGAGGGATCATGATTGCGACAAATTGGAGAGAAATCTGACTACTTATCCCTTGGTTATACTCCTTCGGTTTTGAGTGAGGTGATGCCGCTCTTTCAACATCCTTGGACCGTTGCGGCAGTTTCGAAATCGAAACGTCGTTTGGATTGAAACATTGTTTCGTGGTTGCCGCCATTATGACACACATTCCTAGGGAATCGAAATGTTTCGTGCCCTATCAGATTCATTGGCGCCAGCAGTGGGAATTTCTTAGTGAAATTTCCTAGGCTCTTCCAGATCAAAGACAAGAAACACGATTGCCCACCTAAAAGAGCGCTAAGAAAAAGCCCAACCCACGCAGGGCAAAGGCGCAACATAAGAGGGGAAAGAGAGCTGGAAACAGCCACCGAATTTAGGAATCATCGCCCCATCAACCGTCAAAATTCCAAACAAAATGAGCAACGTTACAAACCTACTCTCATTCATCGATTCATCTGATTGGGGTAAGGAAAGTGCCATTTTAACTCACCTTCTACTCTATGCTCAAGAAGGAACACAAGTGCCGCGCGGGCGAGCAAGCAAAGAAACATCTCAATCAGAGAATGGGAAACTACTAAAAGACAACTGAAACATCGCCCGCCGATGACACCTCCAGGCCGGAAGGTAGGAATCAGACAGGGAAACTCCAATATGTGCGCAAAACGAACATAAGCGAAATAGCAACGTTTTGTATTCTCCGATATTACACTCTCCGATGCAAACAATATCAAGCGAACTAGGACTACCCCAGAAGATGCCTGATTCTCCAAAAACTAGGACTGACGACGGGTTACTACTTCGATAAGTTCGAAATAACACCCTTTAAGGCAAAGGGCCTTCGCCAAAAAGAAGAGTTCGACCTCGATCGAGCGACGACGGGTTACTATTTTGATAAGTTCGAAATAACACCCTTTAAGGGCAAGGGCCTTCGCCAAAAAGAAGGGTTCGATCTCAATCGAACGACGATGGGTTACTATTTCTATAAGTTCGAAATAACACCCTTTAAGGACAAGGGCCTTCGCCAAAAAGAAGAGTTCGACCTCGATCGAACGTCGACAGGTTACTATTTCGATAAGTTTGAGATAACACCCTTTAAGGCTAAGGTCCTTCGCCAAAAAAAAGTGTTCGACCTCGATTGAACGACGACGGGTAACTATTTCGATAAGTTCTAAATAACACCTTTTAAGGCTAGGGGCCTTCGCCAAAAAGAAGAGTTCGACCTCGATCGAACGACGACGGGTTACTATTTCGATAAGTTCGAGATAGCACCCTTTAAGGCTAAGGGCCTTTGCCAAAAAGAAGAGTTCGACCTCGATCGAACGACGACGGGTTACTATTTTGATAAGTTCGAAAAAACACCCTTTAAGGCCAAGGGCCTTCGACAAAAAGAAGGGTTTGGCCTCGATCGAGCGACGACGGGTTACCATTTCGATAAGTTCGAAATAACACCCTTTAAGGCTAAGGGCCTTTTCCAAAAAGAAGAGTTCGACCTCGATCGATCGACGACGGGTAACTATTTCGATAAGTTCGAAATAACACCCTTTAAGGCCAAGGTCCTTCGCCAAAAAGAAGTGTTCGTCCTCAATCGAGCGACAACGGGTTACTATTTCGATAAGTTCAAAATAACACCCTTTAAGGTTAAAGGCCTTCGCCAAAAAGAAGAGTTCGACCTCAATCGAACGACGACAGTTTACCATTTCGATAAGTTCGAAATAACACCCTTTAAAGCCAAAGGCCTTCGCCAAAAAGAAGAGTTCGACCTCAATCGAACGACGACGGGTTACCATTTCGATAAGTTCGAAATAACACCCTTTAAGGCTAAGGGCCTCCGCCAAAAAGAAGAGTTCGACCTCGATCAAATGACGACGGGTTACTATTTCGATAAGTTCGAAATAACACCTTTTAAGGCCAAGGGCCTTTGCCAAAAAGAAGGGTTTGACCTCGATCGAGCGACGATGGGTTACCATTTCGATAAGTTCGAAATAACACACTTTAAGGCTAAAGGCCTTTGTCAAAAACAAGAGTTCGACCTCGATTGAGCGATGATGGGTAACTATTTCGATAAGTTCGAAATAACACCCTTTAAGGCCAAGGTCCTTCGCCAAAAAGATGTATTCGACCTCGATCGAGCGACGACGGGTTACTATTTTGATAAGTTCGAAATAACACCCATTAAGGCCAAAGGCCTTCGCCAAAAAGAAAATTTCGACCTCAATCGAACGACGACGAGTTACTATTTCGATAAGTTCGAAAAAACACCCTTTAAGGCCAAGGACCTCCGCCAAAAAGAAGAGTTCGACCTCGATCGAACGACGACGGGTTACTATTTCTATAAGTTCAAGATAACACCCTTTAAGGCCAAGGGCCTTCGCCAAAAAAAAGAGTTCGACCTTGATCGAACGACGACGGGTTACTATTTCTATAAGTTCGAAATAACACCCTTTAAGGCCAAGGGCCTTCGCCAAAAAGAAGAGTTCAACCTCGATCGAACAAAGACGGGTTACTATTTCGATAAGTTTGAGATAACACCCTTTAAGGCTAAGGGCCTTCGCCAAAAAAAAGAGTTCGACCTCGATCGAACGATGACGGGTTACTATTTTGATAAGTTTGGAATAACACCCTTTAAGGCCAAGGGCCTTCGCCAAAAAGAATGGTTTGACCTCGATCGAGCGATGACAGGTTACAATTTCGATAAGTTCAAAATAACACCGTTTAAGGCTAAGGGCCTTCGCCAAAAAGAAGAGTTCGACCTCGATCGAGTGATGATGGGTTACTATTTCGATAAGATCGAAATAACACCCTTTAAGGCCAAGGTCCTTCGCCAAAAAGAAGAGTTTGACCTCGATCGAGCAACGACGGATTACTATTTCAATAAGTTCGAAATAACACCCTTTAAGGCCAAAGGCCTTCGCCAAAAAGAAGGGTTTGACCTCGATCGAGCAACGATGGGTTACCATTTCGATAAGTTCGAAATAACACCCTTTAAGGCTAAGGGCCTTTGTCAAAAATAAGATTTCGACCTCAATCGAGCGACGACGGGTTACTATTTTGATAAGTTCGAAATAACACCCTTTAAGGCCAAAGGCCTTCGCCAAAAAGAAGATTTCGACCTCAATCGAACGACGACGGGTTACTATTTCGATAAGTTCGAAATAACACCCTTTAAAACCAAGGGCCTCCGCCAAAAAGAAGAGTTTGACCTCGATCGAACGACGACGGGTTACTATTTTGATAAGTTCGAAATAACACCCTTTAAGGCCAAGGGCCTTCGCCAAAAAGAAGAGTTCGACTTCAATCGAACAATGACGGGTTAATATTTCTATAAGTTCCAAATAACACTCTTTAAGGCCAAGGGCCTTCGCCAAAAAGAAGAGTTCGACCTCAATCGAACGACGACGGGTTTCTATTTCGATAAGTTCAAGATAACACCTTTTAAGGCTAATGGCCTTCGCCAAAAAGAAAAGTTCGACCTTGATCGAACGACGACGGGTTACTATTTTGATAAGTTTGAAATAACACCCTTTAAGTCCAATGGCCTTCGCCAAAAAGAAGAGTTCAACCTAGATCGAACGACGACGGGTTACTATTTCGATAAGTTCGAGATAACACCCTTTAAGGCTAAGGGCCTTCGCCAAAAAAAAGAGTTCGACCTCGATCGAACGATGATGGGTTACTATTTTGTTAAGTTTGAAATAACACCCTTTAAGGCCAAGGGCCTTCGCCAAAAAGAATGGTTTGACCTTGATCGAGCGATGACAGGTTACAATTTCGATAAGTTCCAAATAACACCGTTTAAGGCTAAGGGCCTTCGCCAAAAAGAAGAGTTCGACCTCGATCGAGTGACGATGGGTTACTATTTCGATAAGATCGAAATAACACCCTTTAAGGCCAAGGTCCTTCGCCAAAAAGAAGAGTTTGACCTCGATCGAGCAACGACGGACTACTATTTCGATAAGTTCGAAATAACACCCTTTAAGGTCAAAGGCCTTCGCCAAAAAGAAGAGTTCGACCTCAATCGAACACGAAGGGTTACTATTTTGATAAGTTCGAAATAACACCCTTTAAGGCCAAGGGCCTTCGCCAAAAAGAAGAGTTCGACCTCAATCGAACGACGACGGGTTACTATTTTGATAAGTTCGAGATAACACTCTTTAAGGCTAAAGGCCTTCTCCAAAAAGAAGAGTTTGACCTCGATCGAATGACGATGGGTTACTATTTCGATAAGTTCGAAATAACACCCTTTAAGGCTAAGGGCTTTCGCCATAAAGAAGAGTTCGACCTCGATCTAATGACGACGGGTTACTATTTCGATAATTTTTAAATAACACCCTTTAAGGCCAAGGGCCTTCGCCAAAAAGAAGGGTTCGACCTCGATCGAGCAACGACGGGTTACCATTTTGATGAGTTCAAATAGCACCCTTTAAGGCCAAGGGCCTTCGCCAAAAAGAAGGGTTCGACCTCGATCGAGCGACGACGGGTTACCATTTCGATAAGTTTGAAATAGCACCCTTTAAGGCCAATGGCCTTCGCCAAAAAGAAGAGTTTGACCTTGATCGAATGACGACGGGTTATTATTTCGATAAGTTCAAAATAACAACCTTTAAGGCCAAGGGCCTTCGCCAAAAAGAAGAAGTTCGACCTTGACCGAACAACGATGGGTTGAAATTTCGACAAAAGTTCGAAATTACACCCTCAAGGCCACGAGCCATCGCCAAAGAGAAAATTCAAAATATCTCTAAGGCCAAGGGCCGACAAAAAATATAAAGGTAAAGAAAAACCGGGACTCACCATACAGGAATCTACCTCGCACCAAAATCATGAAAAGCAAAAACAAAGACAAAGTACAAGGCAAATAACAACGAAAAATTCTTTATACAAAGTCAACGTGCAAACAGTCGTAGATTACACACGGCCCAAGCCAATAATAGAAAAAAAAAAGGAAAAAGGAACAGCGACAACCGACAACGAATGTATAAAAAAATAGAAAATAGACAAAGACAACATTCTTTCACTCGGTGTCATCATCGCCACCATCATTGCCACCATCTCCAGGAATCACTCCCTCATCATCCGCGCCCTCTTCGGCCTCCGGAATCGCAGAGTCGTAACCACAGTTGACACGAGCCTCTCGTGCCTTTTCCCATGCTCCTTCATATGCGGCCTCAGTAATATTGCCCGCCTCCCACAAACTCTTGTATATATCCCGCTGAGCTTCAGTATGAACCCAAAGCTCGTGTAAGCGGCGGGGAACAGCGGCGGATGAGGACTCAATTTGAGCTAACAGTTGCTCCTTCTCGGCTTCCAGAGCGGCGACTCGATCTCCTAAGGTCGAAGCTTCTCGGCCAATCTATCCAAAACGTTTCTCAAGCCTCGCCTCCATTAACGTGGTCGTCGCTCTCTCCGACTCCTGATCAGACTGGAGGACGCGGATAGTGTTCTCCAGGGCCGCCTCCCTTGCCAAATCCGCAGACTAGGCACTCTCGATACTCTCCAACCCGCCAACCTTTCTCTCCAATTCGGCCAACTTTCCCATCCACTCCGCACTCATCGCCTCGGTCTTGATAAGATTTTGATCCATCTCAACCTGCATCGACCTCAGTTTCTCATGCAGATAGTCACACTCTGCGGCTACCCCCTTGCCCAACTCAAGCTCTTCGTCCTTCGCGCGAAGTTGCTCTTCGAGCACACTATTTCTGCGAATGGTCTCCATAAACTGCTGGTCTTTCTTCTCCAGTTCCTCACGGAGGGATCGAGCACCGGTATTCCCTCTCAGCCATTCATGCAACTCTCAACACTTATTGCAATAGCACCGATATTTCTCCAATGCCTTCAGGAAAATCTTCGTCTGAATGTCATCCCTACGGGCACTCTCAATTTCCAACATGTACGTCTAAAAAACAAAAAGAAGAGTTAAGATAGTACCATCCAGAAAAATAAAAGAAACACTAAAGAAAAGTGAAATATACCCTCAGGCCTATAACGGCCACTTCATTCATCAAGTCGCTATCAGGAACGTTCCGAAGAGCCTCGTTCTCGGTAGCGGAGCACAAAATGTCGAATTGCTGTACCAAATCCTCCGTGTCCCCCAGGAGATTAACATCCAAAGAGATCTCAAGAATACGGGTCGGGCCTCCCGCATGAACCACCGAGTAGGTAATACCCTCCTCAAATATCCTAACATCATTAGGGTCGAGGTCCGACTCGGATTCATAATCGTCGACCACGACGCCCTTTCCTCTTTCATCAGTTGAGGAGGAAGCACGACCAGGTATGGAGGACGAAGGTACGTTCGAAACCACAATGGCGGCCTTAGAAATCTGGCCCCCCGTCATGCTAGGTTGTTGATCAACGACAGTGGCAGGAATCTCCATCGGCAGGGCAGATACGACGGCTGGCTCCATTTCTACGGGCGGAGTGCTATCAATCCCCGCCCCAGATCCTCTTGTCAAGGGAGAGTCATCCAGGTGTATCACAGTTGAAGGGGTTGCCACGAACTCCACTCGCCACCTCTTGGACGGCCCTTCCTCTTCCTCAGCACGGGGAGATTCACCCGTCAGACGAGCGACATGAGTCGGGACCTCGGTCTGAGAAGTGGCCTCCGCGGGAATAACCACAACCGCAAACTCAACTGAAGCAGCCCTCGATGAAGGACGAATGGTAGGTGTTGTATTAGGGCGAGCAGACGATGCCGGCTGACGAAAAGCTAATGGAGGAGCCCTCGCTCTCCGCACTCTCCCTGGAATCAACAAAACCGCACATAAGAAACTAAGTAAAAAGAGAAGAAAACAGCAAACAGAAATGACACCTCACCTGTAAGGGGCCTACGTCCAATTTTTTCATAAAAGGCTGACCATGTGCGAACCCCCGCCGTATGGGGAAGGATGGCACTCACCCACTCGCGAATACCTTCGACAGATGGAGGGGCAATTTCTCAGCTATAGAGACATAACAGGGTTTAGTACTGTAACAGAAAGTGGTCGGGTATCTCACCGACTAAAGACATAAGAAACTTACGCGCAAGGTTCTACTTCTCAAGGAACCCTATTGGATCCGCCACAATGTGCTCGGTCCGAACATAGAAATAATTCTCGTAGAAATGACGGTTGGCCCTGTCGTCCATTTTCACCACCAGACGCTTCGACCCTCTGAGGACGCATGTGAATTATTGTGCCTCAAATGAGTTGAGGGGAAAAGATATTAAGCATGTGATCCAAAGTGATCTCACGACCGACGAGTTTCACAAACTTGAGCAACATAAGGAACAGCTTGTACAGGTACGACGAAAGTTGGGTGGGGCATACCTCGTAAAAACGACAGAAATCTACCACCAGGAGAGGGAGAGGAAGTGTGTACCCAATAAGAAAGGGGTAGGCATAGAACATGCAGCACCCAGGGCGGTCTAAATGGACTATGTCGTTCCCTACCGCTGGCCGTATATCAACGTAACTGGGGATTCCCCACCTAGATTTCAACTCTGCAATGTCTTCCTCTTTTATAATAGAGGGGATAAGTTCTGGCTCCACCCCGACGCGACTGCAGAAGTCGGTCCATTCTCTCCCAGGATGAGGCAAGATCTCGGCTACCGATAGGACCTCCTCATCTTCCACCACTTCTACTCCTCCGGTAGCCAAAGAAACATTTTTCGGCGCCGGAATTGTGGCAGAGGGATCAGCTGAGAAGAATCACCAGCCATTTCGTCAAGATGGTGTATCAAAAAGACAATGGAAAGGAAGGATGAATGTTTTCGGTCAGCTGTGGGTGAATAAAAATTCGGAGTATCAGGAAGAAAGTATATTCGCAAAACTCTTTCAAGCAAAGGGTAAAGCAGTGTGTCAATCGAATGATGTGTTCCTTCTATTTATAAGAGACATAAATTCCCCAGGCACGAAACCCAAGAGTCGCCAATCGAATCTGATAGGTCACGAAACGTTTCGATTCCCTAAGAACGTGTGTCATAATGGCGGCAACCACGAAATAACGTTTCAATTCAAACGACGTTTCGATTCTGAAACTGCCGCAATGGTCCAAGGATGTTGAAAGAGCGTCGTCACCTCACTCAAAACCTAAGGATCATAACCAAGGGATAAGTAGTCAGATTTCTCTCTGATTTGTCGCAATCATGATCCGTCTATCTGGCCCAACAGGGAAGGACTCCGACAGACGGAGGGACTAACTGTATTGGTCAAAATTTGACTACTGTGGTCAAGCTGGCCAGCATCCCGTCCAAGCAACAGGGTGTCGAAAGATGACATAGTCCATTCTACATCCCGCACTCACGACATCCGTCGAGTCAGAAGAAACAACGTCCAGGGGACGACCAAGACAGATAGTGTGAGAGAGAGTCAGATCAAGTAAATATCAAAGGTCCCATGACTATATATAGTAAGGGAAAACCTTCGGTTGGGGGAAGGGGGGGCTTCTCCCTCTCTCCTTATTCCTCTCTTCTGCAATCTTCATAATAAAAAGAAATGAAGCAATCTCCAGAAAAACATGTAAAACAACCTCCCCCGTTGATTAATGGGAGTCACAATGAAAGTTTCAATAAGATTGGTTACCTCTATTCCATCTTATGTACTATTTGTTCAATTAGCTCATTGATCTGGAATTTATTATGTTTAACTAAGATTTACCCTTCACTTTCTTTAATTGATTTGTTCAAAAAGATTCCAAATATCTTTTGAGCCAAACAAGCTACCCACGAGATCTCCTGGTGAGAACCTAATCAAATACTACAGAGCTGGTTCGCAAGCACTCGTCAACAGTTTATATAGTGATTTCAAATCGATATGCTTCTGAGCTTTTTCCTCTTGCTAGTAGCCTAAAGGGTGGGTTCAGCCATTGATGTGCATTACTACAACCTTTTCTCTGACTATTTGACAGTCCAAGAAAACATCAATTACCTTCATAGAGATAGGTCAATATATGCAACTAATCTTTGTGACCACATCAAATGGGTCTCCGTTTTTGTTGGTAAATCTAAAGTAAGTTTTCTTCTACTCCACAGTAGGCAAAAATATATATATATATATATATATATATGTCACTATTTCAAATGGTCCATAGGACAAGAATGAAGATAATTAAGATGAATATATTAGGTGTAGCTGATCCGAAAGGCCTACTACTGGAGATTAAGTTATAGCAGTTTACTGTAAAATTTTTAGGGAAATGGGTAGCTGAATGGGAAGTGAAAGAGCATTGAAAGAGGAGTACCAAGAATTTGCTAAGGCTCAGTTAAGAGTATATAGATGTGCATATTGGACTGTCAAGAGGGTGCAACACCACTGGAGTTTAGACTTTAGAGTGGATGATCAATAAAGGTTATATCAAACTGTGAATAAAGTTCAGATGACTAATCAACCAAACTGGAAAATATTTACATTAAGGGTGTGTTTGGTACTGTATACGGTAAAAATCGGGATGCCCCTTTTTGTTCAACTGACCAAGGCTAGAACGTGGTAGATCAATTTTGGACCTCGATTTTTATCTATGGCGCAAGGTTAAGTTATCGAGACCCTGGGACCGATTAAGCTCGAGGTCGACCAAGACCGAGACCAAATAAGATGGAGATCGAAGCTAAGTTGAGTAACAGAAAACCGAGATATCCGGGATCGGCCAAGGATCGTGGCGAGAATCTCGACATGAATCAAGTCAAGACCGGTTATTCAGCCAATCATGGAATTTCCTTCCATATTTAGAATTGTACCTTAAGTAAAATTCCTCTACTATATAAAAGGGGTTCTAATCATTTGTAAGACACGTTGTTCACCGAGATCAAAGCAATACAACATCACCGAGATCAAAGCAATACAACACTTTCTCTTTTGTTTATATTCTCGTTCATCAGCTTGTTATATTTCTAATTGTTCTTGCACCAATCAATCCGAGAGTATTCAAGCTCGAGGGCTGAATTCCATTCAAACACTGGTCTGCTTTATCTTATTGTTAATTTCTATTACTAATCTTCATATTTATTAATTGGTATTAGGTGAGATCACATATCCTCAAAACCACATTATAAGTTTAATTGTTATACAATTTTAAGGTTAAACAGGTACGAAGGAAAATGTTTTCCTAGAAAATACATGATTTTGATGTTATTTACTTTCTAGTGTTTTGTTAAGTATCAAAAAATTATTTTTGAAAAATACATAATTTAGGCAAACATGATGGGTGACGAAATGGGTAAGGGCGAGGGAGAGTGGTATGCCGGGGTCTAGGGGCTAGGGTGGCAGTGGCAAGTGTAGGGGTGGGGGTGGTGGGGGTAGTGAGTGTGGCAAAGGGGAGGGTCTGGTGGTCGGTGTAGGGTGTTAGGGTTTTGCCCTGAATTTATAGTCTATTAGAATTATATTTCCGGAATGAAGTTAAAAAGACTCCTAAAAGGAATAAATTTCCTTCATATTTCTTATCCTTTTCTTGGAAGAGAAGTTTTGTACTTCTATAAATTGGCGTTTTCTTCTCACAACAACAACAACAATAAATCCACAATGTAGTCATTAAAGAATCTTGTTTATAAGAGATTTTTCTCTCAATAGCTGTTAGTAGGGGTGTACATAGGTCGGGTTGAGTTGGGTTTTTCAATATCTAAACCAAACCAATTGTCTTGGATTTTTAAATCTATAAATCAAACCAAACCAACAAAAGTCGATTTTTTCAATCTCGGGGTTTTCGGCTTTTTTCCGACAAATTTTCACAGCATAAAATATATAATTTGTGCTCTAATATTTCTTAGATTCTAGTAAGATAAAACTATATAAGATGTAACCCAATGAAATAATACAAAAATAATGTAAGATGAGTCGTGCATGATTATACTAAAATACTCAACAAATCGCATAAAATAAAATATTTCTAATTAATAAGCCATAATAAAAATAAACATAATCTAAAAGTACTAAATCATGCTAAAATAAGTACGACTAATAAGTAAAAGTATTAATTACAAGAATAAATAATATTAAAAGTAAGTTGTGCATTTTCACTATCTAAACCAATGCAAAACTAAAGAAATAAATATCAATGCTATTGCCATTCCTAGTATTGATTGATAGACTTTCAAGATCCTAATTAGTATATATAATTTTTCATCAAATATATCTATGAGTAAATTGTTTCATCGACTTATAACCTGCTCAGATGCATCGTTGAATATTAAAAACAAAACGCCTCGACTTATATCAATTAATTTGTTAAAATTGATTCATCGACTTATAACCTAGTGATGAATGAATGTAATTCATTAGCTATGTTATAATACAAATAATGAATAATATTATATCAATTAATAGAATAATATTATATTGGTTTATCAATTCATTAATTATTCGTACTTATTAATGTATATGATTGATCATCAATTACAATATAATTTATGCGTGTGTATGAAATTACTCATATACTTAAATATAATTTAAAAAATTCCTTTACATAGATGCTATTATAATCTATTAGAAGTAATTACCTAGTTCATATATTTTTTTTTTTTAAAGATTATGCTTATAGTTTATAATTATTTATAATAATTGTAGTTAAATAAAATAAATATTTGTAGCTAATAATAATTTTTTATAGCTTATAATATTTAAAAACCAAAAAAAATTAATTGTTTTTAGAAATAACGACCAACGTTGGTCGCTATTTTGGTCAAACGGTCAAAAGTTAATTACCGACCAAAAATAGCGACCAATGTTGGTCGCTTTTTCTAATAACAGAGTCAAAAGCGGGTTCCCCCTCCCCCCCCCCCCCATTTCTCTTATTTTCTTCCTCAAAACTTCCCCAACTCTCTCTCAACACCTTTCCTTCCCCTTCTCTATTTCCCTCACACAAATCCCATTCCCCCACCACGTGACACCATTGTCGTCGCCGACAATCACCGGACTGCCGCCGCCCACCAGTGTACTGCCGCCCCCACTCTCTCTCCTTCTCCACCTAAAAAAAACCTAGGTTTGAATTATAACCTTGAATCTTTGTTATTTCTAGTTTTTGTTTCAAATATTTCAATATTATAGTTTATTCTTTCAATTAGTGTTTCAATTCTTTGAATATTGTATTTTATTGAGGATTAGGGTTTAGGTCTTGTTTTAATTAGTTTTGTTAATTAATTTTATTAACTAATTAGTTTAATTAGTGTTGAATTTAGTTTAGTTAGATTTGAATTATACTTTGTATTGTCTTGATAGTTTAGTTAGAATCTAGGGTTCATGATATGAATTGAACCTTTAGGATATGTATTGAAATTTTAGTTTATGAATTGGACTTGTAGTTTATAAATTGTAATTTTAGGATATGATTTGAAATTTTAATTTATGAATTGAACTTTTAGTTTATAAATTGAAATTTTAGGATATGAATTGAACTTTTAGGATATAAATTGGACTTTTAATTTATGTATTGGCATTTTAGTTTATGAATTGGACTTGTAGTTTATAAATTGTTATTTTAGGATATGATTTGAAATTTTAATTTATGAATTGAACTTTTTGGATATGAATTGAACTTTTAGTTTATAAATTGAAATTTTAGGATATTAATTGAAAGTTGTAGGTCGGTGGAGAATACAAATCGTGATTCTAGAATTCATGATATAGTTGCAGATGCTTTTGGGATGCACTTAGGGGGTGAGCCCAATGAAAATGTTGAACAAACTCCTAATGATGACGCAAAATATTTTTTTGAACAGTTAGAGGAAGCTAGTCGTCCATTACGGGAAGGAAGTCCACACTCTGAGCTATTTGTTGCAGTTAGATTACTAAGTATAAAATCTGATTGGAATATTTCTCAAGCAGCCATGGACTCTTTCATTGACCTTATGAGTGAACTAGTTGACCCTAATATCAACTTACCTGGTGATTTTTATAAGGCAAAGAGATTGGTTTCTAAGTTAGGACATTCGTCAATGAGAATTGATTGTTGTGAAGATGGTTGCATGTTATATTATAAAGATGATGCAACTTTAAACAGTTGTAAATTTTGCAAAAAGCCTCGTTTCAAGAGGCTTTCCAGCGGGAATATGATCTCTATCAAGGCGATGTATTATTTACCTCTTATACCTACGTTAAAGAGGTTATATGCGTCGATGAATTCTGCTCCTCATTGGAGATAGCACTCTGAAAATAGAAGACCACCTGGTGTTATGTGTCATCCTTCAGATGGAGAAGCTTGGAAGCACTTTGATAGGACATATCCAGATTTTGCTAGTGAACCAAGTAACATTCGGTTAGGTCTGTGTGTGGATGGCTTCACGCCTTTTCTGTATCTACGACACCATATTCATGTTGGCCTGTCTTTCTTACACCTTATAATCTACCACCCGAGTTATACATGACTAGTCCATATATATTCTTAAATTGTATTATCCCCGGTCCACGTAATCCGAAAAGTTTGATTGATGTATATTTGCAACCTTTGATTGATGAGCTAAAACAATTGTGGTACGATGGTGTTGAAACATATGACATATCAACCAAGCAGAATTTCAATTTGCGTGCTAATTTAATGTGGACAATTAATGATTTTCCTGCGTATGGAATGTTGTCTGGGTGGATGACTGCTGGGAAGCTAGCTTGTTCTTACTGCATGGAAAATAGTAAACCGTTCACTTTGAAATATGGTCGAAAGCAATCATGGTTTGATTGTCATCGTCAATTCTTGCCTCCTGATCATGAGTTTAAAAGGATGAAAAATGCATTCAAAAAGAATAAAATGGAATATGATTCTCCACCTCCGATACTTTCAGGTGAGGAAATTTGGGAGAGGGTCCATGTAACGACCTGGTCATTCGTTCTGAGAGTTATAGCCCCATTTTCCCCATATATGCTTCTTTATGTATTGTTCAGCTATGTTGAGTTGTATCGAGTTGGTAGGTTTGGGTTCGGAGTAGTTTTGGAATGAAATGATTACTTAGTCTTTTAGTTAGAAAGTTAAGTTAGAAAAGTCAATCGGAAGTTGACTTATGAGTAATCGAATTCGGATTTGGATTTTTATGATTCAGTTAGCTTCGTTGGGTGATTTTAGACTTAGGAGTGTGTCCGAAATATAATTTGGAGGTCTGTGGTAGAATTAGGCTTGAATTTGGTGAAAGTTGGAAATTTAGAAGTTCTTAGGCTTGAATTCGAGGTTGATTTGGTGTTTTGATATTGTTTTGGGTGTTACAGAGGTTCGACTAAGTTCGGGTAGTGATATATGACTTGTTGGAATTATTGGTTGAGGTCCCGTGAGCCTCGGGTGAGTTTTAGATAGGTTTGGGTTGTGTTGCACTCGTTTTTCTTTTGTTTCGACGCCGTTTCTTCAAGCATAAATGATATCATATTGAATAAATAAGCTCCGAAATTGAAGATGCCTAAGGATTATGCGTCGAATCTTGGAAAGCTCGCAAGCGGTTGTCGCATAGTTTCTCCAAAGCTAGAAAGTTGAACCAGAAGCCTGATTGGTTGCTTCAAAATTTATGGGAGGATTTGCAAAGACAATGGCTTACCGCAAAGTTCTTAGAGAAGAGCGAAAAAGGAAAGAAAGCTCGCACATCTGAGAAAGGAGGCTTCTTGCACACTGGAAGTGCGATCAACCTAGGGACAGTAAAAAGAAGATTGGTACGTAATTGCTTAATTTATTTTAATTTTCAAAGTATATCTATTCTGTTTATTAACTAAAATTTTTGAGTTTTTAAAAAAAGAAGTTGGGGCATCCAATGAACCAAGATGAGCTATTCAAGGAGACTTATATTGCAAAGAAGAAGAAAGAGACGGATCAAAAAAGGTGGGTCGAGGGCCGAGCCTCAACTGTACATGTAAGTTTTCACTTTTAATTAAGTATTTTGATTTACTTTTATATAAATTTTGAAATACTAATTCAATGTAATTTTTCTTATAGGGTCGCTTCACAGCTGATGTGGAGGAATTCATACGCAGTCAGCCACCTAATGAGTCGGGCGAGCTAATCCAACCTTCGGACGAGAATGCTGAAAGAATATGGATGGAGGCTGCTGGCGGTCCAAAATGGGTAAAAGTATACGAGCTTCCTACTAAGAAATTCCATCGCTATAAGTGTGGAATGCAAGGAATAGGGACTTCCTCGCAAGGCGAGCAACTTGATGGGGAGAGCTTCTCCACTATGCGGGAGACTGTGACAAAGCTCATATTCGAGCTAGAAGTGGCCAAGGAAAGAGAAAATTTTAGAGATGCTCAATACATTGGTATGCAAGCTCAGTACCATGGGATGCAAGCTTAGCTCAAAACTCTTCTGGCTTCTGGAGCTTTTCCAATTCCCCAGTCTCGTGAGTCATCGCCAGAGGCTCGACTTAAACGTAAGTGTTCCTTTCGTCCTCCCCGTGCTCGTTCCTCCCGTCCTCCTCGTGATTGTTCTTCCCGTCCTCGACAAATAGACCCTTTTCTATCCCGTCTTGTTGATGAAAATTCATCAGACGGATAATGATGTTGTACAAAACACTCCTTGATTTTTATATACTTTGAACTAGACAAATAGAACTGCTTTTGAACTAGTTGTAATAAGCGTTAACTTAGTTTTGTTAGTTTGATTTCTTAGTTCTATTGAACTTTAATTTGTTGGTTTTAATGTGTTTTTCGAATTGTGTTGTTGTTTTAGTGTTGTTGTTGTTGTTGTTGTTGGGTTGTTGTGGAGATTTTGGTATTGAAATTGTAGTTTATGAATTAAATTATATTGTTATTTAGGGATTTTGGTATGCTGACAGGTGGTGTAGCTGCCAAAACAGGCATTTTATGCCAAAATTATTATCTAAAAAAGCGACCAACCTATTAAATTTTTTTTTGGCAATTAGCGACCCAGGTTGGTCGCTTATATCTAAAAAAAAGTAAAAATTTGGCGACCAAGGTTGGTCGCTAATGAACCCAGATTTTAATATAAGCGACCAAAGTTGGTCGCTACCCTATTAAAAAAAATTAAAAAATTAAAAAGAAGCGACCAAAGTTGGTCGCTTATGAACCCAGATTGTTAAATATATATATTTTTAATAATATTATATATTTTAATTTACAGACCAACTTTGGTCTCTAAATTTATATTATTAAAATATTATACCGACCAAAGTTGGTCGGTATTTTGTTTACACTGGACATTTGGTCCTTTTACCTTAGCGACCAAAGTAGTAAAAGGACCACCAATATAGCGACCAAGCCTGTTTGGACGCGTTTGGGTCGGTATATTGAGATAAGCGACCAACGTTGGTCGCTACATATATGTAGGTCAATTGACCAAATCCAATTATAATGTCTTATTCTTTAGTTTATTTTTTCTTGCCTGATTTATCGTCCATTAAGCTTTGCATTGTTAGCTTCCGCATGCACCATGTTATTTCGATCCCAACATAGGGGTGGGGTGAAAAGAAAATGACTTCATGAGAAAAATATTTTCCTAAACGTTTAAGCTAACCAAATATGAGATAATTGGAAAATATTTTCCAACCAGATACATCCTAAGTTATATTTTAAAAGGTTGTTCAATTGATTATGAATTGAATGGCGAATGCAGGACAATTAGTTCATAAGTTTGCAATGAATTCCGCACTAAACCAAGATTATCAGATTAAGGCAAGTTTCACTCAGATGTATATCGAACAGCAACTTTGGATGGCCATATTGGTTATACCATGTGCAAATATGACCAATAAACTATCAATTTTATAACTGAGTTGAGAATGGCATCACAAAGCTCTAATCAAGAATTTGTATGAGATGAACATATTCCAAAGATAAGATTTGTTGTCACATACCAAGACAATTAACCCCTTAATTACTACGTGGAGATATATGCTTCGTACAGTTCTTCCATTAAAATTAAATTTTTTCATAAGCACTAAACTGTTTTATGAGACAAGTGTAACTTTAGTAACTGACCAAAGTGGGATTCCAAGGCAGAAGATAGAGTAGCCTTTCTGGAGGCATCATTACATTTGCCAATTGCCATCCCATGTTAGTGGGAAACATATGATCACTATCAACTACCAACATTTTCAATTGGTACCACCAAAGGATAGGACGTGGTGCAGCGGATATAATTGCTCTTTCCTTAATTAGAGATATCGGATTCGAGTTCTCGGTATGAAATAATTCTGGGTAGGAAGCGTTTTTTCCGAATGAAATTCTACGCGACGCGAATTCAGATATAGTCAGACTCCAACGGAAAATTCAATTGGTAATTACCAAAGATTTTATTGATTATGTTCATTAGTTATGGTGCTGTTTAAATATGAAAAGTAACGATCCATTTTACATAATTTCCTTTTAATGGAGAAGAAACTCACTTCGAATAACATCAACTAGAAGTCCCCTCCGCACTTTCTACATGATTATTTTCACATAAACGGAGAGAAAACTCACATCTATAATGAACGGTTAAATTTTAGCGTTCGTGACCAAAAAATGAAAAAGAAACATTAAATTTTATCTTTTCTCCACGAGATTGTAAATAGTCTCGGAATTAATTAGAAGGTAAAATATATAAACGGTCCATTAAAGTTATCATCAACTATCAAACAAACAATCGGGAGTGGCTCGACATAATTGGGGGCCTAAAGCATAAGTATAATTAGAGGCCCATAATTTTTATAATCGATCTCTTTAGTAATTATATTTTTTAATTGATAATATAGCTAACTGATTTAATCACTCTTAAGACGTTAATATTATGTATTTTTATTTTAAAAAATTTCTTTCCGTTGAGGCAACTGTTAAGCATTTAAAAAATAATCAAATCCTTTTATTTAATTAAGTATATAGATTAGAGTATTATCTTCCAATGCAAAATGAAAGTTACATCAAATTTAAGGAAATAATAAAGATATATTTATTTTAGCCAAGAGGACTTTTTCATCGCTGAACAATCATATCAATTGCACAATAATAAATTTTTACTATAAAATACTTACACTTAAAAAAAAAAAACATAACCTATTTCTTACAAAATTGGGGCTCCTCGAAATGGGGAGCCCAAGGCATATGCCTTACTTGCCGAGCCTTATAGTCGGGCGAGCAGACAATTAACTAACCCCTTTTATCATTAGACGATTCAAGTGACTATTAACTACATCAAGTAAATATGGGAGCATATCAATCCATATGCGTGACTATTAAGTAAACACGCAAACCATAAAGATTTTAATTTCACATTTCCACTAACCGGAATATTAACATTATATTGTAGCTGATAGGGAAATGTCTCGAGCTTTTGTTGGGTCATTGTTGCCATTATATTGTTGAGTTTTCTCTCATGTGTCCTCTTTCTCCCGTTGAGAGAAAGGGAAAGCCATTATGGATGAAGACAAATAGCTATCAAACAAGCTGTTTCTCATGAATTATGGGAAGAATCTGAGAAATATAGGACCACTCACTAATAATAAGGTCCAGAATGCCACTAATAGTGCTTCTGGGAGCAAGACCTGACACAGCACAATCTATATTGCGAGATGAATAAAAACATAAATGGGCGGGGTATTTAATATTCTTTCCAATGATGCTCTTGTTTTTGGCTAAGTTAGTCACATTTTTACCTGCTCTTGCAAATTGTGGATTAATAAGAAATTAGCTAGGATTTTTCTTCATAATTATTTCCTTTTTCTTATTTACCTTTACTGAAGAAACCAAAAGGAGGTACCTTGAAAGTTTTCCGTAAAGTAAAACAAGTAAGAAAAGCAGAGATATATCATGAGATTAAGGAATTATTGCTTTCATGACATAAGTGCACTTTAATTACATGGAGAAAAAATCACATCACCCTTTCACTAAAATTGGTGGAATTTGCCACTTTTCAACTTAATTCATTCTTCGCTGATGTATTCGAGATTTCTAGTTCCTTTTTAAATGCCAATATATGCTGATGAAATGAACAGGACATAGATTTCTTTTTCGCTTATTAAGTGTAAAATCTTTTTTGATTGCATAATGTTACAATAATTTGACTGCATTTTAAAGTATATATATCGACAAAAATAGTCATGCTTAGTACTTACTCCTAAAAGGACTAAGGAAGACAAGGGAAACTTTTGAAGGCGACAAGACGCGAAAGAAATGTTTCACCCCAGCAAAACCAAAGTGTATTTCATTTTCATCCTTACCTTTTTACTCTTGTTTTTAAAGCCAATTTTAATTTCAATTCGCTTTTTTAACTTAAGAGTCTATCGAAAATAACCACTCTACCTCATAAAATTACATATTTCTAAAGACAAACTGTAAATTGTACATATTGCCTCGTGCATGGGAAGTTTTTTTTTTCCTTAGACAATGGAGAGTAAGAAGCAGTTAAAAAGACTTTTATACCATCAAGTCTCGGTTTCGAGTTGAAAATGAAGAAATATGATTTAGTCGATGCACCAACACAGATATCAAATAGGAGTATCCGATAAATTTAAAAAAAAAAAAAAAAAATTGGATCCAGAAAAGAAGTGAACAAGGAGCGTGAACTACTGAGACTCTGACTCGCATTGACTGTCATAGGTAAGTCCAGTAGAGATCAGAGTTGTCAGCCATTCACCGCACGAGCAGATCCAGCCAATCCCTCTTTCCTCTTTTCCTTTGTGTCTCTTCTTTTCATTTTTCTTTTTGGGGTTTTGAACCTTAATAATGACGCCTATATTATTTGATTTATGTGCCCAAGTGAAAATTCTTTTTTCAAATTCATTTTATTCCTTTGTTTAAAATAAAATATTAAACTTTGTGATGACGGGGTAAATTTAAGGGTGTTAAATGGATGGGCCAGTCCGGTTTGAGAAAAAATGAAATCGATCGGGTTTCAATCGGCCGATTACGAGTTAGGGCTTACCGGGTCCGGGTCCATCAGGGTAAAAAAATGAACCGTAAGAATTATGGGTCCAAGGGGCCAGGCCGGATTAGTATTTTTTTTTTTTGTATTTTGTATAATTATTGTAAATTATATTAATATAAAGTAAAAATATAAAGAATACATTGAAGATAGGAAAAAATTGCACTTATAATTTGCAAAGTGCTTTTTTTTTATTTCAAACTTACAAATTGAAGTTTGCATTTAACAACAAGTAAATTAATGAAAAAAGAGTAAAACTAAATTTATATTGCATAATAATACATCAAATTAATCTAACAAACTAAAATATTAAGCATCAATACGTCTAATAATTTTAAAATAATATAAATTGTCTCAAATCAACTTAAATTCGAATTTTTGGAGGACGCTCAAGACAACTCTTCATATTCTTTCCTTAAACAGCCTGTGTCCACCCACTTTAGACGAAGATTTAAAACTAGACCACAGTTCTTGCACTTTACTTTGTGAACTTCTTCATTTTCTTCTACCACCTAAAGTGTTCCCAAACATATGAGCGCACTCTAGAAGCACGGGGCATGATTTAACTTGAATTGAGAATATGAGTTTGAGAAATGAGAGATGAGTGAAGAAATGAAGAAGAGGGGGGAGGGGGGGAGTTGTATTTATAGTTTTTCAGAGGGCTAAATTAGTAATTACAAAAAGTGTTATTTTATATAAAAAAAAATTGCCCAAAAAGGGCTATTTGTGCAATAATAACGTTGGGCAACGGCCATAAAGCAACTGGCCGTTGCTAACGTTCTTCATCCTTAAAAAAAATTGAAATCTAGCCGTTATATCGGTCCGGACCAGTCCGGTTAACCGGTTCTACATGAATTTTGATTGATCGAGTTTGACCGGTGCGATTAATCAGATGAATGAAAGTGAACGGACCAACTCCCCTAATCCCAGTAACCCAGCCCACCCGACCCCTTATGTACCGTTCCAGGCCGGTCCTGGAACGGATTGACCCGGCCCGTTTAACACCCCTAGCTAAATTTCACAAATAGATAAGCTCTTTAACTAGCTATTTTTACGCAAAATGATAGTACTCCGTTCCTCCCATTTGTTTAACCAAGAGAGTTAGCACCACTGCTTTGGTTACTTAAATATTCTTTTATTTTGGGAAAATGAAATTGACGGTTCTCGTATACTACATTTACTTTATACTTTCATAAAAAAAAAGTTTATGATCTGATATTCTGGTCCCCTCAATTATTGACAAATTCTAATTTTTGTGATATCTCACCGTCCATTTTTTCTTCCCCTCCCTTTTTTTCCTTCTGCAATCTCCCCATGTATACTAGACAAGAAATTCAAAAATAAATGATAAGCACATAAATAAATAAATAAATAAATAAATAAATAAATAACACGAAATTACAATAATAAGAAATAATAAAAGGACTTTATAATAATACATTAATGATCACAAATGAGAATAATGAGGCGATTCCATAATTTTATATTCCCAACTGGCTTTACTTTAGGTGGGGTTCTCATTGCTGGCGTGTCCCAATCAGAAGGACAAGAGGTATCGCAGCTTCACAGCATGATCAGGGGAATCTCTTAGTACAATACATCAAAAATAATTTAATATTTGCAAAATATATAAACCACACCTTTTATTCAGAAAAAGCAAAATAAGAATTAATCATCACACCCTCCGGTGCTCTACTAAGTTCCAACTCCAAAAAAGAAAAAAGAGAGAGAGCTTGGTTTACCTAAAAATAAAAATAAAATAAAAAAAAGAAGAGAAAACCATGATCATGGTTTTGCTAAAACCTGCAGTTTGAGATTTTTCTTCCACTAAGAATGCAATAAAAATGGCTGCATAGATAGTAATAATTGATCAGTCAACCATTAATTGAAACCTGCAAAACTTGTTCACCAGCCCAGATAATTTTGTAGAGAGAGTAGATATTTATATTAATCAACATCCCACAACATGTATATACATAGATTTGATATGCATTATATTGTGTGGGTAAAATAGCGACCTACATATCAGTCGATATGCTTGATTAATTTCCACTACCCCTAAACGGCGGCGACAGTCTCGCTTGTGGCGGAGACATCAGATCCCTTTCCGCCGGCCACGGAGGAGTTTCTGGTATCCTTCCTTGATGCAACCAATGAACACTTCTCCTTTTTCTCGTCTATATTCATTTGCTGCTCTCTACACTCTAAGCTGCAAAAAGCACTATCCCCTCTGCACAATAATCACCCAAGAAAAAATTAAGAATTTAAATCACACAAATATTTAAAGTAAATTTGTTTTACCAGACCAGTATACTTGAAGTAACTGAAATAAATTATTTACCATCTTTTCCCTAATCCATCCTTATTAGTTCTATAAACAACTATCTATAACTTGTATTTAGATGATCTCATGAGTTTTTACACCGTGAATGCATGAAAGTGAAATAATTTATAAACTAGCAGATACTGGATGGAAATAACTGAGATAACAAAATAAAAGAAAAGACGGAGCTAGTGTACGCCGAACGTAGTAACTTTGTCCAAACTCTATATTTCTCTTATAAGAATCTAGAAACATTAAAGAAGTAAAATACTAATTTCAAATTTTGGGTATGTCTCTAAAACAAAAAAAGTTGTATATAATAGTACCTGTACATGTAGATATCACGACCAGGGATCAAGCGACGTTTACAGAGGAAGCAAGCTTTCAAAAAATTAGCAGTTTCAAGAAAATCAGCAGACTTTCGACGGTTTCTGGTGGTAGGGATTGTTTTAGCTGTGGTCAAAATACGTTGTTTTTGATCTAGCAGCTGGGTATTTGAAGAAGAGATGGGTGTTAAAGGGTTGTGAGGATCAAAGGGCTGATAATTAACAGGAGAATTAGGGTCATGATTGAGGTTGAGATCTAAGGTGAATTCAGTCATACTTGTTGTTCTCTTCATTGGTGGCCTTGTCCTCTTCCCCAGCAACATTTTCGCTACTATTTTTTCTGGTGTTGTACCAGAGTTTGGTTATGTATGGAGGTTAAAGAAAGAGAGAGAGAGAGAGGAAGAAGAGGAGGAGTGAGAGTGGGGAGATGTGTTGGGAAGATAAAGCAGAGAGCCCAAGTGCAAGGAGAGAATCTCGACCGTTTGATTATTCATGCAATTTTTTGGAGTATATGATTTTCTGAGATTCCATCCATCTCCCCCTTAACCCTCCTTGAATAGTTTTTTTTTCTTTCTAAAATTTACTATTCCCTTTTCGTCAACCCTAATGACATGATTTATAAGGGTGAAAATGAGAAGACTTGAAAAGCTTTCACCACCATTTACTTAAAAAGAAAACACTAAACTTCTCATTAAATATTTCAAATATCAAAAAGTTTCTTTAACTTTTAAGAATTCGTGTTCAATCAAACACTTTGATATAAAAATAGGATTGTGGGAGTACCTTTCTTTATTTTCTAGGTTTGATTCACTCAGTTAAAGCAAAAAAGATACTAACAAAAAAATAATCTCCAGGAGTACTAGCTATTTCCAAAGACTCTATGACAATCGGATGTGATTGGTCAGTGGTCCTAAAATATAAAAGAGAAAATGAACTTTTTTTTTGGGATAATTGCAGGTCGTTTTCAAAAATAATAGGAGTACTAGCTAGGTAACATATATATATTTTATATTTTTGACTAAGGAAGGTAATTATTTTTTGTCGAGCGGCCAAACGAGTAACTTGTCCTTTTTTGTTTAATTAAAATTGAAACTTTGATTTCCGTTTTTAGATCTCTTTTTTTTTTTCTTTTTGAAAGGAAAATTCCGATATTTATTCAAAGACTTGGGTAGCATATTAAATTTTGATTTAACATATATGAATGGAGAAATCGTCAATGATGTGATGTTAAATAGCCAAACTTGTATTCCGTGGAAGATTTAAATTCATGTTCAATCAAGTCGTCTCATTAAAACAAATCCAAATTAATGAATGATCAACAGTTCAATACTCAAGAGAGTGCGACACTTCTAAATACTACTGCTATACTATAGTCCGCTTGAAAAATAAGAGAAATAAAAGAAGATATAAGCAATTAAAAGGGACGTTGGACGAATCATGTGAATCAACAATATTTGATCTCTGAAGAATCTGATTATAATATTTACAAACGCTTTGAGTACACATAACTTACGTTGACTCAAATTAAAGCCAAAACTCTTATCTGTACCACATGATTCAAGGTTATGTTTTTTTTTTTTTTTTTTGCATGACCTATTAAAATACTTACTTTTTTTTTTTACATTGTTATATATTGTAACTCCACATTTTCCAAAAAAATTGATAACCTGTAGATCGTCGTAAATTTTTTTAATACATTCTTTTCATACAATTTTCCTCGTCCTATAGTATACAATTTTTACATCATTTCCTTTGCATTATTGCTGATATACGCTTGTTTTTCTCTTTATCAATTTAATCATCAGTATCAGGAAGTATCCATTAACCCTATTTATTCAAATTCATGTTAAGTAGGCCTATTAAAAGAATAAAGCATTATTACGAAACTTTATAAATCTTTAGAGTTCAAATCGAAATCTTTAATTTAAGGCGATGAGATTTCAACTATTTCACCAAGTCCCGGTAATATATTAATACCTTGTAAAATTAACTTATTTGATAAGTATTTTTATCAAAAGTACTTTGCAAAAAAAGTACTTTTTGTGAAAAATAATTTGTATTTGAAAATTGTTTTGGAGATAAACTATTTTTCCTGCTTCTAAAAAATTGTTTCTACTTATATTTGAAAGCTCTTTTTTTCTTCTAAAAACTTGACCAAATATTTTACTTTTGGCATTAAAAAAGGGGAAAAATAACATTGTATAACTACTCTCAAAATAATAACCAAATATTTATATATTTTTTGCATATATATATATATATATATATATATATATATATATATATATATATATATATATATATATAACCAAATTTTTGTGTGTGTGTGTGTGTGTATATATATATATATATATATATTATATACAAAAAATATGTACATTTTTTGTAGAATCATACGGTTATCAAATGTAAATAGTTTCGACTTGGAGACTAAAAATAATTTTTTTCCAAAAAAAATATTTTTGAAAAAAAAACAAACACAGCCAAATAGACTAGTAGTATTATATTTAGTAGGTAATACGATCAAACAACTTATAGTTTGTTTGGCCAAGCTTCTTTTTGGCCAAAAGTGTTTCTTTTTTTTTTGTCAAAAAAAAGTGCTTTTGGGAGAAGCAGAAGCATTTTGGGAGAAGCAGAAGCATTTTTGGAGAAGCAGAAAAAAGTAGCTTCTCTCCAAAAGCACTTTTTTGAGAAGCACTTTTGAGAAAAATACACTTACAAGCAGTTTTTTAAAGCTTGGCAAAACACTAATTGTTGCTCTGGAGTACTTTACAAATTAATTAGCCAAACACAAACTGTTTTTCACCAAAAGTACTTTTGAGAAAAACATTTTAAAAAAAAACATTTCTCAAAATAAGCTGATTTTTGCAGCTTGATCAAACGGACTATTAATTAGCTAACCATGAAACGGGGCCATATTTGCTCAAGAAAAAGATTCAATGGGAGTGGGGGTATTTGGTGAAACAGTCCCCACTGAATGAATTCGTCTGGCCCCACCTTATTTCCCATTCCCCAAATCCCATTCTCAAAATCTCAACCACAGAATTTCAGAATCCATTCATTTACCTTTTTTTCTTCTTTTCTTTTGTCTTATTTTCCTTTTACATAAGACTAAATAATTCTGTTCGCGTCTGGTCATCACTCTATATTTCGAAGGAAAAATGAAAAATATGCTGAAAAAAGAGTTTCTGAGATGTGAAGGGCAAAGAATAATACAGTAGTAAATATTTGGTCTTTTAAAAGAGATAGTAATTCATTATCAACGGGCCTGAAGCCAAACTTCTTAACTTTTTAATTTTTTTTTAATTATTTATTTGAAGTCTATTTTTTAAAATTTTCTTAGATATAAAGTTAATAATTTCTTATAATCAATAACTCCTACTAAGTATTTCTCAATTGACAATATAACTAATCCATTTAACCTTTCTTGTGATATTATTGTTCTTAGGTAAGATTTTGTCAATTTTAATTTTGGAAAACTTTTTTCTGTTGAAGCAACGGTAGCAAGAGTTATGAACATTATTCCGTACGCAATTTAGGCATTCAGAAAAGAATTAAATCTTTTTATTTGATTAAGTGTATCAATTAAACTATTATCCTCTAATTGTACTATTTTCCTTAATACTTTTAATTCACAAAATAAATCTAAACCATCAATATCGAATTGATTATTATGCTTTAAGGAACATTCAAGATTAAGGCAATATTTTTTCAAATTTTCAACATCTAGTGATCTTAGTTTTTACTGCCAAATAGAAAACAAAAATATTTCATATGCTTTGAATTGTTCAAATCTATTTTGAAGTGAAAAAAATAGTCTTGTCTATTATGTATAAAAGTAATCAACTCTAAATGACTCTTCGAAAGATTTTGAGATTTCATTATCAGCATTCGCATCAAATTGTTACTTTCTGTATATCACATTTTTCTTACGAAATTCGGGTTCGATATTCATTTCAAGTGTAATTTCCTTGGTAGAATTCATAGCAGTTGCAAATCCTTCTTCTCTATATATGTTAGAAAGAAGTCAAACTTTTTCGTTAGGTTTTAGATGAAAAAAATAATATAATTGCTTTTGGTGTAGGGACTCAAGGAAATCAACCAAGATCGAAGTGCAAAAAGAGAAGCAACCAAAGCTGAAGGAAGAAATCAATCAGAGATTGATTGAAGCATTCAAAAGGAAATGAAGCACTGAAGATCCAGCAAGATAATCAATTAGAAGCTATTACTAGAAGGACCTAGATTTAAGGAGCAAATCCGGTGGCTATCAAGACTTAAAGATGGAAAGCTACTAAAGTCCACACATCAAGGAAGAGTAACATGTGTGAACACGTGATTTTTGCCCTATATATGAATAATTCCCAAATTCCCAAACAAAATAATTTTTCTTTATTTTTACAATTTTTGTGCGTTTTGGTGTCATCTTCTGATAATTGTTGCGTTTTATTTGTGCGTGTTAATTTTTATAAAATACAAAAAAAATACGCATTTTCTGCATTTAGGTTTTAGTTTTATATTTTAGTATCAATTGGGGATTAATTTGTGTAGAACAAAACATAAAGAATCACAAAAAATAGTTCACTTTTGCATTTTTAATGACTTTATTGTAAATTTGTCACAAAATAGTTTTTGAACAATTTTAGGAATTAATTGTGAACAATTTGTTTAAAAAAAATTATAAAAATTATAAAAAGAAGGAAAAGAAAATAAAAAGGAAGTAAGGTTAGAAATTAGGGTCTTAATAAAAGACCCAAATTTGGGCCAAATTAAGGGAATTGCTCAGGCCCAGACACCCCAAAAACATTTCAGTTCAGTCCAGCCCAAGTCCCTACCCGGTCTGCCCCCCCCCCTTTCAGACGAAACGGTGTCGTTTCGGGGTCATTAAATCAGGACCGCTGGATCTCATCAATCCAACGGTCCGGAACTGACGAGGTTCTTAGTATTTAAGTGTCCGAACCCTTCCCCCTACCCCCATTTGCCTCGTCTTCTTCACCCCACCCCTTCTCCTCAAACCCTAATCCGCGCCGC
The DNA here is from genome assembly GCF_000393655.2 of Nicotiana sylvestris. NCBI lineage: Eukaryota > Viridiplantae > Streptophyta > Magnoliopsida > Solanales > Solanaceae > Nicotiana > Nicotiana sylvestris. The sequence goes on along the minus strand of NC_091060.1, from coordinate 125,334,379 downwards.
CCCTAAATCCCTTGTCGGCGGTGAACACAAACTATGTCGTTCACCCTGAGATTAATACCACAGATCCCCCTCACTCTCCTCTTTCCATTGCACCTATTGGTTCACCTCGAACAAGGCCGGAACTCTTCGAATCTTAATTTGAAGTTTTCCGGCCAGGTGACAAGTTCGTCCAAATCAGTCCAAAATCACACCCCACAACCCCCAGCCCTTCCTCAACACTAATCCGTGGTTGTTTTCTTTCAAATCACCATGAAACGGCCCAAATCTTAGATCTAAGAATTTCTGGCCAAACCCTAAAACCAAATCCTTTTGATTTTGAACCGTAGTATCATTAACCATGTGTTCTCTTGTCAGAACACATGGTTAGGGATGTTACGCGTCAAAAATCTGAAAGGATTCAGATGTTCATGACTGGCTGGAATCCCTTATGCCTTTGTGAATTTTTTTACTGCTTCTTTTACTCGCATGATTGAAGTATTATTCACAGTTGTTGTTTCGTTATTTGTTCTGTTAATTTTATGGTTTGAATGTGTTAGTTTAAGTTTTGTTAATTACTATTGATTCTGAGCTTGATATTTGGTTGAATGTTTATAAGTTCATGGTTTAAGAATTAGTTTTAAGTTCATTTAATATTAATCGTGGTAGCTTAAGCTCAGTTTAATTTCGTTTAGCTTGTCTGAGTGGTATAATTGAACAGAATTGGTTTTGGTTAGTCTAATTAGTTGGTTTCTGAATGCTAGTTGATTAATTTCAGTTAGTTTCAGAATGGTTTAGGATATTGGGTATAGCTATTAAGGATGAGGGTAGGTTCAGTGATTTTGAAAGGTTTTCAGGGGTAATCTGGGTATGGAAAAGGGTAGTTCTGATAGGAATAGTAATATCAAGGTATAGGGAAGGGCAGTATAGGTATTGTATGGGTAGAGGAATACCTTAGGGCCTTCTAGAATGGGGTGCAAGTGTAGATTTTGATAATTGTAGTGCAGTTACTTATTTAGCAAGATAAAACTAGAGGGACTAATTTGAAAATAGAGAGGGACTGATTGGTAAATCAGAACCTAATCTATTCTCTTTGGTGTTGCTTATAAAAGGGTATGAGATGCCTTGGGAAGGGGGGCTCTGAATTTTTCCTGCCTTCAGCCTTAAGTTTCAATTTAGGCTTTCATTCCTGCTTTTAATTTCAGTCAGCATTTCAATTCTAAGAATTTCAGAAAATAAAAACATCAAAAATGGAGAAATTCGAAATAACTTCACAGTTTCATCACTAGTCCTGGATTTCAATTTTGGGCTTTGGGGTTTAGCCTGCTTACAAAGGTGCTCAGGTGCAGCTGTAAGGGTCAAGGGTATATTTGAAGCATGTTAAATTGATCTGTGGGAGCCTGCTTGCATATTTGGTTTTTCAAAGCAATCTGCCTGTGTTTCCGTGGTGTAACATTGCTGGGTTTGTTGCTTGTTGCTGTTGAAAATAGTTGATTCCTCTCCTTTTCTCTATTTTCATTACAATTCCCAGGTACATATCCTTGACTCGCATCTATGGAACTCCAAGTTTGAAGTGGAGAAAAATGAGAATGCTACTGGAATTCTGTTGCCTTTGGAAACATTGTCTGTTGATTGCCTTTTCATGGTTTAGTTTGTTTAAATTGTCTGATTGTTATTAATTGATTTAGTTGGTGTTGATTCGAGCCAATAACTGATTTGTATAATTGAGACTGATGAACTATCCAGCATGAGTTTGATTGTTTTAATTAGTAAGTGGACATTTGGGTATTTAGATTCATGTATATAGTCCAGGGTGTGGGCTGTTTAAATTGTGCATTTCATGTTTATACAATTGTCATTTTCAATTTGTTTAAGTTTCACAGAATGCTGAAGTCAAATCTGCAAAAGTTGTATTTGATTTGGAGTTCTATACGCATGGTTAATTTTAAGTTTGGGTCTAGTATGAATTACATATTTAACAGCCTCATATTGGGCCAGTTTTGGGCCTGGCATACTAGCAGGTAGCCCAAGAAATTAGTTAAATCAAAAGGTGCCCAAGGATTCGATCCCTGGGCTGTACGATTGCAAGCCAAATTTTGGGCCTGCTTTGTACCTAACGCCTAAGTGCTCTGAGGGCCTGTGCCCGCAGCATGTGCAATGGGAGGAGTTGGGCTTTGTGGGCTCAGAGCCCATTTATTCGACATTCATGCCCGGATGTTCAAATTCAAATTCAACAAATTGTAGGCCTAATCAATTAGGATCCTCAAAGTAATTAATGGCATAATTATTTCATTGTGTAGACTTGGAAAGGTTGTTTAGTGAATTTCACCGCCTTCCCCAAAATAACAATATGTTAGAATCTTTAAGCACGACTTACTTAAAAAATTACTTTCCTAAACTCGGGTGCACATTGATGCGACCCAAATCCAAATCTCGACAAAATCAAAATGTGTTGACAAATCACGGGTGCATTGATTGTGACGTGGTTCGAAACATGTTTTCATGACGTCGTAATTCCTAAAAATAAATAATGACAGAAAAGAGTTTCACAAATTGAGACGAGCCTCACCGAAAGAAAAATATAAATAAATGCGGGCCTTTAGTAAATAATTATCGAAACAATTAGAATTTGGGATGGTCGTTTAGCGAACTTCATGGCTCTTCCCCAAAATAACACTACGTTAGTATCTTTAGGCACGATTTAATTAAATAACCTTCTTAAAATTAGAGTGCGCATTGATGCGACTCAAATCCAAATATCGACGAAGTCGAAATGTGTTGACAACTACGGGTGCATTGATTGCGACGTGGTTCGAAATGCGTTTTTCATGACGTCGCAATTCTTTAAAAATAATGGTAATAAAAGAGGTGTAAAATTAATAAAAGGCATATAAGCTAGCACGTATTAAAATCAGATAAAATCAAATACAACAGTTAAGCGACCGTGCTGGAACCACGGAACTCGGGAATGCCTAACACCTTCTCCCGGGTTAACAGAATTCCTTACTCGGATTTCTGGTTCGCGGACTGTTAACATAGTCATAAATTTCCTCGGTTTGGGATTCAATCAGTGACTTGGGACACTATTAATCTCCCAAGTGGCGACTCTGAATAATTAATAATTAAATCCCGTTCCGATTGTCCTTTAATTGGAAAAACTCCTTTACGCCCTTCCGGGGGTGTAGGTTATAAACCCAGTATGACAAAACCGCTGCTGGAAATTAAACCCAGAACCACTGGTTCAGGGCTCAAGGATTCAAGCTTAGAATAATTGTTATATTTGGCTTTATTATCCGATATATATTGCATGTTTTGACATAACATACTAAATGTTGTCTTTTACCGCTTTGATATTATCTGAATTGTATATAAACTGTGCCGAAACCCTTCTCTTCTTACCTCCGGGGATGTGCTTACTGGTTGAGACTCCCTATTCTGTTAGTGTCATACCCTAAATAAAAGAGGCTCGGAAAGTTTCTAAGCCGGCTGGCCTTTTGGTTCCCGGAAAGGAGCTCCTTCCTCAACTCGAGTTGTCCGCTCGGGTACACTGTCTAGAACACCGACCCAGGTTTTGAACATAGAATAACGTGACTTCATGCCGGATCCCTAGTAGGAACGCTTATTTGCATCACGTTGCATTTGACTTAGGGGACTCAACACAGGGGTTGGGTCCGTCTAGGACTAGCAACCTGAAATGAAAAGACCATCCTGATGCATCCTACTTGCTCTGTACATATATTTGTTTCGAACCTGCATGTTGACCGGTTTCTGAATCTCGGGAATGTTGGAAAATTGAGGAAAAAAAGAGAAAAGAGAAAAAATATCAGTTAGGGAGTTAATTGAAATAAAAATCAATTACTGGCGAAACTCTGCCGAAATTTCGAAAAAAAAAAGAAATGTTTTATTTTGTTTTACTAAAAAAAAAAGCAAAGAAAAAATAGAAAAAAAAGGTCTTTTATTTTTGGAAAGTTGGTCGTTGAAAAGAAAAGGATAAGAAGAGTTTTTGTTTTAGTTTGAAAAACATAAATTGTTTCATTATTTGTTGAAAAGGAAAGAAAAAAAGAAAGTCTTTTATTTTAGTTTGGAAAATAGGTTGTTTTATTATCTGTGAAAAAAAGAAGAAAAAAAGGCTATTATTTTTAGTTTGGAAAAATAGGTTGTTTCATTATTTGTTGAAAAGAAAAAGAAAAAAAAGTCTTGTTTCTAAAAATAGTTTTATTCGCTTATGAAATGCAAAAAAAAATAATAATGGAAAAGAGTCATGTTTTAAAATAGTTCGGTTAATTTGCCCGAACTACGCATGGTTTGATTCTCACAGGACGTGAGATACGCAGGCAACCCTCATCGGGTCCTACCTCCCCTTTGCAAAAATAACCAAAAAATATCAAACTTTCAATTTTGTCATAAATAAATCAGGTGATGCCGTTTTTGTCAAAAATAGCCAAATGTTCCCAAACGGGGCGCCGGAAGGCTGACTTTGCATAAACAGCCACCTTTGGTCGTATTTTGATTTTTGACCCTCACAGCCTTAAAATTTTCAACCTCGAGGCGTTGAAAGGCCGTGTCGCAATATCGGGTCTTTTATCTTAAATAAAAACAAGTAATTTGGGGACGCCGGAAGGCTGACTTTGCAAAAAAAGGCCATTTAGGTCACCTTTTAAGGTGTGACCGGTTGACTTCCGCTATTTTAAAATCTTTGTTCCCGAAATGCGGAAAGACCGCGTTTGAGAATTGAGTTCTTCATTTGAAAATATAGGGGTAATTTTGAGTCAATAATATAATTAGTTTTTTTTTTGGAGTTAAATAAAAGTTTTCTTTTCGCTTAAACGCTTTAATAAATGTGTAGGATGAGCACGATGGTAAATGAGCCCTTTTCAATAATGACCAAAATCCCTTTTGAGCTGCAATTGTGGTGGAATGATTTGGGCAAAGAAGGGCAAGACGAAGTGAGAAAATATTTGAAAGACCTTCCGGATTTATTAAACATTCAGCCTCGGGGGGATATCATCAGGGCATTGGTCGCCCATTGGGATTCGGCACATAATGTATTTCATTTTTCAGATTTTGAACTCACCCCAACATTGGAAGAAATAGCGGGGTACATCGGAAGTGGTCAAGCTCCATTGAGATTCAAATACTTGATTGCTCCTAGGGCCATTACCATACACCGATTCTTGGATTCCTTGAAAATACCCCGAACAGTTCACCATCCAGATTTTGCAAAGGGTTTCTGCAGTTTCCGCTTCATGTATGATAGATATGGCCATGTGGGCGGGTTCAATAATCCAGACTTTAAGCTTTGCAGCAGAAATAGCCGACAAAAATGGGAGGACCACAGACGAGTGGCATTTATGATAGCTTTTTTGGGCCTCGTAATATTCCCAAGGAAAGATGGTAATATTGATTTGAAAGTAGCGGGCGTCGTCAGTACTTTGCAAACCATGGGGAAAAACACTTTAGAACCTATGATTGTGGCTGATATCTTCAGAGCTCTCACCGCATGCAAAGCTGGGGGCAAATTTTTTGAAGGATGTAACTTGTTGTTACAAATGTGGATGACTGAGCATTTGTTCCCTCGCTCTCAGTTATTGAGTTATGGTTCGGTTGAGAAAACTTGTGTAGGTGAATTTTATACAAGAATCAAAGGGGCTAGTCTACCTGAAGGAGTCGCGGCCTGGGCATTACTATTTCGGAACCTCAGCGCCGGCCAGATACAGTGGGTGCTTGGATGGTTGCCTATCGAAGAGGTCATATATATGCCGGCAGCCCGGCCGCATTTTCTGTTGATGGGACTCAAAAGCATCCAGCCCTATGCGCCATATCGGGTTCTGAGGCAACTCGGTAGATATCAAGTGGTACCAAGAGACGAAGATTTGAGTACCCAAGTGGTCGAAATCAGTCCTGACGGTCGATTCCCCGAGGAAGAAGTTCGCCAAATTTGGAGCGAGTGCCAACATTTGATGGCCAACACTTGCGTGTCAGATATGGTCAAAGGGGAAGTTGCTCCAGGGTATCACGAGTGGTTCAAAGGTGACGTGGCATGTGGGAGGCCGGCTAAAAGACCTCACCTCGAAGATTTCGCCAAGTCATCCCAAGAACAGTGGAACTGGTTAGCCAAGGAAGAAAGTTATCGAGTCGAGATTGGTAAACTAAAGCAGCAAGTTGAGAGTCTGAAATTTGAGAACAGTGTACAAGTTGCCGCAGATCAAGGGGAAAAGAATAGACTAGCCAGAGAAAATGAAGCACTTAGGGCCCAAATGCGACAGTTGAAGATAACCATCGATAAGCAACCGAGGAGCCGATCCGATGAACAATTGGTAAAAAGATTGGAAAGTGAAGTCAGAGAATGGCGGGATGAGTTAGGAAAATCTGAAAATGTCATGGCAGAACATAAAGCACAGTGGGCGACAAGAACCGAAGAGCATCGCCAATACTTGAATCAGTTGAAAAGGGACCATGAGAAAATTGTTGCCAATTTAAAGAGAAAAGTAGTTGCCCTTGAAGGTAGAGCGGTTAGGCAGGCTAGAGACTTCGAAACTGAGAGCGGACATTGTTACAACTTGTTAGCCCAAATGGAGGCAGAAGTGCAACAGCTGCAAGACCAGCACTTGCAAGACTCCCGAGCTTTAAAGACGTGCAGCGATCAGATAAGACGCTTGCTCATAGAAAAGAAGCAAACAAAAGACAGGATTAGAGCCATTGCTCATGCTATTGTCAGGAGATGTCGGGTTTGTGAAGACATGACCCGTACTACTTTTATCTCAGCAGTGATGATCTATGTGAAGCGAACCATGAATGAGTTAGAGCATCTTGAAAGGGATTTGGATCCTAGACCCGCGGCGAGGCCGAACGACGCCCCGCGGACACCTAAGTTTGAAGCACTAGATTATGCATAGTCCGTGTCTGTGAGTGTCTACCATTTCAAGTCAGTCTTTTGTACGTTCGTTATCTTTATGGATTGAGTATGTTTACAGGCTTAGAGTTTTTGGTTTGTTTTCAGGTTGCGTTTGTTAGTTTCTTTCCAAAACAAAAGATGTCGGGTTTGTAAGAGTCTGTTTTATTAATGAAAGTTGAGCATTTTATTTCCACCCTTATTTTTACATTTATCTTCACGAACTACGCTTGGTCTGATTCGTGCGAGGTCACGATACGTAGGCAATCTCCATAAAGATTCGACCATAATTGTAAGAAAATAGAAGGAAGAAAAGGAAAATAGAAGGAAAACTGAGAAAGAGAGAAAGAAAGAAAAGAGCGGAAGAACAGAGAGGGAAAGAAAAGCACAAGAGAGGGATAAGGCGAAAGAATGGTAAAAAGAAACAAGGAATGAAATACTGGGATGACGCATGCAATCGAGCAAATGCATAATAGAAATGAATAACTGTATAAGTGCATTCATGTCAACGTGTGGTTATTAAACTCTGATAAGACCTAATCGCTAACAAAGTGGTTGTCTAAATATGTGAGTCCAGGCAGGTGGTTAGTTGATTGGCAATTCTGGTAACTCACCCATACAACACCCGATCGAAAGATCAAGTAAAAATGACAGGGCAGGATTCAGAAATCAACATCATAGACCCTTCGAATGAGATTGAGGTAATAGATGTGGGTGCTATGAAAGAGGAGATGAGGAAATTAAAAGCACAAATGGCTGAAATGCATTAGGCATGGTCTCAAGGACATCCGGCACCACTATATCCTGCTAACCCATCTTACTTCCCACCCCTGGCTCAAGCTCAGGAGCCTACCACTCCCCACGCATCTTCAGTTTTCCCTTATCAGGCCCAGAGTTATGGTACCACTTCATACGCTCCCCCAGCTCCACCTCCTAAGCAGAACCCTCCACCACCCATGGTTCCCGTCTTTGTGGCACCTCCCCCAGCTCCACTACATAGATCATCCAGTGAGCCGCTATTCCAAGCTCACGACACCCAATATTACCCTCCCGAACCCACTTTCAAAGCGCCTGAGCCATATACCTAATTCTCCCCATTTTGAAATCCCGGGAGAAGTTGAGAAACCGGTTAAGAATGCAGAACAAGAGGAAGTGATTCGTAAAGTCAAAAGCCTGGAGCAATCCTTCAGGAACATGCATGGTTTAGGTAACCAAGTTAGCGTCGCATACAAAGATTTGTGCCCTTTTCCAGTAGCCCATTTGCGTGGTTTCTGTAGCAAAATGAGAGGTGCTGGGGGAAAGGATGAATTGTTGATAGCATATTTCGGTCAAAGCCTGAGTGGGTCAGCGCTAGAATGGTACACGAGGCAAGACCCCGGTCGATGGTATACATGGCATGATTTGGCACAAGCATTCATTGGCCATTTTCAATATAACCTCGAGATAGTCCCCGATCATCTGTCATTGTTGAAATTGGAGAAGAAACCTGGGGAAAGTTTTAGAAAGTTTGGTTTCCGTTGGAGGGAACAAGCTGCAAGGGTTGATCCTCCCATGAGGTAGAGTGAAATGGTAGATTATTTCTTGCAAACATTAGAACCTACCTATTTTGGTCATCTAGTGACATCTGTCGGAAAATCGTTTAATGAAGTGGTAAAGATGGGAGCCATGATTGAAGAAGGGTTGAAATCTAACAAGATATTGAGTTACTCGGCGTTGAAAGCAACCACCCAGGCCATCCAAAGCGGTACGGGTGGTGTGCTTGGGAAGAAGAAGAAAGAAGAAGTTGTTGCAGTTGAAGCTAGTGCTTGGTCCAGGCCCAATAACCCTCCACCCTACTACAACCAACCCAGACCCCACCACCCAAACTACCAATATATCCCATATGGCCCACCGCAACACTATTATCCACCACCAGAACCACACTTTTCTATCTACCATGCCCAGACCTACACTCAACCCCCAGTGAACTCGCAATGGCGTACACCAAGTCCCCAAAATACACAGCCACACCCACAAAACACCTATCCACCTCCCAGGGCTAACAGACCAGGAACCAACTTCTGCCCGAACCAAGCTTTTAGAAGTGAGAAGGCCCCAAACAGGAAAACCTTTACTCCGCTGGGAGAATCTTATACCGCTCTCTTCCACAGATTGAAACAGTTGGGAATGCTAACCCCGATTGAATCCAAAGCACCAAACCCCTTCCCAGAAACCTGGACCACTCTGTTAACTGCGAGTATTGCTCAGGGATGCCGGGGCATGACACCGAAAAATGCTGGAAGATGAAAAACGCGATACAAGAGCTCATCGATAATCGATGTATTGAAGTACAGGCTCCGGAAGCCCCAAACATCAATCAAAATCCGCTACCAGCGCATTATGAGGCCAACATGATCGAACTGATACATAAGGGGGCAGAGTTTAAGAAACCGTCGCAGGTGGTTATGGTGATTCGTTCTACGGAAACCAAAGAAGAAACAGTGAGTGCAAGGCCAACAGTTCAGTTAAAAGCAATAAAAGACAAGCCAGTAGTGGTAATGGGAAAGGGACCATTTGCGGCTGCAAAAAACCCGGAGCCAGTCAAGTTAATGGTACCAGGGTCATCATCTGCACCCGTGGTGGTGGTGAAAGGAGCTTATATAGAACCGGTTATCATAAAACTGGTAGTCCAGTTACCCATGGTTGACAGCAAAGCCGTACCGTGGAGATATGACAAGGTAGTGGTGACATACAAAGGAAAGGAAATTGAGGAAGAGAGTTGTGAAGCACAAGGACTAACCCGGTCGGGACGTTGTTTCGCTCCCGAAGAGTTAAGAAAGGCTAAGGGCGCTAAAGACAATCCAGTGCCAGTCAAAAAGGCTGTGACGGAAGAAGAGGCAGAAGAGTTTCTGAAGAAGATGAAAGTACAAGATTATTCCATTGTTGAACAACTGAGAAAAACACCGGCTCAAATCTCGTTGTTGTCATTACTGATTCACTCTGATGAGCATTGCCGAGATTTGATGAAAATATTGAATGAGGCTCATGTACCCGACAAAATTTCAGTGAACCATCTAGAGACAATTGCCAACAAGATCTTTGAAGTGAACAGGGTAGCATTTTATGATGATGAATTGCCTATGGAAGGCACAGAACACAACAAGGCTCTCTATTTGACGGTCAAATGTGAAGGGTCAATGGTTACTCGGGCACTAATCGACAACGGGTCGAGCGCTAATATTTGCACGTTATCCACATTGAACAAGTTAAAGATCGATGAGGATAGAATCCGAAAAAATAGCATATGTGTTCGAGGGTTCGACGGAGGGGGAACAAACACAGTAGGGGATATTGTACTCGAATTGACTATTGGCCCAGTCGAGTTCACGATGGAATTTCAGGTGTTGGATGTTGCGGTATCCTATAATCTTTTGCTGGGTCGACCGTGGATTCACGCGGCCAAAGCCGTGCCCTCCACGCTGCACCAAATAGTCAAATTCGAGTGGGACAAACAAGAAATTGTGTTACATGGGGAGGATCCCACATGCGCCATGAATGATGCCATTGTACCCTTTATAGAGACTGAAGAAGATAGGGGAGCATGGGTTTATCAGGTCTTTGACACGATTCCGGTAAGCAGGGTGCCCGAGGGTAAAAGCATGCCATGTCCCAGGGTGCCAGCTGCGACCGTCATGGTAGTGTCAGAAATGCTGAATAACGGGTTCGTGCCCGGGAAAGGTTTGGGGGTTGAACTTCAGGGCAATACTCAACCTGTGTCTTTGCCCAAAAATCTGGACACCTTCGGGTTAGGGTTCAAACCAACAGCGGCAGATGTCAGAAGGGCCCGTAAATTGAAGAAGAAAGCCTGGGTGCTGCCTAAACCAATTCCTCGATTGTCCAGGTCCTTCGTCAGGCCGGGTATCAAGAAACAGCCATTGGCAAAGATGTCAGGTTCGTTAATTGGGGCAGAGGGGAATTTGGATGAGGTGTTTGAGAAAGTATTTGCTGAAGTAAACATGGTTGAGGCCGGGGAAGGGTCAAGCAGAGCAGACATACAGTACATCGGACCACATGCTAACATCAACAATTGGGAAGCTACTCCTCTTCCAGTTCGGAGGGAGTCGTGGTAGTGGATTTTGTTTTCCTGTTTTGTCACTTGGATTATTCCAGGGTTTGTAATCCAGTTGCTATGTTCTGTCCGTTTGGACGAGTTAAAGCCTTGTTGTCTTTACATTTAATGAAATGCAATTTTCTTCGTCCCTAATTATCTTTCCATTTTCTTTTCTTTTCTTTCTTTGTACAGTTCTTTTTATGCTGGTATCAATGATATGACATGCATGAAGAATCTTCGGCCCAGTTTTAGCCAATCTAGCTCAGAAGTAGTAATACAAGAGATCGAGTGTGATGATGGGGTGGATCGTAACAACGATGAAGTTGATGAGGAAATTAGTAAAGAATTAAGTCATTTCGAAGAAAAACCCAAACCTAACCTAAATGACACAGAAACAATTAATTTAGGGGACCAAGACAATGTGCGGGAAACTAAAATAAGTGTTCATCTAGAGTCACAACTCAAGGAGGAGATAATTAAAGTATTGCATGAGTACAAAGATGTTTTTGCATGGTCATATGATGACATGCCAGGTCTAAGCACTGATTTGGTGGTTCATAAATTACCCACTGATCCAGCACTCCCTCCTATCAAGCAGAAGTTGAGAAAGTTCAAAACAAACATAAGTGTGAAGATCAAAGAAGAGATTACCAAGCAGTTTGATGCAAAAGTCATTCAGGTTACACAGTACCCCACTTGGTTAGCTAATGTCATACCTGTGCCAAAGAAAGATGGCAAGACCCGGGTGTGCGTCGATTATCGAGACCTTAACAAGGCAAGTCCAAAAGATAACTTCCCACTTCCCAACATCCACATATTGATCGACAACTACGCCTAACATGACATTGGCTCTTTTGTGGATTGTTATGCGGGTTATCATCAGATTCTAATGGACAAGGAGGATGCAGAAAAGACGGCATTCATCACGCCGTGGGGAACATACTGTTATCGGGTCATGCCGTTTGGTTTGAAAAATGCTGGGGCAACTTATATGAGGGCCATGACAACCATATTCCATGATATGATACATAAGGAAATCGAGGTATACGTGGATGATGTGATCGTGAAATCTAGACAGCAATCCGACCATGTCAGAGATTTGAGAAAGTTCTTTCAAAGGCTTCGCAGGTACAATCTTAAGCTCAATCCTGCAAAGTGTGCTTTCGGGGTGCCATCTGGGAAGTTGTTGGGGTTTATAGTCAGCCGGCGGGGTATCGAATTAGACCCGTCAAAGATCAAAGCTATTCAGGAGTTGCCACCTCCAAGAAACAAAACTGAGGTGATGAGTTTGTTGGGAAGATTGAACTATATCAGCAGGTTCATTGCTCAGCTCACGACGACATGTGAACCAATTTTCAAGTTTTTGAAGAAAGATGTCGCGGTCAATTGGACTGATGAATGTTAAGAGGCTTTTGATAAGATAAAGGGGTATTTGTCAAACCCACCTGTATTGGTTCCGCCAGAACCAGGGAGGCCTTTGATTTTATATCTGACAGTTGTGGACAGTTCATTCGGCTGTGTACTGGGGCAGCATGATGTTACGGGCAGAAAGGAGCAGGCTATTTACTATCTCAACAAGAAGTTCACATCTTACGAGGTTAAGTATACCCATCTGGAGAGGACATGTTGCGCCCTAACTTGGGTGGCACAGAAGTTGAAACATTATTTGCCATCTTATACTACTTACCTTATATCTCGCTTGGACCCGTTGAAGTATATTTTTCAGAAACCCATGCCTACAAGAAGGCTTGCAAAGTTGCAGATCTTGCTTACAGAATTTGGCATTATATATGTGACACGGACTGCCATGAAAGCACATGCATTAGCCGATCATTTGGCTGAGAATCCCGTTGATGAAGATTATGAGCCTTTGAAAACTTATTTCCCTGATGAAGAGGTGATGCACATTGATGAATTGGAACAAGCTGAGAAGTCGGGATGGAAACTTTTCTTTGATGGGACTGCAAATATGAAAGGCGTGGGAATAGGAGCAGTACTTATTTCGGAAACAGGTCAGCATTACCCTGTTACAGCTCGGCTTCGTTTCTACTGTACAAACAACATGGCAGAATATGAGGCATGCATTTTGGGATTGAGATTAGCTGTGGATATGGGTGTACGGGAAGTCTTGGTCATGGGTGACTTTACTGGTACACCAAATTCAAGGGGAATGGGAAACACGGAACTTGAAGCTTATACCGTATCAGCAATGTCTGCATGAGCTTTGCCAGCATTTTCAGGCCATAGAATTCAGGCACATTCCAAGGATTCATAATGAGGTTGCCGACGCTTTGGCGACTTTGGCTTCAATGTTGCACCATCCAGATAAGGCTTATGTTGATCCATTGCAGATTCAAGTCCGTGATCAGCATGCTTACTGTAATGTGATAGAGGAGGAAATCGATGGAGAGCCGTGGTTCCATGATATCAAAGAGTACATTAGAGCGGGAGTATATCCAACGCAGGCCACCGGTGATCAGAAAAGAACAATTCGGCGATTGGCAAGTGGGTTTTTCCTTAGTGGAGGAGTGTTGTACAAAAGAACTCCAAATCTCAATTTGTTTTGATGTATAGATGCAAGGTAGGACACAACTATCATGACGGAGGTGCATTCCGGAGTTTGTGGACCGCATATGAGTGGGTATGTTCTAGCAAAGAAGATTCTCCGAGCGGGTTATTATTGGCTCACGATGGAGCGGGATTGTATCAGTTTTGTGCGTAAGTGTCATCAATGCCAAGTACATGGAGATTTGATTCATTCTCCACCATCAGAATTACATACGATGTCCGCACCATGGCCTTTTGTTGCATGGGGCATGGATGTTATTGGGCCAATCGATCCAGCGACATCAAATGGGCACAGGTTTATCTTGGTAGCTATAGATTATTTTACCAAATGGGTGGAAGCTAAGACGTTCAAGTCTGTGACCAAGAAGGTTGTAGTTGACTTCGTGCATTCAAATATCATCTGTCGATTTGGGATCCCAAAGGTAATCATCACAGATAATGGGGCTAATCTTAATAGTCATTTGATGAAGGAGACATGCGAGCAGTTTAAGATTACTCACGGGAATTCTACTCCATACCGTCCCAAGGCAAATGGTGCGGTGGAAGCAGCCAATAAGAATATAAAGAAAATACTCCGGAAGATGGTTGAAGGATCTAGACAATGGCACGAGAGATTGCCTTTTGCATTGTTAGGATATCGCACCACCGTTCATACCTCGGTGGAGGCGACTCCTTACTCATTGGTATATGGTACCGAGGTAGTAATACCCGCAGAGGTGGAAATCCCGTCCCTGCGAATCATTGCAGAGGCTGAGATCGACGATGATGAATGGGTGAAAAGCCGTCTTGAGCAGCTGAGTTTGATTTACGAGAAGATATTGGCATCAGTGTGTCATGGCCAACTGTACCAACGAAGAATGGCAAGATCATACAACAAGAAAGTACATCCAAGGAAATTTGAAGTCGGGCAATTAGTACTGAGGCGGATCTTGCCTCATTGGGCCGAAGCCAAAGGAAAGTTTGCCCCAAACTGGCAGGGACCATTTGTAATAACCAGAGTGTTGTCTAACAGAGCATTGTATTTGACAGATGTGGAAGGAAAATGTATAGAAATGGCCATCAATTCTGATGCGGTCAAGAGATACTATGTATGATTTCTTTATTTTCTGAATGTATCTGTTTGTATTTGGCATATCTTAAAGATTGAAATGATGAAGACATTTTGTCCTGCTATCCAAACACTCTTATCCCTTGTTATCCCCTTCGAGCCTTACTTATTTCTCATACCCCTCTTTTCGGAATCAGCGGCACTATCAGGGAACACAGGTGCCGAACATAAAGGAAAGAAGAGAAAAACAAAAGAAAAAAGAAGAAGAGAAAAACAAAAAGAAAAGAAGGAAAAAGAGAGAAGAAGAAAAAGAAAAGAAAGAAAAGAAAAAAAAAGGAAAGGAAAAGGAAAGAGGAAAAGGAAAAGAAAGAAAAGCGAAAGAAAAGGAAAGAAAGAAAATCACAACGACAAAGGTTAAATATACGAACTACGTTTGACTTAATCCCGAAAGGGTACGTAGGCAGCCTTACTCCGAGGTTCAGTCATATCAAATAGAAATCCTAAAATCCCCAAGCAAGAAACTGGGGCAAAAGTTGTATTGTTATGAAAGTTGGATTCCGAAAGATGTAATTTGAACCCATTCGAATCGTTTGAGCCTTTTATACCTTTCTTTCTAACCCAATCCAAAAGCCTACATTACGGTCCAAAGAAAGACTTTTTGATCAATTTCTAAGAAATGCCAGGTCGAGCAGGTGACGATAATCCGTATCAGTGGCGACACTCTGGTTCAAGCAAGGAAAAAAATGAAAGTAAAATGAGAGAGTCTTACTGGTGAAAACCTTCACGGGCACCGTAAGGCGACGGGAGCCGAGAGAAAAATAAATGATAGAGTCTTATTGGTAAAAACCCGCGCAGGCACCTTGAGGCGAAAGGGAGTTGAAAGAAGGTTAAAAGGCAAAAGGTTTGTGGGTGGAAAAATGTTTCGAGGTACCGCAGGAAAACAAGGGTAAGGTCTGGGTGATTCAAACCATTGATGGGAGTTCTGGGCAACAAAGTACGACAATTAAAAGCTGTTTATTTGGACAGATTGGGCCGATTAATCCAAAGTGCATGTCATAACCATGGGTACCAGCTGTCTCGCTCAGATAAGTTTCTTTTCCTTCTCTTCTTAAAACAGTCATCTGGTTTTGGATTCTTCTTATCCTTAACTCAAAAATCGTCGCATTTCATTTTTCTATTGAGGGTTTTATCTAACTGAGATATTCCAGTGCTAGTTTTGGTCAAAGCAAGCAGAAGGTACTTCAAAGCTCACTACCAGTTTCCGGAATTGTAAAGCACAACGTGGTCAGAGCATGTCAAAAACAACATGATGTAAAGTGGAATATAGGGAATTAGCGGAAGTTTCATTGGGGAAATGATTGGGGAATGTCGTGGGAAAGGCAAAAGCTCAAACAAAAAGGTCAGAAAAGTAAAACAACAACAGGGGTGTAAAACATTTCGGTTGCCAGATGTTGGGAAATTTAAAAGTTGGTCAGGAAGTCAAGCGGTTTAGGGTCAGTATGTGGAAATCAGTCAACACAAAAGCAATGCAGGGGAAGGGTTTTTCAGCAAGAATGCCATCAAGTAACCACCATTTTAAACTGACGAAATTTTCTTTGATTATAACAGGGGCAGAAAGTTAGTCGTTGAAAGGGAACTCTCCAAGAAGGAAAACAAGCAGTAACCAGGTTTAATTGCAAAGTGCGGTTTGATTAAATACAAGATAACCCTGAAATGCATAAGGGGAATCGAATTTGATTACAAAGTTGGCATGATTAAAATAAGTGTAAGTTGTCAGGACCTTCCTGGATAATAGGATGTAATTCAGATACCCGAAAATCAGGAGTCCGCCTGGAAAACAGAGACATACATTTTAATTTTAGCAATCAGGAGTCTGCCTGGAAAACAGAGACATATAATTTAATTTTGGAAAGTCAGGAGTCCGCCTGGAGAATAGAGACATACAATTCAATTTTAGCAATCAGGAGTCCGCCTGGGAAACAGAGACATACATTTTTAATTTTAGCAATCAGGAGTCCGCCTGGAAAACAGAGACGTATATTTTAATTTTAGCAATCAGGAGTCTGCCTGGAAAACAGAGACATACAATTTAATTTTGGAAAGTCAGAAGTCCGCCTGGAGAATAGAGACATACATTTTTAATTCTAGCAATCAGGAGTCCGCCTGGAGAACAGAGACGTACATTTTAATTTTAGCAATCAGGAGTCCGCCTGGAAAACAGAGACATACAATTTAATTTTGGAAAGTCAGGAGTCTGCCTGGAGAATAGAGACATACAATTTAATTTTAGCAATCAGGAGTCCGCCTGGAGAATAGAGACATACGGTTCAATCTTAGCAATCAGGAACCCGCCTAGAAAATGGAGGTGTTGAATATTTTAAGCAGTCGAAATCAGGAGCCCGCCTGGATAATAGATGAGCAGTTCCAATTTTAAGTTCAACAATCAGGAGCCCGCCTGGAAAATGGAGGTGTTGTATATTTTAACAATCGAAATCAGGAGCCCGCCTGGATAATAGAGGGTAGTTTTGATTTTAAGCCCAGCATGTCAGGAGCCCGCCTGTATAACAGAGGAATACATACAGTTCAAGTTTCGGAAGTTGGGGGTCTGCCTAAGGGAACGGCAGTATGGATTTTTATCAAGAAAGCACAAGACAATGAGACAACAAGAAAGAACAAGACAACAAGGCAACAAGGAAGTACAAGAGCAAGTTTGAAGAATTTAGATAGGAATTTTACAATTCATAGAGCATAGTTAGTTTAGCTTCTTTTATCTTTGACACGATGTAATAAGGGAGGTCAGCAAGCAGCAACAGCAGCAGTAATAGCAACAAGCGCAGTGCAATCACAGTTCCTGGTAGTCCCAGCTACCAGACACTCCCAAACTACACTGACCTGATTCATGTTTAGCCCAGGATATGTAGGCAACCTCCGAAGCAGGATGCGATCAAACTTTTCGAAAATGCTTCGCACGAAATTTTTGAACGGGCAAAAATCGCTCGTATTTGCTCACTTGTCTTTGCCCTGAAACCTTTCGCGTTTCCGAGCAAAGAGGGGCAGCTGTGAGCACGTGCTTTTTGCCCTATATATGAATAATTCCCAAAATCCCAAACAAAATATTTTTTCTTTATTTTTACAATTTTTTTGCATTTTGGTGTCATCTTCTGATAATTGTTGCATTTTATTTGTGCGTGTTAATTTTTATAAAATACAAAAAAATACGCATTTTCTGCATTTAAGTTTTAGTTTTATATTTTAGTATCAATTGGGGATTAATTTGTGTAGAACAATACATGAAGAATCACAAAAAATAGTTCACTTTTGCATTTTTAATGATTTTATTGTAAATTTGTCACAAAATAGTTTTTGAACAATTTTAGGAATTAATTGTGAACAATTTGTTTAAAAAGGATTATAAAAATTATAAAAAGAAGGAAAAGAAAATAAAAAGGAAGTAAGGTTAGAAATTAGGGTCTTAATAAAAGACCCAAATTTAGGCCAAATTAAGGGAATTGCTCAGGCCCAGACACCCCCAAAAACATTTCAGTTCAGTCCAGCCCAAGTCCCTACCCGGTCTGCCCCCCCCCTTTAGACGAAACGGTGTCGTTTCGGGGTCATTAAATCAGGACCGCTGGATCTCATCAATCCAACGGTCCGGAACTGACGAGGTTCTTAGTATTTAAGTGTCCGAACCCTTCCCCCTACCCCCATTTGCCTCGTCTTCTTCACCCCACCCCTTCTCCTCAAACCCTAATCCGCGCCGCCCCTAAATACCTTGCCGGCGGTGAACACAAACTATGCCGTTGACCCTGAGATTAACACCACAGATCCCCCTCACTCTCCTCTTTCCATTGCACCTATTGGTTCATCTCGAACAAGGCCGGAACTCTTCGAATCTTAATTTGAAGTTTTCCGGCCAGGTGACAAGTTCGTCCAAATCAGTCCAAAATCACACCCCACAACCCCCAGCCCTTCCTCAACACTAATCCGTGGTTGTTTTCTTTCAAATCACCATGAAACGGCCCAAATCTTAGATCTAAGAATTTCTGGCCAAACCCTAAAACCAAATCCTTTTGATTTCAAACTGTAGTATCCTTAACCATGTGTTCTCTTGTCAGAACACATGGTTAGGGATGTTACGCGTCAAAAATCTGAAAGGATTCAGATGTTCATGACTGGCCGGAATCCCTTATGCCTTTGTGAGTTTTTTTACTGCTTCTTTTACTCGCATGATTGAAGTATTATTCACAGTTGTTGTTTCGTTATTTGTTCTGTTAATTTTATGGTTTGAATGTGTTAGTTTAAGTTTTGTTAATTACTGTTGATTCTGAGCTTGATATTTGGTTGAATGTTTATAAGTTCATGGTTTAAGAATTAGTTTTAAGTTCATTTAATATTAATCGTGGTAGCTTAAGCTCAGTTTAATTTTGTTTAGCTTGTCTGAGTGGTATAATTGAACAGAATTGGTTTTGGTTAGTCTAATTAGTTGGTTTCTGAATGCTAGTTGATTAATTTCAGTTAGTTTCAGAATGGTTTAGGATATTGGGTATAGCTGTTAAGGATGAGGGTAGGTTCAGTGATTTTGAAAGGTTTTCAGGGGTAATCTGGGTATGGAAAAGGGTAGTTCTGATAGGAATAGTAATATCAAGGTATAGGGAAGGGCAGTATAGGTATTGTATGGGTAGAGGAATACCTTAGGGCCTTTTAGAATGGGGTGCAAGTGTAGATTTTGATAATTGTAGTGCAGTTACTTGTTTAGCAAGATAAAACTAGAGGGACTAATTTAAAAATAGAGAGGGACTGATTGGTAAATCAAAACCTAATCTATTCTCTTTGGGGTTGCTTATAAAAGGGTATGAGATGCCTTGGGAAGGGGGCTCTGAATTTTTCCTGCCTTCAGCCTTAAGTTTCAATTTAGGCTTTCATTCCTGCTTTTAATTTTAGTCAGCATTTCAATTCTAAGAATTTCAGAAAATAAAAACATCAAAAATGGAGAAATTCGAAATAACTTCACAGTTTCATCACTAGTCCTGGATTTCAATTTTGGGCTTTGGGGTTTAGCCTTCTTACAAAGGTGCTCAGGTACAGCTGTAAGGGTCAAGGGTATATTTGAAGCATGTTAAATTGATCTGTGGGAGCCTGCTTGCATATTTGGTTTTTCAAAGCAATCTGCCTGTGTTTCCGTGGTGTAACATTGCTGGGTTTGTTGCTTGTTGCTGTTGAAAATAGCTGATTCCTCTCCTTTTCTCTATTTTCATTACAGTTCCTAGGTACATATCCTTGACTCGCATCTATGGAACTCCAAGTTTGAAGTGGAGAAAAATGAGAATGCTACTGGAATTCTGTTGCCTTTGGAAACATTGTCTGTTGATTGCCTTTTCATGGTTTAGTTTGTTTAAATTGTCTGATTGTTATTAATTGATTTAGTTGGTGTTGATTCGAGCCAATAACTGATTTGTATAATTGAGACTGATGAACTGTCCAGCATGAGTTTGATTGCTTTAATTAGTAAGTGGACATTTGGGTATTTAGATTCATGTATATAGTCCAGGGTGTGGGCTGTTTAAATTGTGCATTTCATGTTTATACAATTGTCATTTTCAATTTGTTTAAGTTTCACAGAATGCTGAAGTCAAATCTGCAAAAGTTGTAGTTGATTTGGAGTTCTATACGCATGGTTAATTTTAAGTTTGGGTCTAGTATGAATTACATATTTAACAACCTCATATTGGGCCAGTTTTGGGCATGGCATACTAGCAGGTAGCCCAAGAAATTAGTTAAATCAAAAGGTGCCCAAGGATTCGATCCCTGGGTTGTACGATTGCAAGCCAAATTTTGGGCCTGCTTTGTACCTAACGCCTAAGTGCTCTAAGGGCCTGTGCCCGCAGCATGTGCAATGGCAGGAGTTGGGCTTTGTGGGCTCAGAGCCCATTTATTCGGCATTCATGCCCGGATGTTCAAATTCAAATTCAACAAATTGTAGGCCTAATCAATTAGGATCCTCAAAGTAATTAATGGCATAATTATTTCATTGTGTAGACTTGGAAAGGTTGTTTAGTGAATTTCACCGCCTTCCCCAAAATAACAATACGTTAGAATCTTTAAGCACGACTTACTTAAAAAATTACTTTCCTAAACTCGGGTGCGCATTGATGCGACCCAAATCCAAATCTCGACAAAATCAAAATGTGTTGACAAATCACGGGTGCATTGATTGTGACGTGGTTCGAAACATGTTTTCATGACGTCGTAATTCCTAAAAATAAATAATGACAGAAAAGAGTTTCACAAATTGAGACGAGCCTCACCGAAAAAAATATAAATAAATGCGGGCCTTTAGTAAATAATTATCGAAACAATTAGAATTTGGGATGGCCGTTTAGCGAACTTCATGGCTCTTCCCCAAAATAACACTACGTTAGTATCTTTAGGCACGATTTAATTAAATAACCTTCTTAAAATTAGAGTGCGCATTGATGCGACTCAAATCCAAATCTCGACGAAGTCGAAATGTGTTGACAACTACGGGTGCATTGATTGCGACGTGGTTCGAAATGCGTTTTTCATGACGTCGCAATTCTTTAAAAATAATGGTAATAAAAGCGGTGTAAAATTAATAAAAGGCATATAAGCCAGCACGTATTAAAATCAGATAAAATCAAATACAACAGTTAAGCGACCGTGCTGGAACCACGGAACTCGGGAATGCCTAACACCTTCTCCCGGGTTAACAGAATTCCTTACTCGGATTTCTGGTTCGCGGACTGTTAACATAGTCATAAATTTCCTCGGTTTGGGATTCAATCGGTGACTTGGGACACCATTAATCTCCCAAGTGGCGACTCTGAATAATTAATAATTAAATCTCGTTCCGATTGTCCTTTAATTGGAAAAACTCCTTTACGCCCTTCCGGGGGTGTAGGTAGAAAAAAGAGGTGTGACAACATGAATTAATCTTATTCTTGGAAAGAATCAAGTTCTTCCAAGGATCAAATCTCTTGGGTTGGCAAACTCTTCAGTGTGGACGGTGTCCTACAAAGTATTTATACGCAACCTTAAGTCTTGGAGAGATATACTTTGATCGAACCAATTACCCTCTTTTTGTTCTACTTCAAACAAACATTATAGCTCTATCAGATCTGCTGTGTAACAAGTTAGAGAAGAAAGAGAAAAAAACACCAGTGATGCATTGTATCAAGAAAAGACGAGTGACATAGAAACTGAGTTGTTGGTGTAAACTACACCATTCACTTTGTACTCAAAAAACTCAATCATTGAAAGAGAACCCCCTTGCAACTCAAGGGGACTGGACTAGGATTCACATTGAATCCGAATCAGTGTAAAAATTCTGGCATCTTTAATTCCTGCACTTTACTTTTGCCCCTCTTAATATTTCGCTATTATATCTAGTTGACTAATTGGGAACTAGTCAGCTTATAATAATTAATTTTAAAAATAAGCAATTCACCCCCTCTTGTACTTTCAATTGATATCAGAGCAAGTTCACATTTTTCTTTTGCTTAACAGCTTGTGAGAAAAGATCATGGCCAATCATGTTATTGTCGGAGCACTCTTCCAAGAAGGAACATCGCAAGTGAGGCCACCGTATTTCAATGGACAACATTTCTCTCACTGGAAAGTGAGTATGGAAATATACGCAAAGTCTTATGATGTCAAGGTTTGGTGAGTTATCAAAAAGCAGAACTACCCTCTACCGGCTGCTGCTCAATCACTTGCTGATCCTGAAGATATAGATAAATATACAAATGAGCAAATGATAGTTGTGCAAGTTAATGCTAAAGCAAGGAATCTGTTTTATAATGCTATAAGTGGTGAAGAATATGAGAAAATCTCCAGTTGTGATACAACCAAAGAGATGTGGGATAAACTTGAAGTTACGTATGAAGGAACCAGTAAAGTAAAAGAAACTCATATCAACATGTTGGTTCATGACTACGAACTCTTCTAGATGAAAGAAGGAGAATCCATTGAAGAGATGTTTGCCAGCTTTAGCAAAATCATTAGTGATCTAAAAGATTTTGGCAAACCATACTCAAGTGGTGATCAAGTTAGAAAAATTCTGAGAAGTCTACCCACTACTTGGCAGACAAAAGTGTTTACACTTGAATCACAGGATTTGAACAAATTATCATACGATGAACTTCGAGGAGAACTTATAGCTTTCTAGAAAATCCATCTCAAGAAAACAAGCCAAGAAGAAAAGAAGAAAATAGTTACTTTCAAGGTAACAACTGAAAGAGTAGACAATGATATTGATGACGACCCTGAAGCTCTTCAAGAAGAAATTTCCATGGTATCAAGGAATATGGATGGTCTAATGAGGAGACACAGGAATACAAGAAGAGGCAGGATACCACCCAGGCGAACTAGGTAATATAATGAACAAGACAAAAATGATGGCAAATGCTATGAGTGTGGAAGATCTGGGCATGTTCAAGCTGAATGTCCTGATCTTAAAAGAAAAGTTTCCAGCGGTTTTAACAAGAACAAATTATTTGGAAGCTGGAGTGATAAAGACAGTTCAGAGCACGAAGAGATAGAAAATCTATGCTTCACGACAATTCTAGAAACGACATGAACAAACTCTCAGGGTGCTGGACATATGAGGACACTTCAGATGACGAATACAAAGATGACAATGAGAACTATTTCATGGCATGGGGTGAAACAAGCAAAGTAAGATCTTATAACTGTGAAAGATGTAATGAATTGCATAATATTCTTGACCTTACTTTGAAATAGTCTCAAAAAATGATGAATAAACTAAAGAGACTCAACAAAGAAGTAAAATACTGGAAACTCAAGCTTGAAGTGCGCAAAATTGAAAAAGAAGTACTTCAAGATGAGTTTCAGGAATTGCAAATGCAACTCAATGGCATGCGCAAGTCCACTAGTCATAGTTCTGTCAAGTCGAACAAGGTGACTTACAAGTGAACTGGAGAAGGACCAGCCAGAACAGAGTCCACTAGTACTAATACAAATGAAAGATCCAAAAAAGGATCAGGACTTACGTGTCACTACTGTAACAAAAGTGGACATAAATATTCTTTTTGTCGATTTCGTAAATCATATGTCTCAGGATGGATTTGGAAACCCAAAAATAATCCCGAGTCCAGTAATACTAACCAAGAAGGACCCAGCAAGCTTGGGTACCTAAAAGGAAGTGATAATTATATTTTGCAGGAACACCACAGAAGGAGTCGTAAAGAAAAATGGTACTTAGATTGTGCGTGCTCCAGTTACATGACATGTAACAAAACCTGTTTAAAAAAGTTACAAAAATAGACAGAGGAAGTGTTAAATTTGGCGATGACTCAAAAAGAAAAATAGTCGGTACCGGAACAGTTCCTTTCAATAATAGCTGTGATATCATTGAGGTTTATCTTGTTGACGGACTTAACTACAATCTTCGAGTATACGTCAGCTATGCGACTCGGGGTATGAAGTAAAGTTCAAGAAAACAGGTTGTGCTATTGAAGATGAGACAAGTAAAATAATGCTCCCAGGTAAAAGGCATGGAAATGTCTATATTCTGGATGGTTTTGAAAATATAAATGGTCATATTTGTTTAACATCCATATCTGATGATCCATGGTTATGGCATAAGAAACTTGTTCATGCAAGCATGCATCTGATAGAGAAACTTTTCAAGCATGATTTAGTTATTGGTTTACCTAAACTCAATTTCTCTAGAAATCATATATGTGATGCATGTCAGATTAGGAAATAAACTAGAAACTCTTTCAAAAACAAAGATATTGTATTTACTTCAAAGCCTTTGCAATTGCTTCATATGGACTTATTTGGACCTACTAGAACTGCTAGCATAGGAGGCAAACAATATGTCTATGTTATTGTTGATGATTACTCACGCTTTACTTGGGTGATTTTTCTATTTCACAAAGATGAAGATTTGAAAATATTTGTGATCTTCTGTAAAAGGGTCGAAAGAGAAAAGGGGTATCTTATTACAACAATTCAAAGTGATCATGGAGGAGAATTTGAAAGCAGAGTATTTGAAGATTTCTGCAATAATCAAGGAAACACCCATAATTTCTTTGCTCTAAGGTCACCCTAATAGAATGGAGTCGTGGAGCGGAAAAATAGGACTTTGCAAGATATGGTGAACTATGATACTAGAATATTCATTGCCAAATCACTTTTGGGCAGAAGTAGTAAGTACAATGTGTCACATTCTCAACCGATGCCTCATAAGACCCATCCTGAAGAAGTCTCCTCATAAATTTTGGAAAGGTAAACAACCCAATATAAGTAACTTTCATCTGTTTGGAAGCAAGTGTTTCATTCACAATAACGGTATTGAAAATTTTGATCCAAGAAGTGACGAAAGTATTTTCTAGGTTATTCATTAAATAATAGATCCTTCAGAGTCTATAATAAATGCACACTATGTGTAGAAGAATCAATATATGTTATCTTTGATGAAAATAACACTTCGGCCGAGAAAGAAATTATTGCAGGTGATGAAGATCAAATTCAAGAAATTCAGGGGTCAAGCAAATCCCAAAAGTCAACTAATAAACGTGATGGTGTCATGGAGTCAACTAATGAGATTAGCAACAGTAAATCAGAATCTCCGAAGGAGTCAACTACTCACACAAGTACAATTCGTCCAAATAAATGGAGAAGCGAACTAGAATATCCTCAAAAGTTTATCATAGGAGACCCAAGCGAAGGAATGAAAACCAGGGGAGCTCTCAAGAAGAAAGAAAACATAGCACTGATTTCCCAGATTGAACCAAAGAAAATAGAAGAAGCTCTGAAAGACTCAAGCTGGTTACAAGCAATGCAGCAAGAGCTAGATCAATTTGACAAAAATCAAGTATGGAAACTGCTGCCTAAGCCTGAAAATGCTCCTGTAATTGGAACAAAATGGGTTTTCAGAAATAAGCTAAATGAGGATAGAAAGGTTGTGAGAAACAAAGCTAGATTAGTAGCTCAAGGATACTCACAACAGGAAGGAGTCGATTGTCACACCTCCTTTTTCCTATACACCCGAAGGGTGTAAGGGAGTTTTTTTCAATTTAAGTGACAATCGAAACGGGATGATATTTATTAAAATTAAGAGTCGCCACTTGGGATAATTTATGGTGTCCCAAGTCACCGGTTTAAAATCTCGAATCGAGGAAAAGAATGACTCTGTTTAACAGTCCGCGAACCAGAAATCCGGGTAAGGAATTCTGTTAACCCGAGAGAAGGTGTTAGGCATTCCCGAGTTCTGTGGTTCTAGCACAGTCGCTAAACTGTTATAAATGGTTCAATTATCTGATTTTAAAACCATATAAACCTATGTGTATTTTTACTTTAAACCGATTTTATTTAATTAATTAAAGGAAGATTACAACGTCATTTAAAATATGTTTCAAACCACGTCACATAAATACACCCGCAGTTCGCAACACATTTCAGCTAACGTTGAGATTTGGATTTGGGTCACATAAATGCGCACCCGAGTTTAGGAAGGTAAATTATTAAATAGCACGCCTAAAGTAACTACGCGTTTAATTTTGCGAGGGCCATGGAAATTTGCTAAATGGGACGCCTCAAATTCTAAGAATTTTAAGGGATATAATTAAGTGAGGACCACGCATTTGGGATTATATTTGGCGCGGCGCACCTCAATTTTATTTTTTTTTAAAAAATAATTAATTGATTAAGGAGAGGCTTAATGTGATTCTACTATTTTTTACCAAGAGTTCAAGCCTGTTTAATAGATGATGGACCTTGGTCAGCATATGTTATTAACCAGAAGACTGAGTCCCATGGACATAAGGGTATACCAAATTAAGAATACAAACCCAATACGGCTTTTGCTAATGAACTACCCTTTGACAATTGCTTCGGTTAATTATACAGGGACAATTATGTGAGATTCTCAGTATAATTTGAGCCTATTTCCATGCGTAATGTTAAGTAGAATCTTATGGGTCTATCCAGTAGATGTAAGTCCTAAAGTCTATTTTAAACTAACACATTTCTGCATTATAAATGAATCAATGCATAGCTCGTATTTTAAGGCAACTTGGATCATTTTCCTTTATTCTAAGCATGAGTCATATTGATTACTACTTAAAAAGAATTCGATCACTCATTACATGAATATGACACTATTGAATTACAAGGTAACATGCTGTAATAACCATATGCATTGCTTAGCAAGAAGATACCTACACAATTTATACCATTTGGCATGATCTAACTACGTATGCAACCAAATAAGCTATGCACCCAACTTTCCCAGAAGACTTTCAATTACACAACATTTAACCTCAAGATACTTGCTAGAGGACTGATCCCTCATCAGATAAAACCAAATACAACTTTCAACATGATTTTTGACATTACTCAGCAGGATATAATGCACCAGGCAAACTCATTAAACTAAAATAAAACTAAGCTACTGAACAGAGCAAATTTGGCAAGATTACTAGAAGAAAACCAACTTGAACCAAATGGATTAAACCAAAGATCTATATTGAGATGCATTTAGACATAAACTGAAGGCCAAACAGTTCTAACTAATTAAATCAAACTAGAACCCTTATCTATTACTGATGCCACCAAGTCTAAACCACTTTAGGATCATTCACATCCAAACAGAATCCAATTTCAGCATTTGAAAAGGCTGACAACAGCTTCAATTAAGAGTCCAAGCAAAAGGGATACAAGTTATATCCAAACTTGATTAAACTTAATGTTAAACGAACCTCCATAAGAGTTTAGAATTATGAAAAGATTCAGTTATACAAGACCAAGCTTTAACTATGAAATACTAAACAGAACATTGAATTTCTTTGCTAATTCTTGAACCAAATTCAACTCTCAATGAGTGCTATCACCAAGAGGGAGAATATGCACCAACCACTTATAGTTTCATAAAAAGTAAAGCTACACTATAATAGAAGAAACAAGCTGATATTATGCTCTAAACTTCCAGTTTTCCATATCAGACATGAAGCAAACTTTACATTAGGAGGAATTAAGTAATATACCTGAGAAATAAGAGGAAAACAAGAAGTAAATGAGGGTTAATGGATACGACACAACAGATCAGCAATGTAACAGTAGTAGCAACAGCTCAAAACCAGATTTTAGAAACAATGGAATTTGAGCTATCTTAAATCTGATACAGGATCTTTGAAGCTTTCGGAAATTCTAAGTAACCAAGAACACAAAAACCAAACAGAATTTGAGTGGCTTTCAACAAGGAAATGCAAGAAACTTAAGGTTATTTCCGAGTTTTCTTTTCAGTTTCCTTTCAACTATCTCTATTAGTGTCTCCAGTGAATTCTTTCTATGTTCTTAAGTTCTCTTTTACAAACTTTTTCTTTTCTTTTTCACCTCTAAACTCTGTCCCCTTATTTCTGTCCCCAACAGCCCTTGAAATAGGCATTAAGTTAGTGTTCTCTCCACTATCAGTCAATTTTTTCATTTTTAACTATCCACTAACTTAGTGCTTATAATTTAATTCAGTAGTGCCCTTTCTAAATCTTATCACTTATTAGCAGCCACCTAATTCAATTATTGAGGTTCGCTTAGGCTAGACTACCCAAATTATCCCCCATGACCCTGTTATTGTTTCAGGAAACAGACCAAACATGGGTCAGATTGACCCAATTTGACTTGGTGTGGGTTTGTATAGCCCAGGTCTTGGGCTTCAAATTTTAGTGTCCAAATCCAATTCTGTGAAAGATAGCAAAGCATATCCAATTTCAATCGGACCTCAGAGCCAAATGCTCTCAATCGGCCGAAAGCTAAAAGAAAAAAACAAAATAACTAAAATTCAACCAAGACTAAATAAGCTAATAATTATCATGTCATAACCTAAAAATAAAAGTGCAGCAATTTAACCATAATTATAATTTTTTTTTAAAAACAAAACAAAACTGAAAAACTAACAAATGATCCTTAAATTGATATAAAAGAAAAACAAAACTGAGTTCGAAATTATTCGAACACGCAGACCAAGAGCAGACCATTAGATTAGGGCTAGAAGAAGAAGAAGAAGAGAAGAAAAGAATAATGAACTAGTCAATAGAAAATAGAACTCACCTGGCTAAACTCGAAGTTAAAATTTGATAACTTGATTCATACAAAACTGATACCAATCGCTTTTCTCTGTCAAGAAAGAGAGAATGACATCAATTTTGTAGTGAATCGGCCTTCCCGAGTCGATGCATGCCACCAGTTTTGACCGTATCGAGTTTTGAATTTTTAGGGCTTGAATTTGGATCTAATATTCGAGGGTTTCTAGAAAGATTCGAAGGAAACTAATCTGAGATTTGTAAAGAGGGGGTCGTGGAGGTTCTGTGGTATATTTTTGGTGGTGAATGGAACTGGCGTCACCGGGTTTAGGGCGGTGGAAAAGGGTGGCGGCATCTCTAGGGTTTTCAGAGGTGAAGGGGTTTGGGAGATGAAAGGGGGGATGTGAGAGACAGGTTTGGGGGGTTCAAAGGGGGTTAGGGTATATTAAAAAGGGATTTTGGTTCTCATCCGTTGGATCAATGGAAATCGACGGCCCTGATCAAAGCGTGTCCAAACAACGTCGTTTGGTTCTGGTAGGGGCGGACCGGGTAGGGAACGGGTTTTGGGCCTGGACCGGACAAGTTTTAGGGTAGTTTGATTTGGGCTTTGAATTAATTAAACATGGCCCTAGAATTCTGCTTTCTCTTTTATTCTTTTCTTTTCCTATTTATTTCAAAACTATTTTCTCCTCAAAATTAAAATAAAAACTTAATTAATCCCCAAACCAAATCATTTTATCAAATTAACTTAATTATCTCTAAATAATAATTATCACCAATAATTAAATAACAAGAAAATCACACAATTTTGACATTAAACACTAAAATGCAAAAAATACGTTATTTTTTGGGATTTTCATTTTTGCAAGATGACAATTTACTTAATTAATCTAAAAATGTAAAACTAAATTCTAAATGCAGATGCTATATTTTTTGTATTTTCAATGTATTAATAAAATTTAAATATGCACAAAATATGCAAACACTCAGGCAAATTGCACAGTAATTCCTAATTTTAGCAAATAATTAGATAAAAATCTAATTTTGGGAATTCTTTTTGGAGTAATTCATGCGAGGCAAAAATCACGTGCTCACAACTGCCCCTCTTTGTCCGGAAACATGAAGAGTTTTCGTGCAAAGATAAAGTGAGCGGATACGAGCGATTTTTGCCCGTTTGAATACTCCGTGGGAAGCATTTTTGAAAGATTTGACCAAACCACTGCTTCAAAGGTTTCCTACATATCCTTGGCTATAGAGGAATCAAGTCAATGTAGTTTGGGAAGTTTCGGTATCTGGGACTACCATGAAGCTGTGATTTTAGAGTTGTTGCTGCTGCTTACTGACCTCCTTATTACACCATGACAAAAATAAAGAAGCTAGACTAAAATATGATCTATGCATTACAAAGATCTACTATATACTTTTCAAGCTTGATCTTGTGATTCTTGTTACCTCATTGACTTGTGCTTTCCAACGGAAGTTCCTTTGCTGCTAACTTGAATTGTATTCTTGAGATGCTTTCTCTTTCCTCCAAGCGGGCACCTCATTGCTGAACCTTTAAAAGTCTTCCTTTGACCATTGTTGTCTATCCTCTGTTCTACAGGCGGTTTCCTGATTACTCGAACTTGAATTGCTTCTTCCCCTCGTTCTTCAGGTGGGCTCCTGACTACTTGAAATTTGAATTGTATTCCCTTGTTCTCCAGGTGGGCTCCTGATTGCTGAAACTCGAAATGTATTCCCTTGTTCTCCAGGTGGGCTCCTGATTGATGTATTTGAAATGTATTCTCTTGTTCTCTAGGTGGACGCCTGATTGCTGATACTTCAACTGTTGTTCCTTGTTCTCCAGGTGGACGGCTAATTGCTGATACTTCACCTGTTGTTCTTTGTTCTTCAGGTGGACACCTGATTTTTGATATTTCAATTGTTGTTCCTTGTTCTCCAGGTGGACGCCTGATTGCTGATACTTCAACTGTTGTTCTTTGAAACTTGATTTGTTTTCCCCTTGTTCTCTAGGTGGGCTCCTGATTATTTGATCCTGAGCTGCTTTTTGTCCTTAACATCTGTGTTGCTCTTCCCTATTCTTCAGACGGGTATCTGACTTTCAACAAAATAGACAAAACCAAAGAAAATTTTCTGCCCCAGTTTGGTAACTGGGCGCATCTGTAAGTGTTAATTGAATCCTTTTACCAAGCATCTCTAACAATCTGCAAGCTATATCCCATTATCTAGGAGGGTCCTGAAAATCTCTAGCAAGTTTCCAAAGCTACATTATATTTTTTAGGGGTATGATTTCCGTCGAATCTTGTTACTTAAGACAGTCTTAAAGCTACATCCTATTATCCATGAGGGTCCTAAAATTTCGAATTAAAGCTTATCTTACGAATGACAATTTCAACGCTAAATTGTACTCTCTTATAACAACACTTACTTATCTAATGGAATGCTTAAAGTTACGTCCCATTATTCAGGTGGGTCCTGAAAACTCTTATGCGAACTTTGAAGTCAACTTATATCCCTTTGGTGCACATTTGTCCTAGATTTACTACTTATGATTGTTTTGGATTTTAACCTAGGTCCCATTTTCCAGAAGGGTCTTGAAGTTTCGAATTGAGCCTTGTCTTAAAAAATGAAAAATTCAAACCAACTTATATTTTCACAAAGTAGAGCTTATGCTAGATATTGTACTCATGAATATTTCGAATTAAAGCTAAGTCCCATTATCCAGGAGGGTCTTAAAAATTTCCAATTAAATCGGGGGAAAAGGTGGGAAAAGATGGTATTTCTTCTTGGGGGAAAAAGGTTGAGGAAGCAGAAAATCATAATCATCAGTCTGGGAAAGAAGAGAAGTCAGAATCTTTGTTCTCATGGGGTAAAAGGGTGGAAAAAGATGGTGTTTATGCTTGGGAAAAAAGTTGAGGAAGCAGAAAATCATAATCATCAGTCTGGGAAAGAAGAGAAGTCAGAATCTTTGTTCTCATGGGGTAAAAAGGTGGAAAAAGATGGTGTTTCTTCTTTCTTGAGGAAGTAAAGCGGAAACAAGTTCTTTTTGGTCCCTTTGTTGGCCAACCCGAGGGATAAAGGCTATGAGAGTCTCCCCAAATTACTTTGAAATCCGAGGCCTCTGGGGTAATGTCCAAAGTGTACATCAAACATGCAAACTTCGTAGCTCCACTTATAATCCTTTGGGTGCATTTATGCCAAATTCCGCTACTCATGATTATTTTGAATTTTAAACTAAGTCCCATTTTTTAGGAGGGTCCTGAGAATTCTGCGATCAAACCTGCATGGTACTTGCTTTCCTTACAGGGTGCTTCCTGAAACAAATGCCTTCTTTGTCCCTGTTTCAAATCAAAGAAAATCTTGTTAGTTTAAAATGTGGTGGTTAGTTGTGGCATTCTTGCTGGGGATGGTTTTCTCTTTGCCATGCTTTGCTTCGACCAACTGCCTTGAACTAGTCGAATGATTGTTTTGACCTTCTGACTGATCCTTAACTGCAGGATCCCCCAACTGTTGTTCTCTCCTTCTGACCTTTCTGCCTGAACCCATACATCTCCCACGACATTACTGAACCATTCCACCGATATAGCTTTGCTTACACCCTATGTCCTACTTTTCATCATACTATCTCTAACATGTCTTAGCCGCATTTTGCTTTGTGCAATTTTGAATCTGGTAGTACACTTTGATATTCCTTCTTATTTGTTGAAACAAGGCTAACCTTGGAAGATCTTTAGAGGAGTAAAGTTAACAGCAATAAAATGCAATGATTTTGAGAATTAAGAATAAAGAAGAAAATCCAAATTTGGATGATTGTTGGAGATAGGAAAAGAAACTTATCTGAGTGGATTCACTGGCACCAATGATCATGGTATGCATTTTGGATTAATCAGCTCAGTCTATTTAACCAATCTCCTTTCCACTTGTTTTACTTTGTGCTCCAAGATTTCCACGACCCAATTTTTTACTTTCCGCCAACTTACGGACCTTGTTCAACTTGCAGTGCCCTAGAGGGTTTTCACCGACAAACTTCTCTCATTTTTTTATTCCTCAATTCCTTGTCGCCTCATGGTGACCGCGAAGGTTTTCACTGATAAGACTCTCTCATTTTTACTTTCTCTCAGCTTTCGCCGCGTCATGGTGCCCGCGAAGGTTTTCACCGATAAGACTCTCTCATTTTTACTTTCTCTCAGCTTTCGTCGCCTTATGGTGCCCATGAGGGTTTTCACCAGTAAGACTCTCATTTTTTGATTTCTCTTGCTTAAACCGGAGTGTTGCCCCTGATATGAATTCTCTTTATTTGCTTGATATGGCATCTCTCGAAGACTGATCGGGAGGTCTTTCTTTGGACAGCCATGTGGGTTCTTGGATATGTTTGGAAAGAGAAGGGTATCAAAAAGGCTCCAAGCAACTCAAATGGGTTAGAATTACAACTTTTGGAATCAGATTTCTTATCACAATCACAACTTCTACCCCAGTTTCTTGCTTGGGGATCTTTTGATATTTTATTTTACTATGACCGAGCCGTGAGGTTGCCTATGTATCCTTAACAGGAATTAGGTCAAACGTAGTTCGCAGCCTGAATTTCTTTATTTTCTTGTACTTTCTTTTTTCGCTTCTTTTATTTTTTCTCCTTTTTTTCTTTTTTTTTCTTTTACTTTCTTTTCTCTCTTTTCGTTATTGATTCCAAAAGAAGGGTATGAAAAAAATAAATAAGGCTCAAAAAGGGAAAACAAAGGCTAAAGTGTTTAGATAACAGAACAAATTGCCTTCGTCATTCCAATCTTCGAAACAATGCCAAATACAAACAATCAACAAATATACCAAAGAAATCATATATAATATCTCTTGACTGCATCAGAATTGATAGCCATGTCTATGCATTTTCCTTCGATATCTGTTAAACATAAAGCACCATTGGACAGTACTCTGGTCACAATGAATGGCCCTTGCCAATTCGGTGTGAACTTGCCTTTTGCTTCAACCTGATGTGGAAGGATACGTTTCAGCACTTGCTGGCCGGCTTCAAACTTCCGGGGACACACCTTTTTGTTGTATGCTCTTGCCATTCTCTTTTGATACAACTGGCCATGACACACTGCTGCCAATCATTTTTCATCAATCAAGTTCAACTGCTCCAAACGGGTTTTGACCCACTCATCATCATCAATCTCAGCCTCAGCGACAATCCGAAGGGAAGGGATTTCAACTTCTGCAGGTATTACTGCTTCAGTGCCATATACCAATAAATAAGGAGTTGCACCTACCGAAGTACGGACAGTAGTGCGATAACCCAACAATGCAAATGGTAATTTTTCATGTCATTGCCTCGAACCTTCTACCATTTTCAGAAGTATCTTCTTTATGTTTTTGTTGGCTGCCTCGACTGCTCCATTCGCCTTGGGACGATACGGGTAGAATTGCGATATGTAATCTTAAACTGTTGACATACCTCTTCCATCAAATTACTGTTAAGATTAGCACCATTATCCGTGATAATCACCTTTGGGATTCCGAATCAACAGATGATATTTGAGTGAACACAATCGACCACTGCTTTCTTGGTCACCGATTTGAAAGTTTGGGCCTCAACCCACTTGGTGAAATAATCAATGGCTACCAGAATGAACCTGTGCCCGTTGGATGCTGCTGGCTCAATTGGTCCAATGACATCCATGCCCCAAGCAACAAAGGGCCATGGTGCCGACATTGTGTGAAATTCCGATAGTGGAGAATGAATCAAATCTCCATGTACTTGGCACTGATGACATTTGCACACAAAATTGATACAATCTCGCTCCATGGTGAGCCAATAATAACCTGCTCGGAGAATTTTCTTCGCCAGCACATATCCGCTCATATGTGGTCCGCAGACTCCCAAATGTACTTCGGACATGACAGCCGTAGCTTGTCTAGCATCTATGCATCTTAATAATACAAGGTCTGGTGTTCTTTTATACAAAACTCCTCCATTTAAGAAGAATCTACTTTCCAACCGTCGAATTATTCTTTTTTGATCCCCCGTGGCTTGCACTGGATATATCCCCATTATGATGTACTCCTTGATATCATGGAACCATGGTTGACCATCAAGTTTTTCTTTAATCATGTTATAATAAGCATGCTGATCTCGGACTTGAATATGCAGAGGATCGACATAAGCTTTGTTCGGATGGTGCAACATTGACGCCAGGGTAGCCAAAGCATCGACGACCTCATTATGGACCCTTGGAATATGCCTGAACTCCACTGATCGAAACCGTTGACAAAGATCATGCAAACATTGTCGGTACGGTATGAGCTTCAAATCTCGCGTTTCCCATTCTCCTTGAATTTGATGTACCAGAAGATCAGAGTCTCCCAAGACCAAGACTTCCTGGATATCCATGTCTGTAGCTAGCCTTAGACCCAAAATACAGGCCTCATACTCAGCCATATTGTTGGTGCAATAAAACCGAAGCTGAGCCGTAACAGGATAGTGATGCCATGTTTCAGAAATAAGCACAGCTCCTATTCCCACTCCTTTTATATTAACAGCCCCATCAAAGAAACGTTTCCAGCCTGGTTTTTCAATTTGCTCCAGTTCATCGATATGCATCACCTCTTCATCAGGAAAGTAAGTTTTCAATGGCTCGTACTTATCATCGACCGGGTTCTCGGCCAAATGATCGGCCAATGCTTAGGCTTTCATCGCAGTCCGAGTCACAATAATGATGTCAAATTCCGTGAGCAAAATCTGCCACTTCGCAAGTCTTCCTGTCGGCATAGGCTTTTGAAAGATATACTTCAACGGATCCAAGCGCGAAATGAGCTAAGTAGTGTAGGACGACAAATAATGTTTCAATTTCTGTGCTACCCAAGTTAGGGCGCAACATGTCCTTTCCAGGTGAGTGTACTTAACCTCATAAGCCGTGAACTTCTTGCTAAGATAGTAGATGGCCTGTTCCTTTCTGCCGGTGATGTCATGCTGCCCCAGTACACAGCCAAATGAATTTTCCAGGACTATCAAGTAAAGAATCAAAGGTCTCTCTGGTTCTGGCGGAACCAGCACGGGTGGGTTTGACAAGTATCCTTTTATCTTATCAAATGCTTCTTGACACTCATCAATCCACTTGACCACAACATCCTTTTTCAGCAACTTGAAAATCGGCACACAAGTTGTCGTGAGCTGAGCAATAAACCTGCTGATGCAGTTCAACCTTCCTAACAGACTCATCACTTCAGTTTTGTTCCGCGGGGGTAGCAATTCTTGGATGGATTTGATCTTTGATGGGTCCAACTCGATGCCTCACCGGCTGACTATGAACCCCAACCGCTTTTTGGATGGAACACCAAATGCACACTTGGCAGGGTTAAGCTTGAGATTGTATCTACGAAGCCTCTAAAAGAATTTCCTCAAATCCCCAATGTGGTTGGCCTAATGCTTTGATTTTATGATCACATCATCTACGTATACTCAATCTCTTTATGTATCATATCATGAAACACAGTAGTCATCACCCTCATGTAAGTTTCCCTGGCGTTCTTCAAACCAAATGGCATTACCCGGTAGCAGTAAGTCCCCCATGGTGTGATGAATGCCGTCTTTTCTGCATCTTCTTCATCCATTAGAATCTGATGATACCCTGCATAGCAATCCACAAAAGATCCAATCTCACGCTTGGCACAATTATCGATCAAAATGTGGATATTGGGTAGTGGGAAGTTATCCTTCGGACTTGCTTTGTTGAGATTGTGGTAATCGACGCATACTCTAATCTTGCCATCCTTCTTCGGCACAGGCACGACATTAGCCAACCAAACAGGATATCGAGTGACCTGAATAACCTTTGCATCCAACTGTTTGGTGATTTCTTCTTTAATCTTCACACTCATATCAGTTTTGAATTTCCTCAACTTTTTCTTGACGGGAGGAACGCTGGATCAGTGGGCAATTTATGGACCACTAAATCAGTGCTCAAACCCGGCATGTCGTCATACGACCATGCAAAAATATCTTTGTATTCGATAAGTGCTTTGATTAACTCTTCCCGGATCTTTGGCTCGAGATGGACACTTATTTCAAATCTTTCAATTAACTCCTTGGCAGGATCAATCACAGAACTGGGAATTGCTGTTACTGGGAGACTTCTGGTACCGGACTTGACGAATGATTTGGAAAGACGTGGGACTGGCTTTGGAAGGACCCATACCTTTTGTTTTAGCTTTTTGGCCTTTCTTATGTCTGCAGCAGTAGGCTTGAATCCCATACCAAATGTTCCCAAGTTTTCAGGAAGGGACACCGGCTGTATGATGCCTTGCAAAGATGAGCCCAAACCTTTACCGAGTACAAAACCATTCTTCAACATCTCATAGGCTACCATGACTGATACGGCGGTTATCTTTGGATTTGGAATGAATTTCCCCACCAGAACTTTCTCTACCAACATCGTGTCAGAAACCTGGTAGACCCATGGTCCCTGGTCATCTTCCACTTCAATAACCGGTACAATGGCATTGCTGCGAGCGCATAAACTGCCTTCCCCATGCACAACCATTTCTTGTCTATCCCATTCAAATTTGACTACCTGGTGTAGTGTTGATGGGACTGCTTTAGCAGCGTGGATCCATGGTCGACCCAACAGCAAATTATAGGAAACAGCTATATCCAGCACCTAAAACTCCATTTTGAGCTCAACTGGCCCTATCATCAGCTCCAGCACTATGTCCCCAACTGAATCTTTACCTCCACTGTCAAATCCCCGGATGCAAATACTGTTCATATGGATCCTCTCATCTTCTATTTTCAACTTGCTTAGAGTAGAGAGGGGACAGATGTTTGCTCTTGATCCGTTGCCAATCAATACCCGGGTCACCATAGAGTTCTCACATTTTACTGTGAGGTAAAGAGCTTTGTTGTGCTCAGTACCTTCTATAGACAATTCATCATCGGAAAACGTGACTCTGTTTGCTTCGAAGATTTTGTTGGCTATTATTTCCAAGTGATTCACGGAGATCTTATGAGGAACGTGCACCTCATTCAAGATCTTCATTAAAGCTTGACGGTGCTCATCCGAATGGATCAATAATGACAATAGGGAAAGTTGAGCATGCGTCTTTCTTAATTGTTCCACGATAGAGTAGTCCTGTAACTTCATCTTCCTCAAGAATTCTTCTGCTTCTTCTTCAGTTACGGCTTTCTTTACTAGCGCTGGATTATCTTTAGCTCTTCTTAACTCCTCGGGAGTAAAACACCTTCCCGAGCAGGTCAAACCCTGCGCTTTACATGCTTCTTCTTTGACTTCCTTCCCTTTGTACATCACTATTACCCGTTCGTAATTCCATGGAATAGCCTTGCTATTGATTATTGGTAACTGGGTTACCAGCTTGATAATAACCCGATCTGCGCGAGCACCTTCCACGATTATGACGGGTTTGCTGGCCGCTTCGGGTACAACCACCTTCATCCCTTCCTGTTTCATTGCAACTTTGCTTAAAGACCCCTTCTCAACTGCTACAGATGGCCCAAAACTCTTTTTTGCTCGACTTGAGTGCCGACTCCTCACCGAATTATCATGACGGTCTGTGATGGCTTCTTGGGCTCTCCCTCCGCATGCACTATTTCGATCATATTTGCCTCCTGGTGGGCTGACATTGGATTCCTGTTAATATTGGGTGCCTCGGGAGCTTGAACTTCAATTCTATTGGTATCAATAAGCTCCTGTATCGCATTTTTCAAGTGCCAGCACTTCTCTATATCATGACCCGGAGTACCAGAACAATACTCACAGCTGACAGTATAGTCAAGATTCTTTGGAAGAGGATTTGGCAGTTTGGACTGTATCGACCTTAGCATATCTAGCTGTTTTAGCCTGTGGACCAGACTAGTGTATGATTCTCCCAACGGAGTAAAGGTTTTCTTTTTCTGCAACCTTTCACCCTTGAATGCTTGACTAGGCCGGAAACTTGGTCCGGGAGTGTTTTGGTAGGCTCGTGGATGTGGATAAGTATTTTGTAGGACGGGACCACGCCATTGAGTGTGGGCAGGAGGTTGGTTGTATGCTTGTGCATGGTGGACGGAAAAATGAGGTTCTGGTGGGGGATAGTAGTGTTGGGGTAGATTCTGGTGATAAGTTTGTTGGTGGGGTCGAGGTTGATTGTAGTGGTAAGGTGAACCTCTAGATCCGAACCAAGTTCCTGAATCAACCATTGCGGCTTCCTCTCTCTTCTTTTTCCCAATCCCTTATATGCCGCCCTGAATAGCCTAATTAGTCGCTTTGATAGCCGAATAGCTCATGATTTTATTCGACTTAGGCCCTCTTCTACCATGCCCCCCATCTTTACCACTTTGTTGAATGACTTTCCCACAGCTGAGACCAAATGGCCATGGTAAGTAGGTTCCAAAGCTTGTAGGAAGTAATCTACCATCTCACTTTCCTTCATTGGGGGATCTACTCTTGCTGCTTGCTCCCTCTATCGGAAACCATATTCTCTGAAGCTTTCACTATGCTTCTTCTCCAGTTTAATCAAGGACAGTCGATCTGGAATGATCTCAAGATTGTATTGGAAGTGACAAGCAAATGCTTGCGCCAGATCATCCCATGTGTACCATCTTCCATGGTCTTGGTGGGTATACCATTCCAATGCTGATCCACTCAAACTCTGACTGAAGTAAGCCATTAACAATTCATCTTTTCCTCCTGCTCCCCTCATCTTGCTGCAAAACCCCCTCAAGTGGGCTACTGGACCACCGTGCCCGTTGTATAGATCGAACTTGGGCATCTTGAAACCTGCCAGTAATTGCACATTCGGGAACAGACATAGGTCCTTGTAGGCCACGCTTACTTGACCTCCCAATCCCCGCATGTCTCTGAATGATTGTTCTAAGCTTTTAACTTTCCTGAACATCTCCTCATGTTCAGGATTTTTGACTGGTTTATCAGCTTCTATCGGGAGGTCAAAGCGAGGAGTATAGGAATAGGTTTCTGGAGCTTTGAAAGTGGGCTCCGAGGGGTAGTATTGGTTGTCCTGGGCCTGGAACATAGGCTCACTAGGAGATTTGTGGAGTGTAGCTGGTGGAGGTGCTACGAAGACAGGAGTTACTGGTGGATGAGGGTATGGAATTGGTATAGGGGGTGGAGATTGTAGTGTATGAGAAGTGGTGCCCCGGTAGTGTTGGTAAATGGGAAAGCTCGGTGATAGATTGGTGGCAGGATGATCCTGAGTTTGAGCCGGTGGTGGAGTGAAGGTAGGGTTAGCCGGGTAAGTGGATGGCAGATGTCCTTTAGCCCAGGCTTGATACATTTCGGCCATTTGTTGTTTCAATTTGTACATCTCTTCTTTCATGGCGTTAACGTCCAACTCTTCTCCTTCGATGACACTGGTGTCTACATCTGGGATAGACATGATTATTTCTCCTTTGGATCTGGTTTGGTATGGGTGGGTTGCTAGTATGCTTAGGTGAACTAACTGCTTGAATTTTGAGAACAACAACCAAACTTGTTAGTGATTAGAGTTTTAACAAATAAGCAACCACACATAGGAATGCAATGCACCTAGGCAATTAGTCATTTCTATCATGTATTTGCTCGGTTGCTTGTGTCATCCCGACTTTTCCTGACCTTTTCCTTTTATTGTTACTCACGCCTATCTTTTATTTCCCCCATTTTTTCCATTTTATTCTTTTCTTTTGGTTGTGGTCGAATCCTATGAAGATTGCCTACGTGTCATGACCCCGCATGAATCAGACCGAGCGTAGTTTTGGGGTACAAGTAACAAAACCCTTTTTTTTGGGATGTTTGAATTTTCACAAAAAGCAACTATTTTGATTATAACTACTCAAACTAACGGACTTTGATGAAAGGAAAAACAAACCAACATATTACAACAGAAGAAAATACAGGTTTGAAAACAAAGTGACAGCCTCCAATAGAAAGAAAATACAGACTCAAGTGAAAATCACGAATACATCAGTGCCTCAACTGTTCCTGGGGTCTGCGGGACATCATTCGGTCTCGTCTCGGGCCGGCGTGTTAAATCCCCTTGGAGGTGGTAGAGACTTTCCATTATCCGGTGGACAAAGGTCATCACAGTGGCGAAAAACATAGATCTAGTCATATCCTCACAACTACTGCACTTCATTGTGATGTACTCGGCGATCTTTCTGACTCTCTCTCTCTCTCTCTCTTATGACACCCTTTTCTTGCAACAAATGCCCAATCTGCCGTGCCCTGGCTTCCAGAGTTTTTTCGGCTGCTTGATTTTGTTCTTGAAGTTGTTGCAAATCTCTTTCCAACTGTGCCATTTCTGTATAACAATGTTTTCTTTCATCCTTGAATTCTTTCGCCTGTTTGATCATTTTGTCCTCAATGGTGACGACCCTTTTCTTTAACCTCGCAACCTCATTGTCGTACCTTTCTTTTAATTGTTTAACCGGGCGTGCTCGTTCTTCCGCAATTTTAGCCAATTGCTTTCGAGCCCAAGCTAGTTCACCTTGTGCTTTGTTCAGATCAAAACTATATTCACCCATTTTCTGCCTCAGGTTATATATGAGATTTTCATCTTTGGCACTTCTGACAGGATTTTCTGCCGCTATTTTCATTTTCTGAACTTGGGCTCGAAGGGCCTTATTTTCTTTGGCTAGCCTTTTCTTTTCACCATCATCCGTCACTGTTTGTAAGCCATTCTCGAATTGAAGGTCTTTGACTTGCTTTTCCAGCTTTCCTATTGTCGCCCTGTACTCATTTTCTTTGCCAACCAAGCCCACGGTTCTTGCGATGCCTCGACAAATTCCTGAATGTGCGGTTTTTTGGCCGGTTTTTCTGGTTCGACCCTTTTAGTGTACTTCTTTCTATACCAGGCAAGATAGGTGGGTGAGACCTCGACTCTAGATAGATCCCGCACTCGAGTGCTCGCCATCAAATACTGGCACTCGTTCCAAATAGAACGAACTGTTTCTTCGTGAAATTGGCCGTCGGAGCTAATCTCAACCGCATAAATACTGAGATCTTCATCTGGATGCATCACCTGACACCTTCCCAATTGTCTCATCACTCGGTAGGGTGCGTAGGCTGCATACCTCGAAGACCCATTAGGAGGAAGTAAGGACCAGTGGCGGGTATATACACAATTTCTTTAACAGGAAGCCAACCTAGTGTCCATTCTATTTGTCCCGTAGTGATGGTGCGAAGGCGGGCTATCCATTCTCCAAACCCCTCCGGTAACTTGAACCCTGAAATCCTTGTGTCGAACTCTTTGATGCAACTTTTCTCTGCAGACCCATAACTCATATACTGAGGGTGGTGACACAAGGGTTCGATCATCCACATTTGTAGTAGCAAATTGCATCCCTCGAAGAAATCTGCCCCAGCTTTACAAGCTGTAAGAGCTCGGTATATCTCAGATATTATCATAGGGGCAAGGGTGCTCTTAGCATTGGTAATTAAGACTTTGACGACTCCAGCCACCCGCAGATCGATATTCCCATCTTTCCGGGGAAACTCCATAAGGCCTAAGAAAGCTACCATGAAAGCGAAACGCCTTGTTCATCCCATTTTGCTTGGTTCACTTTGCTACAAACCCCGCTTTCCAGATCGTTGAACCCTTTTATATGCCCATACCTCCGGTATATAAAATGTAGAGTGGAAAAACCACCCTCCAACTCGGAATATGGGACTTCCTTGCTTATTTTTAACAAATCCATGAATTTGTGAGAGTTAAGGCTCTTGTAGCAATCAGATACTTATGCCTCAGACCTTCAGTACTTCCCATGTAACCTGGTATCTCTTCTAAGGTGGGTGTGAGTTCAAAATCCCAGAAATGCAAGACGTTGTGAGCCGGGTCCCAAAATGTAACCAATGCCTTTATGATGTCTCCCCTAGGCCTTATCTTAATCAACCCGGTGAGACCTCCAAAATGCAGATTGACCTTATTTTGCTCTGACTTGCCCAGATCTTCCCACCACATATGCAACTCCAAAGAGATTTTGTTCATAACTGTTGCTGGCAAATTCTGACTCGTGCTCATTCTACATGTTTATTAGGGTGTTTAGGCAAAAATTAAGACTTATTTGACTCAAAAATAAAATTAACACACATTCTTTTCAAAATAAAATAAAAACCCGGTTTTGCAAATACAACCTTTCAGCATTTCGAGAACGAAGATTTTAAGGTTGTGTCGGTTAACCAGCCAAAACTTTGAAAAATGACCAAAGGTGGATGTTCTTGCAAAAGCAACCTTCCGGCGCCCTTTTGGGGACATTCAACTATTTTTGACAAGAATGACATTCCTTTAATTATTTTCAAATGAAAAATAAAATTTTTGTTTTTTTTGGGCTATTTTGCGAAAAAGGATAGTTGGACCCGATGAGGGTTGCCTACGTATCCTACATCCGGTGAGAATCAAACTGGCATAGTTTGGGCAATTTTGACAAAACAAAAAACCAATTTTTTTTTTCTTGAAAACAATAAAAATTCTCTTTTTGTTTTTTTTCTTTTCAAATTTTCGGCAGAGTTTCGGTATATTTTGGGATATAGGTTTTCAAAAAAGGTAGTTACCTCCCTTAGCCCTCACACTGCTATTTTCTTTTCCAAACTCTTTCCTTTTATTCAAAAGCCGGTCATCATGCAAATCCGAAGCAAATAAATGCACAAGTAACAAGTAAGTGCATCAGGATGATCTTTTTCATTTTTGGTATACCTGTCCTAGACAGACCCAACCCCTATGTTGAGTCTCCAAAGTCAAAATGCACGTGATGCATACAAACGTTCCTACTAGGGATCCGACATGAAGTCTTGTTATACTAGGTTTAAAACCTGGGTTTATTTGTTCTAGACCTGGCTTACCCGAGCGGACAACTCAAGCCGAGGAGGGGGGGAGGGTTGCGTACCGGTAACCAAAAGATCATCCGGCTTTGCAACTTGTCCGAACCTCGTTCTATTTGGAATAGGATACTAACAGAAAGAAGTCACGACCAACGTGCACTCCTCAAGAGAGAGAAGAGAGGGATTTCGTAGCAACATTTAGCACATTAGGCCCTAAACATGTAACAAAATCAGACAAAGCCAAATATAACAATTTATCTAAGCTC
This sequence comes from Nicotiana sylvestris, assembly GCF_000393655.2. Classification (NCBI taxonomy): domain Eukaryota; kingdom Viridiplantae; phylum Streptophyta; class Magnoliopsida; order Solanales; family Solanaceae; genus Nicotiana; species Nicotiana sylvestris. The sequence continues at coordinate 125,290,678 of NC_091060.1, read as the reverse complement.
GAATTCTGAACCCTGAACCAGAGATTCTGGGTTCGCTCTCCAGCAGAGTCGCCAGAGCTGTCACACCTCCTTTTTCCTATACACCCGAAGGGTGTAAGGGAGTTTTTTCCAATTTAAGTGACAATCGAAATGGGATAATATTTATTAAAATTCAGAGTTGTCACTTGGGATAATTTATGGTGTCCCAAGTCACCGGTTTAAAATCCCGAATCGAGGAAAAGAATGACTCTGTTTAACAGTCCGTGAACCAGAAATCCGGGTAAGGAATTCTGTTAACCCGAGAGAAGGTGTTAGGCATTCCCGAGTTCCGTGGTTCTAGCACGGTCGTTAAACTGTTATAAATGGTTCAATTATCTGATTTTAAAACCATTATAAACCTATGTGTATTTTTACTTTAAACCGCTTTTATTTAATTAATTAAAAGAAGATTGTAACGTCATTTAAAATATGTTTCAAACCACGTCACATAAATACACCCGCAGTTCGCAACACATTTCAGCTAACGTGGAGATTTGGATTTGGGTCACATAAATGCGCACCCGAGTTTAGGAAGGTAAATTATTAAATAGCGCGCCTAAAGTAACTACGCGTTTTTAATTTTGCGAGGGCCATGGAAATTTTCTAAATGGCACACCTCAAATTCTAAGAATTTTAAGGGATATAATTAAGTGAGGACCACGCATTTGGGATTATATTTGGCGTGGCGCACCTCAATTTTATTTTTTTTAAAAAAAATAATTAATTGATTAAGGAGAGGCTTAATGTGATTCTACTATTTTTTACCAAGAGTTCAAGCCTGTTTAATAGATGATGGACCTTGGTCAGCATATGTTATTAACCAGAAGACTGAGTCCCATGGACATAAGGGTATACCAAATTAAGAATACAAACCCAATACGGCTTTTGCTAATGAACTACCCTTTGACAATTGCTTCGGTTAATTATACAGGAACAATTATGTGAGATTCTCAGTATAATTTGAGCCTATTTCCATGCGTAATGTTAAGTAGAATCTTATGGGTCTATCCAGTAGATGTAAGTCCTAAAGTCTATTTTAAACTAACACATTTCTGCATTATAAATGAATCAATGCATAGCTCGTATTTTAAGGCAACTTGGATCATTTTCCTTTATTCTAAGCACGAGTCATATTGATTACTACTTAAAAAGAATTCGATCACTCATTACATGAATATGACACTATTGAATTACAAGGTAACATGCTGTAATAACCATATGCATTGCTTAGCAAGAAGATACATACACAATTTATACCATTTGGCATGATCTAACTACGTATGCAACCAAATAAGCTATGCACCCAACTTTCCCAGAAAACTTTCAATTACACAACATTTAACCTCAAGATACTTGCTAGAGGACTGATCCCTCATCAGATAAAACCAAATACAACTTTCAACATGATTTTTGACATTACTCAGCAGGATATAATGCACCAGGAAAACTCATTAAACTAAAATAAAACTAAGCTACTGAACAGAGCAAATTTGGCAAGATTACTAGAAGAAAACCAACTTGAACCAAATGGATTAAACCAAAGATCTATATTGAGATGCATTTAGACAAACTGAAGGCCAAACAGTTTTAACTAATTAAATCAAACCAGAACCCTTATCTATTACTGATGCCACCAAGTCTAAACCACTTTAGGATCATTCACATCCAAACAAAACCCAATTTCAGCATTTGAAAAGGCTGACAACAGCTTCAATTAAGAGTCCATGCAAAAGGGATACAAGTTATATCCAAACTTGATTAACTTAATGTTAAACGAACCTCCATAAGAGTTTAGAATCATGAAAAGATTCAGTTATACAATAACAAACTTTAACTATGAAATACTAAACAGAACATTGAATTTCTTTGCTAATTTTTGAACCAAATTCAACTCTCAATGAGTGCTATCACCAAGAGGGAGAATATGCACCAACCACTCATAGTTTCAAAAAAAGTAAAACTACACTATAATAGAAGAAACAAGCTGATATTATGCTCTAAACTTCCGGTTTTCCATATTAGACATGAAGCAAACTTTACATTAGGAGGAATTAAGTAATATACCTGAGAAATAAGAGGAAAACAAGAAGTAAATGAGGGTCAATGGATACGACACAACAGATCAACAATGTAATAGTAGTAGCAACAGCTCAAAACCAGATTTTAGAAAAAATGGAATTTGAGCTATCGTAAATCAGATGCAGGATCTTTGAAGCTTTCAAAAATTCTAAGTAACCAAGAACACAAAAACCAAACAGAATTTGAGTGGCTTTCAACAAGGAAATGCAGGAAACTTAAGGCTATTTCCGAATTTTCTTTTCAGTTTCCTTTCAACTATCTCTATCAGTGTCTCCAGTGAATTCTCTCTATGTTCTTAAGTTCTCTTTTCCAATTTTTTTTCTTTTTCACCTCTAAACTCTGTCCTCTTATTTTTGTCCCCAGCAGCCCTTGAAATAGGCATTAAGTTAGTGTTCTCCCCATTCCAGTCAACTTTTTTATTTTTAACTATCCACTAACTTAGTGCTTATAATTTAATTCAGTAGTGCCCTTTCTAAATCTTATCACTTATTAGTAGCCACCTAATTTAATTATTGAGGTTCCCTTAGGCTAGACTACCCAAATTACCCCTCATGACCCTGTTATTATTTCAGAAAACAGACCAAACATTGGTCAGATTGACCCAAATTGACTTGGTGTGGGTCTGTATAGCCCAGGTCTTGGGCTTCAAATTTCAGTGTTCAAATCCAATTTAGAGAAAGATAGCAAAGCATATCCAATTTTAATCGGACCTCAGAGCCAAATGCTCTCAATCGGCCCAAAGCTAAAAGAAACAAACAAAATAACTAAAATTCAACCAAGACTAAATAAGCTAATAATTATCATGCCATAACCTAAAAATAAAAGTGCAACAATTTAACCGTAACTAAATTTTTTTAAAAAAAAAAACTGAAAAACTAACAAACGATCCTTAAATTGATATAAAAGAAAAACAAAACTGAGTTCGAAATTATTTGAACACTCAGACCAAGAGCAGACCATTAGAACAGGGCTAGAAGAAGAAGAAGAAGAAGAAGAGAAGAAAAGAAGAATGAACTAGTCAATAGAAAATAGAACTCACCTGGCTAGACTCGAAGTTAAAATCTGATAACTTGATTCATACAAAACTGATACCAATCGCTTTTCTCTGTCAAGAAAGAGCGAATGACATCAATTTTGTAGTGAATCGGCCTTCCCGAGTCGATGCATGCCACCATTTTGACCGTATCGAGTTTTAAATTTTAGGGCTTGAATTTGGATCTAATATTCGAGGGGTTCTAGAAAGATTCGAAGGAAACTAATCTGGGATTTGTAAAGAGGGGGTCGTGGTGGTTCTGTGGTGTATTTTTGGTAGTGAACGGAACCGGCGCCGTCGGGTTTAGGGCGGTGGAAAAGGGTGGCGGCTTCTCTAGGGTTTTCAGAGGTGAAGGGGTTTGGGAGATGAAAGGGGGGTGTGAGAGACGGGTTTGGGGGGTTCAAAGGGGGTTTGGGTATATAAAAAAGGAATTTTGGTTCTCATCCGTTGGATCAATGGAAATCGACGACCCTGATCAAAACGTGTCCAAACGACGTCGTTTGGTTCTGGTAGGGGCGGACCGGGTAGGGAACGGGTTTTGGGCTTGGACCGGACGGGTTTTGGGGTAATTTGATTTGGGCTTTGAATTAATTAAACATGGCCCAAGAATTCTGATTTCTCTTTTATTCTTTTCTTTTCCTATTTATTTCAAAACTATTTTCTCCTCAAAATTAAAATAAAAACTTAATTAATCCCCAAACCAAATCATTCTATCAAATTAACTTAATTATCTCTAAATAATAATTATCACCAATAATTAAATACCAAGAAAATCACACAATTTTGACATTAAACACTAAAATGCAAAAAATACGTTATTTTTTGGGATTTTTCATTTTTGCAAGACGACAATTTACTTAATTAATCTAAAAATGTAAAACTAAATTTTAAATGCAGATGCTATATTTTTTGTATTTTCAATGTATTAATAAAATTTAAATATGCGCAAAATATGCAAACACTCAGGTAAATTGCACAGTAATTCCTAATTTTAGCAAATAATTAGATAAATATCTAATTTTGGGAATTCTTTTTGGAGTAATTCATGTGAGGCAAAAATCACGTGCTCACATCGATTACAATGAAACCTTTGCTCCAGTAGCTCGACTAGAATCAATACGAATTCTTCTTACATACACATCCTTTAAAAGATTTAGGCTCTTCCAGATGGATGTCAAAAGTGCCTTTTTAAATGGTTTCATTGAGGAGGAGCTATATGTAAAATAACCTCCTGGATTTGAATATTCAAAGTTTCCCTACCATGTGTACAAATTGACCAAAGCATTGTATGGACTCAAACAAGCTCTATGAGCATGGTACGAAAGACTCAGCTCATTTCTTCTTGATCACGGATTTACAAGAGGTAAAGTAGACACTACCCTTTTTATTAAAAGATCATCAGAAGGTAATCTCATTATTCAAGTTTACGTTGATGATATTATTTTTGGTAGTGCTAATACTCTTCCGTGCAAGGAATTTTCTAATCTTATGCAAAATGAGATTGAAATGAGTATGATGGGAGAGCTAATGTTCTTTCTTGGACTTCAAATTCAACAATCTGAAGAAGGAACGTTTATATGTCAGACAAAATACACAAAGGAGTTAATTCAGAAGTTTGTATGAGTAGTGCTAAATATATTGGCACACTAATGAGTCCTTCAACAAGTCTTGACAAAGATGAACAGGGAAATCCTGTTGATGAAACAAAATATCGTGGAATGATTGGCTCCCTTCTTTATCAACTGATAGTCGACCAGATATTATGTTTAGTGTTTGTAAATATTCCAGGTTTCAGTCAGCTCCTAAAGAATCACATCTGACTGCAGTAAAAAGAATTATTCTGTATCTCATATGAACTGTTTCTCACGGATTATGGTATCCACGCTCTAATAATTTTAAACTAGAAGGTTTTTCAGATGCTGATCTTGCAGGTGATAAGGAAGACAGAAAAAGCACTAGTGGAACATGTCAATTACTTGGAAAAGCACTAATATATTGGAACAGTAAAAAGTAAGGATCAGTTGTACTATCCACAACTGAGGCTGAGTATATCACCATTGGACAATGTTGTGCATAATTATTATGGATATCTCATCAATTGGGTGACTATGAACTATTCTTTAAACTTATTCCAATTTTCTGTGATAACTCTAGTGCTATACGCCTCTCAAAAAATCCTGTGCATCACTCTAGGGCTAAGAATATAGACATTAAGCATCATTTCATAAGCGATCATGTTCTTAAGGGAAATATAGAATTATCTTTTGCTGGTACTACTGATCAACTAGCAGATATTTTTACTAAGCCTTTACTCGAGGATAGATTTTGCTTTTTAAGAGAATTACTTGGTATTATTTCCATTGATCATCAATATTAGGATATATGTGATATTGTTATATCTTTATGCCTAATGTTTAAATTTTGTCTTTTCATAGTCATTAATAGTGCCTCCGAATTCCCTCTCTTTTCCTCTCTTTTCTCATCAGTTGCAGCGTTCAAGAAAGAAAAACCAATCATCACACCTGTTCAACTAACACCCTTTCCTTTCCTGTACCCAACCATCAGAAAATCCCTTTTTAATCTCTGAAACCCTCTTTCAATATCCATTGCTCCCATCGCCTAGAAACCCTCTCCGAAACTCTCTCCAAACAATTTACTTCATGGTTAAACATTCTAAAAATCCCTTTGCCTCCACCAGGAAAAGTACTCGTTCCAGAGCAAAACCCTCTTCCCAGCCTCTAGAACAAGTAGACCTAGGGTCCGACCACTCGAAGGTTTTGCCTCCTCTCAGGCAGAAAACTGAGATCATTCTCATCCTCTAGGAGAAAAATCCCTAGGAAAAAAGCCTTTGGAAGAATCTCCTGAATCCTTTACTCCAAAGAAATCTAAAATAGATCTCTCAAGTTCTTTATAGTCTGACCTAAATCTTTGAGATTCTCCAAACAGGGATTTTTTCATTGCTCTGAAAGACAAGCATATCGCTCATGGCAGAGTAGTCGACCTTGATGACATGGAAGCCCTAAATTGTAAGGTAAACAATCTGTTTGTTTATCAAGGCTGATCAAAATTCCTTTCTGTTCCCCCTTCTAAAATCTATGAACCTCTAGTGAGAATGTTCTATGCCAATCTTCGCTCTAGTAAATCTGACAAGTTAGAATCCTTAGCGTTAGGAAAGCACATCGTTCTTGATTGTGCCATGCTTGACTCAATTTTTCAGTATAAGTGTTCTGGTTTTGCCATGCTTTTCAAAAATTCTTGGCCTGATGATTTTGAAATCACCTTTGATCAAGAAAAATGTTGTATTGCTAAGTTTTCATCTGAATCCCTCGCTAACCAGTTAGGTCCAAGTGATATTAGCTTTGAAACTCGTGTTCTAGCCCATATTGTTGCAACTACTCTTCTCCCTCGTACTTGGTCTTTCTCCACTTCTCTCAACGAGATACCTTTCTTGTCTACTGCCTTGTGACCAAACTCAAGATCAAACTGTCCTCCTGGATCATAAATTTTATGATTGAAAGTGCTGATGATCCCACCAGTCTGTCCTATGGCATGACCATCACTCATATTCTAGAAACTCATAACATCTCTATCTTTGAATATCCCTTCGTCTCTGTTTCAAAATCTTACAATTCTAGGACGTTTGCTAGTATGGGGTATGTGTGTGTGAAAGGCTCCTAGGTTAATAATCAGGAAGATGAAGTCAAGCATGTTCAACCTGATCCCAAGACCAAAGCCTCTGTTTCCCATCATAGTCCTAGTAATCCTGACCTTGCTGAGAAACTTACTGCCATTAACAACCTGTTGAACACCATCAAAGATCTTCTTGCTGCTACTCAATCCACTGTTAGGGACATACATGCAATCTCCAAAGAAACAGGGTTTGATGTTTCAAAGATAAGAGTTGCAATTCTCATAGTTAGGGAACACGCAGTCAAGACATTCAAGGAAGTATACGACAGGCTTGATGGAGTGACCGTCTCAGCTAATGCCAAGTTTGAACAACCGAAGGAGGCGATTTGCAACACTCTTACTTATTTCTTGCGTCATTAGTGTGGAAGTTTCAAACAATTTTTTTGCTGTGCTGTTTTGGATTGGATAACCAGTCGTTGGATGATTTTTTTTGCTTTGTTTTGCTATAACTCTGCATACCTCTCATGCATCTTATGCTACATATTCTGCTTTAGTATCTAGTGTATTTTTTATCCCCTCTTTGCTGATGTCAAAGAAGGGGAGAAGGCTATACATATATTCGTGCAGGTACATCCATTGTAGGGGGAGTCGACTATATCTCCTATGGAAGAAGTCGACGTAAAGATATTGTACCAACGACACCTATTAAGGGGGAGTCAACTGTACTCATTGAGGGGGAGTAAAATACAGGGAAGTTAACTGATGTTTACATATGTTATTTTTTTGTCATCATCAAAAAGGAGAGATTGTTAGGTTTTAGTTTTATTGATGAAAAAATAATATAATTGCTTTTGGTGTAGGGACTCAAGGAAATTAACCAAGATTGAAGTGCAAAAAGAGAAGCAATCAAAGCTGAAGGAAGAAATCAATCAGATATTGATTGAAGCATTCAAAAGGAAAAGAAACACTGAAGATCCGGCAAGATAATCAATCAGAGATTGATTGAAGCGTTAAAAAGAAAAGAAGCATTGAAGATCAGGCAAGATAATCAATCAGAAGCTATTAGTGGAAGGACTTAGATTTAAGGAGCAAATCCGGCGGCTATCAAGACTTAAAGATGGAAAGCTATCAAAGTCCACACATCAAGGAAGAGTAACGAGAATTAACCTTATTCTTGGAAAGAATCAATTTGTTCCAAGGATTAAATCTCTTGGGTTGGCAAATCTCTTCAGCGTGAACGGTCTCCTGCAAAGTATTTATATACAACTTTAAGTCCTGGAGAGATATACTTTGATCAAACCAATTACCCTCTCTTTGTTCTACTTCAAACAAACATTGTAGCTCTATTAGATCTGTTGTGTAGCAAGTTAGAGAAGAAAGAGAGAAAAACACTGGCGAGACATTGTATCAAGAAAAGACGAGTGACATAGAAACTGAGTTGTTGGTGTAAACTACATCATTCACTTTGTTCTCAAGAAACTCAATCATTGAAAGAGAACTCCCTTGCAACCCAAGAGGTCTCTACTAGGATTCACATTGAATCCGAACCAGTATAAAAACTCTGGTATCTTTAATTCCTGCACTTTACTTCTGCATTTTAATTCTGCACCTCTTAATATCTCGCTATTACATCTAGTCAACTAATTGGAAACTAGTCAACTTATAATAATTAATTTTAAAAATAAGCAATTCACCCCTCCCCCTCTTGTACTTTCATTTTTATTTTACAGAACTCTTTTTTAAATTTATACATAGTCTATTAGGTGTAACAAAAAATTGGACCTCCACAAATATGAAGCTTAGAGCGGTTGTTTTACTTCCTTTATGGAAGGCTGCCCTTGATTATCAAAAGCAATATGGGTTAAACAATAAAACTGATCCTAGAAAACGCAAAAAGAAATTAAAAAAGGAAAAGAAAAGATCCTAAACTACATTTAACAAAGCTAACGAAAAAGAAAAAGCACCACAAATATCACCAGCTTTTAAAATTAAATAATTGCTAGCTCCGAGATATCTTAGAACTTTATACTGAAGGAATACAAAAGAGATTTGGGAGGTCACAAGTTGGCCAATTGGAGAAATGAATTTATGAGTTGGAAATAAGGGTTATAGCGTAGGTGTGCATCCTCTATGTTATTAAGTTTTGTATTACTTTATTCTTTATTTGATTCTCTCTTCCCTTGGGAATTTTAAACAATATATTCCCTCTTTGTTGAAAAGGGTCAAATTCCCTGCACGCACTTCTACTATTTTATTTATCCTGTGTTTGTTAGTACCTTCTAATATCATAAATATTGAATAATTCTATGGAGTAAAACTTTGATGGATTAAAAAGAATCACCTGACATTTGTTTTTTTGCCTTTGCTGAGTGTTAGAAAGTCCAATTTACACATCAAAGTTTAATGAAAGCCTTACTCACATATTTGATACTTATTTGCTTTGAAGATGTTGAGTTTTTTTGCGCTCATTGTCTCCCTTACGTTTAGTTTTGTATTCGAGTTGTTTAGCGTAAACAAAACAATGCAAAATGAAAGTAAACATATCGTCCAACTCTCCTCGGAATATAGATCGATTGACCACTTGATAGAGAGTTCTTAAATATTTTCTTTATATTTCAAGTGGTGAGATTATCAATTAATTTGTTAGAGCGCAAGGTACTCTTCATTTTAATAGTAATTTTATCCAAGTAGGTTGAATTTTATTGAGTTTCTTGATCCATGTTGTTCCATTATATAGGGATCACTTCCTTCCTAGAAAATCAACATGAATTCATTAAGGTGCGTATTGAAAATTAAAACTGATAATTAATTAAATCTATGGAAGAAGAGTACGATTGAAGTAAAGCTATACAATTAAATGTGGTACGTCACCTTACAAACAATACTAGCCAGTAACGAATGAAAAAAGGGTATATGTCTATAAATAAATTAAATTAAATTAAATCCCACTAATCAATAAATAAAAGCATGGTCCTTTAATTTTCTGGAAATTATAACCTTGATGAGGTCATTCATATCAAAACTTGTGAAGTATCTAAGTATTAATAACACCTTGAAAAATGAAATGAAATACTTACAATGTTAGGTTGCTTCCATAGCGGGGTTTTGGGGTGTCTCTGCAGATTACAATCTCGGTGTTTGCCGTGGATGAGGAAACAATTGCCAAAAACAATGTTTTTAATTTAGTTTAAAACATGTACTTTGATTGTTACCTTCGCAAAAATCTACCTACTTCAGTTAAAGTTACGTCATTTTTAGTAGTACTAGTTAAGTATTTCCTCCGGTCCAAAATAAGTGATTTTTTGTGGTTCAAAATAAGTAATTTTTTAAATTTCAAGAATTAATTAATTAATTTTTACCTACATTGTCCTTGGAGTAAATAGTGTTGGAGTATGTGTAAGGAGTATTTATGTAAAGAGATAGTAAAGGTTAATATGATTAATTTAATTGCTAATTAATGTTAAAAAGTGGATTTCTTAATATATATGAAAACAACTAAAAAATCACTTATTTTAAAACGAAGGGAATAATTAAGAAAAAATAAAAAAAAGTAAAAGAACCAGTCAGGCTGGCGTCAAGTTGTGCGAGTGGGCTATTGTCTACTTCCAATGTTAAATTAAATCCTATTTTAATACATAAATCATTAAGGTTTTTATTAGATCAGTACAAGTGCGGCATTTTAATTAAAAAGTTAATAAGGTGAGCCGTGTCACTGACTCGAAAGATTCTTAATTAGTGTGTGTTCAAACTAAACCGAAAATCGCATCAAATCGAAATTCAAATCAAATAGATTAAAAATTTTGATCAGGTTTGGTTTGATTTGATTTGATATTGAGTAAAAAAAATCGAACCAAACCAATATATAAATATATAATTTTTTTAAATACTTTTAAGACTTAATATAGAATTTTCTTTACAAAGATTGTCTAGAAATATTTGGGATCCTCCCATGGAATGTATATTTAATAGAACTATGATGTGTATTTATTTTTATTTACTTTAAATAATGGGTTGTATCACTTTCTTAACAAGTGTTCTTTAAATGCGTTAATCATCTCGTTGTTCTTCCATATTCATAAGTCAAATTTCTAATATCTTTTTCGAATTTGGAATGGTATTTTGATAATTTAAAACTAAATAGAACATATCGTTATTTAGATAGCAGATTGAATTTTATGTTTATTTATTAAATTCGGTAAACCATGAAAGTGTACATCAACGAAAAATTATTGTTAAACAACTAATAGAATAACTACCATATGTTACTAAAAAAAATTCTCCCATAAGAATATTTTAATAAATTATATGTTTGTCGATTTTTTACTTTTTACTAAACATATATTCACTTATCAAAACTTTATCTATAACTTTAACAAAGTAAGATTAAAATAATATTCTTGTAACAAGGAAACCCGAAAAATCCAACAAAATCAAATCAATCCAAACCGATATAATTGGTTTGGTTTGATTTTGATAAAACCCGAACCAACCCGATCTATGTATACCCTAGTGACAGGGTCAGTGCCATCTAATTATACTTAATTTTCTATCTCAACAATCTAATGTATAATTTTTATATCGACTATATAACGGTATTTAAACGGGTTTATGAAGATTTCACTCATTGTCAAATGTCAGTCCTTCACTTCAAAAGAGAAATCTCATGTTACCTACGCAACGAAAAAAGGAAAAACACCTATAAACACACTTGGGAATGAGAAAGCTCAAATCACAACAAATTCTTTATAACCATTCATACTATTGAGATTATTGAATATTATCCGGTGTAGTAGTATAGTTATTTATGTCATATTGTTGTTAGTTAGTTGTTAGACTTAGGAAGTTAATATTTGAGTTAGTTACAGGAGTGTTTTAGTAATTAGTTGTTTACTCTTTTTTTCTCACGTGTACAAGACCCATCTCTGTTGAATAGAATGATACAATACTTTTTCCCCAATTTAATTTTGTCCAGAAGCTTTTCTCACGATTAGAGCTCAAGCTCAACCTCTTTCAATGGAGGTTGATTCATTTGTTTGACTCCAGTCTCGACATGGTATTAGAGCACAACTCGATTCTCTCATCAACTTCCTTCTTCTCGTCAAATTTCATTATTCAATTTCAGTTTTTCAGCTTTACAAAATCAAAATCTGCACCTCACGGTTCGTCATTAGGGTTTGAGATTTTTCGATTCTTCTCTCCATATTTTGAGGTTATTTCACCTAATTTTCTAGCAATCGATGGCCGGAGATAAGGAAAATCAGAATACGATCAATAATTTGACTCGACCAACCCGCTATACATGCACTCGTAAGAGAGTGCTGGAACGATATTGGTACTTGTTGCTTTTGATGGAACTGGGTACAGATCTTGGAGAAAAGGAGTTCTCAGATCGTTATCCATGAAGAACAAGGTTGGATTCATCATCGGAAAATGTAAGAAACCTAATCCTGATGATGCGACTTATGATCAGTGGGCTCGATGCGATGACATGGTCATATCGTGGATTCTAAACTCACTTTCAAAGGACTTAGCTGATAGTCTACAATATGTGAGTGATGCTAAGAAATTATGGCAAGAGCTGGAAGATAGAAATAATCAAACTAATGGAGCAAAGTTGTATCAATTGCAAAAGAAAATTAACAACCTTAGCCAGGGAGCTTTGGATATCACAGGCTATTACACAAAAATGAAATGGTTTTGGGAGGACAATGTGCACAAGGCTGAGCAAGATCGAAGGTTAATTCAGTTCCTGATGGACTTAAACAAAGACTACACAGTGGTGAGAGGCATCATACTCATGATGAATCCACTGCCCAGCATCGCACAGGCTTTCTCCATTCTTATTCAGGAGGAGAAGCAAAGAGAAGTTAGGCCAATCAACGGACTGGTTATGGAGTCCATTTCATTGAATGTAAATGGGCCTGGGAATAATAAATTCAGGACAAATTACAATCCAAGAGGAAACGGTGCCACCCATAACACGTACAATTCAAACAAGCAAGGGTATCCACCTGCCACGTCTCGATTATTTTGTGACTACTGCAAAAAGCCAGGACACACTAGAGATAATTGTTGCATGATACATGGCTTCCTACTGGATTTCAAGTTCACTAAGGGGAGAAATGCAACATCTACTGTAAATGTTCACGCAGAATGTGAAGAAGCTGAGGGTGAAACTCACAATCAGGAATTTCAGCACTTGACAAAGGATCAATGCAATCAGTTGCTCAGCCTATTGGAGAAATTTCCAGGAAGGAACACAGGGGAATGCTCAAACAACATAGCATGTGGAATTGCAAACTTTGCAGGTATTCTAGCTTGTTCTACTTATAAAGAGATTGCTGAAACTACTGTATGTAATTGCTCTAAATCAGTTGCTGACTTGTGGATATTAGATAGTGGAGCTTCAAATCATATGACCTATAGAAAATCTTTTCTCAACATTAGAACTTTATTTTATCCCTTTCTAGTTATACTACCTAATGGATATAGGGTGAAATTGGAGATGCATTTCTTGATCCATGTTAACTCTAGTCAGAGTGTTGTATGTACCTAGTTTCAATACAAATTCATCTCTATTCATTCTTTAACAGACTATCTCGATTGCATAGTTAATTTCAGCAAATATCTTTGCATGATGCAGGCCCCTTCAATGAGGAGGCCTCTGGAGATTGGTAAAGCAAGGAGTGGTTTGTACTTCTTATGCTCAAAATGCCATAGTAGTCCATCTTCTATCCCTTCTACTTTTTGTTCTCGTTCCTACATCAATTGCTATTGTAAATAGAGGCAAGAGTCACAGTCTTCGTTTACATTCATTATCAATTGTAAATAGGTCACCACATTCACTCAACAATGTAAATAACCTTCATTTAAGAAATAAAACTGACTCTCCCTTTGGTATACATTCTTTTCTGTCATCTATTGCATCTCATGCGAATAGTGTTGAATATCTCTGGCATAACAGACTAGGTCATGTACCTTTTGAGAAAATGAGAAGGATATCTACCACACCAGTTAATTTCTCTCCCAAACAACCTTTTCTATGTTCTATCTGCCTCATGGAAAGGCAGACAAGACTGCCATTTTCCCCAGAAAACCTCATCCACTACCAAAATTTTTGAACTACTGTACATATATTTGTGGGGTCCCTATCACATGACCACACATGACAACTATAAATATTTCCTTACCATGGTTGATGATTTTAGCAGATCAACTTGGATATATTTTTTGAGCAGCAAAAGCAACACCCTTCAAGCCATTAAAGCCCTCATTTCTATGATTGAGAACTAGTTCAATTCTTCAGTCAAAGTTGTTAGAACTGATAATGGACTAGAATTTGTAAATAGTGAAGCCATGCTATTCTTTCAAGACAAAGGCATAGTTCACCAGAAAATTTGTCCATACACATCACCACAGAATTGTGTGGTGGAAAGAAAGCACAAATATCTACTAGAAATTGCAAGGGCCTTGCTTTATCAATCTAAATTACCAATGAGATATTAGGGGGAGTGTATCCTTGCTACTACTTACTTGATAAACAGGTTACCCTCTACAGTCCTTAATGATAAATGCACATTTCAACTTCTCTACAACAGAAAACCAATCTACTAATACCTTAAAAGCTTTGGCTGCCTATGTTACACTACCACACTCAAGACACACAAGAATAAATTTGAGCCAAGGGCTACTCCCCATATTTTTGTAGGGTATCCCTCGGAGTAAAAGGATATAAAGTTCTGGATCTAGCCACAAGGAGGGTACATGTATCTAGAGATATTTTGTTCCATGAAGATGTATTTTTTTTTTGCTATTTTACCTGAACACTCTTCTTTTCCTTCTGTCTTACATATGATGAATTCTAATTCTTCATGCCCAAACACCATTGTGAATGATCCTGTTGACCATTATACTGTTGATAGAAATACATCAACTTCTGCCACTAGTAGTCATATATCTGAAGATACACAATCCCCAGTTACAAGTACATCACCAAATTCTCCAAATTCTTTAAGCCTACATAACCATGACTCACAACAGAGCCCAGAATCAGACAATAGAGCTCACACTTATAGTCCCATAGCTGGAAATCATTCAGAAATACAGGTATCACCCCTTGAGCAAATACATCATACGATACCAGATAATAACCAACCTAATCCTACACAACATAGGAGATCATGTAGAACACTCATCACTCCCTCTTATCTTAAATACTATGTGTGCACACTACCAAACCTACAACCACACGATGATTCAAACAATGGTATAAAGCCTAAACATCAACCAGTCCATTCCCCATCCACATCACTCACTGCCTTTTTTACCAACAGTTAGTCTGTGTCCTTCAATGCTTTAAGCCATGATAGTCAGTAGCTGGTAAAGAGTATTTCACATGAGTGTGAGCCAAACTCTTAAGAGGAGGCATCTATGAATCCTGCCTGGCAGGCAGCAATGACTCAAGAGTTTGAAGCTTTATATACTAATCATACTTGGGATTTAGTTAATTTGTCTGCAGGAACGAGAGCTATAGGGTGCAGGTGGGTGTACAAAATCAAAAACAAAGCAGATGGAAGTGTTAAAAGATACAAGGCAAGGATTGTGGTAAAAGGATACACTCACGAAGCTGGAGTTGATTACATAGAAATTTTTTCTCCAATAGTGAAGATGACTACTGTTAGGACCTTAATCAGCATTGCAGTAAAGAGAGGATAGGATCTCTATCAACTGGATGTAAAAAATGCTTTCCTCCATAGAGATCTACATGAGGAAATGTATATGGATGTCCTACAAGGTTTGATGTTGGAGGATACATCACTTGTGTTCAGACTATAAATGTCCTTATATGAACTAAAACAAGCCAGTAGGCAATGGTATGACAAGCTGGCAAAATCTTTGCATTCTAGGGGTTTAGACACTCAGTAAATGACTATTCTTTGTTCCTCAAAAAACAAGGTGATCAATAAGTTTTTGTGGCAATATATGTTGATGATGTGATCCTCACTGAGACTGACTTTGAAGAAATCACAGCACTAAAGGCATTTTGCCCAATCAGTTTAAAATAAAAGACTTAGGCAAGCTGCACTATTTCTTGGGCTTGGAGATGCTTTACAAAAATGATGGAGTACTGATTTCTCAGAGAAAATTCACCACTGATCTATTAAAAGAATATGACTGCTTGGGTTATTCTCCTGTTTCCTCTCCGCTTGATTCATCAACCAAACTCAAAGATAAATAAGGTACTTTATTGGCCGATCCATCATATTACAGGAAGCTAATTGGGAAGCTCAACTTCCTCACAAACACAAGACTAGACATTGCCTACAGTGTGCAACACTTAAGTCAGTTCATGCAAATACCAAGAAAACCTCATCTCAAGGCTGCTATGCATGTCCTTAGATACCTGAAGGCTGATCTTACCTTGGGAATTTTTTCTATCTAATGATCCTTCCTATGAAGTCACAGCTTACTGTGATTCAGATTGGGTTGTATGCCCTGATTCCAAGAGATCTGTGAGTGGGTATCTTGTATTTCTTGGAGGCAGTCCAATCAGTTGGAAATCAAAGAAGCAAACCACTGTCTCAGTGTCCTCTACAGAAGGAGAATACAGGTCCGTAAGGAAGGTGGTTGGTGAGTTGTTGTGGGTCAAGCGATTATTAGAAGAACTAACAATCTTATGTGATGCTCACATCCTAGTCTTCTGTGATAGTTAAGTTGTTGTGCACATTGCTAGGAATCCTATGTTCCACGAAAGAACAAAACATATATAAGTAGATTGTCACTTTGTGAGAGACAAGCTGCATGATGGCTTGATTACACTCCATCACATTTCTACTCATAATCAACTGGCAGACATCTTAACAAAAGCACTTACAAGGGTCAAACATTATGATCTTCTTCGCAAGTTGTCTGTGAATTCTTCACCTCCAACTTGGGGGGGGGGGGTATTGAGATTATTGAATATTATCAAGTGTAATAGTATAGTTATTTATGTCATTTGTTGTTGGTTAGTTGTTAGACTTAGGAAGTTAATAGTTGAGTTAGTTACAGGGGTATTTTAGTAATTAGCAATTTACTCTTTCTTTCTCACGTGTATAAGACTCATCTCTGCTGAATAGAATGATACGATATTTTTTCCCCAATTTCATTTTGTCCAGAAGCTTCTCTCACGATGAGAGCTCAAGCTCAACCTCTTTCAATGGAGGTTGATTCATTTGTTTGACTCCAATCTCGACACATACTGTTCAATAATTTTTTATGTAACCTTTCTTCCGAGGAAATTAAGTAAATAGCAATGATAATATTTGTATATATGTTTTATTTTGCAGTTTGTCTACCAGCAATCAATCTCTTTTCTCTTTGTTATTAAAATGAGAAGACCTCAAACAATGTCATTTCCATACCTCAAAAGTTAGTAATTTTTTAATTGTTCAATTTGTCCGGACGAATTGATTTGTTTCTGTTCATTTTGATAACATCAATATAGAGGTATATACACATATATTTTTTAACCATAAAGATGTTAAATTTGTCCTAGACATAATGCATGACTCGTTGTTATATATATATATATATATATATAAAAGTGCTAGAAACTGTCAAATATTTCCCCAAATTCCATTAGTCATAGTTTCCCTGCGATTGCTATGATTTTTATTATATTTGTAATCTTTGTAAGTGAGAGATCAAGGAGGCTATGTGAAAGTTGAATTGTCACGCTTACCTGTCGGTGCCAAAAATTCGTCTAATCACGTTCACATCTTGACATTTCCCAAAAAAACTCAACAAAAAAAGAACAAGAGAAAGAAAAACAACATGCGGAACTTGTGTAAAATTCAAATCATCCATGTCCACAAAACTTAGATTTTGGAATCTTATGGGGAGGGGGTTATTGTTCTGCTGACATTGAAGAACAAAATTTGTAGCTTTCCACTCAATTATTCGAATTTGTTCTTTCTCAAACGAGAATCTTTTTTGTTTTTTGTTTTTGTGAAGTGTCTCACATTGGTTGAGAGAGTAAATTATTTATTTTTTACATGATTTTGGACGATCTTCAATTCATAAGCTAACTTAGGGGTTGGATCTGAGTTTTCTTGATTACTCAATGCTGATCAGTTCCCATATTTTCATACTTTGATCGTGGCAATGAGTTATTGCCTCCAAATTGTCCAGATAATCTTAGTTTTATCGAATGGTGAGCTCGAATGCATATTATATTGTCCAAACTCTAAATATTTATTTTGTTAGAATTTGTCGTGAATTTCTAATCTATTAGGACTCTCTTTCTTAAAGGAACGGAAAAAAACTCCTAAAGGATTAAATTTCCTTAATATGTCTTATCCTTTTCTTGGAAGACAAGTTTTGCATATCTATAAATTAAGGATCTCTACTTCTCACAAGAGTACAACAAAAAATATCTACAATGTAATCATTAAAGAGTTTTGTTTAGGGGGAGATTTTTCTCTCGATAGTTTTCTTCTTTTATATTAGTTTTATCATATGGAGATCAATTGACCAAACCATTATAAACTATTATGCTTAGTTTATTATATTTTTCTTTTGTCGTCTGATTTATCGTCCACCAAGCTTTGTATTGTTAGTTTCCGCATGCACCATGTTATTTTGATCCCAACAAGTGGTATCAGAGCCAATGATGCAGAGTCAACGGTTGAACGAGGTTGAAGACAGATTCAATGCGTGTTTAGATCAGGACGATAATGAAGATTTATTCAACATACTACATGTGGAGATAAATTTACAGTCACAATTGTATTCAAAACGCCTGCTGCTACATCTCTCTTTTTAACCCATATTTTGGCACTTTTAACCAATGCTAGTTTTAAGTCATGCCTACTTGTAACGCATGAGTTCCAATGTCAGTTTAACTCACGCTTCTTTTTAATGCATGAGCTTCTTTTATCCCATGTTTATTTTTAACACGTGGGATCCTTTTAACCCATACTTGGGCTTCTTTTAATCAATACCAAGATTTTCAACCTTTACCGATTTTTAATCATGGCAAGCAGCAGTGATGAAGATTATATGAAGAAGGTGAATCAACTTTGTCAAGAAAATTCAGGCCAATGGGAGATTGTTAGGATTTGTCCTGAATTTCTAATCTATTAGGACTCTCTTTCTTAAAGGAATGGAAAAAGACTCCTAAAAGGATTAAATTTCCTTAATATGTCTTATCCTTTTCTTGGAAGACAAGTTTTGCATATCTATAAATTAAGGATCTCTAATTCTCACAAGAGTACAACAAAAAATATCTACAATGTAGCCATTAAAGAGTTTTGTTTAGGGGGAGATTTCTCTCTCGATAGTTTTCTTCTTTTATATTAGTTTTATCATATGTAGATCAATTGACCAAACCATTATAAACTATTATGCTTAGTTTAGTATAATTTTCTTTTGTCGTCTGATTTATCGTCCATCAAGCGTTGTATTGTTAGTTTCCGCATACACCATATTATTTCGATCCCAACATACTTCTAGCTAACTTTGGGGTTGAATTTGAGCTTTCTTGATTACTAATGCCGAGCTCCCATATTTTTACTCTAAATGTTCACACATTGATTGCGGTTAGGGGTGTACAAAGGAAACCGAAAAACCGCACCAAACCGGTAATCCGAGTCAAACCGAGAAAAAAAACCTCGACTATAGTTTGGTTTGATTTAGTTTGGTGTTAGGAAAAAACCCCCAACCATATTGGTTTGGTTTTACCTAAAAAAGTAAACCGAAACCAAACCAACCCGACATTACATGTATACAAGTTTAAGATTTTATACATAAAAATAATTATTGTAATGTAATTTATAAATATTTTTTAACCTTTTCATAGTTCTCTCTTTTAATGTATTATTTCAAGCTTTGATTTAGAACTTTTGAATGACCAAATATGTTTATAGCCCATAAAAATTAGTGACTCAAATAAATTCCAAAGCAAAATCAAATCAATAAAAATATTAACAAAAAAAATTCAATTCAATACTAGGAATGACAATAGTATTGGATATTTATTTTCTTAGTTTTTCATTACTTTAAATAGTGAAAATACATAACTTACTTTTAATATTATTTAGTCATGTATTTAATACTTAGTACTTATTAGTCGTACTTATTTTAACATGATTTAATACTTTTAGATTATATTTTTTTTTTATGGTATATTAATTAACAATATTTATTTTATGCGATTTATTGACTATTTTAGTATAATCACGACTCATCTCACATTATTTTATATTATTTTATTGGTTAACATTTTATATAGTTTTATCCTACTAGGACCTAAGAAATATTAGAGCACAAATTATAAATTTTATGCTATAAAGATCTTGTCGAAAAAACCCCAAAAAACCCGAGAAAATCGAAAAATTCGAGATTGAAAAACCCGACTTTTGTTGGTTTGATTTGGTTTATAAATTTAAAAATCCGAGACAATTAGTTTGGTTTGGTAATTGAAAAACCCGAACCAACCCGATCCATGTACACCCCTAATTGCGATAATGAGTTGTTGCCTCCAGAATATCCAGATAATCTTAGTTATACCCAATGCTAAGCTCGGATACATGTTTTATTGTCCCCACTCTAAATACCTATTTTTTAAGAGTACCAAGTAGGGGAGGATGGAGGATGTTAATTTTTTCACCTTAATTTAAAGAATGAGTTATTGTCTCTTTACATATAAGTTTAGATGATGTTCACTGAAGTAATTTTTATGATTGAGTTAGGCCAAAGATATATTTAACTCAACAATAATAACTGCATCAACATAGGTCATTTGAGAGGGCCTCACAAGTCTTGAATAAAGATAAAAAATCATAATAATAACATACTCACTTTTCTAACTTTACACCTAAGCAGCAACCTCTAACAATGTCACGTTACTCATTTTGTCGTCAATGTCAACCACTTGTCCTTCCTTTCATTATATTATATATATAATATATAATTTGTAAGTTGTTCTCAGCTTCCTACTTGTTTGGATATGCCCCACTCATTTCTCTTGGCTATTTCTGGTGACCTTTCTAATACTTAAGGGTTCTTTTCTACTTTTCCTCGCATCACCACTGTACTTTAAATTCTCCCTTTTTTAAAGATAAAATATTACTATATTTTAGAGGAGTTCATTTATTATATTTTTTCTTTCGCTTTCCTCAAGACTGATAATAATTCAGTGGGGAATACTCCCTTTTTATGTTATTTCAATTGCTTATGTTTATATTGTCAAGCTTAGTCTTACCAACGGGCACCATTTCAAGACCTTCTCATATATATTAAATCGTGAATTAGGTGCCATTTAACCAGTTATCATTTGTAGAAAAATACACTCTTTGAATTGACTAGCGACCTTAGACTCTTAAGATGTACTATATTCTCGACTAATTAAGAGCGTCGGTTCGAGATTTTGAGCTTTTATATTTTATCTTTTTGCCAAATGATCATATATGACAATGTATATTATAAAGTTTTTCTATCTTGACTGATGGGAACTAACTAATGGTTCCCTAATTATAGAGAAAAAATAAAAAGATGATAAAAAAATCTTTCTAATATAAATCTCCTCGCGCTCTGCCATAAGAATTTGAAATCTGTATCATGGTGCTGCGATTCTTGCTCACAAAACTGATCAAACATCTTGAAGTTCTTGGCTAGTCCAACCCGACAACATTCATGAATCGCTAATTCAACTACCCTTGAAGACATAATCGAGAAGTACCATGCGTGATTGCCCCATTCTTTATAGGTAGCTAAGTTGATAGATAATGCTATTTAGATACAAGCCCAATCATTACACACATCTGATAGGTGCTTCTCATATTAGGGTTTGGAGTAGTCCACATATTGGGGGACCAAGCTTTTGTGGAGTTAGGTGTGACTTTTGAACTTTGCCCAACAAAAATATAAATAATACTCCATGTATCTTCTCTCAAAAAAGTGTGGCCTTTTCATATTACAATTGACATTTGTATTGCTTCTCAGCATATTTTAACGAGGATATGGATATAAGCGTTGTTTAGCATAAATATATAAGTTCTTAAAAATGTGTTTGGTCTCTTTTTTTGGGCATAACCTTAACTACATGGTTGAGTACTTGAGTTGGTCTTATCAGCTAAATCTTAGGCCAAAAATATTACATATATACTACCAGCAACACTTTGTTCCTGTGTCAAGGGTATATCGAAAACAACCTATTTACCTTCATAAGATAGTAGTAAGATTTGCATACACACTACTCTCCTCAGACCCCACTCATAAAATTTCACTGGGTTTGTTATTGTTGTTGTTGTGCTACAAGCAACACTCTATCAGCACGACTTTTTTTTCAAGTGTCCTTCCTTTGTCCTTAATGAGTTCAATTTTTTTATTTTTATTTTATGAATTAACATTTTTATCATTGGATGAAAGAACTGTCTGAATGTTTTGATCTGAATAAATTTCGTATATAACATCAAATCTCCTAGAAGCTCAATTCTTCTATGTGCGATAGGATTCCAAATCTTCATTAGCAAATAAACTTGTAACAAATGAAAAAAATTAAAAAAAATTAAAAATAAACAATGGAGTCGTTGAGAAGTTGAAAAATAATTCAAACGACAATTGCCATACAACAAAAATAGAACATTAATTGATATGGGTCCATATGTGGCCCAAATACTCCTAATACACTGCTGATGACTATAGGGCCCACAGGGGTGCAGCCAAAACAGTGGGCCGTGTATTAATTTTGACCCACCAAACAATACAGAATAGAGGACACACATTTGTCCAATCATCTATGACGAACAAAACATTACCCTATTTAGAAACTTTCCCAAAATATGTGCTAGACTAAATATATTTCATGTACTTAATTTCTTTTTTATTTAAAAAGGAAAGAGTAACTAAAACATTGTGGGCACCTAAACAGTTCAGTGGCTCCAGAGAAAATATGCAACGTTTAAAAACAAAAAGAAATAGCAACCATTTAAGTTTCAAAAGAAGAGCTAATTTGAGTTGATTAATTTCAATATATAGCACAAATTTGTCCAGCCTTCCTTTACAAATTCTTCTTTTTAATGATTTGAGAAACCGAACTCATATGATATCTATTGCTTAAAACTGATATAATAAGGGCACAAATAAGAACAATTTTTCGTTCTTTTATTTTTTTAATAATGGACTTGGAGTTAGTGAATTGCTTAATTTACTTTCTTGAGGTCAGGCTTACAACATGACTAGTATTAAGAAATGTAGCTCAAAGTAACAATATAAAACAAAAAAATAAGTAGAATAAGAGAATAAGAGATAACTTTCTTATTTCATCAAGTGTTCCAAGTGTGTTTCATCTCACATTTTATACCTCCATTTATACTATTACATAAGAAGGTTACAAGATGATTGTCTTAAACATGACATTACCAATTGAAATCACGGGGGAAGATCATGGGGAGGGGTTATGGAGGTATGAGAGTTACAATCATAATAGTGATGAGTAGTGGGAGGTTATTTACATCATGGCGAAAGTATTAGGAGTAGTGGACATCCACATTTACTAAAGATTTTATAACACTCTCCCTTGGATGTCCAAACAATAGATAATATGCCTCATTAAAATTTTACTAAGAAAAAACCCTGTGGGAAAAAAATCTTAGTGAAGGAAAAAGAGTGCACATATCTGTAATACACTTTATTTGCTGCCTTGTTAAAAACCTTACCAGGAAAACTCAGTGGGACAAAACCTAGGTTAAGGGAAAAAAGTATAGCGCGTATCTTACTCCACCTCATGAAAATATCACTTTATTTCTCTAAGACGCCGCATTCCAATCTGCTGTCTTAACTTCTCAAATGTTGAGGTTGGTAAAGCCTTAGCGAACAGATCAGCCAAATTTTCACATGAACGAATATGTTGAACATTAATTTCACCATTTTGTTGAAGATCATGCGTGAAAAAAAACTTTGGTGAAATATGCTTTGTTCTGTCTCCTTTGAAGTATCCTCCTTTCAGTTGAACAATACAAGCAACATTGTCTTCATATAGTGTTGTTGGATTATCTTTTCTCATAAGAAAACCACACATTTCTTGAATATGCTGAGTCATTGTTCTTAACTAAATACATTCCCGACTAGCTTCATGAATGTCTATTATCTCAGCATGATTTGAAGATGTGGCAGCTGTTGTTTATTTCATTGAACGCCATGATATAGTTGTACCTCCATATGTAAACAAATAGCCTGTTTGAGATCAGACTTTATGTGAATCAGACAAATAACCTGCGCTGGCATAGCCAATCATTTCTTACTTGAATTCCTTAGAATAAAACAATCTCATATCTATAGTTCCCCAAAGATATCTAAATATATGCTTAAAAACCATTCCAATTTCTTCTTGTTGGGGAGGAGCTGAATCCTGCTAATAAGCTTTCTGCAAAAGCAATATCTGGTCGGGTATTGTTGGCAAGATATATCTGTGCCCCAATTGCACTAAGATATGAAGTTTCATCACCAACGAGCTCTTCATTATTTTCTTGAGGCCGAAATGAATATTTATTTATATCAAGCGATCTCACAACTATTGGGGTACTCAATGGATGCACATTATCCATGGAAAATCACTTTAAAACCTTTTTAGTGTATGTTGATTGATGGACAAAAATTTCATTTGGTACATGCTCAATTTGTAGGCCAAGACAAAAAATTTTCTTACCAAGATCTTTCACTTCAAATTCCTTCTTCAAACATTCTACAGCTTTTGGAAGCTCTTTAGAAGTGCCAATGATATTTAAGTTATCAACATACACAACTATGATGACAAATTCAGATCCAGACCTCTTAATAAAGACACAAGGGCAAATAGGATCATTTTTGTACCCTTCCTTTAGAAAATACTCGCTAAGGCGATTACCACATCCTCCCTGATTGCTTCAATCCGTATAAGGATATCTGAAGCTTTATTGAACAAGTTTCTCTTGAATTTTTATGTGCTTCAGGAACTTTAAATCCTTCAGGGGATTTCATAAAAATTTCATTGTCCAGTGAGCCATATAAGTAGGCCGTGACAACATCCATCAATCGCATATCAAGCTTTTCATGGACTGCCAGATTTATTAAATACCTGAAGGTAATTGCATCTACCATAGGAGAATATGTTTCTTATAATCAGTGCCAGGCCTTTGCGAAAACCCTTGTTCCACAAGTCATGCTTTATATCTTACGACTTCACCTTTCTCATTTCGTTTTCGCACAAAAATCCATTTGTACCCCACTGGCTTTACACCTTCAGGCATTCGGATTATTGTCTGAAAACTTTACGTTTTTCGAGTGAAGCCAATTCCGCTTAAATTACGTTTTTTCATTTTGGCCAATCATTTCTCTATCTACATTCATCGAAAGATTTTGGCTCAAAATCCTTATCTTGTTGCATTATTTCAACTGCAACATTATATGCAAAATTGTTGTTAACAACAAAGTTATTTCGGTTCCACTTTTTTTTCGTAGAGACATAACTTATTGAGATCTCTTTATTTTCATCATTTCCAGGTACTAGAACCTCCTGTAAGGTCTTATCAATTGCTATGTCTTTATACTCCTCTTGAGCAATTGCCTCCATGTTATTATGATCAACTTGATCATTTGCGCCTTTCCTTTTTCGGGGATTCTTATTCTTGGAATCGATTGGTCTATCACGTTTAAGGCATGGCTTAGACTCATTTACATTATCATACTGTCCAGCTGGGACATCAACTCGAATTGGAGCATTTACAGCTGGATATGCGATTTAGTAACCTGTGGAAGGTTAGTAAATGCATCTGGCAATTGATTTACAACATTCTGCATATAAATGATCTTTTGAACTTTTTGTTCACATTGATTTGTACGAGGATCCAAATGAGATAGAGATAATACGTTCCAATCTATCTCTTTTTTCAGCTATTTATTTTTCCCTCCTGATGTTGGAAAAACTGATTCATCAAAATGACAATCAGCAAATCTTGCTGTAAACAAATCTCCTGTCATAGGTTCCAGATATTTAATAATAGAAAGAGATTCATAACCAACATATACTCCCAAACTTCTTTGGGGACCCATCTTTGTGCGTTGTGGTGGAGCAATTGGAATATATACCGCACATCCAAAAATTCTTAGATGGGAAATATTTGGCTCCTGACCAAAAGCCAACTGTAATGGGGAGACTTTATGATAACTGGTGGGCCTTATGCACAAATGTTGCTGCATGCAAAATAGCATGTCCCCACAATGAAAGGGAAAGTTTTTTCCTCATTAGCAATGGTCTAGCTATTAGTTGGAGACATTTAATCAATGATTCTGCTAGACCATTTTGAGTATGAATATGAGCAACCGGATGCTCAACTTTTATTCCAGTGGCCATACAATAATTTGTAAAGGCCTGAGATGTAAATTCACTAGCATTATCAAGACGAATTGTCTTAATTGCATAATCTGAAAATTATGCTCTTAACCTTATTATTTGGGCCAATAATCTCGCAAATGCCATATTACGAGTTGACAATAAGCACACATGTGACCATCTTGTAGATGCGTCTATCAAGATCATAAAATACTTGAATGGTCCACATGTAGTGTGTGTAGGCCCATATATATATCATCCTGTATACGTTCCAGAAATGCAGGGGATTCAATCCTAACTTTAATTGCTGATGGTTTAATAACCAATTTTCCTTGAGAACAAGCAGCACAAGATAATTCCTTAAATGGAAGAATCTTCTTGTTCTTCAATGTGTGTCCATTTGAATTCTCTATTATTCTATGCAGCATGTTAGAATCGGGATGGCTCAACCGATCATGCCAAATTATAAAATCATTAGAAGTAGTAAACCTTTTGTTTACTATGGCATGTGATTCAACCATACCAATGTTTGTGTGGTACAACCCAGAAGAAAATGCGGGTAATTTTTCGTGCACATATTTTTACCTACTTTTATTGTAGTAATATAAATGTATTCTACCTTTCCTTCGTTTGATGTCTCAACATGATAGCCGTTTTGGCGAAAAACTTTGAAACTCAACAAGTTTCTTTGAGACTTACTACAATATGCATTATCAATAGTTAATATCGTTCCTCCAGGTAGTAATAAGGACGCTCTTCCAGAGCCCTCAATCAACTTTGTACTACTAGTTATTGTATTAACATAAGCCTTTTTCATAACCAAATAAGAGAAAAATTTCTTTTCTCTTAATATTGTGTGAGTTGTAGCACTATCCAAAAGACATAAATCTTCATTACTCATCTTGGATCCAATTGAAGATTGGAAAATTTTAATCTCTTCATAAAAAAAATACATCATGATAAATACGGAAAAACTAACATCACCAATGACAACATAAGACAACTTAAGTACTACTTGAAAATAAAAACAACTTTAGACGAGACAAAAACACTAAAAATAAAATAACAACATCATTGCATTCCCTAGTAAAATGATAAAACTTTAGTTTTGATATCCAAAGAAATATACAACTTCCAAATGAGTAAGATCATTGAGGCCTTGAAAATCATCATCATTCAAAGCAAGATTTGCCTCGGCATTGTCATCATTTTTGTTTGAAGGCCCTGCCTCAAAATCATTTTTAAAGTTCAAGTGAGACTTCACTGGGGCATTAGCAGAAGATACTCCAACATTATTTGCCTTTCTTTTGATGGAGTTTTGATAAAGCCTGACAAAATGCTCTGGTGCACGACATTTAATTTTTCAATGACCTTTAATGCCACAACGGTGGCAATTACCGCTTTTGCCTCTTGAAGGATTGTTTTGAGAACCCATATTGTTCTCTCGTTTGCCATGACCATCACGATGACGACTATTATATCGTCTCTTACCATTTCCATGCCCACGTATATTCATATGGCCATGATTATTATTTTGTCTTTTTCCAGACTTATCACGTCTAATTGCCATATTCGCTTTAGGAAGCGGAGCTGACCCTGTGGGACGAGATTTATGATTTTTCAGCAAAAGGGTATTATGTTGCTCAGCCACCAGAAGGCATCAGATCAATTCAGAATACTTTTTAAAACCCCTTTCACGGTATTGCTGCTGTAATATCATATTTGAGGCATGAAAAATCATAAGAGTCTTTTCCAACAAATCCTCATCATTCATAACATCCCAACATAATTTCAATTGGGAAGTTATTCGAAATACAACAAAGTTATACTCACTTACGGTCTTAAAATCTTGCAACCATAAGTGCATCTACTCATATCGAGGCCTTGGCAATACCGTAGCCTTAAGGTGATCATACATTTTCTTCAGGCCAGTCCACAATTCAAGTGGATCTTTCACTGTCAAATATTCAACCTTCAAGCCTTCGTCCAAATGATGATGAAGGAAAATCATGGCTTCGCTTTGTCTTGGCTTGATGCCTCATTACCCTGAGTAATAGTGTTACCAAGGCCTTTAGCAGCTAAGTGAATCTCAGCATCGAGAACCCATGATAGGTAATTCTTTCCAGAAATGTCAAGTGCCACAAACTCAAACTTTGACAAATTCGACATAGTGAAAATTATCAAAGATGATAAATAATTAGAAATCATTAGGATAATAGCATAAAGAATCTTAAAAATTGAGATAATATTAAATCTGTGATCTATATATACTAAAGTGATAATTCCATAGAAAAGAATGCTAATTGTTTCTTCAAATTATTAGTATATCTTTGATGTTAACTAGAACAAAAGTGTCTTCTAACTTTAACACAATTTCAAATGTCGAACAACGTAAAATAAGTATTCTTCTCTCAATTAATTCTATTAACATGAAAATTAGCAACTTTCACATGACAATCATACAAATAACGTAAAATAAAGAAACATAGAATTCTTTATTTTTACACGTATCTAGAGATGTGAGAAATTATAAAACTGCATATTAAAGATACTAATCATGAAATCAAAATATACAACGAAGAAAACAAAATGAACAAATATACCTGAAGAACGAAAAAGCTCGACTTCGTGATGATAACGTATTAAGAAATGTAGCTCAAAGTAACAATATAAAACAAGAAGATAAGTAGAATAAGAGAATAAGAGATAACTTTCTTATTTTATCAAGTGTTCCAAGTGTGTTCCATCTCACATTTCATGCCTCTATTTATACTATTACATATGACGGTTACAAAATAATTATCTTAAACATGACATTAACAATTGAAATCATGGGGGAAGATCATGGGGAGGGGTTATGGAGGAGTGGAAGTTACAATCACAATAGTGATGAGTAGTGAGAGGTTATTTACATCGTGGGTGAAAGTAGTGGGAGTAGTGGACATCCACATTTACTAAAGATTTTATAACAATTAGAATATTTTTACATTAAAATGCAATTAATAATTAAATACTTAAATAGAAGGATAAGGCTTAAGAGGGGATGTCGTGTGTTGATGGTACAATAATCTTTCTTATTTAGAGGTCGTTTGGTAGAGTGCATAACACAAAATAATGCTTGCATTAGTTTTGTGTATTAGTAATACCTTGTTTGGTATACTTTTTCAATATATGTATAACTAATACAAGCATTAGTTATACATCCTATTTGGTATTATCCTGTGTATAGCTAATGCATGGCAAAACCATGGTATTAGTAATACCAAGGCTATCAATGCATGCATTAGTATGTCTAAAGACCAAATTGTCCTTAAAATTCCTTAAAACTAAAGAATATAGAGGGCATTTTTGTAAACAACTAATTTTTGTAAAAATTATGCAATGCATTTTAGTTTTTAATACACCACACCAAACAATATATAAAAAATAATCTCTGCTTAACTAATGCTTGCATTACTAACACATGCATTACTAATCCCTGCATTACTAATATACCATATTCAACATTATTCTTATACACCCTACCAAACGACCCCTTATAGTTCGGAATGCATGTTCTATTTCAATCTGGTACTTGCACGCTTGGTAGGGTATTTACCAATTTATAATCGAAGTTGTGATTTAATTTGCTTTAAAATTATAATCACCTGAATTATATGCACATTGTAAATGGCGCCAAATCGCAATTTATTTCCAATCACAAATATCACACTTGACAATATCGATAAGCTAATATATAGAACTTCTTACATCTGAATCGGGAAAAAAAAGTTGGCAAATCCAAGACTTTGTGAGGCCTTATAGGATCACAAAGAGAGGAAAAATCATAACTAGTCATTCATTGTAAACTTATATTAGCCGCTAGCCATAAATTATAATATACATTTTATAGCCCTAAATTTATTCTAATGGCTAGCCGCGGAAATTAGCAAATCAAACTGACGCGGAACACAAGGGGAAATGAGGGAACGGGAATTGAAAGGTAAAATATTGAGTTGACTCTTAATTTCTTCATAGAAAAACATTCATCATTTGATTCTTTTTGGCTTTTATGCTATTTAGATATTGATATTTTTACACATATTTGTGAGGAATATAAAAATAAAATTTTTGTCATAAATGTTGATTTCTATCATCTGATGGAAGGGGCAAAAAGGATAGGTGTCGTGTACACAATAATCACACATGTTTGGGTCATTACATTCTTTTTATACACATTATTATATCATTTAAATTCATAGTCTGAAAAAGATAATGCCAAGAAATTGATTTATGACTTTTTATATACGAGTCAAAGATGTGGCCATGCTATAAGTGATCGATGGATAATTAAAACTTCACAAAACCACTATAATTGAAAATATTTGTATGATCACCTATTCTCCGATTACCGAATTAAAACGATTAAATTACATCCAAATTATACACAATCACTATATATAAAAATATATATTTATATAACTACAGTCTTACTATACAAAAGTTATACAACATATAATACTACTTATACAAAAAATATACAAATTTATATAACGAATCAAAAATCTTTCAAATGTTTCCCCATACTACAATTTGTGTACACACTAGTATAAAATATATATACACTTTTTACACATCCTAATACACACACATAAACACATTCATACACACACACATACATACATACATACATACACACATACATACATACATACATACATACATACTACAATTTGTGTACACACTAGTATAAAATATATATACACTTTTTACACATCCTAATACACACACATAAACACATTCATACACACACACATACATACATACATACATACACACATACATACATACATACATATATATATATATATATATATTGGGATACATTTCAAAATACATGATACATTGTACATACATGGTGTGCACACATTACACATACTAAATGTGTATATAGTTTATATACACTATGTTTATGTCACGACCCAATTTTCCCTCCGTTGGGTTTCGTGATGGCACCTAGTCTTAAGGACTAGGTAAGCCTAATATTTACAGAAGAACAACAATAATAAATAACATCTTAATTTTTTTCTTCTGGAATGAATCTTTTATACAATGAGCATATTCCCAAAACCCGATAGTGCAAGTCATGAGCTCTACAGAGTTAGCTACCACTTCTATATAAACTATTTGGAAAAGAGTGAAAACAGTTGAATACAAGTAAGAAGGTGACTCTGAAGCCTGCGAACGCAGCAACAGGTTTACCTTGAGTCTCCTCAGCAATGATACGCACAACTACTAACGATCCACACCTGGATCTGCACAACAAAAATGTGCAAAAAAGTAGCATGAGCACACCACAGCGGTGCCCAGTAAGTATCAAGACTAACCTCGGTAGAGAAGTGACGAGGAACAGTCAAGACACCTACTGGTCTAATAAACTGTACAAATATAAGCATAGGATCAACGGAAGATGATGTATACATATAAAGACTACACACTATGGCTAACAATACAACAATCACAGTAAGGGAAGAAAAACAACAAGTAACAGCGGAAATACCATAATAATGACATAGAAGAGCGAGCGAAATCACACCAAAACCTAAATCACAAATATAGTAAAGATAAGAAATAACTCAGAACCTACGACAGTGTTCACATCAAGTCTTAGCCAACGGACTCCACGAAATACCAAACCTTGGACAACATACAGCTCACGGGTCCCAATACCTGAACCCTAACACTTGGCATTCGGTGCCCCTATCACAACTCATGGTCACGCTGATACTCACTTACTAACTAGAGCTACTCTCATATCTATGACAAGTAGACGAGGGTGTACATCTATACTCAGCAATGTCAGGAGAACTTCATATCCAATGAGAGTGTTCAACTACGTGTATGCTTGTACAAGTGCTTTAACATAGTTCATACCAGCTAATAAGCATAAGGAAAAGAACGGACAACACGTAAGATGTTTTCTCACAACTTCCACAAGATAAAACTCATACAGGTAAACGTACCGCAATACAATATCAAATAGAAAGAATGCCCACAGGCTATCACAAATCATCATAATCAATCCCTGACATAGCGCACCTTGTCTCGCCGCATGCGCAACCCCCCCCCACATATATATATGCATATCCCGCCTTGTCACGCCGCATGTGCAATATGTCAATAGTAGCAATAGCACGACAGAAACCTCGTGCAACCCCATAACAATAACCGCATGGCAGAAACCTCGTGCATCACAATATCAACAACCGCACGGCAGAAACCTCGTGCACCACCACAACAAGTACCATAACAACAATGACAATATATACAAGAACACGACAAGTAAATCAACTCGAGAACTTTCGATCACAAGGAGAGAGTAAAACTAGATCACAAGGAATAACCACAATAGAGAATACTAAGCGTAATAAGAACATCTCAACAAGGAAGAAAATAATGTGAAGCAACGATCCCACAATATGTAGTTCAACAACAAGGAAGCTAACACGAATCAAATAATTTCAAATAAGGAAATGTCAACTAAATATAGGATACCTAAACTTCTTTCAAGGTTGGGCAAATTACGAAGAATATACAACAATTTCAATTAAGGATGAGCAGCGAGAAGATAATCATAACCTCGGTTAAGACTAAATAATTACAGGAGAGATAATAATGGTTTCCAATAAAGATAAGCAGTTATGAAAGATAGCATGACAATAGAAGAGGTAAAAATCTTCAATTAAGCAAAATAAGAGTCAAATAGGCAATAAGAATGAATTATAAAACAGTTAATTCCAATTAATGCATGTATAGGTGAAACTAGCAAATGGAAGCTCAATCATATCAAGAACAACTTCATACTCAGTGAATACAGGGACCTAAGAACTCTAAAAGGCCAACTTTTCACAAATAAGTTCGAACATGCACTCGTTATCTCGCGTACACGGACTACAATCAAAATAGAAGATTCAAATCCTAAAGGGAAGCCCCCCACATGAGGTTAGTCATGATACTTACCTCAATCCGGCCAATTCAATATAATTTAGCTTTTCCTTTACCAATTCATCAATGCTCGGCTCAATCTAGCCAAAAACAACTTGAATACATCAAACATGCAAGAGAAAACAATTTCAATTAACAAAACTATGATTTTTATACAATTTGCAAAAAGTCAACAAAAGTCAACTCCCTGAGCCCGCACCTTGGAACCCGACAAAATTTACAAACACTGAATATCCATTCCGATACGAGTTCACCCATACAAAAATTATTTAATTCCGACACCATTTGGTCCCCCAAATCATCATTTTACATTTTTTAAAGATTTTACAAATTTTCCCCAAATTTTCCTTTAGATTCTCATGAATTTGATGTTAAATCTAAGATATAATCACAAAATATAGTTGGAAATTGATTAGAGACATTTAACCAATGATTTGGAGAAGTTTGGGTTTTTGGAAAATCGCATATGGAGGTTTAGGGTTTGAGAAAATTAAAAAATGGGTGAAAATCCCGTCAAAAATCTCACTTAATAAACCTCAGATGTCGCATTTACGAACCCTCACAATTGCGAACAAGGCAGGGCTGGCAAAAGTCGCAGTTGTGATAAAAAGTTTGCATTTGTGAACAGGTCATTCAATTGCGATGAAAAAGTTCGCATTTGCGACAGCACCATAAACCAACAATTTTTTCCGACACGAAAATGAACATAACTTCCTCATACAATGTAAAAATTCGATGATTCTTTTTTCTATGACTCCGTAATTTCGATACGGATCTAATGGTTCAATAAAAATTGAATTTGGATCTCATTTTCTCAATATGGTATCATTTTTGCTTGAAGAATTGACGATGAAGCATCCAAAAACAAGCGCAACATAGCCTAAACCTATTCAAAACTCACCCAAGCCCTCGGGGCTCCAAACCAAATATGCACGCAAGTCTAAAAACATCATACAGACTTGATCGTATGATAAAATCATCAAAATAATATCAAAAACTATGAATTTAACCTCAAAACTTATGATTTTCTAACTTTTCAACCGGACGTCCAAATCACGTCAAATCAATTCCGATTCTCACCAAATTTCACAAATAAGACTTAAATATCATAACAAACTTGTACCAAACTCCGGAACCAAAATACGGGCCCGATACCAACGAGTTCAAACATTAATTCATTTCTTTATTTCCTTTAAAAACCAGCACAACAATTTTCTTCAAAAAATATTTTCTAAGACTAGGGACCTCGGAATTCAATTCCGGGCATATGCTCAAGTCCCATATTTTTTTGCGGACCTTCGGGATCGTCGGAACACAGATCCGGGTCCGTTTACTAAAAATATTGACCAAAGTCAACTAAAAACCAAATTTTAACTCTAGAATTAATATATTTTTCATATTTTCACATAAATGCTTTTCGGTTTCATGCCCGGACTGTGCACACAAGTCGATACATATAATATGAAGCTATTAGTGACCTCAAACTACCGAACCGGACATAATTGCTCAAAACGACCAGTTGGGTCGTTACTGTCACACCTCCTTTTTTACCACCCGAAGGGGATATAAGGGAGTTTTTCCAATTAAAGTGACATTATTCGAAATGGGATTATTTTATTTAATTTTATAGAGTTGCCATTTGGGATATTTATTATGGTGTCCCAAGTCACCGACTTATTTTTAAAATCCAAAATCAAGGAATTTTCGACTTTATTTTAAAAGTCTGCGAACCAGAAATTCTAGATAAAGAATTCTGTTAACCCGGGAGAAGGTATTAGGCATTCCCGGGTTCCGTGGTTCGAGCACAATCGCTTAAATTATTAAAATTGGTCTAATTATCTGATTAATACATGTTTTAAACCTATTGTACATTTTTAGCTGTATAACCGCCTTTTAATTATTTTAAAAACCGCTTTTAAGATTTATGGAATTATTTCTTGAACAGGTTACGATTGTCGTACACTTGTTTATTTTGGAACAAGCCGTGAACCACGCTACATGAAATACACCCGCGATTCACGACATGTTTATTTTATTAATATTTGAAGTTGTTATGATCGGGTTACATGAAATGCACCCCCGACTTTGGGAATTAGGTATCATGACTATGCCACGGGAACCGTACCCATAGCCACGATAATCTATTATAAAACGCGCCTAAGGCAAGCTACGGATGTTCAAGGGTGTTTTCTATACTAAGTTAATATTAATGTGAGGGCTATAGCTTATGGATTTATTTGTGAATGACACTCAAATTATTTCATAAGATTGTACTCAACTAAAGCAAAATAAGATGCTCATATTTAAAACTAATTTGAAGTTCAATATAAGGCTACTAATTATATATATGCTTGGGGTAGTTTGGATTAAATTCATTTCTTTTAAAGTCTAAATTTGTGTAAACTTCAAATTCATCTGACCCTCAATTCTGCTTTGTTTCTAACAAATTTAAAAAAACAATCTGCTTAAGATTGACTGCTGATGATATTTTACAAAATGGAGGTTTTCTTTTGATTCTTCAATAAAGGTTAGAACAAAGAATATGCAAATAAAAAATAAAAATCAAACTAAACACAAAGCAAATCGATAGGCGATTGAATATAGGACGCAAAATGACCCATTCTGCATTAAAAACGTCTTTGGCATCCTAGTTCCCCACTTCCAACTACAACAACAACAACAACAACCCAGTATAATCCCACTTAGTGGTGTCTGAGGAGGGTAGTGTGTACGCAGACCTTACCCCTACCCTAGGGTAAATAGACTGTTTCCAAATAGACCCCGGGCATCCTTCCCTCCAAATAGACAAGAGGGGTTGCTCTGATGGTAAGCAACCCCCACTTCCAACTAGGATTGGAAAAATCATAAACTACAAATTAACAATAAAATTCCATTCTGGAACATCAAATTTCTGCAAAGGGAACGTCATATTTGTACGAGCAGATAAAATGCTTAACAATCGGATTGGCAGCGATTAACCTTACACCTATACCCCTCCAAAAGAAGTTTAAGTAAGAAATGAAAAGATCAAAAGGTTCAAAGGAACATCCTCGAATCTATGAATGTTAAAACAGAATAAGAAACTAGTAATTCAAAATGCTAAAGCATGGATAGAAAAACAGAAATTTAGAGCCAAACGAGATTAATTCCAATAACTTCACAACTAACATGCATCTTCCATTAGAGACACATTTCCTATTCAATTGACAATCCAGAATTTAAGAGAAGTACCTGCTAGGCGAAAAATAATGAGGACGAAGCTCAGTAACGGTTCCAGCAAACAGCAAAATCAGAGAGAATCGAACGGCAAATTCAAGTCCAGAACAACTTTCAGAGACCCAAAAATAGAGGAAATCAAGATTTGAAATCAGTTCTTCAAATCTCCATTGAAAATTCTAATTTTTTCTTCCTATTTTTAGCTTTTGATTTTGTGGATCTGGTTTTTCTTTTTGTTGGTATTTTGCAGCTGCTATTATCCTTGGTGTATGTGAAAGTGAAGAGGGAGAAGAGGGGGTGGGTCGTTTCTGATTGTTCTCTATGAGAGGGGAGGAGTCCATTTTTGTCTATGTTGAAGAGGGCAGAGAGCAACATTGTTTCTCTCTATCAGGAAAGGGGAAGGTTTACGATTTTCAGCCTTAGCCTTTTTTATGTTAACGGGGAAAGGTATTGTTTTATTGAAGAGGGAATTGGGCTGGCCAGGCGTGGGAAATTGGGTAAAAGAATCACATTTGGGCCATTGCATTTGCTCTTTGGGGTGGCCCAATATAAAAAAACCCAGCCTATTCTTTTGTTTTCTTTCTTTTTCTTTCTTTTCTTTAATTAATTAAAATCCTAAATCAATCTATTTTTGTAGAAATTACTGTTTTTAATCTATTTCTAACATTAAAATAACTAGTTAACTTAAAACTAAATAAAAATACTACTTTCTAAAGACTAAAAGCTAAATGTGTAAAAATGACCATTTTTTATAATTTTTGCTCAATGTAATTAATTCCTAGATGTAAATTGAACCTAAGATGTCATGAAATTAACACGTGACAATTTTTTATGATTTTAAAATATTAAAAATGCATGAAATGCAACTAAATAAAGAAAAACTCCTAAAAATTAATTAAAATTATTTTTGATCTATTTTTAGGAGTTATTTTCATGTAGGGCAAAAATTAGGTGCTCACAGCTGCCCCTCTTTGCTCGGAAACATGAAGAGTTTTCGGTCAAAGATAAAGTGAGTAACTACGAGCAATTTTTTGCCCGTTTGAAACTCCATTTGGAAGCATTTTGAAAACGTTTGACCGAACCTTGCTTCGGAGGTTACCTACATATCCTTGGCTATAAAAGAATCAGGTCGGTGTAGTTCTGGAAGTTTTGGTAGCTGAGACTACCGAGAAACTGTGATTTTACTGTTGTTTCTACTATTTCTGCTTGCTGAGCTC